>NC_046185.1:158408570-159112737 GCF_011004875.1 Balearica regulorum gibbericeps | reverse complement strand
CAGCCAGTCTGTGGTCTCCTTGGTGGCATCAGGTCTGACCTCAGACCCAGACTCCATCATATTTGGGAGCAGCTGGAAAAAGGCCACAATTTTGGCTAAAAAAAGCTTTGTTGGAATTTTTTGATGTAGTGCTTTTTCAAACTTTTGTTTTCTGGATTTCAGGTGCATTCAAACTGTGTGTTTTAATGCTCCTTGTCTGAGCTGAGTAATCAGGGGCCTGCAACGTCGTCAAATTCTTAAGACCAAAAAAACCCTCTAAGGACCATTCTTAGCATCTTTAACTGAAAAGCTGTGGTCCAGCATCTGCAAACATCTGCACGTGAGCAAGGGGATGCATTTAAGCGCTTACCGAATCAGTTAGACAGTAGGAGGGGAGGGGACCTGCCCTTCTCACCTGTTGGGTAAGAATTTACCCTGCCCTGGGTAACCCTGAACTGGCATATTGAATTTGAATTGATTATCTAACTTTAAAGCGTTCGTCATGGTGATGTCTTTTCTTCCTCAGAAGCACACGTATTTCTGTTGCTAATTGTAGCCCCAATTAGTCTCTCTCATCCCATGGGGGAATAAACCAGCAAAGCAGTTGACCTACTAGTACATACACCCGGGAGGACCTTTCCCACGCAGGGTCCCCTCTAGTCTGGGATTTGGAGGGGACACTCGGATCCCCACGGACGTTAACAGCTCCCCAGGGGTCTATTCTTGCAGCACTCCAGTCGAGGGAGTTACGTTATGTACGTCAGTAGGTGCAGGATTCGTCCCACGTGAAGGACAACTGTCACTTTATTAAATAGTGATATCAATGATCGTCTGCCTGGCAATAGCCGTGCCTCAGTTCATGGCTCTGCACTCAGAAACAGGAGCATCCTCTGATCGAAAAGACCACTTTTTATAATCTCATCCCACGCAGTTTTGCACGCGGTAATACATCCCAGTGAGACTATTAGACAAATAGGGTCTTAAAATCTTATCTCAGATCTTGCTCAAACATGAGATTTTTGTAATCATAAATGCTAAAAATACCGCTCACATGTAAGAACGCTAACTGCAAGCGGGAATCAGGCTTGCCTGAAATTGCTGCAGTCCAGGAAAGTCATAGTTAATACATAACTCTCTTGACAAACAGCTCAGATGACAACATACCTATAATTATGGCTATATCTGATCGGGTTGCCTGGGGAAAAGGAAGGTGATACTGCAAACGCAGAGGTGCCACATCCTAATCTCTATCTCCCAACCAATGCTCCAGACCCCCTTGGACCTCTCCGGGAATTACTGCCAACTGATGCTGGCTAGCCGGTCCTGGGAAGGGATCTGTTAGAGATGCTGTGCGCTCACCTGCGCATCCCTGATTTCGTGAGGAGTGCGGTACCCATTTGACACGATGCTGGCAAATTAGAGCAGCCTAAAAATGCAGGTAGGTAACAGAAGCAGGGTAGGCTTGAGCTTGCGTCTTCTATCCCTGGGAGGTTTGCAGGGCTGGCAGATGGGAAGCCAAGTACTTACGCCATCGTCATTACTACCATGGTGTCGCTTGTATGCCAGCTCCCCGGGGTGCAAATCAGCTACCGTGGCTGTGCAAGGGACAAAAAGGCCAGTGCACGACGAGGTGGATGGAGAGCATCCACAGGGCTGAGGAGGCAGTGGGATTTGTGTCCTACATCTTTGGGGTTCATCCTGCCCAGCACCACCCTCCTGTGGAGCTGCTACTCCGGCGTCAGCCTGGGCCACCCCTTGGCTTGCCAACGGAGCTAATGCCCTTCGACATTTACCCAGTCCGTGGTTTGGCAATGCCTTTGCACCTTATGTGCAATCCTAAGCATGAAAAACACTCAAGACAACTGGGTCCTGCCTGTCCCCTTTTACTCCGGGCTTGTTCCCATCAAACAAAACCCCATCGCATGCCCACCGGTTTAGATGGACCAGTATCTCTAGCACGGAGCGAGCAGTGATACTCTGTATTTACAATGCTAGCAGAGATACAAGGCTGTCCTTCTCCTTGCCTTTGCTCTAAATACTCACTAGATTCCCTGAATGCATATTCCCAGGATGAATATTCTTATATGGTTTTGCAACATTTTTTTGGTTGAGACAGCAACGTTTCCTAATGCGTAAATTTGCTTTTTTTTTTTTTTTCTTTCCTATGCATAAGCCTTAAACTCTATCAATAACTAATTGTTTCATGTGTCTCAGACAAAGTGTAATCAACAGAGAGGATGGTGGAGAAGTGTGAAATGACAGAGTGACATTCTATGCTTAAATAAGCAAACTACACCCAAATCGAACAATGGCTCGAAAATGTTTCCATAATAAGGGTGCATAAATTACCCCCATTACTTGGAAAGCTCTTACTTGCATCTTACCAGCCACATTTCTAGTATTCACAAGAGCTGATACACTCCGATCATGATAGACATGCCTCTGTTACAGTAATTATAAAATGCTTTGTGAAAATATCATTGTGTCTACAGAGCTACTGAAGTTGTACGGTCTCCTTGGTATTTGTTTATTGCCTCTGTGCATGTAAAAAAATATAATCAAAAAGAGGAAGAAAAACTACATTTGGAAAAAGATAGACCCCTTTTTGATATTTATTCTCTGTGAGGGAAAAGGAAAACATATTTCAGGTTGTGCCAATGCATGGTAGGCACCGACCGGATAATGGAAAAGGGGGGATGATTCATTGGAAAAACACAGGCGGTAAATCCTGATCGGATGAAAACATTTCAAGAAGATACACTGGTGGTTTCCCATGTATGATCTCTACCACACACGTGTCTGTACATCTGTGTGAGAAAGGTATGGGAGCAGGACGGCTCTCCTCCGAGAGGGGCAAAGCCAGCCGGAGCTGGGTGCCGCTGGCGGTGCTGCCCCCGGCTCTGCGCAGCCCCTCCGGACCCCACGGAGGGCGAGAAAATCGATCCTCTCTCTTGCTCTCATCTTACAGTTTGAAAAGGAATTGCTAGTCTCTGCACAAATATCTTTTTTATTTTGGGGGGTCCTACAACTTGAAAAATAGCAACTTTTATTTTTCCTTTACAGGGAAATCCTGATACAGTTCAACCAAAAATAGAGCCCTTGTAATTATTTATTCTGAGATACGAAATTCCACCATTTTCTATCTTTTTTTCCCCTCAAATGTTTTGTTTTAGTTGAATACACCTAGTGACATAAAGCTATAAAAAGTAAATTTAAAATTCTTTTAGGATTACTGAAATCTGTAAAATAACGATATTAATAATTGAAAAAGAAATCACAGCAATAAAAGAGATATGATTTGCTTTTAATTTCCTGGCTGGATTTACCATTTCACCAAGGTAACATAAAGTATTTGACCTGCACACGATTTCGGTCCTTATTACAATTGCTGGATTCATTAAAAAGATTGTGTTAACTTTAATTTAATGGTATGAGAGTCTCGAAGCACAAGTATTTTCAAAATTAAAATCAGTCAACATAAATAAAAGACTTGAGCAAATCTGAAATGCCTTAAAGGATTGTTCTGAATTAGTTTTAACGTGCAATGTAAAAGGAAAATATGTTTGCATCCTATTATTTTTATTATGAAGATGTATGTGGAGCAAGTTTGGAGAAGAAATTGTCCAGGGGCGGTGAAGGTCAAAGTGCCAAATAATAAATATACTCAGTTTTTAAAGAATTTGCCCGGTTTTAACAAACCGACAGGGTACAAATGCACAAAAGGAATCGCCTGTATTTCAAAGTAACCCTAGCGAGCCCTTCCACTTACCTGGAAAACCTGATCCATACGCTAAGATTTTGTATGTTAATTTATACCGCCGAGTTCTTAACGTCTGACATCGGCTGTAACATTACAAGTTGTGCTATGACTTTATTAAGGGATGATTTCCAAAGCCCTAAAGAACACTTATTATGTTGTAATATATATTTCTGAAGAGGATTAGGTCTGTGATGCTAAAACCTAGACGTTTTAAAAGCGAGTTTACTGAAATGAAAAAGATTACATACGTTCCTTTGTGCTGCACCAGGTAGAGCTTTTTCACCTTCGTTTCAACTGTATCACAAACCTCAGTGGCACCACGACCGAGAAACGCATTTAAAATCCCTCGGAGTTTCATTATCAAAATGGGATATTCCAGAAAAGGACCTGGGGCTTTTGCTGAACCACAAACTGAATAGCCAACGATGGGAAAAAAATGGAAAAATGGGGAAAAACCTGGACACATCCCTTCCTGCAATGTGTTAATGTTAATATCAGACTGAGCAGCAGCTGGATTTCAAGGACTGTGTCTGGGTTTGGATGCAAGACTTTAAAAAGGATTGAAAAAAAGTTGAAAGATGAGCAAGAATGACGACAAAGTTTAGAAAACTTGACCTGTGAGAAAAGACAAAACTGGGTTTGTTTAATTTAGGAACGAGAGGATGGGTAATGGTTTTCCAAGATGTAAAAGGTTGATGCAGAGAAAAACACCATCAGTTGTTCTCCAGATCCACTGGGGGTAGTACGAGAAATAATCAGCTTAATTTGCAGGAAAAAAAAAAAGAAAAAAAAAAAAGAAGTAGGTTAGATATTAGCTAAAATGACAAACTATAAAGAGAGTTAAGCACTGGGAGAGGTTACCTGGGAGTATTGTAAAAAATCTGGCACTGGAGGTTTTTGAGGCTGGGTTCGAGGAGCAGCAGGGGATGCTCCTGGTGCAGGGAGCTGCCTTGGGCACGGGACGCAGCGTGTCCTGCAGGGCTCAGCCAGCCCCACGGCACTGCCCGTTCACCCCCACAGAAGTCAAACGATTTAACTTCATTGCAGAATAGTCTGCTCACGTCGGGATTTTCAGACCACAGCATTTTGTTTGAAATAGCCCGTTTTTCAGTTATCGGCATCAGGAGAAATACTTTTCTTTTGGCTTTCTCCCCACACTTTTCTGATATTTCCCCTCTCAGGTCACTCCTTATTTTAATACCAACATCTATGTCTATGTCTATGTCTATATCTATATCTATTTCTATTTCTATTTCTATTTCTATTTCTATTTCTATTTCTATTTCTATTTCTATTTCTATTTCTATCTATCTTTTAAATAGGAAAATTGATTGATTACCTTCACTGAAGAGAATTTATATATATATAGGTCTATGTAAAAGCAAAAAGCCTCTTGCTTTTTCATTGCCTACAAGCCCTGCCAGCTTCACCTGCAGTAGATGTTCGTCAGAGCCCAGCAACCAAGCCAAGTGTGCCTTTCCCTGTGGGATGGCTCATAAACGTCTCAGTCCTCAGCAATGAAGTCTACTGTATCCCGAGGTCACTTCATGGTCTCGGATGAGGAGATATTGGATATTGGTCAATACTGCCTTCCTCCTGCCGGCAAAATGTGACTTCTTGTTATTATCAGAAGGGAACTTTCTCGGAGACCTGTCTGAGATGGAGCCATGAGCTCTCGTAGGAGCTACGGGGCATGGACAATCCCACCACATCTGGGGTTTTGCAGCAAAAGGGAGTGAAATCTTATTTTTTCTGATGTAAACTGAGGAGAGGAGAGGAGAGGAGAGGAGAGGAGAGGAGAGGAGAGGAGAGGAGAGGAGAGGAGAGGAGAGGAGAGGAGAGGAGAGGAGAGGAGAGGAGAGAGCAGAGGAGGGGAGGGGAGGAGAGGAAGGGGAGGGGAGGGAAGGCAAGGCAAGGCAAGGGAGCTGATGGGGGTATTTTTTGTATAGGTTGGAGCAATGAGTACCAGGCTTTGTGGATGGCTGGAGCAGGACAGCAAGGTCACTGCGGGAGGGATGCTCATGAACTCATTGCCCAATGGCTAGAGCAGTCACTTGGGATAAAAGATCTCGGTCCTTGCATTGAATCTGTGTTTTGTATTAAACTATCACTGGGTAAAACACAGAAAGGCTAGAAGCAGCTTTCCCCCTCAGCCAGCGGCTGAGCCACTGGGTTTGGTGAAGCTCCTGTCTGGGGGATGCAGGGTGCTGGCTGTGCACCGAGAGGTGCAGGCTCAGCCTCTTGCCCCGTATTGTAACCAGTTTTCCAGTTACAGGGACAAATGCCTTTGTCTTTATCAGGGCTGTTGAAAACCTGTACAAATTTTAAATGTATTTGAAATTTATGAGATGAAAGAAAAAAAGGTGTGTGTGTGAATGGAGCACATTTGCACAGTAGCTCAACTTGAGAAGAAGTGTGTAAATCTGCACTCTTTTCATCCAGCTCTGTTCTCTTCTCAGAGAAAATCCCCAGTGAAATACTATTCAGAAAAGAGTCACTTTCAAATACGGGAAATGACAGTGCTTTGAAAGTGGCATTTACATGCCCCAAATCCAGGGAAATCTTAAAGATACAGCAGGAATCTGCTCTCAAGCACTGATGCCATCATACTTTCAGACACAGAATAAAACTGTATCTGATAGAAAAGCTGCTTGCCAGGGTCTAAGTGCCGAACAAACTCTGACTGTATCATCTCCATTAAACCAAACACTTCTCTTACACGGTAAAAATGGAACATAGATCAGCCAGAACCGAGTTATACTGAAAAAAAGCATCCGTAGGTGCTATTGGGAATGGAGGATGCTGTGCTTAAGTGATGTGCTATCAGCTCACAGTCAGATCATCTCAAGATACGCAACACTGTCAGGTTTCCCACCAGCTTGTTTCTGTCTGTTTGCAAGTTATTTGCTCACTACTCATAGCCTTAAGTTGTGCTTTTCACCATTTCTGTTGACAAAGTGCATCAAAGGATGATTCAGGATATTAGGAAGATTTGCCCCTGGTAGCGGAAAACCTCTGTTAAGAGCTGCATCCCATTACATTATCTTTTTGGTCCCTGATGTTGCCAATATTTCCAACATTTTCTGTACCAGATTTTCCCTCACTGTAACAAAGAGCTCTTATCGTGGCCCTTTCTTACTTTTTCTCCCCAACAAATTTATTTTTTAGAAAGAAAGTAAAAAACAAGGCTTCTCTTCCCCTCCACAAACCTCAGCTCCCAAGCCTCTTCCATATACCTGGGTTCCCTGGCCTGGTCCTCTTCTGTTCTCCAGCTTCTGTGAAGCATCTTCTCTCTGCTTTGTCCCACCTCAACAAGTATACATGCATCCTCCTTCCCCACCCCCACAAAAAAAAAAAAAAGAAAAAAAAATCAGAACAGGCACAAAAGCATCAATTTTCCAGATTTCTCAGTTGGGTTGGGTATTGAAGCTGCGATTGTGCTGTTCTCCCATCCCTCTATCCTCGACATTTCTTGCCATTCCCTGAGCATCCCTCTACCCTGCTGTTTCCACGGTGCCTTTCCCATTCCCATCCCCATCTTTCTCTTTGACTTGCTGGTGCTCAGGAGCTTCCACCCGTCCCTCCATGGCAGCTCACAGGCTGATCAGCCATGTGGAGAAAGGTTTGGCTGCACCAAGCTGTGTGTTCAGCCTGTGGCTCTGCTGCCTCCTTCCTTCCCTGGGCTGGAGGCAGAGCGGGTGCTACATTGGAGGGATGTCCACCATATGACCTGAGTTTCAATCTTCCTTGCCTGCTCCTGGGGTATCTATCACCATCTGACTTAGCAGCCCAAACCAGAGGCTTCAGAGGAGCCAGCGACACAAACCTCAGCTCCAATGTTTGATTTTTTTTTCTGGTTTCTTCTCTTTTCTGCTCCTGTTTCTCAATGCACATCTCAAGTGGGTCCCACAGCCACTTTGCTGCACGCCCACTGCCTCACCAGACACTGCTGGCACTGGGGCCCATGAACGTACCAATTTGGTGTTGAAACAAGAGAGAAACGGTGAAAGACAGACCCAGCTTTGCCACCACCCGCTCTCGCCTGCGGGGATAAGCACCTCACCGGCGTGGGCTCTGCGTCCGTATTGCTCTGCCTTTGTTCATAACTCAATCCTGCCAGCCTCTGAACTATTTTTATTGCTCTCCTCTGAATAATTTTCAATCTGTCACTATCTTTCAGGTAATGTGGTGCCCATAATTAAATACTGCAGGCGCTACCGCACCAGAGCCATATGCAGACGGACTATTACCTTCTTGGGCTGTGATGTGATGTCTTCAGCCCCAAATCAAATTGGCCTTTTTTTGCTGCTATATCTCAAGGCAAACTCATGTCTAATTTACTCCACACTATCATCTCTAGATCTCTTGCAGCATTACTGCTTCTCGGGTTTTTATCACTGATTGAATATCTGGGGTTTAGATTATTTTTCCACAAATGTAGTAGCTTCTATTTTCTATGTTGAATCTCATTTTATTCTCCACTCATTTTTCCTGCCTTTTCAGATTCCTTTACATTATTTTGCTCTCATCTTTGGGATTTCCAAATCCACCCAGCTTAGTTTAGTTCACACATTATATCAACAAACCATTCACTTCTTTTAGATCATTAAAAGAGCTGGTAAATAAGCTCGCCGTTTGGTCAATCATTTCAGGACATGCTTATCACCTTTAGGAGTCAATGGGGCTCTGGTATGGGCTGAAGTGCATGCTGGCACGCTCCTTAGTTTGGTTGTAATAGGGAAAGCATCCTTCATGTTTGAAAGGCAGCAGGTATTTACAGTGGGGCTGTAGTGGGGAGGGACAGGGTGTCATGGAGCAGAGGAAAGGATGCACGGAATATCACTGGTGAAGCAAATCCATCACGAGCTGCCAAGTGCATCCGCACGTCCTCATCTGCATGGCTGGGGCTTGCGTCGGGGTCTTGCCCTGTTGAGATGCCACCAGAGGCTCCCCCAGATCAGCTCGTTGCCATTCCTCAGTTCTTTCTGCTGAGAGACGTTCGAAACCACGTCAATCTGAATTAATGTTGGGAGTAAGATGCCGGGAGACAGCAGTGACTGTTTTATTAAAAACCAAGGACCCAACTGAGCAATTCTGAACTGTGCTCACATGGATAATCCCACATATTTCGAGCATCAGACCTTAATTCACAAAATTTCTGTTTCTATAAAAACGAACTCAACGTTTGCCGGTCAAGATTTGCTTTTTGTAAATCTATGCTGCCTGTTTGCTCTGTTAACCTCTAAGTGCCTGATCCCACCAAAGCCAATGGAAGGACACCCTTTGGCTCCCAATGTCTTCACCTAGAGAAAAATGTCTGGAATATCTAAGTGAAATAAAATCAGCCCCAACATTGGAAACACATTCCTTGAATAATCTGCTCTAAAGCAAAAGGTATTTGGTTCTGGAAAATTCTGCTCAGAAGATACGGTTATTATTCGGAATCAAAACCTCATTTACCTGGGGAGGTGCTCCAGAGCAGCTATTTCTTAGTCTCCTTTTTTTTTTTTTTTTTTTTTTTTTTTGGCAGTATGGTTTATTGTAGCCAGTTTCCCTACACAGACAAGCCCCAGCTGATTTTTCTTTTGTAGTATTTGTTCCTTTACTTGAATTGATACAGTAGATCTGCTACCTTCACTAGAAAACAAGCAGGACCAACTTTCTTCTGGCATCGCTAACATTTTCTTCCTAATTTTCCTACAGCTCTTCAACTTTTCATTAAGAAAAGAAAAGAAATTGGCAGTGCTTTAGGAAATTTGTTAGCTAATTCCCTTAGCGGTGAAGAAATCCAGGTTAGGTAGCTTATACCTGGTTGTATTTTGTAGAATCAAAGTGAATCCCCTTATTTATTCTGCTTGTCCTTAAGAAATTCCAGTTCAGACCCTGTAGATATTTGGGTAAACAGGTTCATTGTGGGACCATTTGTGAAAAGCCAGTATTAATTATGTGTGTAAGAATATGTTTGGAAAATAAACTGTGATGATGAAGAAGGCTGGCTGGTGGCAAGCCGGCTCCTGGTGGGGAGGCTTCCACCCACCCAGTTAGGAGAGCTATGCAAACCCGGACCTGTCCGTCCACGCAGATGAACCCACAGAGCCTCCGGTTTGAGGGACAAATGCTCATAGTGAACAACTCAACATCGATGTGTGCCTCACAAATAATATGTCAGAAAACACTGTGCAAGAATGTTTAATAACGGACATCTCGGAAACCTGTAACACCCTCTGAGACAACCTGTGACCAAAGAGCAGGAAAAAAATTTAACAGATAGTTTGCTATACATTTTCCTACTGTTTTCACCTTTGCTTGCTTATTTATTTTACTAAGTTTTCTGATCTTCCTACAAAAATTGCCTCAACTTCTTTTATTCTTATTAAAGATAGATTTTTAAAAAAAAAAGTTCAGCAGTCCAGCCATTTTTGATTCACCCTTAATTTAATCCCCTTCTAATTAATTAATGGGCCTACTGTCTCTCCAGAATGTCTTTTCCCTTTGATATAGGTTTTAAAGCCCTTTTTAAGTTCTTTGGTTAGCTTTAAATTCTTTTTTTTTTCCCCTTATCCTTATTATTTCCCCTATAATCCCTAACTGAATTTGAGTATGCTTGTTTGATTCCTTCCCCTGCCCCCTCTTGCTTTCTAATTTTGACTACAGCTTTTTTTTTTTTTTTAATTAAAAAAAAATTAAAGCCTCGGATCTTTGCACAGTCCCTTATGAAGCCACATTGGCCGCTTCTTGTTCTCTCCGTTCTTCATTTTGAGAGGAGCAGGAGTCTCTTGCAGCTTAATTATGGTTTCTTGCAGGAGTCCCCCTGCTTCCCCTCACGCTGGTGGCTGTACAGTATTCCTCCTCCTCCGCAGACTTTTGTTAAATACAGTATGCACGGCGCGTACCGACCTTTTAGATCTACCAGATTTCTCCCCCGTCGATATATAAAAATACCTGCCTATGGATTTACATCCAGGCGGGCTTTTTGCTGTCCCTTGCCTTGATTCTGGCATTAAATCCGCTTCCAGAAGGACCAGGGGATGCTGCTCCTTTTGTTAGCTTCAGCGCTTGATTTTTTTAATTGTTTTCCAGCAAATGCGGCTACAAGGTTGCAATCGATCTATGGCCAATGTTTTGGCACATTTTATATATTACACCTGAATATAGCTGAAACCAGGGACAGATCCTGCACAGGGGTAAATCTCTGCAGCTTTTTAGTCCCTTAGACCTGCTTTCTGCAGGCGGCGGATGCAGCTCAAAGTTCCTCAAGACACTTGGGAGTGATTTCAAAGCCCTTCTAATTTTCCTGATAATATTGGCACTCCTGGGTGCTAGTTTCCTGGTAGCTTAATTTTTTTTTTTTTCTATATATATAAACCTGCAAATGTTGATAGCTTGAGTTTCTGGAATCAACTCTCAGTCCTCGTGAAGCTATTTTAATTAGAATGGGAGGGCTCTGTTAACTAAAAGTGGAAGAAATATTGATATGAGGATGCTCTGAGTTGTGCTCAGCCTAGCGAGCATCTTGTAACTCCTTGTGCATGAATAAGAAATTTTAAATAGAGTTAGGAGGGGTAATTTTTTTCCTCTTTTTTTTTCCTCTTTTTTTCCCCTATTTTTTTGTCCATCACCTACTATTATCACCCAAAATCTTTTGTTCTCGCATCTGTAAAATACCACATTCCCAGCCACCCTTTTCACAACACGCATTGAAACCCAGCAGGTTTATAATATCTTCCCCATCCTTAAGCCCACATCAGACGCCTTACAGTCCTGTCATATTTGTTTACATCCACTTGGTTTTACTTCCTCGCTCTTTTTCCTCCACAGAGCCTTCACCCCCCGGTTCCCTTTGAGCTGCCTTTCATGCCAGCAGACTCTGGCCGGTTAATTGTTCATCCGGGATAGGCGAGGTTGAGCCGGGCTGAGATGCGTTTCCTCTTGTCGTGACAATTGTTCGGACTGTTCGCCACTTCACGCTCGGATGAGTTCTTCTCTCTCCGCTGCCCGTACCGCCTCGGTTGACTCTCCCGCTCCTCCGGGGCGCAGACACATCCCAACACCGCGCTGCCTGGGCTTCCCCTTCGGTGAGACTCTGCCTTTGCCTTTGCAGCAGATTTTTGGCCATTCGGGGTTGTTTGGGTTTGGGGTTTTTTTTGCCCTCCTCCACCGGGGCTGGGGGGTTTTGTCCCAGAGCCAGTGTTGTGCGGGCTGCCCCAACATTGACTCTCAGTCCTTCTGGACTTTTACTTTATTTCATTCAATGTTGGCACCATATGGCAACTATGGCAACTGAATATATAACCCTATTCAATTTCTGACTCCAGCCTGGCCTATTAAAGGGCTCCATGCTCTGATCTGGAGCAAAAAAAGTGATTTCTATAGGACATAGTGGTAGAGAAATTCGAATAACACCCAGCTGCCTTTAAAGTTTCCCTTTTCTGATATGACAAACAGAAAAAAAAAGAAGGTAAATATATTTGATAATGTTTCACAGAGGGAAAACATATAATATGTTGAAAGCGTAACAGGTTAGTTTGAATTAATGATACAATTATAGTATGTATAAAACCACAGTATGTGTAAGGCCCAGCAGCAACGTATTTCTGTTTATTTTAGTTTCATTTTATTTGCAAGGAAAGCTGGAACCCACTGCTCCACTGAAAGCCAGCTGCTTTATTAGCTAATGGCTAATAAAGGGCAGAAATAAATGTCTGAGGGAAATATTTAAAAGCATCCTGGTGACTTAGGGACATGTGTCAGTTGGGACACATCATTTATTTACATATTTTCAGAAGTTGCAACCAGAGTGCACACTTGCTCACATGAGCAGTTTCACCCGCGTGCTCCCTTTGAATTCAAGTGAAGGTTACTCATGTGCACAACTCTCTTCAGGACTGGGCCCTACGGCTGTTTCTGCCTCCTGAAAAGATACTGAGGGAACTAATTTTTCTGATGATTAATCTCAAACACTGCACCTGCAGTGCCTGTTTTCACTTGAATGAGAAGAGATTGATTTATCTAGCTAACTTTCTGTCTGTCTCATTATCCATCTCCTGTAGCATCTCAGTACCGCAAAAAATGATGACAAGCCTATCTTCCCAATAGCCGTACGAGGCAGGGCGGTATTATCTCCACTTGCCAGATGAGGAGATCAAGGTAGGAAGCAGCAAAGTGATATGCCTGAGGTCATGTAAGAAGTTGGTGGCAGAGCCAGGCAGTGCAAAGAGCTGTCTGGACTCCCAGACCCATGCTGTAATCCCAGTGCCATCTGAATTTCTTTTTAGATTCTCTGAACAGGATTAATAAATCCTGCTGCTGTTAATAAATCCCAGCTCCTGTTCCTGGAGGAGCAAAACCTTGCTATGGTCCAGCACGACTGATTTCCCGCACTGTTACCTGAGCAGAGAGCTGCAAAACACACATCCCTCGTCAAGGGAACCGTGCAGGGGCTGGAAGAAAGGAGCAGCTTCTCTTATTCTTTAAGAATAAGAAAAATATCATCGTCAAAGCCAGGATAAAAAGTATACATCTCTTGAGATTCTCCCTGTGATCCCCTGTGCACAGCGCTCTAGTTAGGCAGGAGCAGCAGGGGGGAAGGCAAGCACATGGGGCTGCTTGGAGGGACCCTCAGCTACGAGCGTGGCATGGGCAGCGGTGCCACACTGTGGGCTGGGGTCTTCTTTGGAGGGGTGAATACGTGAGGGGCCAGCTGGGAGAAGGATGCTGATGGACCCACTGGGTGTTCCCACCACTTGGCCCAATGGCAGCCCCAGCCCAGCACACAGGGTGCTGAAGAACACATTCAGTGGTCGTGTCTTCAGTGGCTGGAAAGCAATCCAGTCCTGGCCATGCTGTTGGAAAGCCCTTGTGGCAATGACCCTCGACACAAGGTTTTTTTGCATGAGTATTTCAATGTTCGTGGGTGTGATTCCCTGCCAGTGCTGAGGGCTTTCCCCAAAAACATGCAATCCTGTCCATCTTCCAAGGTGAACCAACAGCGAGAAGCTCCAGGGTGAGGGAGACCTCCCCCAACCTGTGGTATTCTGAACACCCAGAGGAATCCAGGTTTCTTGCATGACTCCAAATCACAGCTTGAACCCAGGCTCCCCATAGTACCTATGGGTGACCCAGACACTGACCATCCCCAGTGTCTCCTGTGCTGCTCATCCAGCCCCAAACTGCTGGGGTGCAGCTCTGACCTTCTCCAGAAATGACCTGGCTCCCTGGTGACCCCACCAGGAGCATGCCATGAGAGAGGCCATTTGGCAAATTCGCAGGCATCCCAAGGTCAGTGGAGGGGACATTTTTATGGACATCAGTCAGTAAAGGCGGACACAAGCCAGAGCACTGAGCCTGAGGCAGAGCCACCAGCCTGCCCACAGAGCTGTTGCCTGGACAAAGGTAGGTGACAGCAGAGCTCAGCTCTAGCGGGTGACAGCACTGCAATTGCAGGCTTGCCAGGCTGAAATCCTACAGCAAATGGGCAAACAACACAAATTATATTCCAAAAGCACCAGCTTTAATTAACTTTTATAGCATCCCAGTGCCCAGTAGCACTTCCTACCCCCAGCACCAGGAGGAACACACTGCTGGTGGCCACCAGCTGATGGAAGTGGCACCGTGGTTGCCTGGGTGCCTAGGCATGACCCATTTGGGTGCCAATGTGTCTGCAGGGGATGGCAGAGCCCACAGAAAGGCTGGCTTTGTCTTCTTGCCCCAGCCCCAGCCAACTCCTGGGGGATGTCCCTGCTGAAGCTGTTTTTGGGGTGCGTGGGAGGAGGAACTGGCTCACTGTAGGTTAACTTTTCTGGGCACATCAGCTCCATTGCTTTCAACAGGGCTATAATCACGGAGGACCTCAGCTTTCTTTTTCCTTAATATGTATCTTAATGTGCAGTCGATGGGGCTAGTTATCTTGTCAGGGGCTTGAGGTGAGCAGGGGGCTGATGGGCGACGGCAGCCAGCAATAGTTCTTTGCACACCGCTTTGTAGTGTGCACCCAAGTGTTACAAGCCTGGGTCCAATACAAATAAATAATTAAGCACATTTCCCGGAGCAAGAAAGTGAAGACTTGGAGCTGTGGCAAGAATGAATAAGTACGAGACCTCCAGACCTGCAGTGCACGCATGCAGCGTGTGACTGACAGTGGGTTTCTTGCAGCCATCACATCAAAAGACTCCAGAAAACTGCCGTGCCGGGTGTCACCGAGAGGCGAGGCTTTGGCCTCCAGCCCTGCGGGAGGAGGGGACCCGCCACGCCAGGCAGGGCCTAACGCAAGCCGTGGGACTCAGGATTTTGAGCACCCCTAGGAAACTTTGGTGTGCTTCAGATAGCGCCATTGATTTTAGCATGTTGGTCTTCAAGTGAAGAGAGGGATAAAGGGCTTCCTCTCCCCCAGCCTCACAGCTGGAGGGTGGGCAGCATGTGAACCTCCAGGCAGGACCCCAAGGGAGAAGCGAGTTGTCACCTGCATCCCCATGGGGCTCCTGGCTTCCTCCAGAGCTGGGTCTCCTCCCATCTCCCACCCCAGCCCACCCAGTCATCCTGTCCCAGTCCTGGCAGGACTCAGGACACACTTATTTCCTCAGAAACACTGGTACAAGCCTTAAGAAAGGAGGGAGATTTAATCTCTGGCACTAAGGGTCCTCCCATCGTGTAGGCTGTGCCATGCTGGCGATGCCTGATGCCCGGGACTGCTGCTTGGCACATGGGGCTCTCAGTAGGCGTGCTGGGAAAATAGGTCAGCGTAAAAGCCATTGCTTTCCAGAGCATGCCTGGGATGCCTCCTAAATGTATTTCCAGGCTGTAAAACAGAGTGGGGATGGCCGGGGCATATATATTGAGAAGACTCTGCACACACCTGTGTGCTTGGCTCACTGCTACAGAGGGAAGGGGCCAAAATCAGGCTTCCCAAATCTTCACCCATTGTCCCCAGACAGGCTTTTTGGCGACAGCTGGAGTCTCTCAGAGGTTTCTGCATTTTGGAGAGTGTCACCTTTGGAGCGAGGTCTGCACCTCATGGCAGGTTGATGCAGCATGAAATTTTCCTGAGGCACTGCATGGTCTAGGACTGACTCCTGCCTGGGTCTACACATTAACCATCAGCTTCATCATGGGAACGTTGTAAAACAGACACCTAGTATCACTGTTTGAGTTTGCATTTAGAATCACAGAATGGTTTGGATTGCAAGGGACCTCAAAGACCGTCTAGTTCCAAATCCCTGCCATGGGCAGGGACACCCTCCACTAGACCAGGTTGCCCAAAGCCCCATCCAACCTGGCCTTGAACACTTCCAGGGATGGGGCAGCCACAGCTTCTCTGGGCAACCTGTGCCAGTGCCTCGCTACCCTAACAGTGAAGAATTTCTTCCTAATATCTAGTCTGAGTCTCCCCTCTTTCAGCTTCAACCCTTTCCCCCTTGTCCTGTCACTCCATGCCCTTATAAAAAGTCCCTCTCCAGCTTTCCTGTAGGCCCCTTTAGGTACTGGCAGGCTGCTCTGAGGTCTCCCCAGAGCCTTCACTTCTCCAGGCTGAACAATCCCAGCTCTCTCAGCCTGTCTTCATAGGAGAGGTGCTTCAGCCCTATCCTTTTCCAATAACCTGAGTTTTTCCTATTCTCTCCCTGAAGCTTGGTTTAAATTTACTTTTTTTTTTTTTTTTCTTTTCCCTCTGGGGATTTTGGTTTCCTTTCTTTTTAATTTTGTAAATAACTTCCCTAACATTTTTGGGGAAAAAGAAGTAGAGCCCAGTATTTCCTGCATCTTTTAGCAGATGCTACACTGCCACCTGCACTACCCTCATGGTTGTTTTGGGGAAGAAACAATAAATATTTTCTTAATTTTTAACAATTTTGTTACTGCCATTTTTTTAATTTAAAAAAAAAATCCTCAAAAAAGTCATGCTTGATAAAGAAACCCCAACCAACCGTACCTAATTTCCCCTGGTATACCTATAGCTCCTCTCTGTTGGTGTGGTCAACTGGCTTGGTTTTCCCCTTCCAATACCAGGTACCTCTCATGCCTCCTGTAGCCTGACTCCCTGTTCCACATCAGGCCTTTTTTCTCTCTTTTCTTTATTCTTCCCGTATTTCTTTTTCTTGTTTTATTCAGCCTTCTTGACTCTACCCCACCCCTTCCCTTCTGTTCTACAGCCTGGCTCATCCCTAGACTCATTGCTTCTCCCTGGGGTTTCAGAGCCTTCCCTGGAAAACACAGAAGCACTCAGTAGTACACAACCAACTCGGAGGGTGCAGTGGCACAGAGCCTTCATTTCTGGAAAGGGCAGGGACCAAGCTCGAGCCCATCAGTCATTTGTGAACCTTGGAGTACACGTAACTGAATGGGCTATTTAGTGTAAGACTGTGCCCCAGCTCTGCCTTAGTTATTTCTCTGTTCTTTGCCTTAATTCAGAAGTCTTCACATGATGAAGAACATTAATTTACTTCAAGGATTACACTTTAATAACTTCAAAATTGTCCTTCCAATCATGACCTGGAGGACATTTCTTGGAGGTAACTACCTCCAAAAGAAGCAAGTCTGCAACCTGTTAGTGGAACAGCTACAGCAAAATTGCTTTGTCAGAGTGACCATCGCGTCCTCCTGCCTTGACACGTGGACAACACTGCTCAGAAGCGTGGCTGGGACTGCAGGTTTGCTAGACCAGAGACCTGCAGGAGAGGTCCCTGGTTCAGGATGAAGATGACATGGGAGCCCTCCCTGTGATACAGGCAGGATTAGAAGCTAGAAGATACCCACAGTGTGACATGTACAGAAGATCTCTGCTTTTCACTCTCTCCTTTACCATGTGGGCTCATCTATGCCACAAACTCCAGAAGACTTGTACCAAATTATCATGAATCTGAGCCACTCCTTGCACCATCAGCTACACAAGAGAGAGGTCAGTCTTTACCAGTGAGTACTATCCTGCCCTCCTTCAGCTTGTTCAAGTTTTGACCAGTAAAAGTTGCTATTTCTGGTGAGGTATCTATCCAGAGAGGCTGGTACCTTGCCTGAAACAAGGGGTTGTGCCTGTTGGTCCCCAGGAGTGAGGCAACTGGGCCAGAGGAAGCTCACCCAGGCAGAGTCGAAGAGCAGTGGCCAGACTGAACTGGGCTTTTCAGGTTTAAAGTAAGGCTGACAACCTTCCCCAAATGTACACACAAACTACTTCTTGTCATGGAGGGATAGGAAAGCACTTGTCTGGAGGATTTGTATTAAGTACTCAAAAATACCTGTCCTCTTGATAGTCCAGTGCAAGACAAAATAGTGGGAGGCTGATGGGGTTAAATGCAAGTAAGAAATGATCTTATCTCAAAATTTGGGATATGAATATAAAATTATTTTTCCTGTCAGAATACCAAATGAGATTATATCAACCAGTAAGATGGAATCTCACAGATTTGATATCTATTTTATGCACTAATAAGTAGTCTACATCTATACACAGCATGGGACACATTTCCTTAAAAAGTTGGTATCAGTTTCTGGAACTATTGTATTTAAGCACTGAAAAAGATTACTAGTATGGAATGAGTAGATAGAAATGAGCCCTACCTAAATATTGGAAAGTGGTACAGAGATTTAACATGTATTTGCCAACATCAATCACAGTCTAGGCTCCAGGTAAGAGGATGCAGAAGCCAGTGCGGTGCTTCCGCTGCCACTTCTGACACCATTCAATATTTAGGAACCACAGTTTTTATTTGTGGAAGGACCCATGTCTCCTGAAGCTAGAAATGTCTCTGGAGCCAAGCTGCTTCTGATCAGAATGATCTTGAGTTTGCTACAGAAGAAGCAGAAGAGCTGGCTGTTGGGGTGGAGCTTGTGACACCAGGTCTCAGAGGTGCCCAAAACGAAAGTGAAGTTGAGAAATCCCACCTTTATTGATTTCTGTGAGGTCTCAAGAAAGGACTTCCATCCAGAAGGATGGTGTCTATTAGGAAGCTTGGAACTGTCCTATCCTGGAGCAGGGCTGGAGGGACTTTGTGTTTTCCTTCACAAAAGTAAGTTTTTTCAGATCTTTCCTCTCTGTAGGAGAAAGAAGTGGGAAAACATGCTAAAAAAAAGAGAAAACAACCTGTGCGTTCTAGGCATAACTCATTCATCCTCAAAGATGTAATCCTGAACAAGAGCTGCTACAGATGGGGCCTGGTGCTGAGAAGACTGTTCCTAGATCTGGGCACTTGCAGACAAAGAGAAAGACATTCATGTTGATATGGACAATGTCCATGAAGTGTCAGCTAAAAATTCTGCTGATTTGTTCTTAACCAGAGCAAGAAAAGCTCCAAATATTAGATGAGTTGCCTTCAATTGATAATAGAGTTTTATATGGAGAACTCAGCTCTTCATATGTTTCTATACGACCTTGCTTTTCCAGGAATCCTCCATTCTCAAAAAGTCTAAGATAACTCCGATTTTCTGTTTGAAGCATCTCTTACAATTGCCTTCAGTGGTAGAGAATTATGAAAGAGTCTGTCAAAACAGAGGAGCTTAGATTATTTGAGGTGTGTTTTAAATAAACTCTGTGTGTTCCACTGAGGCTGATGCATTTCTTATACTCAGATTTATGGAAGCCAAATTTGAAGCATGGCAAATAGGAAGACTCTTGTGGAAGAAACTATTGTAGTCAGAAATCTTATTTGGACAATTAGTCAATAAGAAAAACTCTTTTTGTAACCACATCAAAGTTTTGGGTTCATGTCTCCTTCAGGAGCATCAAGAGTAAGTTCAGTCAAATCCCTAAAATTATCCTGGTATAAAACAAATATCAGCAAGAAGAGAATCAGACACTTAGAGCATTTAGGAGAGTGATATGAACGTCACGACATGTGCCACCTTTCCCTGCAGTGTCTGTGGAACTGGAAGAGAGTATACACTATCTGAAAGTTGTTCTGGGTACCTTCTGGAGATGTTCCCATACACTTTACCCAAACAGGACCTTCCATACAAACCTGTGGCTTATACAGAGTCTAAAAAGTCCGAAAGCATTGCTAAATGGAAACTCATCATAAGGATTTGAAGAGCATCTCAGAATAACTCTGGTGGCTCCAGATCACATTGCTGTATGCAATGCTCTAGCCACACACAAGTTATATCCCAGGTACCACCAAACTTTAGGTAGATGATTTTCTTCCTTATTCATCCAGCAGGACAGGTCTGCCAGGAGATCATACAATCCCTCCTCACTTACAGCTTTTGACAAGTGGAAGTGTCTGGAAAACAATTCTCCCTGTGTTTTTCAGGTGCTTAGAAGTCATTCTTCCTAATTTCTTGCATAGTCAGGACACCACCTTGATGTCTATGGGGTAGGTGACAGTATTGTCCATGCAGACACCAAATTATTGCTGAGAGCCCTGCTGAGGAAGTGTAACCTACCTGTCTTCCTGAATACAGCCGTTTAAATTCAGCTTCCTATCAAGCTAAATGAATATTTTATTAAAAACAGTTATCATATAGAACTAAATCCCGTAGCTGTGAAGTATAAAAGAGGCTTTCAATATGACTTTCCTTGAACTGTGGCAGCTTAAGTCTTGTTGCCATTGCTGAAGCTCATCAGGAAATCATTTGAAAGGCTCAAAGGTTAAGAATCTGTGTTTTCATCTGAACACAAAGGTGAAAGATCAGATGGCTGATCTCAGCTATTTGTGTTTTGTCTTGTTATCATCATCTTCAAATGAATCAATTCATTCAGTTTCATGAGGGCAGGGCTTTCTTAGACATATCCAGGGTTGTTTACGGGATGTTCAGGAGAGATGGAAGAGCCTTCCTGAAGAGAAACAGCTTAAGTTGGTGATATTCTTTGTTATTTCTATTACAGCAATGTTTCAGGAAGCCCATGAAATTAGACAGCCCATGACATTAAACAGTTTTGTACCAAGATGTAATACAAAACAGGAGCTCTGTCTTTACTATTTGAAGACAATAGGTGGATAAAATAACCAGATCAGACTGAAGGATGGAGGAGGAGAAAAAGGAAAAAAAGATGAAAAGCAAGAGGGAAGTCCACAGTGACGAAGGAAGATTCAGACTCTAAATATAAAACAGAGAAACAGACTGAGCCCTGCACACCCATCAAAGACAAGTTAGGAATTTCTCAAATACAAAATTCTGGAGAGAACCCCTGGGAGCTTTGGGTCAAACAATGAGCAGCCCCAAGGTGTTCTGCAGAAGCATTGCACTTGATGGAGGAGTTGCAGAGAAACATGGAGGACGCATGAGAACACATAGCAATGACCATGGCTACCCCACCAGTGCTGTGGCTGCCAGATCTGCATCTTCACCTGGAGCAGAAACAACACGCTTGATGTTAAGTCACAAAACACATGCTTGTTCCTAGAGGCTGGGGAACCTCTCCCACCACAGGAATTTTGCAGTCAGTGAGAAGTGAGTGACTGCTCATACCTACAGCGCGTCCCTCCTGGTGTCCCAGCCTCTGGCTCCCACTAAGGAGAGAGCAGCTCTCTCTTATTCCACATGTGATATTCCAAGACTCTTCCCCGGTACTTGTAAAACCCTCCACAGTGCAGCAGCTCTAGGCAGAAAGAAACAGACTGACACAATCTCCCTTAAGGACTCCTCCATGGAGAGAAGATGCAACATTCTCATTGCTTACAGGCTCTGGGTGGGAAAGGGCTGCAGGCAGAAGGTCTTCATGTCTGTCCCTCTTTTGAACCTGGAAGGCAGCAGACAGGTGGGGTTCCCGAAAGCTTAAGAGAGTACAGGGGAAGCAAAAATATGGGGAAAACAGGAGAGTCACTCATCTGGGGGAGATGAGCAACTGACAATTTGGGGAGATGAGCAATTGGCAATCAGAAACCAGGATCTACCCTGTACACCATGACCAGCTATCGTACAAGAAAGCCTTCCAACTGCAAATCCCCCCAGAGTTCACATCTTTCCCAACCGTTCCCACTGCTCCCAAGTGTCCCCAGCACAAGGGTGGCTCAGCCCAGAAGGACCTCGGCTGTCATCCTTCCACACGCTGCCCTGAAACGTCCTGGCTGTGCTCAGCACCACCAGGTTATTTCTCAGCCTCATTCAAGCAGCTACTAGAGCCCTGACATTGATTATACGAAAAAGTCAGTAAGTGAAGTCACCCTGGAAAATGAGCGCAACCAGGGAAACCGTGTCTGTTGGGAATGAAGGCCAGTAATCCAGGTAAGCTGTGACCACCAGCTGTGCTGCAGTCCTGCTCTTACCTGGGCCAGGGTAATCGAGGGCTTTGAAAAGGAGAAAGAAAGTCTTGATTTTTGTGCAGCATGCCACAGACAACCGTTGAATGCAAAGGTTCGTGGTAGCCCATACCATCGAAATGTAAGGATCATTATAATAACTACAATAAGAGCAATGTATGTCTGCATCCCGGTACCTGTGTCGGGTTAAGTAATGTGGTGCAGCAAATCAGGAGTTGGACAAGGCATGAGAAGGATGTGTGATTTCTAGTCCCATTTCTGCCAAATTTTGTCTCTGCCCCTTGTTATTTTAAGTTGCAGGTAAAGACGCTTATTCACCCTGGCAAACTGCTTTGGAATGTTCAGGGTGCTCTGATGAAAAGCACAGTCAAAGGCTCCAGGAAGATGACCCGGGCTCAGAAAACACCAAATATCTTGAAATTCCTTTTATGGTCTTACCTGGTCATGCAAAGTGAAACCTTTGAGAGTCAAAGCAAAATTGCCCCAAGAAAACCAACTTCGCATGTTCCCACTCCCCAGGATTCAGGTGCCATCGCTGTCCTCCCAGGCTGCACCATCCCCAGGTGACCACGAGTCCCTCCGCTCCAGCCAGGAGGGCTCTGGGAGACACTGTGGCTTCAGTCAAAGCCCATTCCAGGTAGGTGAGTGTTAAAGCACAGGCTGAGTGTTGGGGTTTAATTATGCATGGGAAGCTTCTTTAGGAAAGACAGCGTCACAGGCTGGGGGCTGAGGGATGGCAACACTGCCTGCACTGGAATTAAGCCCAGGGGACTGGAAGGAAGGAAGGAAGATATTTGAAACTGTAAGATCTACCAAACCTAGACAACTCAGTTTTATATTCTGAAATTCAGTGGTAATGGGGGAATTAGGAGGGGAGAACACACACGGGGGTATATTGATAACCAAAGCCTCATGCAAGGCACAGCTCCGGCTTCCCCCTACCTTTAGCCGTGCAGGCACATGGCACCTGGAGGCTCATACGGGGTGCTCAGGTGCTCTCTTTGCATCCATCAATCATCAGTTTTACAGATTAGGAACGAGACTGGTTCTTCTTCTTCTTCCAGAAGAGACAGGAGTGTCTCGCTGGATGAAACAAGGTATATTTTGCAGTTCACTCGGTGTGCCACAGTGGGCAGAGCGTGTGTGTGGGCGCACAACCATGCTGTCCTGCTGCTGGCCAAAGCAGCTGAGCCTGGCAGAAAACCTCTGACTCAATTAAATGCAATGGAAAAGTATTCCTTAGGCACCAGAATATAGTTTACACAGTGAAAGAAGTTGAGACAAGTCTCCATCTCCTTTGATTTCAGCAAACAGACATTTAATAATTTCTTTCTAATAATTTACTGTCCCTGTGGAGGCCAGAAAAGACGGCTGGGTGGTTAAGTCCTGGCCACAGCAAAGCCAAAGGTGGGCAGGTTGTTTAGTCTCTGCCCATTCTTGATGAACAATACTCCCACGTCAACTGGTGTGTGGTGACAGGAGTAAGAGCTCAGGGTGAATTAACTCTGCTGCTCGTACAAGGCCAAGCCCACGGGATCCCGATCCCGAGCTGGGCTGAGAGCCACTCCTCTAACAGAGCTCATACTGAACAATGACAATAACCAAACTCAAAGTCAAATCAGATCAGCTCAAGATACCCTGGTCACTGTGTGACAAACTTTGCACAGTGCTTAACCTTCATCTTCCTACTCTTTATGAGCACCAGTGTCACGCTGAAAATTACATCCCTACACTTAGCCCTGCTCAAGAGCGAATGGTGCTGACCTTACTTTTGGTGTATTTGTCCCTTAGCGCAGGTCTGAGCAGCAGCAACCCAGTGCTGCTCCCGGCTTCCGTGACGCTGATGCTGGCTGGAGCTCAGCCCCGATCGCAGGAATTAGCAGAACCGACCAACACGCGCAGGCAGACAAGTACAGCCCTGTCGAGCACCAAGGCTTTCTGAACTCTCACCTTTTGCTCAAGTCACATTTGATATGACAGGGAAGATTTTTTTTTTTTTTTTTTTTTTACCATTTGAGGAACACTGCCATATTGAAATCTTTCCTTTCTTCCTTCATTAATGTCTGTGTCACCTCAAGGGTTGTTATAATTCCTTATTGGCTGCTCTTCCAGAATTTGCTTTAAGAAAACTTCAGCTAGTTTTGAATGCGGCTGCAAGGTTAACTAGAAATAGAAAATGTCACGAACATGCTGGATATATAGCCCTTCTGCTTCCCTGACACTAAGCCAGCTTTTCATAAAGTTTGAAACTGATATTAATATTTAACTTTTAACTCACAAGATCTTTCATGGTCTCAGCTCTGCTTAATTAGCTGACATTTAGCTCCCTGTATTCCACGGCACACACCTAGGAGTCCTTGGGTACCAGTTTATTAACATTCCCCAAAGTAGATTGGAGCAGGCGGTTACCAGAACCTTTATCAATTGCTCCCGAAGGCGATGGAATTTATTGCTGAATGCCATTAAACCAGCCAGGTCTGTAAATACGGTTAAAGGCACGAAGACACCCTTGTTTTCCATAGCTTCTCGCTCAGTTTAAATGAGCTTTGTGAATTGGTCTCTCTCTTTCTCTTACTCTTTTGCAAGCAGCCTTGTTGAGCCGCTCCTAAAGAAAGCCTCTGTATTAACCTATATTGCATTAAGCACAGTTCTGCTGTTAATCAACGCTCTTACAGTGATATACGCTGCTACAGCGCTGCTCCGGCATAGACCCGTCTGCGTGGAAGTCACCGAGCGTAGCAACTCCACCTTGCATTTATTTGCTAACCCTTCACACTCTTCCCTTTCTAAAAGCCTTCCTCTTTTTCATCCGGCCTCAGAAATCCCCTGCTTAGACAGTATAAGGTATATGTGCTGGTTTTACATGTACACGGTGCCCAAGGTCACATATCACGAGCATTTCTCCCCTCGCTCCCTCCCCAACCCCTCCAGTGGCAGAAGTGGTCCTGCCCGGTGAGTAACTCCAAGAGCCATGTTCTCAGAGTAACCGTATCCATCCCAGCACTGAGAGTAAGGACAATTTTCAGAGACCAACATAATTTAAGATCACTCACAACTCCATAACTGCATTACTAATTACCTACTTAAGCCTCCAGAACAAAGTATGCTGTACTTGGATATGTATGCTGTAATTACGAGGTATTCCTCACCGCTCCTGCCATAAGACCCTTTAATAGTATTTCGTTTAATACGTATCTGGCTCTTCTCATTTCTGGTAAACTTAATATGCATTAGGAACACCATACAGGTTAATATTTTGCTCATAAAACTCTAACACGCTTGTTCTTTATGTCAATGAAACAGTGACAAGCAATATGCATTTTCTAAAAACTGTATTTTGATGAAGCTATCATAGTATGAGAAATGTCAGACCATAAAGACAAATATGAATAGAAAATATGACTAGTTAGTGAACAACCTTGTTTTAGGGCTTATTTTAGTAAATAAAGCATTGATCTTATCTGTTCATGAGCTTGCTTTACCCATTTTTGGTTCCTGAGTGGAATGAATTTAGCAGCCTCAACTCATTCAGTGTAAGCCATGTTTGAAATAAAATCTGTCACCAGGAAAGTGCTCTTTACCTGGCATATTTGACATGGAAAATGAAACAAACCATTTTAAACAAAATTTATTAACAGTCCTCATGAACTGGGGACCACACCCCCCCCACCCCCCACCCCCCCCAGTCTCCCCAGGTCAAACACAACAGCTCTATCCCAAGTCAACAGACTAAAGCTCCTTGCTCTGGGCAAGGATCTGGTCCTCCTTTCTCAGAAATGACCTTTAAATTTCTGTTGCATTGATAAAAGCCTCGATTGTGCCTTTGGGTACATCTCTGACTTCATCAGAGTACGGTGGGATAAATAAGGGAGAAAAGACAGGGTCTGAAGTCAAGATGTATTTCTCCAATTTTCCATATAGGTTTTGAGATGCTCAAGGGACAGCTGAAGACAGCTACGCAAGTATCTGGACAGATGGGATCCCAAGCAGTTCGTATAGTATCGTATCGTATCGTATCGTATCGTATCGTATCGTATCGTATCGTATCGTATTGTATCGTATCGTATCGTATCACCCAGTCTGCTAACTCACAGAAGATAAACCACACAAATTCTTTTTTAGACAGAGCTCTTCTTACTGAACCCAACATGAGTTTGGCTTCACAAAGGGCCTCACAAATTTTAAGTTTGCTTCTCAGTATCTGCTTCAACAACGCGATAGTGAAACAATCTGAATATTCACCCCAAAGATAAAGACCCCAGGCTGGTCACAGTACGTATCAGATGTGGTCCACTATAGCATTGCTCCAGTTGCACCCGAGTCACACTGGGATAAGACTGGGGTGACACAGGGATGAATCTGGCCCATATCTTATCATTGATGCAAAAAGGAACAGATACAAAAATCCTCTGGTAGTTTTTCACTGTGAAATTCAAAGACAGAATGTAAATGTGCAAATTATAGCTTAAAGAAAGGCTTTCCTTCTGAGGGCCGTATATCAATACTATCATCTAGTCATGTTTTCTCAGTACAGACCACACTAACCTCAGTGGCTGAATGCTGAATGCATGCATCGAGCACGGCACTACAGGACTTGATGATCAGTAAAACAACCTGGCCAGGTAGTCAGGATCTCTTTCATACCATGATCGGGATCAATTTTGAGGGCATATCCAATAAAGTATAAAACAGCACTAAAATTTTAAAAAGACAGATAAGAAAACTCTAACATACCGTCCTGAAATAATTTACCAGTCACTGTTACAGAAAGCACATAAGTTCCCTCTAATTATATAAAAAAAGGAAAAAAAAACCCACAAATTACTCTCTATTGCCATCTTGGTTTGTTTATTTTGATCTTTTGTCAATGTTTGACCGCTTGCACTATGTTGTTCTCCTGGATAATCAATTTTCTTTGTTGCTTTTATGAGTTTTGCACATTGAACAATAAAAAGAGGATGCTGGAACGAGGGGAAATATTTTCAAATTCAGGGAAAAAAGATATGATTAAAAATAAAGTGAAAATTAGCTAGACTTTGAAATAGCTGCACAGATTCCCAGCACCCGTGTTCCTGATAAAATATTTTTTAAACACACTTTGGACCGAATCTGGCTTTTCTGTCCACTAACAAAATCAACAAATTTCACAGAATGGAAATAAGAGGGGAGTCCAAACCTTTCCCATTAATTTGATATGTATGTGTATTAGTTCTTTATGTAATGTATAAAAAACAACTTTCCTGCTCCCGGACTATAAACGGAGCCAGCTGAATGTAGGTTTTGCATAGGGGGTGAGTTCAGTATCAACACCGAAGACCCCATCTCAGTGTAAATTGGCCATTTGGAAGCAGAATGAAGTAGAAAGAGAGTTCAAATATTTGAAAGTTACTTTAAAAATCGGTGTTTACATACAGATGAAAGAAGGTGTTGAATTGGATTAAGTGTGAGGAAAGTCTTCCTTAAATACTGAAGGTATTTCCATTTTATATAGTACAGCTGCTCCACGATGTTCAAATTAGAACTTTGACAAAGTATTCTGCAAAATTGCTCTGTCAGGAAGAAACGGCAGAAAAAATTCCACTCTGAACAAAAACTCAGAGTCTTTTTAAAAACATTAAACCAGACAACAAATCCTTGTGTAACAGATTTAGGGGACCAGATGTTAAGCTGTTGTAAATCACTATTTCTCTAATGGCTTCTTGTGAAGCTCCAACAATTTACACTCACTGAGGGATGGACTCTGTTGGTGCTGAAATACTTAACTTTACAAATATTGTAAAAATCTATAAATAAACTTTAAAATTATGTGACACATATTAACAGATTTTTAATTGATGCAGTGGGGTTTTTTTTCCACACATCATTTTATACTTTTCAATGGTTACTCAATCTGCAGTAAAGGTGAAATATATAATTTTAGATAATTTTTTTTTTGTTATAAATCTTACTTTTTCTCTAAATATTTTACTGATTTGAATGAACTATCCTTATTACCCTAAAACCACAGTTAAGTAGTTAAAGTATTTTTAAACAGTGCTTTCATAGCGCATTGAAGCCTGAAGCAGATATTCTCCCACTTTGTCTTCTGGCCGCAACGACAACCTGAACTGAGCCCCAGCTCTGGGTTAGATTTATGGCCAAATATTTCATACTGATTAATAAATATTTTGGACCAACACCCCCCCCCCAACCCCAAATAATCCAGTGATGAAAGGCATAACCTCTGTTGGCAATATTTTGATTTTTATTGCCATTTCTTCAGCAAGAAAGCTTTAATTTAAAAAAGTTATTACACTAGTGGTGCTCAGATTGAGTGAACATTTATGAGAGGATCAGTAGGACTTTGATATGGAAATTTTAAGGAAAGGTTTGTTTCAAGGAAACTACACACATTCCACTAAGTTATTTCACCTTTAAAAGGAGAAATATGTGGAAAGTTTCCCGTCGTCATCTCAACAGCAGCAATAGAAACTTAGCAGCTCTTAGCTATAAACTCTTTCCTAGTGCAGAAATACAGATGAATTGAACATCTGTTAAAACAAACACATGGACGTGAAAAAATACCAGGTTTATTGAAATTATCTTAGTTATCTTTTTCTGCTGGAGCAGGAGGCTCAGTTTTTACAGACTCTAATTCTGTTGCAATCAGATGTTGATTTTGTGAAAATCGGCACAACTGAGATGAATACCTTGGGGTAGATAAAAACCTGAACACAGAAATAAGGTCAAACAGGCAATTCCCCATTAAACTCCACTTTCTCACCAAAACCTCTGCACACTCATTCCAAAATACTTTAATAGAAAACCACTTAAAATGGGAAAAAAAAAAAAAAAAAAAAGACTAAGGAATGTGGGCACATTAAAAATCAAAAGTAGAAAATACGGGCGATATTACAATGGCAATAAATGATTATAAAAGAAAAAAATATGGTGTTTTCATCTGACTTCACTCTGAAATGAGAGGCTGATCTGTTCTATAACCCTGTGTGAGCAGCAGCCTCTGCACAGGCACCTAAGGAAGGAAAAGTTGCCTGTGATTTACTGATGTCCCGAACAGTAGCGCTTTGCTAAGAGTACCTGATTCTTTAATAAATATACATATATATATATACACACTGAACTAGAAAAAGAAAGGTTTTCTTCCTGAAGCACTTCCACAACTGAAAGTGTTAAGGTGAAAATGAAAGCGCGTTAAACTACTTTTGCCCAATAAATCAGAAAGGAGGAACGGCGTGAGGCATAACCATGACACACTGAGAGCGAGTCAGGCTTTTTTTTAGATATACTCTTCGAAACAGAGCAGGAAGGATTTTAAAAAAATTAGAGTAAAATAATCTATTCTCGACTCCTGTCCTCAAATGTGTTAAATAATTCAGGGTCCAACTCTTCCCTTATGGGGCACGAACACGACCCGTGCATCCCCACGTGAGGTGGCATTTTTGCAAAGACCTGAAAACTCTCGCTCATTTTGAATTGAAAAATTATCCCACAGCTCTGAGGTCTCTCATGATTTTCACATCACAAAAACACAGTTTATGGAGAAATAGTTACTAGAAACCCGAGTCAGGAAGCACCCAAATCTCGTGGTGAACCCGCTGCTGCCCAGGTGGGGTTCACATCTGGCTTTGGGCACTTGCTGGTGGGGTTGGCCGTGGATCAGCCTTGGAGAACTGACCCCAGCATATTGCACCCTAAGAAAAATTCAGCTACACCAGTAAACACAGAAAATATGCCATCCCTCTCTCCAGAGGGGCTCATTTTAGTGTTTAAATTTGCTTTTCCTTGTCTTCCCAGTATAATCTTATTGCTGCAGCTAAAATCCGTTGTGGGTTGTGTTGTTTTTTTTTTTTTAATCAAACTTGGTATTTTAAAACAAGGAGTGTCACGGCCCAGTTCTTTAATAAACGCCACCGATATGGATCCTTCAATCCCTTATAGTGTTCGGGGAAATCTGTGCTCACAGCTCCTGTTGCAGAGCAGGGGACTCAAAGGCTAATCTCTCTCTCTACTGTTCATTTTCCTAGTTACATGGGTAGAAAAATGTGAGAAAATATGTAATTTCAGGATACTGTGGCAGCATTAAACCATACCTCCATACCCCATACATCGCCTTTATTAACCATAACCTAGCAGAGGGTATTAAGGTAAATGGTAAATGGTTTAATGGCAGTTTAATATTCTGCACATACCCATAACAGACATTTTAGTTGCTTTTAATTGATGTAGCTGCTAGCTTTGTTAAACTCTCCAGGAGAGTAGTTCTCACTGGGAACGAGCCTCCTAGAAAGTATCAGTTTGCAAAAACACAATAGTTTGAGCGATAATTGTGCAGAAAGAGACTTCTGGATTTCTTTGCAGTTGAATAAGAGCATTTTGTTTCACTTTTGTATAACTCAACATTGGGTGCCTAAATTATAATCCAACTTTGCAAACAGCTAAATAAAGAAATACATGGGTGAAGTCACTTTTAAGATAAAATGGGGACTGGAAGATTTTAGGCAAGCAGAACATTTTTATAGTTGTGAGAACATTAAAAAAAAAAAAAAAAAGATGTAGGAGAAGTCCTGGTGTTACTTAAACGGTAGCTTTCAGCACTCATAAAAGATGTGGTATTAGATTATTTTCCACTTATAAATCAACTGGTCCTGGTCTATACATTAGCACAAGCTTTAGCTGGTTTCTGGCTTCTTACTGGCCTTTGCATAACTCCATCTAACCCCGAATGAAATGCCGCTGGCATGGCACTGAGCTCCAGCTACCGCAACTGAAAATACATATAAACCCAGAAAGGGCACGCAGAAAATGATTGCAATCAGCAAAGAAAATGAAAGGGCTCTGCAATTAAAAAACCCCTCTGTTATTCCATTGGTCCAACTGGCAACTGCGCCTCCTGTTTGGGGGGTATTAAAAAAAAAAAAAGTGTAATCTCCTCAAAAATTAACTTTTTGATTTTTTTTTTAAGCTTGTAAAAACAGTAGAGGATCTGAAGGTGTGTCTCAGCAGGTTTTGCCCGCCTGTCTAGTGCCGAGACTTTTTGCGTGATCAAAGAATACATGACAGCGAACGGATCTATGCTTGTAAATATCAAACGGTTTGATCATGCTAAAAGACTTTATTGAAGTTTCCCACTTTTTAATCAACCAAGAAACATCCACCGCCAGTACCCATAGAAAAAGGGTTAGTATGATATTAGAAGTGAAAAAAAAAGTACTAAATGTGACTTATGGATAAGGATTTTTCTTCCTATAATATGGGACATCCATTAATGTCATGTTTGTAGGCTGAGAGGAAACTGCAACCCTTATTATTTTACGTAGCACAGCATAAAAAGGGCTTGATTACACCAATATTCACAAGTCCGCAACGGGCCACAAGAAATAAGCCATGTTCACATACACAGCCTTTAAAAACAGAATTAAAAGCATAATAATGAAATGAATACATCACTGATTTGTGGGTTTGGGGTTTTTTTTCTTTCCTGCTTTATGGTGAAATGGTGAAATCCACAATATCAAAACCTGCAACTGGCCCGTGGAGAGGTTTTCTATACTATTTCTGTCGCTGAGTATGATAATTTGCCCAATAAAAAAAAAAAAAAAAAAAGTTAAAAATGCCATTCGGAATGAACACATGGAGCTCTGAATAAAAAGAGCCAATAATTTACAGTAAGACGATAAGAGTGTAATATTGCTTTAATATAACGTATTAATGAAAATTGCCATTGTAAGATAGATAAGACTTAATAATATAACTCTCATTGTGTTCTGTGAGTTGGAGGCTTTGGCAAGTTATATGTTAGTGCTGCGTGGCTGGCGTGAATCCTGACGCAATTTCGAAGACTTGCCGTTTCCAATGCCACCCGAGCCTGAATTTATTTTCCCTGGAAAAACCCAGGCAGGCACTTTCCTGCTCTGTCAGGTATCACTGTGCTCCTCTGCCAGCTCCTGCCTGCCGCAGAGTTCACGGAAACATGTTTTCATTATTTTTAATGCAATTTAATACATTTCTTTTCATCCCACTTTATACATAGAGTGAATTAGCTTAAAAAAAAAAAAAAAGTCTCTGTGGCTTTTTTTAGTCTTTACCCTTGAACATACTGACATTTTTTAAATGGGCACTGGGATGATATGGGGAATGGCAGATTAATTTCTTGCTCTTATTTTTATGTCGGGGTAGGTCAGCATCGCTCTGTCGTGTTCCTGCCACTTTTGCAAGCATCTTCTATTTGCAAGAGTGAGGGCTTATATTTCTGTTTATTAAACGACTGCTTCTTTATCTGTGCTAATTACCAGGAAGAAAACTAAACTTCTTTCCTCTCTGCGGACCACTATTTATAGTTCGGAAGAGCAGCCCTGCACATATGCAGTGGGTTATTTGTGTGAATGAGGCTAGCGGGCGGTTACAGCAAGCTCTTCTGCAATAACGGAGGAAATTATTTTGTTGATGCAAGAAGGCTGAATGAGCACATGGTGCAGGTTTTAAACCCAAAATATGATTTCAAAGGGAAAAGAAAAAGCTTTTGAGCAGATCCATGGGGGAAAAAAAAAAAAAAAAAGAAAAAAAGAAAAAAAAAGAGGTTTTTAACAGCACGGGCTTTGGTATCGACATTTCGCACGCAGCTTTGGCAAATATTTTTGTAGCGTTACTGAAGGTGCACGAAACTGCAAGTTGTTCTCCAAGTAAGTTAGAGGCTGCTATGAGGGGAGCCAAGGAGGAGAGGGGATTTATCCCAATCTTCCCTTCTCTGTGCAAATCTGTCTGGAAGATGATGTTTTTTCTACATTATCCCACAGACCCTTCTGGGGTTTGCTTCTGAAATGCCCAGAAAGTTTTTCTGTACAACCAGAAATCCTGCCATCCATTTTGGAGGAAGCACCTTGTGTTCAAAATAATTTGTTACTCCGTGTGTTTGCTCTTCTGGCACGACAGAGAGTAGCTCCGTAATGGCAGATATGACAAATGACAAATATTTGTGAAAAATCAAACCTATTCTGGAAAGTTTCTTTTTGGAAATTATTTGTCCACACAGATTATAGAGAGAACTTTGTGTCGTTACAGATGGAGTTCTCCAGTGCTTTCGGACTATGCTTTTTCAATAAGTATTAAAAACACGCTGATGCTTTAAAGTACCCAAACTTATTTTTATGAACTTCTAGCGAGTCAGCTTTTACCAACTTCTAGTACCTTTTATGGGCTCTGTTTCTTACATCCCAAATAATGATTACAGCCTTTAAATCTCAAGAACACACCCCAATATTTACAAGCGTTGATTCCGAGATCAATATTTTCATGCATAGTCTATCACTAAAGGCAGCACGTTGAGAAAGGATAATCCAACTAATTTATAACCCCAGAGTATTTAGTGCCTTAAGTGACGTGCTCTTTAGATTCAGAAATGAATATAAAAGTTAAAAAAAACAACACTGAAAACAAGGGCAACAAATAGAGGAACGGAGGAAGATTTTAAATAAGCTGTAATTAATTTTTAGAAGCATTTTCTTACTTTGTCAGGATTGAAAAGATGCCTTACTTATTTGAAATGATATATCTTACAGAGAAAGAAATTTTTTAAATACATCTTCCCTAGCAGGTGATGGCAGTGGGCTGGCCAGCCCCTCTAAGGACAACTCTTGTCTGATGGCAACGAAGAGTTCATCTAAAAATGAACGGCACATTTCTAAACCTGCACTCTCATGGCTCGTGGTTCAGTTTATTGGCCACGATTAGCAATTAAACAGGAGAAACAAGTGCCTGTATTTTGTTGCAAGAGGGTTAGTCTCATTTCTGACTTGGAAATGACAGCGTAGACACAGAAGGAGCAAAAAAATCATGTAACACCAGGAGGAAAACACACCGCGTTAGCTGGGATGCTCAAATTATGCCACATTAGTATGCACGAAAGAATTAAAAGAATTAAAAACCTTTAAAAAAAAGGGATGTTTTTTAAAAAGTCATGTAGTGTCATTGCTTATTCAACAACAGCCCACTTCTCCTCCAAAGCAGTACGCTGGGTATGAAAAAAAAAAACAACAACCCAACCCCACACCGCTGTAGAGAGAGCACATGTTACATCAGACACAGTACCTGATTTTTCACTGCACAGCTTGTCAGCTAGATAGTCTGCCTCTTGGGCGATAAGTGAGAATATTTCATCTTCATACTCTTCTATGATACTCTCCCACTGTAAGGATGAAAAAAAGGAGGATACTAGTACTGTGCTATTTATTTTTTTTTTCAGCTAGAAAGAAGCAAGGCGGTTGCGATGCTGCGATGAGGAGCCCCTGGCTCGCTCCGCTCTCCCTGCCCTACGCAGCGCGGGGATGAATGGGGGCTGCCCGGGAATTAATGCTACCAAATATTACTTAAACTTTATGCCCAGCCTCACTGATGTTTCAAACCCACATTCATGGGGGGGGTGGGGGAAACCCCTCCAAAAGGCATTTAACTTGGTTAGGACCCCCCCACACACCCCCTTTCAGCATGGACTCAGGGAGGAGGCACTCAAAATTTAAATAAAACAAGCCCATTCTGTATTCTGATATTAGTGCTCACGATGTGCAATAACTACAGCTCCCTGACCACGCAGATGCAGCTCTGATTTCACTACAGATAGAGCAGTTGCCAGCAAGGAGCTGCAGAGCACCCCCCCCCCCCCAGCCCCAGTATTTAGGGAGCTGCTGGTAATTCACCTCGGTGCCACAAAACGGGCTCCTGACCCCCTGGGAAGGGTGGGGGAGCACAGCTCCGGGGGGGAGCACCATCCCGCCTGGTGTTTGGCACCTTTTAGGAAGCTCGCGTGTGTATTAAGATGGAATTCCTGTCCCCAAAAGCCAGGCTTCAACCCATGAATAAGGGGAAGCGCTTTAACACGAGTGGAGAAAAAACCATACTGAAATAAAAATCTGCTTGCTGGAAGTCATGCTCAGCACAGAAAATAAAAAAAACCCCTTTGCTGTGCTTTGCTAAAAAAAAAAAAATCAAACCCCTATCTGCCAGGACATGGAATAACCCCGAGCTGCCGGTGACCGAGGCAGAGCTGCTGCCCGCGCTCCTTGCCCGCAGCTCCAGCCGGTTCGCTCGCCGGCCTCTTTCGAGTCCCCAACTGCTCGAAAGGCCACAGCCAGCACAACCCCGTGGCTCTTCTTTGAGGGTTTGGTTGTTTTTTTTTTTTTAATGTTTTCCACAAAAGCTAAAAAAAAAAAACCCCAACAAAAAATAAAAAAAAAAAATAAAGACCCCAAAAGCATTAAAGAAAAATAAAATATGTATCTGAAGAAGGCACTGGCACAAAGCCAGGCACAGAACCTCAGTGTTTTTAGCACAATTAGTTGAGAAAAATCCATCCCTACACCATGAGGCCTAAGCAAAAAAAAAAAGATGACATCCTTCCCCTCCTCCTCTAATTTGTCCATAAATATTTGAAACTACTTTAGTAGCAATCTGGATTTTTAGCCACTAGTATAATTCCCTTATTTCCTGTACATAAATCAACAGAGATATTTTTCTGGGAAACGCTGATTTATATTTAATCACTTAGAAAAAAATTCCCCCACTAAAATGTAGTTTTGAACTGTTGAAGTTTAGGAAATTTGTAACGTATAAAGCATCTGGTATAATCCGTGGGTTACTTCTGCAAGTGACGTGCCTTTTGTAAATGCTTTATTCATATTTATGAAGCCCTAAACAGATCCGAATACATTTCTAAATAACATTATAAAGCATCTGACAAAACGCAGTGTTATCTCCAAATACTCAGCTGGTTTCTGCGAGGAGCCAGTATGGAGTATGTAAAAATATGGCAAGAATCTTAAACCAAGGCACGATCTGCATGAATTTCCTAGTGACGAGAAAGAGTGGGCACACTGACGCAGCTTTCGCTGGAAAATAAAAGGTTACACATTTGTTATGTCGCCTAACCGCAAATTTTAAAGGTTTGTAAACATCAGATTAAACCCCCAATTTTTTTTTTTTGTAAAGTCTGCATAGATTTTTCTCTTCTTGCTTAGGAGCAAATCTCCTTTTCCATCCCAACGACTCCGTTAAGTTGCTCTCTGACTTTGCTAAAGGAACCTAACAGAGGCAAAAATTGATTCTTTTTTTACTTATATCACCACAAAACCCCACGTCATACAGATAATGCCTAGTTAGATTGCAGAAAGAGAAAAAGAGCATCCCTCTCGCTATGTAGAACTGTTGACACATTACATTACACACGTAATTAAAAACGTCAGCTCCGGCTAAGGTGGCCCTGGAGAACCTGCGCAGACCCTTCCAGCTCACACCCAACGCGCCCCTCACGTCCCTCGCCCTCCTCCAGAAGCCAGCCGCCCGGTTTGAAACCTCCCGGCAGCCCGAAGAGACCGTGGCGAAGGGAGACGGCCGCCGGCGGCGGATGTTTCGGGCCATGAAAGCCCTTGGCGCTCCAGCCACTTGTTTCTCTAGTTGAAGCGGAGTTTGCAAAAGTCCCGGGCTTTCAGTTGTTGCTCTGTCTTTTAGCCGCTCTCGCCAGCTCAGATGCAGCTGTTTAATACCTCCCAGGGGTTTTGTGCAGAAAATAATAGCTTACAAAACCTAGCTTCTCCCAGGTTCTACTATTTCAGCTTTATTTCCGAACAGCTGGTCCGTGTCTTTGTCCATCCCCTTCCCTCCCGGCCGCGACGAGAATTCGGCAGGAAACCTCCAGCCGCTACCTACGCCCCGAGAGCCACCGCCGCTGGCGGTGGGGGTCAAAGAGCAACCCTCGCCCTTGGAAACGGGGACAAAAAAAAAAAAAACCCAACAAAAACCCCCAAACTTCGCGCCCCGTCTAGACAGGTCAAGGTGCAAGATGCTCCTCTCCCTGTTGCGTCTTCCGGAAAGGGGCGTGAACCGGAGCCAAGTGCACAGCAAACACCCGCGCCGCATCCCTGCCCCTTTAGAAGACTTCTTTTTTTTTTTTTTTTTTTTCTTCTTCTTCTTTTTCTCTCCACCCTCTGCTGATCAAAGTAGGAAGTTTTCATGACAACCATAGTCAAAGGGCCTGCATCGCAAATGAACTCGATTTCGGCGATGTTGATATATCCCGGCTCCATTGTCTCTTTTCAGACACAGTATGAACCCTTCCGGTCTCAATGATTACATTACAGAAGGACTTTCACATGTGGGCTTCATTTGCACAAAGGGGTTGCCTTGCTTCACCACCATCTGGCCACAAATCAGATAAATAAAGGCAGCAGAATTAAAATTAAAGCTTAGAGGGGTTTTTTTTGTTGGTTTTTTTTTTCTCTCTCCCTGTTCGTCGTCTTCTTGCACCGGGGCCCATTATGAAATCCCTCCCTCCCCCAGTCACATACGGATGGGGAGTCTACTTTTTATGAAACCTGGGAAAAGCAAAAAAGTGCCTAAAAAAAAAAAAGACCAAAAAAAGGCAAAAAAAAGTCAGCAAAAAGCAAAAAAGTGCCTAAAAGAAAAGACAAATAATAATAAAAAGACTGCAGTCTTTCACTCCCAACCCTATTTGTAGGGCAGCGTAACCTATTTTTACAGGAAAGACAGGCTCATACAAAATCACATTTTGCTATTAAAAGTCCATCTCATCCACTGGGATGTAAATATTTTTTTTTTTCAGGAAAACAGAATGTCCCACAAGCTGGCGGGGGGGGAACCAAACCAAAACCGGTGGTAGCAGAAGGGGGTGGCAGAAGTGGTGTTTGAAACTTCGTCTCCAAACTCTGCTGCTTCTTCCTCCCGCCGGGGTGGGGAGCGCAGAGGCTCAGGCAGTGCTCACACACAGGGCAAGTCCTTTCTCTTCCCACCAAAAAACCCCAAATACATGGCGGTTTCTGAAGGTAGAAAATAAAATAACTTGTGAACGTGGGAGGAAGGTTTTACAGCCCTTATGACAGAAGGTGAGATTCAACCTCACAATCTAATTTCAGCCCTGGCATCACTTCTATTGAGGTCAGTGTTGCTCTGGGAGGGATTTTTTTTGCAATCTGATTGCTGTATACAATAAATTGCACTAAATTTCATCCCCCCTTCTAAGCTACTTCCAGGACAGTAACTTAAGTCAGCTGATGGGGAAAGCCACTTTTAATGTCTGTATTTCTTTGCACATAGAGATATTCAGTAGCATAAGCAGAAGAGTTTTACTCTGCAAATTCTGGAAAAAGAGATTTTTTTCCATGTCTAGATTCCCACCGATATTCAGGTGTGTAGTCAAATCCCTGCTGCCCCTCTGCAGCCCCTTCCCATGGCTTCCTGGCTGGTCTGGAACGCTGGGAGCATGGTCCGGAATGCTTGGATGCCACAGGGTACCCTGCCCAAACACAGGGCGCTCACATCTCCTGAACGTTATCATGTGCAGCAAAGCCAAGCACCGATCCGGAAGAAAATACATCCAACATCTGAAAAAAACACACCACCCCAAACCCTCAGAATTCATGTGACAAATCCCCCAAATTTATAGAAATGGTTTTGTGGCGTGTGCTTTCTTTTGGAAGCACAAGAAAGTTTTTGTACGTGTACTGGCACCTCGGTGATATGGTTCAGGCTGAGCGTGGCTTGCGTTTAGCATCCTCCTTAGATTTGGGCTGTATTCCCTTGCTACAATAATAGAAAGTATTTTAGAGATAGCATATACATAAAGAAGATTAACAAAACCATAAGAACCTAACTTGCCAACAGTTGGATTTACTCATTTTTTTGTTTCTCTTTAATAAATTACATGTGTAATCTCTGCATAACTTTGTCTTCCCTCATTTCTTTGGAGTCAGATTCACACTTTGGGTAGCAACTATTACATGAGCACATTTCTTGTAAACTCGTGGAGGCAGAAGCTGCCAAGATAATTTATTAATTTCTGTTGTCCATTTGTTGGGTTTTGCCTGGGGAAATTTTTGCAGAAATAAATGCAACTTGAATTTAAGCGAAGTATTTTTTGCTGGGCTGAGCTCTGCCTGGGTGTACAGGGCTCGAGGCAGTTGAGAGTGCTCTTTCTGAAAGTGTTTTAATAGTAAGAGAGGAATAAGTATTTGGACAAGTGGTGGAAAACTAAAGCCTTTCTTTCTATACTGTGAAGATTTTGAATAGTACTTGTCAATAAAGCAACTCCTATTGTAATTGTACCGGAGACATGGGCCTCCACCCCGAAAAAGCTGTCTCAGAGATACTAACCTCATTAAAATATGAATGAAAAGGCAGCCATCATTGTAATGGGAGAAAACCATTTACTCGGCAACAAACTTTATCTGCTATCTTTTGTAAAAATATAAATATGATATCCAGCAGATTTTTCATTACATTTGACGGGGAGGTTAATCAATGCATGATTTTTCTTTTTCTTTAAGTTTTCAAATAAGTCATAAAATCTGATCCTTCCTTCCCTGCTTTTTCTACTGAGCATTTCAAAATTGGAACCACCTTCAAATAATTTTCAATCTTTAAAAAGTAAAAAAAAAAAAAAGAAAAGGAAAAAAAGAGGGTTTTGTTTCTTTGGGGCTTTTTTTTTGAGGATGAAGGAAACTTTCACATTTATTTTTGTTTTTTTCCAGAATATCTCATCCAATTCCAAAACAAAACAAGAGAATTCATTACAGACTACTGTGACGACACCTTAATAACAGTCAATTAAAGGGTGCTCAAATGCTCGTTCATTACTATGTCTCTGTTAATCTAGTCCTAAATTTCTTGCTTGATAGATACCGCAACCGGCCAAGAATACAATTGCATTACAAAGTGCAATGAAAAATATACAAAACGTAACTGCAGGAAGTAGGCAGTTTCAAAATAACCGAGCTGTCAATCAAACATTTGTCAAAACAATTAGACATATCTGGTAATTTTTTTTATAAAATATAGACAGACTCGGAATCGATAATATGCAAAGCTTTAGGTTTAAATAGGAATTGTTTCCAAGACTTTGAAAGAAATCTTTTAAAATGTTTCATGTAGTTTAATCATTATCTTTTCATCCACAAAAGTGTTCAAATCATTTTTGATATTAGTTAAAAGTCAATATTTAGAAGTGAAAATTCAAATCTCCTTTGCTCTAGGCTAAAACAGGAGCAACATGAATGCTGAGCTACTCTAAAGGCTGATGGGATATATAATTAGCTATTATGTTAATTGAATCCACTGTGAGTTTGTTGTATGAGATTTCTTCATATAATATGCAAATAGCTTCGAAGGTTTAGTTTTATTAGACAATATAATTAGAAATCTTCTAAAGGAGTGAATTCTAATGAGGCATAATAAAGCTTTGTAAGATATCTGTTTGCTGGGTGAGCAGATCACCTGGGCTTAATCAATACCAGGAACTTTATTGTGTAACAGCATATTTTAAAGAAAGTTTTAGAATTTACCTTTCCAGTTGTGCTCATTGTAATTTTATTTTAGGAGAAGGAGAGTTCATTTTAGCAAGGAAGGAGGTGAAATTCTTGTAATCTGAAGGGAGGAAATAACTTCAAAAATAAACGATTCAAATTCTACTTATTTGAAATAAAATAAAAATAAATGAAAAAACACCCTCTCCCAGCTGTAGCGTCAGTTATGTGCATCTCAAGACACTTAAAGTAAAATGTTACATGAGCGAAGTTAGCCATTATTCCTGCCATTAAACGCCTGTATCAAGCAGATGTACATACTTTAGCTTCTGTAGTGTAACTAATCAGCGTAACTTTACTTTTAGTAAGATAGCCCAACATGTTAATATGTGGAATTAAGCACTCTTTTCTAAAGGAAGAAATTCACACCAGGGTATTCCGGAGCCGGTCCCGAATTCCAGCCTCGCATTCCACTTGCTTTAAGACCACCACCAAAGACAAAGCTTAAACTATTTTAGCTAATGCCAGAATGCCAAAAATGTGTAATCTCTCGTCTAATTCGCCTTGTTCGCACTTTAGACTGTGCCAAAACTGCGCTATTCAGTCTTAATATTAATTGAAAATAATAAAGACAGGATACTTTGTGCTAGCGTAGCATTCAGAGAGGGACATTTTTTCCCCCATCAACAATAATCAGTAGCAACATGTTAAGATAAGAACCAGAAGCCCCAAATAAAGCAGTAGATTTAACCAAGCCCCAAACCCCCACATTATCACGACAAGTGCCGTGCCAGCCCCGTTGGGGAGCAGAGGCAGAAGACAACCCAAACTACAGCCAGGCGAGGTGCCCCTGCAGCCAGGCTGCGGCTACCTAGAAAATAGTTCATTTTTTTGTGCCATACCCAAATACTTCTGGTCCCAACTCTTCACAGAGATGCTCTCTGCAATGCCAAAAATCCAACTAACCGATACTTAATAAAGGTGATGTTGTGAATATATTATAAACTTATCATGCCTCATACAGTATGTTATAAAACTATCGTACCTAGGTCTGGGTGGAGACCTAGCTGGTACAAGTAGTCATCCATTAACACTTCTTTGATCCATACATTTAAAATCTGCAGCAGTAAGTACTTGTTCCTCTGAATAATGAGGATTTCCACATGGCAGAAAAGGATGACATTGTACACATCATTTTTAGCTGAAAAAAACCCCAAACACTGAGTTTGTTTTCCCAAGTTCTGCTCTAAGCCGTTCAGAAGTCATTTGTGATCTCTCAAAACCACCCCCCCCTCCCCACCACCACTTGAGAAAACAAATAGTCAGTCAAAGCCAACCTTCCTCCCCAAATGTGAACTTTATTCACACTCAGGTTTTTTATTTCTTCCTTAGATGCAAAGCGTCTGGAGAAGATAGCCTGGAGCAGCCTTCAGAAATCAGGACCATGCCCTGGAGAATTAGTGTCAGAAGAGGATGTTACCTGTTTGCCTTGCTGCTATCCTCCCCTTATCCCCTAAGGGAACGAAACCAGGCGGATTCTGCCTAATGTTAATTAAATCACTCTGTTAATTAGAAGTAAGGTGCTTTAGCAACAAGCAAACAAAGGGCCCTATTCCTCTCTTGCTCTGCAGGACAGACTCAAATGTGCTCAAACCCTGACCTGGTAAACTCAGGAAGCAGAAAGAGGCTGAGGAGGAACCCACGTGCTTTGATCATCCTTTCCCACCTCTTCCCCAGGCAAAATGAACTCTCCTAACGAAGGGCTGCCTGCGAGGGAGGCCAGATGCCATTAGGAAAGGCTGACTAGCCAGGGAAACTGGGAACAACTCATGTGCATGACCAAATCCCCAGTAAAGGAGAGAAAATATGAAAAAAAAAAAAGAAGTGTTATTGTCTGCTGTGCTGGAGAAGGTTCAAGCGTACAGTCCCATGGGCCACATCTGGGCTGATGGAGTCAACAGGCACCATCGCAGGCACTGAAATGCAACCGTCCATGCTGTTGGGCTTGGGCTTGGGCCAACTCCTTGGTGGGGACAGCTGGGGAGGTCTGCGGGCTGAAGGGCTGAGGAGGTCAGGTTGGAGGTGAACACTCTATCTTGGAGTGCATGGATGGATGTCACCCCTCATCGGGTGGCCTCAGTGCAGGAGAGCATGTCATGGAGTTTCCTTTAGGGAAAGTGAGCTAAGATGAAGTGCTGGTCCGCTGGGATTCCCAAGGGATCCAGATCTGAGCTGAATGTGGTGCATCCCTGGAGCCATTGGTTCCCAACTGAGGTGTGATGCTCCCCCACTGATGCTGGCTGTGTCACCTTCTCTCTGGGGGTGATGCCCTGTACCTCCTGAACCTCTTTTTCCATGCCCATGAGCAGGTGAGTCAAAAGGGTTGCTATTCCCTGGTGTTCAAAATAAAACAGCAAGTTCTTCTCATTGTTCTATTAAAGTCATAATTTTAAAGCAGGAACACGTCTGTCAGGGGACAGACTGTGACTACAGTGCAGGAAATAACACTGATAAAGGGAAACCCCACTGGAAATTTTTAACTAGTCTTATACATGACAGTAGATAAAATTTTCTAATCTGTGGACATTTCTATGCTTCATAGATTTCCTTGCTAAAAGCTCAGAATTTCTCAAACTCCTCTGTCCTCCTCCCCCAGCACTCTCCGCTCAGAAAGGCAGGTCTGCAGCTTCCCCCCACGCTCCCCGGGGAAATCCAGCACATCCTCCGCAGCACTAAACCTGCACGGGAGTATCGCACAAGTCTCTGTGCTCTGCTGCTGCTTCCACACTTCCAGGGCGAGTAAAGGGTGGCAGGTTTCAGCTACTTGACTGCAGCCTTCTAAGACCACCTATAGACTTAAGCCTGTTAAATTAACCTTAATACCTTCATTATTCCTCTGCTGGATGGTAACCATCTGGCCATGACTTCGTGTTACAGTTAACCTAGGCTCCCGCTTAGGTTTCAGCTGAAATCCCTGGGGTTTGCCCACACCATCACAGCACTGACTGAGGCTGGGACAGGTTTAAACTGGGCTATGTCTCCCCAGCATCAGTAGGGATGTGCATCAGTGAATCCCATCCCAGCTTATGTAGAGTTGAAGCTGTCAACTCTTCCGACTTTACAGTGAGGGTACGGGCACATTGCTTTTCCTCTGACTGTCCTCCCGTGCCCGCACTCATCCCTCTGTGAGTACAATGGGTTGGAAAAATAGGTCTCCACATAAACGATGGTTCCTACATGCTTTTATCTTGGTTTTTCTCTTTGCTGGGGGATGCAATTAAAGCAGTTTAATTTTCGCTGAAAATGACTTCTAACATGACCTTAGTAGCATGGATGCTGCCTAAGCTAGACCTGTGATAGCTCTCCATTTTTCCTTAGGGGCCAGATTTTGTGTCTCTTCTGCCTACTCAATCCCCATTCACTCCACGTGTGTCTGAAGCTACTTATATACCACCAACCTCCAGCACAGAGCCACTTTTACTATGACATTTACAGCTCAAATTACCAAGACAGGGCCATTTCTGTCCTCAAGGTCCCACATGCGCATCCCCACTTGTATGAGGAATAGTGAAATACGTCATACAGTCCTCATGGACAGCAGCTTGGGGTGACATTGCCTGTCCTCAGTCAACAGCGAGTGATTTATTTTCATTTTCCCTTTCCTATTCCTGGACAGAAGGTAATATACCCTTTCACTGCCCGAGAAAGCTCTTTCCACCTCTGTTTGGCCACCCCAGCCCAGTGACACAAAGCCTTTTGAGGAGAGGACCATAAATCAGCAGACAAAAAGAAAAAAGCTTACCAACAAAATGCAGCCCTGCCTGGGCTGCCATGTGATTTTATCACAAAATTTCTTTTTTATTTCTTCATAAAGCTTTCAGTTGTATGCTGCATTGGTTTTTGAACGTCCAGGAAAAAAGAAGCGAGCAGGAGGTTTTGCTCAAAGATATTGCTCGGTCATAAAGTAATACAAAGCCACGGCAAATCGTCCACTTGAGGTGTATTTTAAAACACTGCACAATACTGTGTTATTCCCCACGTACAGTGAAGCACTTCAGCACATTGGTCCTTTGACTTTAGTGGAACATAAGCATACACCCATATGTTTAAATATAGCTGTCAAATATACATGCTTAAATATATTGTGTCAAGCTTAAGGAGGGTATCTAAGCCCAGGTTTCCAGAAGGTCCAGAAGAGCCTCGCTCCAGTTTCTCAACACCAAACTGCTGTGAGTGTGTCCATCATGAGAAAGGATGTCCAAGCGTAGTTTAAGGCTACCTAAATGATGGATCAAGAGCAGATGTGATCCAGGTGAGCTCTGTATAGAGAAGGGCAATCAGCCACCTAGAGATTTACCTGTGTGACACCAGATTTTCTGTGGCTATGCACAGTCCCAGCCTATGTCTTGTATGGTATAAATCCTGCTCAAGACTAGGGAGAGCAGAGCGCTTGCCCCAGCTTCAGGGCTCTGCCCCTCCCTCCTAGTAGGGACAGCTGTAACTCACAAAACTGGGATGTTTGGGAGATGGAAAGGCAGCCATGGGCCTCCCCGCCGCGACCTTGGTGAGCCCCAACGAGCATCGCCAGCATGCCAGCAGCCGCGAGAAAGCCAGGTACTGCCTCTTCCTTCATTCCCTCTGAACAAAAACCAGGGCATTTAGCCTTCACAAAAGGTATGCCAGGAATGTTGAAGTTTCAGTCATTTTTGCTTTTTCTTTCTCAAAAAAAATCTATTGCAAATTTTTAGAGCTCCCATCTAACACATCTACTGCATACCTGCCCAGGGGAACCCAGCAGAAATTCATTACCTCACCTATGAGTAATCCAAACTAAGCTTCCCTCCCCAAAAAATTGACTCTGAGTAACTTAGCAGTGGTGAAAAGAGACCCAGTTGATAAATAAACATCACCAACTAATTCTGTGTAGACTTATCAGCTATCGCTTACCAGAGGCAAAGGGGATTATCACCCCAGCTGGCAGGAGCGGCCGCCTCTCTGCTGCACTTACAGGTACCAAAGGTCAGCTTCTTCCAGCGACTTGCTGGGACTCCCTGTGTTTCTCCAGGGAGTTAACCCCCATTCTGCAGAAAACTAACTGCTGATTTTACTTAAACACTGAGAAATGCTTATATACGTAGGGAAATTAACAGTAAGAACTACTTTCTGGTTTTATCTTAAGGGGATGGCTGTCCCTGAAGCATCCCTTGTGTATGGCTGGTAGGACAAAACCCAAGTCTGGCTGCTTTTCTGTTCGGTGCATGAAGGTACTCGATACAATTGGATGTTATTTCAGTTAAAACAAAAAGTTGAGAGCAGTTGTTTTCTTGAATTAAGCCTAATTTTCTACAACTAAGCCTTTCTAATTTCTACCCTGGTTTCTAGAATGTTTCTAGGGATGGTAGATCAAATATTCCAACAACATGCATATTTTTATGAGCCATCTGCTTTAAGGATAAATTTGATAATGCCTTAGATACAGCTGTGTAACTTTTCCAGATTATTGTAAGCATTCATGAGTGTTTTTCTACAACAAAAGTGCATACAAATCTACAAATACCAAAGTCATCTGTTTTCAAAGCAAATGCAAATTAACGGGGATGACTGCATACACAAAAACATCATATAAAACCAGGCGTACCTGCATGCCATCTGCTAAATACCACGAGTGTAAATCTGTGTTGAGCTCCAGGCACCCAACCCCCAAATGTCTGGCCGTCACCGATTCCCCGTCCCACAGCGATAGACTCCACGCGATATTCAAGAGATGATTATGAGAGTATTACCCCACCCAGCACTGCTGAAGAAAGGCTCCCACGCTGAAGGGAGTCACAAATAATTAAATGTTTCAAAACACAATGGATATGACATGCTTTCAAAATAGCATCTATAGAATCGCTTCCACTAGGGCGAGGAGCTCTCGGGAGGGAAAGCCCTTTCACTCACTTCAGTTGATTACCTGTATAAAAGGGCTTAATTTCTCTGGAGCGTTTCCTTTCCGAATCACCTCTTTTTACCAAAGCCGTTGCAGCAGGAGTGGCAGGTACTCATATAACCTGTGAGATGATGTTTCCCCTGACAGAGCTATGAGGACATGGGTCCTGACTAGATTTAATTTTTAATGTGCAATTAAAAAAAAAAAAAAAAGAAAAAAAAGAAAAAAGAATTGGCAAACAATTGCCATTCCTGGGTTTGTAGTTCACTGGTAAAATGCCCAAACTATTAATCAGAAGAAGCCCGACCATGACTTAAGGCTTCACCTCAGGGTGCTTCAGCGATGTCTGGGAGCTTTTTCTTGGAAATCACCTTTTCCATCCCAATTTTGCTAAGCTAGACCTATCGAGAGATGCCCTTCCTTCACCCAATTTGACAAGCAGCAGCTTCCTGAAGGATTTTGGCATCCCCTGGCTGAGAGCCAGCCCAGCTCCTGGCCCCCTTCAACACCCACTTGGGAAGAAGAGGTTGCCCGGTCCCCTTGGCCACGGTGCCCTATGAGTCACTTGCAGGCTAAAATCCTGCGCTTCTTTGGTGGGTTCCTGGACTTGTCCCCTAAACTGATAGTGCCATTTGCAAACGCATTTTGATGGGAGATGCTGGATTGTCAGTGATTTTAAAAGATTTCCTCACCTCTTGCAGTGAAGAAACAGGTGTTGGGGTACATAACTACAATCACTCATTAAGAACATCTTGGCTGAGTGAAAATAATTTCCTTAAAAACTAGCTCATTATGTTAAAACCCACAAACAAATTAAATACTTCAAGAAAAAGATGTGTGCCACTATAAAGCTGCATAAACCAACCAGATATACCCAAAATTGTAGGGAAAGGCAGAGCAGAACACACAAACAAAACTGATATCAACTTTTAACATCTGTGGTGAGCTGCTATCGACTTCCCATGATTGATGATTCAAACAACTTTCCCTCCGCCTCTGACACCCCACAGCTAATTCAGGATCCATGTCCCATCAACAGCAATAGCGCTCTCCATTTTATCTGATGGGAGCCAGATCAAGTCATGGGATACTTCTGTGTTTATTACCTTAACACGCTTTTAATTCTTTGGTAGTGTATATTTATATCTGGACTTCCTGGGGGTTTTATGCTCTTTATAAGGATAATTACAACCTGCTAGGAAAATGCCCCTAAGTTCTATAAATACATTCTCAACTCTGATCTTCATTTTATACAGATGTTTTCTCTGGGATTTTCTCTCACTGGGGGGAAAAAAAAAAAAAAAAAGCATATATAAGGGAGTGAGATTAAGAAATATAGGAGTTTTGGGTAAGAATATGTTGCTGATATGTTCATGGATTTGTGGGCTTTCCCAAGGACTTTATGGGTCATAAACATTTTTACAAGCTTGAGACGAATAAGGATAAAGCACATGTAGTTTCTAGAGAAACTTGATGGAGATAAATGCAGCCAGTCTGGACTTTCTTATCACCAGAATTATATTTCAGAGGGAGCTTTGCATGGTGGCTGGCTGTTAAAAACAGGATTTTAATGTCCCTGCGTGCGCACAGGTATGAGGCTGGTGCCAGCAGAGATGCAATGGGGTGAGGACACACACAGGTTTTTATCCCTGTGAGCCTGAATTTGGCATTTACTGGGTGCTGATGTTCTCCCTGAAAGGCTGGGTCTGCCTGGCCGGCCGCAGTGCCCTCCCTTGGAAATGCCCATTTGTGTTGGTGGGACCTTTGTCCTCATCATTTTTGCACTCTCTCTTCAGGAAACTGAAAAACTCAAATTACCGAGCAACTAAACAACTTAAAACTCAGATAGTGTCGGAGATAAGAACAAAAGAAGAATAATTAAGCATTAAAAATCCTATGTGAAAATGACTTCATTCTCAAGTGGGTATAAAACTAATATACGTGTGGGACATTTGAAGAGCACCAAAGGCACATGAGATACTGCAGTGAAATTTAGACCACAGCTAATTTTATCTTCTCTGATGGAATGGTTTTTCCTTTTATCCTCTGGTTTCCAAATTTTCAGGGCAAACTCTGATATCACCTATTTAAAAAATACCTATTTTTATTATCAAAATTATTTGGATTAGAAACTTGGGCAAAAGCTGATTTTCTGTAATGTCTTTATGCTGCGTCAGGTAGAGTTGGTTGCTCCATGATAAAGACTATTGGTATTACTGAGGTGCCAGCACTAAACAATAGTAACATTTTAGTGCATCCTTAGGGCGTCCTACTTCAGGAGAGATGGCACAAACACTGCACAACAGGATTATTGGGAAAAAAGAAATCACTTTGCTTTGTAACAAAACACAAAATCCAGTTCTTGTGAAAGTTTCTGTTTAGCTTCCATACCACAAAATCTTGGAAGTGTCTGGGAGCGGGGAAGCATCTGCTTCTTTCTCCAAAAAGCCAGGCACCAGTTCTCCATATAGGAGGCAGCGTGGTCCAGTAGATGGTAGCACCAGGCTCCAGATTCTAACTCCACCATCGACCAGGTGACTCACATAGTCAGTTATGCCTCTGTCTGCCCATCAAGATGTTCAGAAACAGCAGCTCTGCTTCAATATACATGCCAGGGGCTGGGCTGGGCTAGGATGGAAGGTTTTTTTTCTATTTGGCTTGTTTGGAGGGATTTTGGGAAGCAGACTGTGAAGATGCTCTCTGTCCATATTTCACCAGCATCTTTAAGGTGTTGGACTATGTCTTTAGCTTCTCCTCCTTGTGAGAAAGTGCACACCAGTAAAATGGGTGGCTCTCAGGGTGGGAGATTAGAACTGTTCACACCCCGGGGGATATTGGAAGTGACAAGAATATCTAAGAAGAGCTTTAGAAGTACAGCTTATCCTCCTTACATTGCCAATCTGCCTTTCGCTGAGAGCTGCCTGGGAATGGATTTCCCACTGGATTAATTAATTCTAATTATGACCTTCCATCATCTACCCATAAATTGGCTTGGTGTGGACGTAGGTGAGATTTCAACTACAGGCTGCACATTATATATAGAGAGATATTTATATCCGTGTGTGCGTGTACATACACAAGCAATTCTCCATCTGGGACTGCACGACAACTGTGCCGGATGCTGTGTGCGCACACACCACCAAAGGATATTCCTGTCTCCATTGAATAATGAAAGCCAACCAGTCTGACAGGTAGGTAGGTAGTGTATCTTCAATAGCAGATGCTGGGGTTTGGCCAGATTTCTCTTTTCTTGGTTGGTTTTTCAGCAGATGCAACCAGGCTCTGCTCTCCTCCAACTACAGTCATTAGTTTTGTCTCTGGGTTAATTTTCTCCTCTCAGCTCTACGTTGCCTTGCTTCCAACGTGCTCCAGGATCTTAGCGGGATCTCCTGGGGACATAGCAGCGCCTTTGAGCCTGTCCCCAGGGCTGTTGTAGAACACCGCTAAAAGCACCCACGCTCTCCACTTCCATTACACTGCTGAGCATGAAAGACACGGATAGAGATTGGACACTGACATATAAATGAATATTAAGAATGTTGTTTAAAATAACACACTGGATAGGGCCTGAGGGGCATGAAGCCAAGAAAATGACTGCAGATCTTCTGTTTGCAACTTACCCCGTTGAGTGTGGAACATGCAATGTATCTTCACCTGATTAACCCAACTTCCCAGATTGGACTGGGGGCACAGGGCTGGCCCTGGTCTTGCTATTGCTTGCCCTTGGCAGCGTCGACCAGGCTATATTCTCCCTGCCAAAATACACAGAGATCATAGTCTCAGCAGGGAGCTCAGCCACCACCACACAGAGGGCAAGAATATCTGGATGTCTTGGGTGAAGTGTATGGCATTATCAGAACCCCAGTTTGGGTCAATGTTTTCTTCTTTCCAGGAAAGGTTTTGTAGAAAACTGCTTTTCATACAGTATTTTGATCAAGAAGATTTAAAAAAAAAAAAAAGGTGAAATTATCAAAAAAGTGAAAATAAAGAAATAATTCTCCTTTTCCTGATACTCTGCTGCAAAGCTTCTAGCACAACAGTTGCAGTCCGTATGAGCTACTGTTTGTAATCCATATATGTGGAGCCATATGTTTTACAGTCTGGATTAAGGCAACCAAAGCCCATCTGATCTTGGTTGTCAATAAATCATATAGACCCAGAAGGACTCATAGGAATCCCAGGAATTGAAAAGCTATAGTTACTTCTTTGCTTTATAACATTACCAGTGATTCACAGAAACTGCAAGACTGGTGATGTAAAGAAAACTCGTAACTATTCTGAAAAGTATAGTCATACATAGCTACTCTGAAAATACTCAGAACAGGTTTGTTTCGAGAGTATCAAATCTGAATTGCAGAAAACTCCTCTAGAAAATGAGAGAAATAGCCATTCCTTTGTAAACTTATTTTCTGAGTGAAAAATCATGCTTTACAGGATCATATATCATTTTGGTGATGCTTATAGGAGCATTATCCCTTTTGAACAACTTTTTGCAAGATCAGGATAATGGGCAAGCAAAGCTCAGAAAGCCTAATTATTTTATATAAGTTAACAAAACACATGGCAGAACACCTCCTCTTTAACCAGAAGCTAAATTTTTTAATGCCTCAACTCCACAACTCTTCCCACAATTCACCTAACCCATGCGCAAATTTTTCCTTGGTTATTTTTTGTGGAAAAAAAAATTGAGCAAAAAGATACGTGTTTAGGAAAAGGATACTGCCAGGCTAAAACCCAAAATATCCCTGCTTTCCCCTCGTCTCTTAGTGCAGGTCAGGCCATCTTTGGGAGCATCCTTTTGGGAAAGCATTGCCCTGAAAGAGTGCCTGCCCTGCAGCCCAGAGGTGTAACGGCAGTAGTGCAGTCCAGCCCCGGCACAGCCCGGCTCTGCGGGGATGCGGGCAGACCTCGGGGTGCCTTAATGAGTCTTTTTAGGTTTTGGCTGCTCCTTCACATTTCTCTGTATGAAGACACATCACCAGCATGAAAATAGAGCTGGTTTTGCTATCCGGAGCAGGCTCCTAGGAGGAGTCCGGTAGCTCCTTTCAGTTATCTTTTTATAAACTGCAAGAGAATGGGAATGTGCACTTAAGACTTAAATGTGTGAAATGTTTAAATACTCTTTTTTTAATTATTTTTACAAGGACACTTGCTGTTCATTTTACAGCTCCGTGCTGCAACTGGAGGCAAAACTCCTTTCCTTTTAAATTTTTAGAGCCCACTTATCGCAGGCGTGCTGAACGAACCCCTGAGATGCTCTGCTACAGCATCTCCAAATCACATCCCCACTTGTTTCACCATCCAGGACTGGAAACCCAACGAGCTCCTCAGCAGGTCTGGGAGCCCGCAGCACGGGCAAATCCCAGGGCTGATGCTCTGCAGCGGGGACTGTGAAAAGCTTTCACCGATCCCAGCACAACGTGCTGCTGTTTCACCCCTTATTGTCTCTTGTGCTCGCAACGTGCTGTCTAGGCATTTTCTGCTGCTGTTATGAGACGCTTCGAGGGCCGCACAAGTCATTTTTCCAATCTTTTATAACACAGTAATGCCTTTATTTGATTGCAAGAGCGAGATCTGCCCTGCCGGATATTTTTGCAGCTGAAAGACCAACGCAATCAAATCAGGCAGATGCAGCATATAGGAAATAAGGACTTCATGCCAGAGAGATGACACTTCAAATCACATGCCATTTTAGACACAGGAAATGAAAATCCCAAAGAGCTTGCGAAGAAATGGAAAGTCATTTAATGTTCTGATATTTCTGTATCAAAATCTCCAGGTAATAGCCAATACCAGTTTTCATCAATTTAGGAGGCTTAGCAGAGCCACAAGGAGAGATGAGGATTCCCAGGATCCAAATCCTGGCAGCAACAGGGAGGAGAACGGATGGTTTATTTACCTGTGAGATGGGTGGTGTACGGTGGCACACACCCCTGTGAGTGCCAGAGGGCAGGCAGGTAACGAGTCAAACCCATAGGACACGTCACACCAAAGCTGCTCTGTGCTGTGCCCTCTGCAATGCCTGAAGCAATTTATTGAATTGTCCAACTCACCATTGGCCATGCTTCTGACCCAAAAGGTGTCACGCTTTCCTCCATCCCCTTCTAGCCTCAGCCGTCACTAAGAATGTGAGGGTGCAAAGAAACCACGAATGTATGACTAATGAGTTTTGATGGACACTATGGAGATAGGAGAGAAACAGCTATATTTTTGTGTACATAACCTGGCAGAGAAGGTGTTTCTCTTCCAACAGCCCAAGCAGCCCAGCTGGGGTGGCTTTCCATACCTCTTTCTAATGGAGAGCAACTGCAGCTGGTAACCAGAGCCAGAAGAAAGAATCCAGTTTGGTGGTAGGGGGATATCCAAATAGCCCTTAAGAGCCACACAAGGAATTTAAAGTAGGAATGGGAAAGAAGTGAGCCCAGTCTGGGAGGGGAAGACCAGTAGGAACCAGAGGAGATGAGCTGACCTGGTGGACTTGCAGTTGCCTCTACATCAATCAGTGCAGCGAATCTGGGCGCTGCTGCTCCTGCAAGCGGGTGGGGGACGTGGGGTGCACCAACCCTGGGGAAAGGTGACTTTGTAGCCCTTCTTCCTGCTCCACTGTGGGGTAGGGACTCGCTTTCCCGCAGGGCAGAGGGATTGGAAGAGAAGGGCCATCAGGCTGTAAGCAACGGTAGGGAGTGGTAAGCAGGGTAAGCTTCATATCACCAAGAACAGATAACAAAAAGTTCTAATACAATGTATGTAATGATGAGGGCTCTCTTAGAAAAGAGGACAGACATCACCATAGAAGCAAAGTGGAAGAAAGAGGCTGCACCGGAAGTACAGGAGCAGCAGACAGGAATAATTCAATAGTCCATTACTTTTCTCCTGAAAACTGCACCAGAGGAGTCTTACCTTCCCAGATCTCACCTTCCCATCTCACAGAGGAGGATGTGGCTCCAGACTTTAGGTCAGCTGAGCCTTGGCCAGCTGTGTTGAGGAGGGGCACCAAGGAAATTTGCATCATCCACCTCTGAAAGGTAACTGGTCCTGCTAAAGTCATCTTGCCCAGGAAGAGCTCAGCCATTCAGCAATGCAGGGTCAACTGGATCATAGAATCATAGAATGGTTTGGGTTGGAAAGGACCTTTGAAGGTCATCTAGTCCAACTCCCCTGCAATGAGCAAAGACATCTTCAACTAGATCAGGTTGCTCAGAGCCCTGTCCAACCTGACGTTGAATGTTTCCAGGGATGGGCATCCACCACCTCTCTGGGGAACCTGTTCCAGTGTTCCATCATCCTCATTGTAAAAAATTTCTTCCTTATATCTAGTCTGAATCTACCCTCTTTTAATTTCAAACCATTATCTCTTGTCCTATTGCTACAGGCCCTGCTTAAAAGTCTGTCCCCATCTTTCCTATGAGCCCCTTTAAGTATTGAAAGGCCACAATAAGATCTCCCCAGAGCCTTCTCTTCTCCGGACTAAACAACCCCAACTCTCTCAGCCTGTTGGAGGGGTTCTCCAGCCCCCTGATCATCTCTTCGCAGCCCTCCTCTGGATCTGCTCCAACAGGTCCATGTCTTTCCTGTATTGATTAAAGGCATTTAGGGAGCGTCGCAGGCTAGAGCTAGTGTAACACAGTTGATGGGACCTCTATGCATAGGAGTTGAGCATCCCAAAGTGACACCAATGTCTGCCTAATTTTGGGGGCAAGGAGATGACAGAGAAGAGGGAGGAACCCCTCCTTCTCTCCCCACACCACTGGGAGAAGGAGATGCTCTGCACAGGAGCAGAGGTTACTTTCAAAAGTCGTGCCATTAATATTTCCTGAAATGACTCCAAAAGCTTGTCGAGACATCAGCATAACTTAGCCAGAGTTACTGCTTCTAGCAATTTCTTGTACCAGAGCTTGTCATTTTGGGCACTGAAGTTCAGGTCAGTCTCTTCTCATCTAAGATGTGGGGAGGGAGAAGATATGGCTGCATGTGGCATCCTGGCCAGAATCAGGTGGTGTTAAGAGAAGATCAAACAAATGCTAGTATTTGCTACAGCTTTGCAGATTTCAGAGCTGACTTAAGCCAAGAGCTTTTCTGACACAGGTTAGCATGTCCTGCACTGTCACTGCTTGGCTGTTCCTGGCTTGCATTGGGGGCTGCCAAAACCCCGGTTACGTGATGCTGTTATGAAAGTTGCTGGAGTCAGTTGAACCAAGCACATTGCAGAGACACATAGAGGGAGACACCTGAGCCTGAGCTGCCTTCCCCAGTGCTCTGTGATGGTCTTTTCCATCCTGAGTCACACAGACCCATCATCCCAGTACAGAGGAGTCAGTCCTGTGGCTAGTAAGACATGAGATGGGTCAGCTGATAAGTTTGTCAGACTAAACTCCAGATTAGCTCAACATTTAAGTCAGAGCAGTTAGTTGATGAGTATTTCACTGTGAAGCCCTCACAGAATATCAAAGGGTCTAAGTTTCAATGCCCTGAGGTTAGACAAAAAGGCTCAAAGAAACACAAAGCAGAAAACCTGAGCATCCCTGACAGAGGACTTCGGGGACAGGTAACAAAGAAAAGCAATCAGTATATGGACTATGTGATAAAAGATCCCAATATTCCGGGAAAACGTGCCTATGCAAGAAGTCGAATAGTATTTGTCTCTGAGAAAAGGTAAGAGTGCAGCATTGGGAGGAAAATAACTGAAAGTGATCCTCATTAAAGAAAAACAGGAGAGATGCGCTCACTGGCTGGTTATAGCACTGCTGAAGGGTGTTCAGGGAAATGTCAAGAGCAAAGTTTTTCCCTTTTTGCTGCCACAGCCCAGTTAAGATCTGTTTGTGGAAGACTGTAAGCAACATAACTGATCAGCAAGTAAATGAGAGGTCTTTAATGCCTGCCAAGCCTCCCGGATCATTTCACTTTAAAGGCTCTAAAGTGCCTAGGACTTCTGACAGATGAAAGCAGAATCAGCTCATTTGATGAATGCAAACTGAAACCTCTCAAAACTGTTAAGTCCCACTGTAGGGTTAAAAAAACCCAACCAAATAATCAAACAAAAAAAACCCCCAAAAACCAACCCCGAAAAAAACCCCCAGCTCAGAAGTCAGCCTGCAGATTTCTGCTGTGGAAGACAGAAAGCACGAGCTTCGCTGCTGCAGAGCCAGGTTTCACATGCCAAGGCTGTAAAAGCATTTTACAGCTCCAGTGAGCAAACAACACTACACCTGATGACACAGAAGGTGACATCTGTCGAGTTTCTTAAACACCAAAGTTTGATTCAGTCCTTCAGGGGAGCTCAGGCTAGGAAATACGGAAAGCTAGGGACTGAAAGGTAGCCAGGAGAAACAGAGAAGGCAGCGCAGAGAGCTTACAGCAATGCTGCATGAAGCAGCAAATGCCTTCAGTGAGCAACTGAGATTCAGGCAGTCCATGCTCTCTTTAAAGTCTGTCAATAAATCTTGGATATCTTGATAGCAAATGCTAGAAATAAAGAAGCTATATATATATAAAGGCACTAATAAAGAGATCCAAACACATTATGTTACAGGTCTCATCACACTGAAAAGTAGTCAGGACTATTCTGGATGAAAACTTTTTTTTTATTATGGCAGCATGTTTCTCTCCATATTCTTTCACCCTGCCTGCAGTACCACAGTATTCAGTCCATGGCAGAAATGGGGCCATAAAGCAGTTGCTGAGATGTGGGGTAATGCCATTGAGTTGATGATCTATAGGCAGCAGTCCTTATGGAGAGCTGTGCATTGCACAGGAATTACAAGCTACAGACTGGAACAACAAATGGAGAATTACAAGGAAGATTTGTGCTGTGCCTATGGATTAAGGAATTAATTTTATGCTACCTGTCCAGTTTACTTTGGCTTTGGAACAAATAAAGTTGTCATATGCAAAGGAAATACTGGAACCTGGAAGTCTGGAAATATAGCTTTACTTGTAACATCCAGTTTCATCATCTCATAAAGCATATATCCTTGCCCTGAACAGATGCGTTTATCTAGATTAAAAGCAAAATCATTCCATTCTTGAATTGGAGAATACACTGCTAGCTATACGGAAGTTCAGTATCTGTTCTGGCTTCAAATTTTTCACTAAAGGATCTAGTAAATGGGGGCACTACATAAAATGCAAATATAACTTTTTGAGGAAGGGGAAGGGGGACTTGACAGTACAGCCTTTCTGGAAAGTCTTCCAGCAGAGGATTAGGAACTATGGATGGTATTTCCATAAGCCCTTGTTTTTGGCCTGACTATGGCTCCCAGAGAAGCTGGTGGTAAATCTGCCATTGTATCCAAGAGGAACAGACTTGAGACAGCGCTGAGCAAACTGAAGACCCCAGCCTTTGACTCAGTAGTGTAAATATTTTGCCTTTATAAGCAGAGATTAGTAAATTCAGGGACATTATTCAAAATGCAATTTGGTAGCTGCTTCACTGAGCAGTATCCATACACACTGAGCATACTTATCATCTCCCACGGTTTTAAAAACTGCTTCGTGCCATTAAGGAACGAGGACATAAATCACAAAAGCGACTGCAGTCAGTGTCGTAGTGGGTAATCTCAGCACAAAGGAGACAAACAGGTCACAGACATATTATTCCCTTTGCGCCCCTTACGATGCTCCCCCCAAGGAAGGGTGCACGGCCGTATGGATGGGTGCTAGGAAATACAATCATAGGTGCTTGATTCTGCGTGAAAGCTGCTAGCATCGGTCTCTCATGTGCTGTTCTTAATGAGAACGGAAAAGAGCTGTTGGGAAAAAAGTAAATCCCCGCTCGTGTTCAAAGTGAGAAATATCGTTGTGTATAGAGTGATTTTAATCCAGTCAGTAGAAAATTCCCTGGCTGAAAAGGTATCCAATAAAGATGTTCAGATCTGCTTAACTGAGTTGGAGAGTGGATTTTCTGCAGGTGTCTATCCAACACATGTAGCAAAGATCAGGAGATGAGTGCAACATATCGTACCTTGTGGCTACAGCAGAAGCCAGAGTGGTCACGAAAAACTCAAGGTATCCACAGACACCTTTACCCACAAAGTGCTTCATGCACTCATCGCCTGAGGGAGAAACGGGATTTCAGACTGACATTTTAGACAGTCAGGAAAATGTACTTGTGCTTTCCCGAAACACTTTATTTGAGTAAAGCAGCCTACAGATCCATACCAGTCTTCATCTGAGTATCTGCCTTAGCTAGGAAGTTCTCCCGCCTTATTACTGAAGGTTGGAATTTGATAACTAGTTGGAGGATTTAAAACAATTTCTTGATCTTAAAGGATTAAAGGATTTCTATAATTTTATATTTTGAGAGTTAAGAAGACTCTGTATCTGGCTTAAAAATGCAATAATGGAACTTGTCAAATAATTCAATTTGGAGAAAGTCCCTGACTTGAAATTCCTGTGACTGGAGACTCCATTTACACACAACGAACAGAAAGTAGAGGTCAGCTGGCAGGATAACGTAAGACGCAGAACACTGTGGCAAAGTTGTGCTCTGCAATTTTGTGGGGGAAGAACAAGAACTGTGTACATAACAACAGTTTTAATACTTGGAGGTTCTCCCCCCACACACCAAACAAGCTGGCAACATCGTGGCATGCAGAACTGACCTTCTGCTCAAGTATTCCCCTCTTGCTGCACAATCTGACCCTACGGTTACATTTAACCTGCCCAGAGTATTAGCTGAAGAACAACTTTTCATGTCATGCTCTAGAATAGATCCTGTTCACTGACTTCTCTGAGTGTCCAAGACAGCATTAAGAAGTCCATCTGCCTTTATACTTTGGTTTGACACTTCCCTCAAAGAGTTTTTTGCAACAGAAAACTTCTGTTGGGGAAAGGAAAAAAAAAAAAAAAAAAAAGAAAAAAAAAAGAAAAAGAAAAGAAGCCAAACATCCAGGGGAAAACCAACTGGCTGGAGAGAAATCATCAGAAAACCCATGTGACAGAAAGGGATGAACAGTACCAATGGTCAGTGGTTTTTGGTCTTTCTATTTGCCGTACAGTTCTGGAGAGCAGTGGAAAAGTGGCAAGGCATTAATGTGAGAAATGGCCTGAGCCTATTTATTGTCATTCATCTTAGGTCTTGAAAGATGCAGAGGAAGTCTGCCGCCAGTTCACCAAAGTGACTTATATGAGATGGGATATCTCCCTAATTTAATTTACTTTAATGAAAGGCTCAGAGATATCTGCCCTTGGCAGCAGTGCACACTCATGGAGCACCTGAGAGAGGAAACTGGTCTCCACCTAAAACTAAGAAGTTGATATATCTGAGCAGGGCTGACCTGATCTTCTTTCTCTTAATTTGCTTATGCAGTCCCCATCAGCCTGCTGACACTAACAGCCCAGGAGAGCCTGTCACCCTCAGACATGCCTCAGGATCTTCATGAATCACTGCTCCAGCTGCTGGAGTCATCATTCATGGATTCATGGAGCCTTCTCATTATTCTGGAGATAAAGTCCAGATTTTGAACTGGGACTTGAAAGGATAACTGCAGCTGGCATGAATACCACAGGCTGTGTTGTCAACAGGTGTGATAGTCCACTTGAACTTCACAGTAGGGAGAAGAGACAAGGAAACCTCTCCCAATCACATCTGCTGGCAGAGAGCAAGAAGAAGAGATGACAGGAATTACTGCACAGACCTCATGTGAACAGGAGATCAGCATCCACCATAGGTTTCCATGAAAACTGTACTTCTGTTTCAGTGTGGCCACTTGTTCTCATGTATCTTCTGTCAACTTTCTTCTGAGGTGACACTTTGCATCCAGTCCTGTTCATCTTCAGCCCAGATTCACTTCCTTGGCTCCATCTGCCTGCATTTACAGTGAATTCAGGATCCTCCAGAAACAAGTGTCTTGGTCCTGGCCCCAGCAGCCCTTTGAGTCAAAAACACTGATTAAAAAACACAATAACTGTCCAATGATTTCTTCTTTCTTAAAACTGATGTTAATACTACCATCACCCAGATGGAGAAGCATTTGTCAGATCAAACAATATCAATCAGATGTTGGAGGAACAGGGAAAGTCGCCCTCCAGATGCAGCGTGGAAGAGCCGTCTGCAGGGCGGCATAATGGGAATGTGAAAACCAGCCTCCTTTGGGAACAGGGTCAGACGTGGAGCCCTGCTCTGCTGGTTCCTCATCGACACGGCTGGAAATCGGACAGAAGAAGGATTGTACTGCCTCGACCCGAAGCAGCTGAAAAAGGATTTCATTCACACCCTGGCATTTCCATGGGTCGCTTGAGCGCAGGAATGACAAAGTGGTGTTGCATAACTCCAGAGAGTGAACTTTCTGGACAGCATCCAATGACATTCTTCTGAATAAAATTATAAGTAGCCATTTCCCCAAAACCCAGATTAAAACCCTTGCCCCAGTCCTTGGGTCTGATGCAGGGCACAGCCGAGCTGGTGACCAAGCGCTGTGTCTTACATCATTACACCCTGCGCTTGACCTAGTCACCAACTGCCAAGTGATGGTTCATCCTCTCACCGTTCAAGGACTCTAGCCATTTCCATACGGTTAGTATTCCTGCCAAGTACTGTAACTTGATTTTTTTTTTTCCCTGATATCTGATTAATTTGAGCTTTTGTTCTACGACTTTCTGCCTCTGAAGGAATTCCCTCTGCATGCCAGCACCACTGCCCTGTAAGGGGCAACAGTGGTGGCCAGCAATCTCATCTCTTCTTCACTGAGCTGTCATCCTGCACATGGACAGTGATGCTTTTCCTTCTGGATGAATGTCACCCCTGCGATTTGTCCCCATTAGCCCATCTCAGGAGGGAGACACTGAAGATCTTCCAAAAATAGTTCAAGTGACAACTTGCATCCCTCATCTCCAAGACACTGAACTTGTTCTGCCAGGACACTGAGCTTGAGCTCAGATGTTCACGACATCTTGAAGTTTTGCCTGTGGAAATCCAAGCCACCCACCACCGTGGGGGTTTGTACGATGGCTATGGGATTCGCCTCCAGGCTTTGCCTGCTGGCAGCCAGTGGTGCAGTGTCATGCAGGTAAATACAGTGAAAGCAGAGGGGCTGCAGAGGACGGGGGACTTGGTCCTGCCTCGAGACTCTCCGGAGGCTGCTGCAGCCGGTGGCTCTTGGCACATCAAAGGCACTGCAGCGTTAATATTGTTTTAGAGAAATAATGGTTACTACTGTGGCTGTTCAGTTGCAATCTGAAAGCAAAGCTTGGGCTTTAATAAAACCCGAGTTTGGCAAATCTGAGATGGAAGCGCAGCTCTGCCAAGATTCCCCATAGCTCCCTGTCTTTGAAAGGTGTGTGAGTCGTGTTGTCTTCAGCCTGCTGGAAAAGCAAGAGGAAAAGGCAACCCTGAGCAAAATTCTTTCCCTGAAATACGCTTAAACTTGCTCTCTTCTGACGATCGTAGTATCTCCCTGCCCGACGCTGCTATCACCACCACAGTGTGTACGTATGCGTGATGCTACTGAAATGTATATGTGATTGACTTCAAAGCACTGAGCAAGTGCTGGTGTAATCAAGTGTGGTGAATGAGTCCGGATCAGTCTTGACCTGGCTTTCCTCGCTGGCCTGGCCTGGGTGCCTAGACAAGGTTTTTATTCTCATTGCTTTCTGATATGATAGATCTCCTCTAGCTGGCTTTTTTTTTTAACCTCCTCTGACATTTAGGGCTTGTCTATACTGGGGATTTAATTCAAATTATTTGAGGATGTGAATTTAGAGAGGAATAATTATTCTTGATTAACTCCCCATGTGGACAGTCTTGTTCCAAAATAAAAGTGCTTTAGTTCAAATGGGTTTAATTGACTCCAAGAAAATCAGTAGGTTGTTTTCTCTATGAAAAATGGAAAAGAAGGCTACAAAATGGAGAATACTTATTTCCTCTCCAATGTATTGAAAAATGCAAGGACTATTGAACGTTATGAAAGTTTTAACTGAAATTTGCTGTATGTTATTATGTATAATTTGCACCTCCGATAAACTGCATGCTGTTAAAATTATTGTTCCATGAAAATAATTACACAGCAGCCAACATAATTAGACAAGCAATGCAAAATCAGAGGCAGAAATGTAGGACGACACTCTGACTGGGAGGGCTGGCTGTTTGTAGGGAGGTTGCTCTGAGGTGTATTTTATTCTGTCCACACACTTGCATCCAGCCTGATTTGCTGGAACCAAAACTGATTACAGAATGTAACAAGCCTCACAAAAGCTTAATCAAAAAAAGTTCCTCAGCTTTAGGATGAATTTTCTAATAAAAAACAAGAAAAAAGATGAATCCCAGAACAATCAATACTCTACCAGGGAAAAAACAGAGATTTGGGTGCCAAAAAAATATCCAATAACTCCAGTGGTGGAGGCACTGATGCTGGTGATGCCCATGGTACCCAGAAGGGAGAGCTGGAGTCAGACAGGGCTCAGGCTGCAAGTGTCACACATGGGCTCAGGCACTGATCTCGTATCATCCATATTATTGAATTGATCTCATCCCAGCTATCACTATTTAAGAGTATGAAGATATTGTCGGGGGACAGAGGAGGATGCAGTGAGCATTTTAGGGTGAAGAGTATTTAGCATGGATCCAGACACAACTCATGTCATACCTTTTGACTATGGGGCAGGGAACTGGTCCTAGCCTTGCCGGTTACCAGCATAGACCTGCCCACCTAACCTCCTCTTTCTAAATAACTGCTCTGTCTAGGTGGCAACCCAGCCTTGCACATGAATGTCCTCCTGGATATAAAAAGCTTGCCCTTATTAAATTGTTATTAGAGCTGGTTCATGTGATTCTTCCAAAAAAACTGTTGTCAATAGCAAATTAGCATTTTCTGAATTAAAAAAAACAAACACCTTAACAAAACCCGACTTAAAAAATTCAAGAATCTTGTGTGAATCAGTGAATGGGAAATCTTAATCTGGGGCTTCCCAGACAATACCGACAATATGAGCTACCAGTACTGGCCTACTGGAAAACACAAAGTACAGGCTTTTCTTACCTTCCTTTTTTTTTTTTTTGGGGGGGTGGGGGGGGGTGTGTGTGCTTTGTTTTTGGTTGGTTGGTTGGTTTTTGTTTGTTTGTTTCATTCTAGTGTAGGATGGGGAATCTTTGAAAGACCTTTTTTTCTTTCCTGGGGCAGGAAACCATTTGCCACCCAGAAGCAATCTGCAGCCAAGCAGTGAGAGCCAGCCCCTGGATCACAGCTCTAATTTTGAGAGCACATAGGAGCATGCTGGGATCATGATGACACAGAGGTCTACTGGACAGCTCATGTACATAAAAATATGCAGAGCTCTGCAGAAACAGAGACTAGAATTAAAATTCCTGCAATCATACCAAGAGAAGTGGAAATCTTAAAGCTTCCAGACAAGTTTTTCTTTGCTCTTCTGGCATTGCTTTCAATATTGGGTTTCACTGACCCCTCTTCTTTGCCAAAGTGGAAGAGCAATCAATGGGCTGGAGACAGTTATGCCACTCTTTTAAAACTTATTCTACATGTTACACAGTTAGCAGCTCAGCCGAGAATAGAAATGCTATGTCCACATCTATCTGTTCTATACATCCACTTCAAGGTACATTATGAACCCCTGCTCACTCATACCAGCCAAACCTTTCCTTGAAGAGCAATATCCTAATAAAATGCATTCCTTTAGTTGTCCAACCCATCACACCAAAACAGATCATGGCCAAAAAGCCTAGAAAGACAAAGGAACTTTTGTTCTCAAAACACTGAAGTAGCTTGAGCTTCCTGAACCTTACAGCCATAGGAGACATGGGTTATGTACAGAGTGTGGGCAGGTATGCTCCACTGCACATCTCACCATCCTGGTCACCTTCACCAGGTCCAGAACGATCCAGAGCAACTGCAGCCCTTCCTTAGCCCACACCACCCCCCCAGCTCTCGGTGGGAAGGAAGGTGATGTGTTCACAGACCTTACTGTGAATATTGGATGTGGCAGATGTAAACATCTGGACTCAGGCAAGGTCCCCAGTGCCACACTTCAGATATGGCATTGGTAACTTTGGGGACTTTCAGTAGACCTTGGGCTCTTTGGGGCCTGAGCCATCCTGAAAATAGGACTTCAGGATGCTTTTGTAAATTTTAGTCAAGGTGAATTTATACTGAAGTCTAAATCCACAGTTAATTACAATGAGGTAGAAATTGTACTGAAGAGATTAGGGATGAGCTTTTGAAGGAGACCTCTGAATTTTAAGTAACCAATTCTCATTGAAAGTCAGTGGGTTTGGGCATCTAACTCCCTTGTTCACTTTTGAAGACCCAAACCAGTGTCTGAAACTCATTCTGTTAAGAAGCCAGCCAATATTTCTTCCCTGGGAAACCATTCTTCTGATATCACAAAATTAAGACAACAGAGGGCTACATTTTATTTTTATTCTCAAAGGCTAATACTGAAACAACATAGAAATCATTGTGAAAAATAAACTACAGCAACTTAGATATTTAGTTTTCAAATCAGTTGACAGGCATAGCAAGGAAATGTTTTTACCTCTGAAGAAATAAATGTAATAAAATACTGTTCAAATAATGTTTAAGTGATGTGATGAAAGATGGGTTCACGAACCCTCTGTTATGTTAACAATTAGCTGTGCAGGACATGGATTTTGTTTATGAAATGTGTACTGCTAATATTGGGGTCAACATATGAATAAATAAGAATGGCAGTAGGCACTAGAGTCAGACCTTATTAACGGATGCTTAGTTATCTGTATTGCTTTACTTCTTGCACCAAGACCTACTGCGGTCATCTCCCACGTGTCCACGTCTCCAGAGGCAGGTGTGGACACCCGTTCATACCCTTGCCCACATCGAGACATCATTTGTGTGCCAAAATGACTTTCTTGCTCAAAGCAGGGAAGACGCACACGTATCAGCACACTGCTGAAGTCTGATGGCAACCCACACTGTCAGAGGCAGCAAGGCCCAGGGGTTGGGGTGCTGACCTGGGACCACTCCAGGAGCACCCCAAAAACTATCACTTGCTCTGCTATAGACTAACTGTGAAATGTCAGGCAAGCCACTGTGCCCTCCTCTCACTTTTTCTTAGTTGTTAATCTTATTCGACCATTGCTGTTGACCACACCATTGGCCACGACGGTACGCTGAGCCTGAAGTTCCCACTGACAGCAAATATAAACTTCTTGGAGCTGGACTTCTGAAGACTCAAACGTCTTGGACCGCTTCTGATTCATCTCACCTCCTGCTGCCTAGGAAAGCTGTGGCCTCTTTGCAGACGTATCCTTGGACAGCTTGGTCTTCACTCCTTCTCAGTGATACCATGGGAACAGACATGTAAAACCAGGTCTGAGAAGTATCATCTTGAGAAGGCCACTGCCATTTACGAAGAAGAAGCCTTAATCTTCATTATGCCTTAAATAGTCTCTTAAGCCTCTTAATTTACAGACAGCAATGATGGAAAAGTCCATCATCTGAGTCAACAACAATCTTCTGAAATATTTGAATGCACTAGCTCACCAAACGTTTCCAGAGGCTTTTCTATTTACATGTATATAGTATGATCTGTATTTTCCATGCTGCACAACACACAGAGAAAGGCAAGCTCTGCTCCTGGAAGTTGGCAATGTGAGGGCTTGGTCCACCACCCTCAGGTTCCACCATGGGCGATGGAAGTTGAAGGCATCCAGCACCCACAAGAAGCCCATGGATGGAAATGGACACTGTTTGGACCTCCAGGGCAATGCCTGATTAGATAACGGTCTGTCCCTCGGTAGAATGTATATTCTCTCCCTCTCATTCTCCCTTTTTCTTTCTCTGTCTTAATAATGCATGTAGGTCTGATTTATTTTTTATCAAGATTAACAATGGAACAATACTGCTTCAAATATTAAAAAGGCAAAGAAATGTAGGTACTGAAAAGAAAGGAAAATACCTCAATTTCAAGCCTAAAGATTACTTTGGGTCCCAGAGGAAGCAGAAGCAATTTAGTGGCTGATACCCTTAGCAAGAAAAAAGGTTGTAAGATTAAGACCAACTGCTGTTTGGATAAGTGGTTGGTAATTGCACATATCAGCAATTATGTGCTGTCATATCATTTTTCTGTTACCTTACTCCTCTCTTGTGTCCCGTCAGGGTTTACTTGGAATGACCCTACATCTATGGTCCTCTTTGGATTCACCTTCTTAATGTCATACAACAGTGCCTCGCAAGTTCAAAGAAAAAAGAAGTCATTATTACAGGAGATGCCTGGTGGAGGTGCTCCTCTTCACAAAAGTAGCTAGAGGCTACTGCTATAATAACCAGGCTTCCAGGAAGAGAAATAAAGAAAGGCCTCCTGAACCTGCAAAAACCCTCTTTGTCCTCCAGCCACGCAGGGGGAGAAGCGGGTGTGTGGGGGGGAGAGTTTTAGCAGGGGGCTGTTTGTTTGCAGCGGGGTAGGAGAGGGTTGTCTGTGCGTGGTTCAGGTGCCATCCTGCCCCGTGGTGCTGCAGCACCTGGCTCCGGGTCACGCTGGGGGGTCTTGACAAGAGCTGGGTTGGGGCAGTACAGGTTAGTATATTGAATCCTCTTCAAATGAAAAGTGAGAGCTTGAGTTGGCTGTATGTAGGCTGCTTATAACTCCTGCCCCAGCTGGGGATGTTTTGGGGCTAACCTGCCCTTGAGCTGAGCAGCGGGGCTCACTTCACAGCTTGTCAGAGGCTTTGCATCGCTCAGAAAGGTGAACGCCATCAGAAACACCTTTTCTCTCACAGAAGTAACTGATTCCCCCAATACAGCGTCAAAAGATAACAAAGTCTGTTCCAACTAAACTCATCTGTTCGTTGCCTGAGGGAAGCCTCCAGCTTATATGGCACTGGGTGCTCCCATGGAGCAGAAAATACTTAGCTTGCTAATCAGATTCAAACAGAAGTTGTCACCGCTGCTGTCTGCAGTGTGCCTATGGTACATGGGTGATAGCCGGTGATAGCTGGCTTTCAGGTGTCCTGCTACTGACCTGCAGCCATGCCTCTGAGGTCAATGATTTTATAGGGATGTAAAGGACAGCAGGGTTTTGCATGGGGATCCCACCGCACAAGCAGAGCGAGCCCTGTCTCTGCAAGGACCATCACGGCGAGAAGCTCTGGGAAGGACCAGCAAACCACCATGTCAGGCTGTGGGAGACACCAAACCACAGCCAAAAGCAGGAGTCTTTGCAGCGATAGCAAGGTGCCACCTAACAGCTCATGGAAGAGCTAATACCATTTGAAAAGCAGATAAAAGATTCATCAGCACAGATGAAGATACGAGGGTTTGGGCTTAGACAGCCTGTAGCTCCTGCCAAGAAACTGTGTGGAAGGTAGAAATGAATTTAAAAGGTTGAGTGGGGGCCAGCAAGTCAATAACTGAATAATCCCACCCAGATAGGAAACCAAAGCATAAACAAGAGTCTCCACATACTGACAAGTTAGCACTGGTTGCAGTCTGGAAAGGATCCTAAAATAACAGAGATTCCTGGAGACAGAATAAACACATCTCTCAGTTGTCATCCTGAGCAGAGGGTAATTGCCTAGATGTCTGATTGACTCGCTGTTAGAACTAAATATGTAGTTCTCTGACATGCTGTCACCTCCTTCTCTGTACGTTTGTGATTTTTGAGAAAAGCACATCAGGAATCAAAGTAAATGTCCACAAGGAAAGATGCATCTCGACCTTGAACTTTAATCCCCAGCAAAGGGCTGAAAATGTATTTGAAAGAAGCGAAGTTACTGCATTCCTGAGATTGACATTTAATCCTGAAATTCCCTGGGGGCTTGTGCGCTTATGATCCAACCCCCCCAACAGAGGAACATGGAGTTGTGGCTCCTGTCTGAGGGCTGGGGAGTTGGTGTGTGGCTTTCTGAGCTCCCCAGTCAGACCGCAACACGGTCCTCAGCTTTGCATCCAATCCCCATTTCCTTTCCCAGGGTTTCCTCTGAGTTTTCCTTCAGCATGTCTCTTCCTAGTTTGCACCACTGGAAAAGAGAGAGGAGCAAAGAAAGTTCCAAGTTAGTCTTCCTTCTAGCTTTAGCAGTTCTTTTACTCCAAACTTGAGTGTTTGATGCCTCCCAAAGCCACCGCAAGGCGCTTGGTTAGCGATTCCTACCGAGCGCCGAGCAGTCCCGTCTACCCTGCTCATGCTTTGCTTCCTTCCCACCTCAGAGCTACCCTCAGTTTCAGCTACATTAAACTTTTATTCACGTAAATATAAGCAAACCTATCTAGAAGCCTTAACAGTGGAACTTTAATATGAATTTTCAATAAGTCTTGGAAGTTGCAGGGGGCTGGAGGACTGTCAACATTATACTGATTTTCAAAAGTAAAATGACTTGGCCAAACCCTAGGCTGGATCCAGTCCCTGGGAAGGATGATATGCTGGTTTAGAGTTCAATTCATAATAGATATAAAGAATAATATACTAAATGCAATGCAGTGTGAGTTCATGAAGGTAACTGTTTGCTAACTTGATATCATACTCCAACATGTAACAGACTTGTATAGAATAATTTACTCCGTACTCTGGGACAGCTTAGGTACTGAACTCAAAAGAGAATTAACCTGGCACATCATAGGTGAAAGGAAAATGTTTAAACAGGTCTTTAAAGGTAACCATAAAATAAAATTATCATTAGATTAATACAATTCTAAAAGAATTTCTGTTCTAAGTCCTTGGTCTTTCTTATTAGGCACTATTTGAGGAAAAAAATAAGATCATCATCAGAAGGCACAGACATTGGAAGTGTGATTAATAGTGAAAGGATAAATCACAGCTGTGGGATGATCTGCATCACCCGGTGAGCTGTATGTGGGCAGTCGGTGTGGTTAGACACAAAGTAATTCCTCTGCAAACGAGGAACGTCTGATGAACTTCCATGCAGGCTGCACTGGAACCAGCAGAAAGCCAGCATGCAAAATGGCTAATGCAAAACCGGGGGAAAACCTGGAAATCACACACCCCAAATCCGGGCTGGTGGCCCAAGGACAAGACTATCTTCTCTATCTCTCTGCATTTGAGAATTCACCCTGGAGTGAACTGAATTCCAGGTCAGAGCGAGCTTGTGAGGCTGGTTTACAAACCTGTCCCCTCCCCTCGCCTCCAGCCTGTGCAGGAAAAAAGCATTTTCTAACAGAAACTTCAATGGAGCTATCACTTTGTGAGTACTGCAAATATACATATGTACGAAGCCACTTGACTAATATATGTTCAGGATAGAAGTTTGAGATGTCAAAGAATTTTATCTGAAAAAAAACAGGCATTCATGCACAAGAGGATAACTTCAAACCTATCTTCCTATCTATGCAGCTCCGAACTCTAGGTAGATAGAGAAATCAAGTGGAAGCTAAAGCAGGCAGACGCATGTAAAACGATTTCTGCAGGCAGAAAAGAAGAAGATGTCCCTACAAGTACTGCTAAACCAAGTTTTGGAGAGAAAAGTGGCAATTACCCAGCCTGTGTCTCCTGCCCTCACATGTACGACCTCAGGAGAGATGTCTGCTCAGCTGAGACAGTCAGACGTGCCCCAAGGGACTGGGACGGTACACGTCTCCACTGCAGCCAGCTCTTTTTCTACCCACGATGACCTGCTCATCTTTCTCTTTTCTTTTACTGTAGGAAGAATATTACAACCACCCAGGGAAAAGCAGGGTAGGACGGCATGCAGCATGGGCGGGAGGAACCCAGCCCAAGCAGAAGACCAGGTGCTGTTGGTGGTCCCTTGGTCTGATTTCATACCAGCGATGATCGGAAATAAGTCCAGCGATTTACAGCCACTATAAATGAGTCCTAGCTTGGGCTCACCATACAGTGAATTCCCTTTTTCTCCAAAACTTTATGTGTCATCAAGAACCTTCACTCACAGAGATTGCAAAGCTCTCTCCATTCATTTATATATTAAAACTCAACAGATGATGAAGGAGAAGCAATTACTGGAGACAGGAATAGCAGTTTTCTTAGTTATGTTTATTCATTTTCTTTTTGCCCAGTAAAGTCTGTGCTCAACAGAAAGCTGATTGTTTCAGATAGTTTCGGATACGATGTTTTACACCATCGTACACTAGTATACAGCACATTAACTGTAAATGATTTAACACAGTCAAAAAGAATGAGATAATGTAATGTGAAGTACATGTGTGCCAACACCTTTTGCTCCTTCCACGAGCAGCTCCTGCCTACACGCCTGCAGGGAGCCCCGCCGTTTCAGCTGGGCTGTGTCTGCCTCTCTGTTAGAGGAGAGGTTTGTCTGCAGAGCCAAGAGCTGGGCAACACTCAGTGGCAGTGCTTCAGCGAAGGGTGCTGCTCCCCTGAAGGGGAGAAGAACAGAAGTTCTCCTCTGTCCCAGCAGCAGAGTTGACCATTGCAGCCTTATCTTCGTGATTGCTGTTGGGATGGGTGCTCTCTCTCACCCAAAGCCCTCTGCGCAGAAGATAGATCCTGGAGATGATATTTTAAACTTCCATTTTCCCTTCAAGTGCCATTTGGATTTACTTTTTTCTGTCTCACACGTTGTTTCACATTAACTGTGTTCAGCTACAGGGAGTATCAGAAAATATTACCTTAGCTTGAGAATAGATTTGCTCTCAAGTGACATCTTCCAATACTACTGATTTATACCCTTTTCCTGCATTGATCTGTTGGGAGCTTTCATCAGCTATATCTGACATAAACACTGTATTATTCTGTATTGCATTATACCCTAGAAATCCACTCAAATCCCTTTGCTCCTCAAATTAAAGCAATATGCATTACAGTGTCCTGATTTCCTTCTATTCTTACATTTGCATTTTTGTATCATGCTCTAGATTACTCATGTATATTTTGGCGTAAGCATCTCCCTGTTCATTTAAGAATATTGCCTTTAATCTTCATTATACCTTGAAGCATACAAAATCTCGGCCCCAAAGGACACGTGGAGACATTTAGTTCCCACAGTGGCTGAATTTCTGTGGAAGTTATTTAAAGCAAATGTCATATTGTTCACAAGCCTAAGCCTTGTTCCAGGGTGATCCTGTGGACACCCACAATCTGTCTCTGGTCTCCCTGCTCCACACAGCATGAGGTTTGTCTGTGATACCCCAACTAGCCATGCTTTTGGGAAGGGACTTCGCTTGCCATGGCGGCGCAGACTGCAGCTCTGCAGCCAAAAAGTTGTAGTCGTGTGGCCGTGCTGGGATGCCTGAGCTCCTCAGCAGTTTAACCACTGAGCTCGTTTGCCTGCAAGCAGGTTTTTCATGGCAGAAATAGAGTGGCAGCTGTAGGTTGTACTTTTGCTGCAAGAGATTGGGTAGATTCATTCCATTGTTCTATTCACATTGAGCATCTTCTGGCCATCAGAATGATCCACTATTGTATTTCTTACAAAACATAATCCTGCAAGAGTACGCCTAATAATGTATCTCATAGTTTGGTAGTTTGGGTGGGATTGGGATTTTTTTTTTGGGTCTACGGTACTTCTCAGATTTGTCCTGTGGTAGGACTCCATGTAGGTCCAGTGTTTGCCCCAATCAGATATTAATGGTTATACTGGAAATGTATTCAGGCAACCAGAGCCCTGAGTTTGGTAAAGCTACATGACATACATGAAAGCGCAGGATTTTCTTTGAATGATGAGCTTCAGACTTTTCTGAAGTGGTATATAGGCATGTTGGTTCAGAGTTGCTCTGTTTGAAAGCCAATCAAGATAGCCCGGCATACTCTTTATTCTAGACTTTCCTGGATTATTACATCCCCCAGAATGTGGTTTAAAGTAAAGCTGGTAGGAAATTATGTCTGTAATTTAGGGACAAGTAAGTCTTTCCATAGATGGGAAGGAAGACAGAAGACCCAGGCTTTATTCCAGTTGGAGTTTAGACTGTCATGTTCAAAGGGACCCTATTACTGTCTACTCTTATGTGCAAACATCCACCATAAGACGTTTGAGATCTGGTTTAAAGTTCTGAGCACCACAGGCTCTGCAAGTAATCAGAGCATACGGGGCACAGAGACACTAAAAATGCTCATCTGACTGGGCTCAGGACAGGCTCTCAAGAAGCATCGTGAAAGCTGCAGTCCCTTACAAGGTGCAGCAAGCACCGCCAAGGAAGATCCAGTGGGACACGCAAGCCTTGACCCATCGCAGTGAGCACATGCGGTGTGGCTTTTGGGTCTGGTATCTGCGAAAAACTGAAATATTGAGCGTGGTACCTGGCAGGGAGGAACCTTTGTATAAAGGCAGAGCAGAAGCTGAAGATGGTTTGGCAAGAAAAATACTGTTACCTGGACTCATAGGGGAAACGTGTCTGCAGCTTCCACGTCAGAGCGGGAAACCTCTTTCTCCATCTGTATGTAGGCAATGCCCTCATGGAGAGCCACTAATCAGTCCACTATAGGTACAATCATGGCCAGCAACGCGGAGCTCTCCTCGGAGGATGGGCCAACATTACTGATGTACCCATGAGGAAAGCATCTCCTGAAATCTCCCACAAAATGCCCCTCCCTGGCCAGTTCACATAGAAGAGCAAAAGACGTTATCACTGCTAAAAACGAACAAAATTTTATAACCAACCCAAGCAGGAGAGACCCATCTCTGCTCATGTCCACTGGGAGAGGAGCAAAAAGGACAGACAAAAAGACAGAAGGCTAACAAAACTAGCTATGTTGCGCCTATCAGAGCAAGTAAAATACCATTGCATATTCATTAAGATTTGTTCAAAAGTTCAGAACATTCCCTCCAGTAATATAATGGGTGATAATTCAATTTATTTATGTTTTTAAGGCATGAAGACTAGCTTTAATTTCCCTCAACTGTGCCTCTTTTATTATTAATCTACTTATCTTCTAGAAAGATCATCTAAACTACACTTCTACAGGGAATGTGATCTTTGGCCATGTAGGGCTTTGCAATTATCCAGTTCTGAATGAACTTGTTGTTAAAACATTTTTTAAGTCTAATGAAAACATTAGATCAATTCCTCGCAGTGATAGTTGTCATTAAATCAATAGCGTGTGTAAGTCCATTATACTGATATTTGACACGAACTGCTGAAGGTCTGCTAACAATGAAACCATACTGAAGTGTGTCCTCTGCTAAGCATGTTTCATACAAGATAAAAATCTGTTAAGTCTACAGTAACGGAAACTTTTCTTCTTTAACTAAAATAAACAGATATCTGAAATGTTGCTGTAACTCACACTAGGACCACCATGATCTCATAGGTTTTGGAGCCAGTCCTTTTATCACACCTTTATCACAGCTGTGCTCTCAAATCAGTTAGAAAAGCTTTTTTTAATTGTTTATCTACATGGCTTATAAAGCATAGGCAGAGATTTCCTAATAAAGTTCTGCTAAGCATGGAAGACCTAATCCTACCCCTCCGAAAGCAATGGCACTATCACTGACTTCAGTGGAATTTGGACCATTGCTCGAGTCCCTGGAAAAGGAAAGGTCTTCCCAGGGAGGAAGGGCATCTCTGCATCACAGTGGAGCAGCTTGCAGGGGCAAGAAACACAACCAGACCCATTTCCCCAGGGAGGAGAGCAGTTTCTTTGTATATGCCATTAGATTGCAAGTGGGAAAGATTATTGAAAGACCTCTGGCTCTTAAAATGTTCTTTAAACATTTTTCCAGTGCCCTGTAAACACAGTGTCCGCTCCTATCATGGGTGCTTCAGAAACAGCATCATTATCAATGCAATCCTGTGAGAGTGTGATGTCTGATGTACATAATATACTGCGGGATTTTTACATTGAGAGAAAGATAAAACTTGAGAAAATGGCTAGCTGATGGAAAGGCTGAAGTCTAGAGAAGAGCCATTCAGTATGCCATTTCTTATGATGTATAAACCTAGTAATTTTTCAGTAGTAATACATAGCATTTGCTCACAGGCAAAGGAGCTGTGAGCACACAAGTGCAAAGGGAAATAATGGTCAATGGCAGACATTGACAATTTTCAGGCTGAAAAGGCCATTTTAAAATGAAAACTCAAACTATTTTATTTGAAAGTCCTAAAAACATTACTGGGAGGTGGGCAGAGGATCAGTGAAACTCTCCATCAGAGAATTTTTGGAATTTTGGTCCTCAAAAATTTTTTCCCAAACAAATAAATTAATCGATAGGAAAAAAAAGTCACCTGAGACATTCTCTGAGACTTTGGCTTCTGTAATTCTTCCAGCAGAAAATCCCGACCGGTGCAGAAGTGGAGCGAGAACCCAGGCGGAGCAGCGTCCTGCCCTGCCCTGGGCTGTGGCTCCCACTAACGGCAGCAAGGGAAAGCTCGGCCACTCCCAGCAGAGCAGAGCGAGCAGAAAAAACTCTGCAAAATGTTCTTCACCCCATTTTTGGTATTTGTTTTTTAAATGTCTAAAAATGCAGTTACCGACTAGATTTTCCTGAATTGTTTCCACAGTCAGAATATTAGTTTAATAGAAAATAATCTGAACATTAATCTCCTTGGATGGGTTTTATCTCACCTTCAGACATCTGCAATGTAGACCTCCAGAGCTACGTCCTTGTTACAGCCAGGGGAGCGAGATCCAGGGTGTGATTCCCACCGATGGTCTGACCTATTTCAGGCACGGGATGAATCACGCTCTCGATTTTGCTGCCGACTTCTGCCTTGCCTGTACGTGGAACCGGGGCCACCAGTTCAAACATTTGGTGTAGATTGCCCCAGCATGACCCAAGGAGATGCCACGCAGAAAATACAGCCGTTGTGCTCAGCCAGGGACGATGATGGTGGTTGAATCGAGGATGTTATATGGGATTCCCCTTTAGGAACCCTGAATTGGAGGATCAGTGCCATGGCACGGTGGTTCTTGTTTATGGTTGAGGAAAGGTTCAATCCCCTTCACGTGGGGTCTTTAGATTTTGGTCAAGTCTATGCTCCAGTTCTGTTACAAGGCAGGGCAAATCCAAAAATCTCAGGTGAGAACTGGTAACTGTGGAAGGAGATGGACAAATATGTTTGGTTTATGTTTTGGTTCCGAGCACAATGGAGATTATCAAAACAGCTGAGTAATTTTCTGTTGGTAACGCCACAGAGATATCTCCCTGCAATCAGACACAGGGACCAGGTGCAGGCTGTCCTTGAGTCCCACTTCTAAATCTCAGATACATTTTTATAAGGCCTCTGACTCAAGGAATAAACATGAGAGGATTACAGCTAATCAGATAAGTATGTCTTTATTTAACTGTAACATCAAAAATTAAGCTTGCAGTATGTTCTTAAGAGATAGAGTCTTCAATCTAATTCAAAGATTTTTTTGAAAGATTTTTTCCTTTTAATTATATCGTGTTGATTTTATTTGACATTTGATTTCAAGAGAACTGCCGGTGTTTCTCCTTCACTGTCTGTCTCGAATCCATGTGTAACATGTCACAGCCAAAAATCTACCCCGTTCCTCCTGAAGGCTGCTGTATTTTAGCTTCTCTGTGGGTCACACAGATCAGCCCAGGTACAGATCAGCCTACACTTCCCACCAAAAATCCAGATTTCTATACAGCGCAGCACAGTGCTGTGCAGGTAGCACAGTATGCCTTTGGCACGTAGGTATGCGCAGGAAATGTAAACCTGCTGACACAAGGTGGGCTTTGCTCACACCAAGGAATAAGTTACTCTGGGATAAGCAACACGGCAAATACTCCGCACATACCAGGGAAGAGGTTTTGGCCACCTTGTCCCCCTGCACTGGTCTATGGTGGGGCCAGACCAGCACCCAATGGGTGCAGCCAACAGTGGGAGGTTGAAGCAAAGTAATGTTGCTCCTTTTCAGCAGCCTGTCCGTATTGTAATATATTTTATATTTCAGCTCCATGGATGAAATTTCAGCTTTAGGTCTTAGCCTGGATCAGTCCTCTAGTCTGGTCCCCTGCGTGACCGCAGTACATACCTGCGATGGAGGTGGGAAAGGCAGAGCTTCCCCTCTCGATGGCAATGGTCCTTGCAGGACCACAGTGGTGGTCTTTGGGGACGTCCTCGTGTCCAAAACCACACACATGACTGCAGAGACCAGAAAGGAACTTACAGAGATACTCCATATGTTAAAACAGAGTGTAAGCTCCTCAGAGATGGGATTGATGTACCACACCATAAAAGAGCTAAAAAAAGAATGCTGTGCTATACAGAAGTAATTATACAAATATATCAAGGTTGCAAATCAGCATCTCAGAAGTCAGAAAATGCCTGCCTTAGCATCGGCTGGGAAAGAGCCCTGCGTCCATTTAATTCCTCTCTCATTTGTTGCTGAAACTGGAAGCTGCCCAGTGAATGAGGCAGAAAATTTGAGGAGGAGGAAGAAGACATGGTGAAGGCAGCTGAATGGCGTCCTGGGGAACTGGCTGCTATCTCTGTCCCTGCTGAAGAGTTTCTCTGAGATACTGCCAAGCCATCCAAACCATACATCGAAAGCTTTGTCTCGGTAATTGTGCAGGGTTTTGTTTTTTGAATGCGTAAATTAATGCCCTAAGTTTTGATTCACAAAACTGCTGAACACTCGTTGCTGTGAAAGAAAACAAGGGCACTGTCCTTCCAGTGCATAAAGTGCTAGAGAACGTGAAGTGCTCAGAAAAATCAGGTCATTAGGCATGTAAATTGGGTCATCAAAATTAGTGGATCTTTTTGACATTAATCTCTCTAGACCTCTTCCTGGGAAAACAGGGAGATCCCATACCCTACAGGAGAGTTGTGAACTAAATTAATTTAATGTTTGTTTCCCACCAGCTCCCGCTCCATCTGATGCTGATGTTATTTGCATGTCAGGCAGGCTGTTTCCATCTCTTCCTCACTCACTGCAATCACTGAGGACATGGCCGAGGTGTGGATTGCTGCCGTACCAGTACGGAGCATCCTCAGCCCTGGGCAGACATGGAAGAGGAGCCCTACCCTGGCCCCTACAGCCACACCAGGCACCTCTGGTGCTGATGGGTCCATCCGGGCTGCTGAGCACTATGATTTCCAGCCCCCAAATTCTCAAATTTGGTCATATTTGGGCACTGTTTCACAGGTCCAGAGTATCGTGAAGACCAGGAGGACCTGCCCACTGCCCAGCTTTAGGCCAGTGCTCTACTGTGTAGAGCCTCCCAACAGCAAAAGCAACTTCTGAACACGCTTGTTCCTCAAGGTGGTTCTGCTCCCCTTATAGACAAGCCCAAGTCTATAATCCCTAAAGCAAAATGCTAAAACTCCTACCTCAGATGTTTAAAGTAAGCATTTCTCAGAACAAAGAGCTTATTCAGCTTGAAAAGACTTACTACCTACGGAGAAGTACTAACGCCTCAGCTCCCTGCTTCTCCCATCCCCGGCATCTGGGGGCCGTCTCAGTCACTGCTCAGCCTGCCGCCCCAAATCCTGCTGCCGGCGGAGGCAGCAGGGTGGGACCCCTCAAAACTGCTGTGCCTCCGTCACCCACGGCTTTGTCAAGGGATTCGGGGAGAGAGGTACGGCTGCGTCTGAAGCCACAGCGTTCATCAGGGAGGACTTATTTCAATATGTTGTTGAAACTATCTGATGTCAGGTTATATGTCTCAGGGGGACGTGCATTTCGTGTAGTTTGTTATGCCATCTGTTAAGAAATGCAGCCACTCGTCTCTCCGCTACACGACCACAGATGGGGAGTTTTTCCCCCTGTGTGCATTACTGTCAATATATGCCAAAGCCTTCTTAGCTGGAGCCAGGTGGAATCACCACCACGACGAGCGTGCCTGGGAAGAAGGGTGCTGCACGGGTCTTCCCGAGCACCTTGGCTCACGGCGTGCAGAACAAAGCCAGCCTATGCCAGCAAAGTCAGGTCCCCAAAATCCCTCCGGCTTGCAGGGCACTGAGGGACGAGTCCAGCGGAGCATGAGGATGAGGTCGCACAGCTTCATGCAACACGACATGCAGCCCCAGTTGCAGATTCGACCCTCCTGTTGCCTGGCTCTGGATGGTGCTTGCCCCAAATCTCAGATGCAGAAAAAAATCCGAAGCCTCAACTCTTGCCTCTGTGGAGATGCCGCAGCTCTCAATGAAGGCTTGGTGTGCGCTTAACTAAACACCGTGTCTCCAGCACTCCAGACTGCAAAGGAAACCATGCTCTGCTGACTGACCGGCCGAGTCCTGCAGGGGAAAAAGCAAACACGAAGCGAGCAGCAAGTCCCCCAACGGCTATAAGCAGCTATTGACTTAAGCATCAATAACGCTCATTTTTTTCAGGAGTGATTATCGCACCTTTTAATATTGAGCTGACACTTTTCCAGCCTGACTGGGTCCGTTCCTGAGCCTGCGGGTTGGAAGTTTTAAAGGGAGGTTTTACAGAAAGGGGACTGTAAAGTTTTATTGAAAACTGGAAGTTTTACAGAAAAGCGATTTCATTAGGAAGGAAAGTTTTACAGAAAGGGGACTGCAAATCCAGCCCGTTCTGATCGCCCTTCATTTGCTGGTCTCCTTAGGGCAGACGTTTCACCCAAGCAGGATAGGAGCTGGTATCAGATTTATTTTCACTGGAAAGCAAATGGTCTCCCTGCTCTCATGGCACTACTCCCATCACATGGGCAGCAGCATCCAGCGGCATTCCCCAGTGTGAGCAGCGCTGACGTCCTCTGGGAAGACCCAACTCAGCAACAGGAGCAGCAAAGCAGCTCCCTGGGGATAAGGAAGCACTTCTGAGGCTGGTGGACATGCCAGAAAGTCTGTCTGAACACTGAACCAAAAAAATATAATTTTCTCCACCAGTATTAGAAAGATCTTCCCCCTCCGCTCCCAGCCCCACTCTCAGCCGTGGGTGGTGCACAGCCCTTCTGCAAACCTACTTTCAAAGCTCAGACCTGGGATGCTGCCTTGGGAGGCAGCTTTTGGGCTACCAGCAGACGTTTACACATGTAGCTTCTTAAAAAAGCCCAGCTGGCCTCAGCGAACACAGTTCCCCAACCGAGGCCTCTGTGAAGCTCTGCAGGTTCCTGCTCCCCGTGTCCACTCTGGCCGGGTTGCATGGACCAGCAGAAGCAGGTGAGGTGGCCCCAGCTCCAGGGGGACCAGGCAGCAGCCCCAGAAACCACTGGGGACAGTGGGGGACACGGAGGTGCCACTGAGCAGTTCTGAGGCACCAAATGACCAACACTTGCCCATCCTGGATTTTTATAACCAAATGCAACTTTTGACTGATGTCCAGTTCGTGCAGCAAGAAGGTAGATGATCTATGCAATGATTTCACTGGTGCTCTGTGTGGATTTCAGGCTCCTTCCTCCTGTCTCACACTGCAGGACTGGGGCTTAATTTACCAAGTGATGCTGATAATAAAAAAGTTAAAGCACTTTAATATACTGTGACTAATGGAAAGTATATCTTAATTTACAGATATCTTCTCTACTTCTGCCATAATTTACTTCGGCCATAATTTAAGTTTGCACATGCCCACGGAAAAAACCAAACAACTCATAAAACAAGTTTTGAATAAACATATATATTATGCCTATACATCTCTGAGGCGTGTAAAGCCTTGTATCTAAAGCAACCTCCAGCAGAGCTCTGCCTGTCATGAACTCTCAGCAGGGACTGCCCGCGCGCATTTATTTTGAGTGCCTATGTATTGCACCTGCGTCTCTGATGGCATGGCAAGGAGACAGCTGGCAGGATCCCCCAGCTTGGGGATGCTTCAGCCACGGACCAAGTTCATCAGCACTTATGTGGAACCCCACGTAGATGAAATTTTCCTCCATGTCTCCTACAACTGGGAGGCTGCCAGTGCTACATCTGCCTCTGCAAGTTACGAGTCCTGTAACAAATACTTGGACTCAAAAAATAGAGCCCCAGGAGAGAAAGGATTAGCCACAACCCTTAAAAAAAAATGAAGTCTTTGTGTTTTAATATCCGCATTCATATCTCAGCCTCTGTCAAGCTTTTCACACAGTGCTTTGGGTGGGGGGCAGCCAAGAGTCATGGCACCTCAGAGGGATCCGCTGGTTGAGGGAGCATGTCCTTAGACACCAGAAAGGGCAGCAACAACGCTGACCTTCGAGAGGAGAAACACTTGCTCCTTTCTGCACCTGTATAATTCCCCAGATGGACACCCACTAGGGTTGCCAGATTTAAAATCTGAAAATACAAGATGCAGCAGCCGCAGCAGCTGGAGGAAGCTGTAAGGAACTATTTTTCCATCATGTCACTGAAAAAAAAAAAAATTGGAAATGGAAGAGAAGATGGACTAGAAATAGAAAAAATTGGAAAAGGAAAAGTAAAACCTGCGGGCAGGCCAGAATGGAAAGGAATAGAAGGAATAGAAAGCTTAGGAGGAAAAAACACCCGCTTGCAGTCCTGAAAATGAGTAAATTTGGAGAGAAATAACAATTCTGCTCTTACAGAAAATTGCAAAAAAACCCAAACAAAAAACCCTGAAAGGGCAAAAATGCTAGCCCAAACAAAAACTCATGATCTCCTCAAATTTTTAGGCAAATGACCAGCATCATGGCAACTTTTGTGCATCGATCCTTAGGAAACAGCACTCCCCCCGACTCCTGTCAAGAAGGACAAGGGATTAGCTCAGGCACCGAGGAGCTGACATAGTTAAACACTGCTGCTGGCAGATACAATCCAGTTTATGACTGAGGTTGTAAAAACACGCATGAAAGCAAATTTGTAAGAAAGATACTCTAATGAAGACGTATAGAAGGGCTGTAATGCCATGTAGCCTCTTGATAGCTAAGGCCCTGATCCTGCAAATTAAACTAAGCAGCAAAGTTAATCAGATGCATAAGCGTTTGCAACATCAGTGGGGGTTTTTTTCTTCCCCAAATGAGCTAAATTCAAAAAGCCTTGGTTTAAATTACACAAAGATATTAGCAACATTGGTTCTTTATTAGAAGCAGTTTATTCATTCAGGGTGTACAGTACGGAGCAACATGCCGGGCATGGTTAGTGATGCGTGAACCTGAAGGGGAAGAAATCCCTTTGCATTCCCTTCACAGCCAACTTGCACAACAATTCAGGCTGCTGCTTCAGCAGCCAAATGGGCAATTTTCCAAGCCTAAAAGTCAGCAACAAACCCAAGTGTTAAGGCAGCTTTGTTCTCCCTTAAAGCTGACCAGATACTCTTGGAAAGCTCCCTCAGATCATTCTTCCTCCCCATCTTCTCCCTGACAGCCTCTTTCACTAGGAGAATACGACCATAATGTTGCATTTCCCAGCCCTCTGCTCCGAAGCAAGGGATGAAAACCTCAGGTGGCTTCACAGGGTCAACAGCAAAACCTTTGGTTCGTGGCAAAGCTACAAACGAACAAAATGAGAGCAGTGCACCTGAGGGAAGAGGAAAAGAAAAAATCCAGGCTCCCCAACAGCTCATCTCCTATCACAGAGGTAAGTTTAAAGCTGTGGCAAACGCGTGTTAGCAGCAGGCATGGCAGGGCAACCCTCAGGAGCTGTCCTGCACTTGTCTTCATGGCAGGGAACGAAATACTAACTCAAAGCAGCAAATCCTGCTCACAATTTGCACACCTCAAAGACGTCGCTAAAATCATCTCTTTTGTAGAATGCAGGATGTCGTGTTCAGTGAGAGAGAAAAACCGTCAAAAGCTGAAGAGGCAAAGGAGAGTGAGAAGCCCTCTCTGCGAAAACAGAGCATCTCCATGATCGTAACATAATGCGACCAAGGCTGGGAGGCCAGGGGACCTTGTTGTCCTCTCAGCACACCCATCAGCACCCCAGTAAGAGTTTTTGCGTTGATCAGTTGAACAGTTAATGGTTTCTCATCACAAAGCACCTGAGCACCATCCATCAGGTACACTCGTGAGATATCGGTGTGTGGGTAATTGGGGACTACCTCCTCCGCAGTGAACCGTAGGCGATGTTGGGATGGGATGTTTAAGCTATGCAGTAACATACTGCAATGCTGTATAAAGGGGACAATTCTGTAAACCCTTTTAGAAAGAAATTTATTCAGGAAGAAATACAACACCAAGGGGGAAGAGGAATACAAAAAGAACAAGTGAACAGATTTTGCTTTTCTCCACCAATTTTTAGAGGCTTAAGTGAAAATTTCTAAACATATTTTTCTGTTAATTTTCATTTTTTCTCAGTATATATCCTCTCCATTTTCTACCATCTCTGATAAAATTCATTTCTCATCCAAGCATTCCAGCAACCTCCTTGACTAGTATTGCCTATTTAACAAACATTTTCATCCCACACCATGGCTGTACTCAGGTCTTTCGTAGTCAGTGTGTGCTGAATGGCCACAATGCATTTAGAAACCAAGAATGTCTATAAATATTTCACTGTGCACGACTTGAAATTTCAGGGGGATCCCCCTCTCCAAATTAAATGGTCACTTGTGACCGTTCATGACGTCAATTTTGCAGCAGGAGCAAAGGATCTAACCTTGTGTTTGAACCTTGGTCCCATACCAAGTGAAAAGGAAGATGGCAATGACAAGAGTGAAACAGTATTATACGCCCAGGTCTCATTTCTAGTCCCCAACCACAAATGTCTGGAAAATATGTTGAGTACATATAACTGTTCTTGCTCCCTATTTTGGTCTTGGCTCTATGTGCCTCTTACTGGTCATTCTTGGAGATAAATACTGTGCCAGATGGACTTTTGTTCTGACCTGGTACACAACTTCTGACATGGTCATAGGATCAAGACCTAGCTTTTCTAAATCTCCCAGGTTTGGAAGCGTTTGAAAGGGACAAACAGAAAAGAAAAAGAAATTCCATCAATCCAGTAACATTTTTAATGTTGGGGGTTTTTTTACCATTCTTCCATGCACTGTTTGTAACAAACAGACAAGTATTAAATAGCTACAGAGTGGCAAAAGGAAAAGCAGATGGAAAAGGAAAAAGAAAAATTCCTAATCCCAAATATGTCTTGTTACTTCCTACAAGGCAAAAAGAGATTAAGAGAGTGTTAAAACTATGCTAAGAAGCAAAAATAAATGCTAAGAATGATTAGAAAAACAAAATGCAGTTTCATTTCAAATCTGCTCTTTTTTTTTTTCTTCATTAAAAATGAATTCAATTCATTCAATTCATTCATGAGGTAACCTCTTCATTTCAGTCTAACCCCTCCACATCAGAGCACCGGATGAAGGGGACATGGAGGGAAAAGAAGAGGGGGCTTCCTGGAGTGCTTTGTGCTGAGGCTATTTTGGGTTGCATAGCAGCTGGGGGGCAACTGTGGGCAGCATCTATAAGCTATAGCAACGCTTGGGGTGAGGGCTGGCAGCTGTGCCAGCCCTTGGATCAGTCCCGAGGCCCAGAAACGCAAAGACATCATGAAGCCATTTTCCTCCCTTGTCTTGGGTTGAGCCTCCTGGGAGGCAAAAGACAAAACCTGGCGTTGATATTCTTCTTGATCTCCTTCGGCCAGAGCTTCCACACCCAAAATTCACAGATATCCACCCCAGATGCATTGGCAGAATTGGTCCAATGTGTTCCAGAGATTGCTCTTTTCTTACAGTCAGAACGATAACAAACCAGATATACGTCAGCTCTTTGGAACAACTGCTGGAGCAAGATCAAACTGGTAGGCGGGATGTTTAGTCCAACAAAGCATGGCTTTCAAGCCAGAAATGTTTCGTAACAGTGCTCCCTTCGCTTGCTGCAGAAGATCCCTTTTGCTAAACTCAGGCACTAACCAGCACTGCTAACCTGTTCTGTTTACGGGATACCTGCCATGGTCCAAAAGCACTTTCTGAAATAATCTGTTTAACTCTACAGCTGCTGTCTAAATTTAAGGACTGAACATGAGCTTGTGTAATCACTGACAAAGACATTTGCTCTTTAAGTTGATTCCCATTAACAGTATAAATCGAACAGGTTCTGGGAGGTACAATGAAAAGTCAGTGCCGTCAGTACAGCAGCAGGCAGCGTTGGTTCCTGACCGCAAGCAAACGTGCATTTTGGCATAGCTCCTGCTGGAAAGAGAAGGAATACGACTGTTAATCCCTGCTTTCTGAATAACTAAACACGAAATGCTTGTCAAGAAAAAAACCCACAAAATGAATCTTTCCTCTAGGTGGTTGCCAAACCTGACATAGACACAGTATCAAGCAGGGGAAGATGCTGCAGTTTTCCCTGCAAATCTCTAACTGCAGAGAGCACTCGGCCATGGCTCTCCCCCAGATTAGTGAGAAGGTCAGCAGCTCCCATCAAAGAGCAGCCTTCGCTCCGCAGCTGCAGCCTGACACCTGTCAGCTTCATCAGCTGAAATTGAAACCTTTCCCAAACCCTCTGGCTCCGCCTGGGAGCAGGCAGCCCAACCTGAGCTCAGCCTGGACTCGTTCAGAGCCTGATGCCGATCGATAAGTGTCCTTCCTCCCATTGGCACCTGCAATCTGGTGCCTACATTGGAGAGAAACAACGCTTGCTGGCATGTCACACGTCTGCTCCAAGGGCTCTCTGCTACTGCCACCATGCCGGGAGGTGACACCAGGGACATAAATGACTGGAGAACTGGGGACCCTCAGTGGCAGAGCCTCCTGCCTTGTCTGCACGAAGCTCCAGCCAGGTAGCACAAGTGCGAGGCTGGAATTGGAGTTACCATGGTGAGCCACCGGCATGAAATGACCTCATTGGAGACTTCCTCCTTACAGGATTTCTGGGAGATGCGGTAAAGCTGATTGTAATGCTAATTTTCTTACAGGACTGCAGTGCTGTGCTTATGTCAGATGTTGAGCATTGCTGGTTGCAGAAGCGGTCCCCTCCCCCTCAGGGACTGGGAATCCTGCTTTAAGTCATCAGTAAAAATAGGGTTTCACTAATCCCCAGCTGGTTGCATCACAGGAGTATTGCACACACACAGAGCAGTGTCTGCTCCAGAGAGATCCAGAGCGAGGATTTCAGGGCTGTAAGGAGGTCTGGGCTGTAGCTTGCAACGGCTTCAGCATTGGTGGCTGAAGTCAACTCTCTGTGCTTCAAGATAAAGCTCTTATAAATGCTCTCATATTAAGCAGTGTCCCCTCATCCCACAGCAGAGATGAATGCTGCTGCCAAAGTGTGTGTGCGAAGGGATGTATATGGCACATCCTGACACAGACAGCTATTGGAAATCTCTGCCTCCGCTTCAAGGTTCATTGATGTGCCCCAAGGTGTAGCTGAGCTTGGGATTTTTGCTGTTGTACCAACAGCTGCACCAAGATGTTTGGTGACTGAACGATGCCCTTTCCCCGACCTTACCCTGCATCAATCCTGTTCATGATTTGACTTCCTCCGGTCTCCTCACTGTTCTTAAAGATACCTTGAGTTGAAGACAAGCACACCTCTTGGAACCTGGTTGTGCTGATTCCTGGTCTCAGGCAGTCCTGCAAACTCTCCTGAAGCACACAGCCTTGCAATTAAGTGGCACCACACTTGCACAGGACCAAGGGTTAAAGCTCTATGAAAGCACGGCATCAGAGGAGAGGCTGTGCTCCCACATCTGCAGGCAGTCCCAGGGCATTTACATATCCAAGAAAATTGTTCTGATTTCACTCAAAAATGAAATGATTTTCTGATTTTTACTCTTTCAAATCAAGTGTAAGTTTTTGCTTAAGAGTTCTATATGACACTCAGTAGCATTTATCTGCTTTAAGTTTTCTTGTCTCCCCTCTCTTACACTGGTTCTTTCTCAGCTTCTCTTTCCATAGATTACTGTGAGGGTAACTGAGTACTGGAGCAGGTTGCCCAGGGAGGTTGTGAAGTCTCCATCCTTGGAGATATTCAAAAGCTGTCTGGACATGGTCAGGGTAACTGGCTCTTCAGTTATCTTTTAGACTGTTGTGTTGTTGGGACAGGAACTACCTTATCCTGAGCTTGTGTGGCACCTTATGCAACAGGATGATGCTCTCACTAAAGTCTTTTGATTGTCACTGGAATGTTAAAAATCACACAGATGATAGAATGGAAAGCTAATGTTAAGTACTGAGTACTTCATTTTTCCGCTACTTCTGAAGTAAAACTGAAGACTTCATTTCACCCACCTTGGCTTCCCATCAAACAAATATTTCTTTTTCAGGATTTTCCTGCAGCTGCGATTCTGAAATCAGGAACACGAACAGCTACCAAGCAAAGGGCCATGCAACCAGTTCTGCTCTTAACCCTGGGATTGCCAGGGGTGTGGAACACGGGTGCTTGCCCTGCTAGACCCAGCTGCCACCGCTCTCCCTGGATGGCAGGGCACAAAGTCAGCATGCTGGACTGCAGGTGCTGCACAGTACAGTCTCCATACGACCTTCATATGGACATCTGTAGTCCTCTGGTGTCTCTTACCTCATTCACTTTTCTTGTTTAAGCAGATGAGAAAATGGTGGGGGTTTTTGTTTTTTCTAACAGGTAAAAATCAAGCTTGTTCCATATTGTTAAAAGAATTTTTAACTGTCTTGTAGCTATTGAAAAGAATTTTCAATGTATTTTGCTGTTTGAGTTTGAAAAGTGTTCTTGTCTTGAAATATTTTGTCTAAGCTTAGTTTCTTTGTCTAACTAAACCAGTAAACTATGTGTGACCCAAACATAATGACTGCATTTTTAAATCAGTAAAAACTTCAAAGAAGCATGTTCATTGCAGACTACAAAACCGTCCCAGAATATTTACTGACATACTCTACATCAGGAAACATATACATATTCATTAGCAGTTTTTATTTATCTTCAAAACACTACAGTTCTGAAAGAGCAAATCAAACAGAAGTCTAAAATGCCTTTGTATTTAGCCAAGACTCTTCCACGGCATCTTAGGCAATGATTAGGATTACTGTACTGAGTAGACAAGATTATTAAGACATATTGGTTTGCTCTGGTGCGCTTTATCTCAGCAGAAGATATGTCAAGTTATTGTAATTTGTACAAAAGTTTTCTCCGCATACCATTTCTCATGTTTTCTAAAATGAAAACTCACTCGAGGTCTTTGCACTTGCAAATTTCTCAGGGCTATATTCACTGAAAACAACGGCAAAATTCCTACCAACTACAATCTTAACAGAGTCAATCTAGAAATATATTTGTTACAGATTGAAAAGTATCTTGCTGTCCCCCCAGTAGATAACCACATAATTTATTTTATGGGCCTCCAAGTCTGGGAACAACTGCCAGCAGTCTGTGTTCTGTGGAACAACGGTCTTCAGGAGACTCGTGTTTGATTTGCCGCAGAAAGAAAATCTAATCTCCTAAGGAGAGGAACAATGAGTCAACAGTCCTGTATAAGGCTGAGATTTAAGGGAGAGGAATTCAATTTTGCCATCAGGTCAAACTTCTTGCACGATCTTGGACAACACCCTTGTGAAGGTCTACGCCGCAGTGCCTGGGAAGCAGTCTGACTGTGATGAACCGGTGTACCTGGGGCCTCATGCTGTTGTGGCTGGCCCACTTCTGGGTCCATGTGTCGGTAGTCATAGACCTGAGAAAACGGGAAGATTAGCGAACATTGAGTACTGTGACGTTAGACAGCTAACAATAGCTAAGGTAGCTCAACTATCTCTGTAGATCATTAGTTTTCCTGTATAATTTTATTCTTCGTTTTAAAATGGGGATGGTAGTGCTGAGTGGTGAGGTGAAAATAAGTACTCTGAAACGTGTCAGGTAACTGGGCAATGTAAAGCAGATCCAAAATGTTACAAGTGACCTCTTGTGCGTATGCTGCTTCTAAGCTCAGACTTTCCTCACAACGGTGTCAAGTACTGAGAGCTCCAGGTGGAGTTACACACACATGTATGTACGGATGGAGTCAAGGAAAAGTGTATTTTGACACACAGGTCTTCAGCCTCCCTTTTATCTGTCTCAGTTTCCTTGTCCATTGACTAGATATAACAGCTTGCCCATGTAATAAGCTTCAAAATATTTGGATTAAAAGGTTTTTTTTTTTTGTTTCTTGAGTGAGAATGAACTGCACTTTTAAAACAGACTTACTGCAGAATCACCAGCTCTGCAAAACAAATGGGGCCAACACCTGGGCTTGAGCCTGTCCCTGTTACTTCTTAATACGGTCCCTGCTAACCAGTCCTCACCCAGACACTGCCCAGGCACCAGCCGGGAGTTAGCAGACACCAAGGACCACTCGCACAAGGTTGCCTGAGCCTGGCCACCCTGTTTTGGGGGTTACAGGGTTCAGTGAGCTGGGCCACTCATCCCAGGGCCAGAGGGTAATCTCTGATCTCTTTACTGATAGAGTCTGGTCATTCTAGGGCTCATTTGCTTTTTAAATAATGATCCTACAGTAAATGGGGTGAAGCGAGATTGTGTTGACTGAATAAAAGGCCTGTGCATGTATCACAATTTCAATGCTTCCTGACAGTGTTGATGCCTAACAGACTGAAATCTCTATTTTCCCGAAACCAAAACTGCAATGAACTGGACGAGTTCTATTTGTAATAGAAACAAATTTGACCCAGGCTTCAACAAAAGGCAGTAAACAAGATATTTCTTCTGTTTCTTGAACTACTTTTTCCAGTAGCTGCTCAGAGCAGAACTGTATACTGATTCTTAATCTTCTTCAAGCTTTGACCAAAGCGATGCTGTTGAGGCCTTTGTGTTTCATTACACCTGTAGACTCTTACTGAGAATGGAATCTGCCCTTTCCTCGCCTTTGTGACTGTCCCTACCTCAAAGACTTCACAAAGTAAATGTGCAAAGCAAGACAACCAATATATTTAAAAAAACAGTCCTGAGGATCATAAAGGAACAGAGGGGCAATTATGATAAGTGAAACAGCCACTGTCACAGCATGCCAACTCCACACACTTCAAGTCACAAGTTTTATGTCCTAAAGTAAGCACAGCCACTTCAGCATTGCGTAAAGGTGTCCTTCTGAGATAAGCACAGGTCACAGCAACTCGTCTTCTACCCATCACACACTCAACGCGCAGTCCTCAGTATGTTCAAGGCTGCAGACTGCATTAGCACAGACTTCTTCCTGCAACTGCCTATTAAAATTGGTCTTTCTTAAGAAGTATTCCATCTGGAAATTTCACAGATAGTATTTTGTCTGAAAGATGAGCATCAAACGCCTTTTGGAGGGTTTTTTTTTTTTCCATCCTTCCCTCAAAGTGAAGAAGAACATTTTGGTCTCAATGGCAAATATCAAAGCATTTAATTACTATTCTTATCTTTTCTCTGTCAAGTAGATATTACTGGATTCAGCTCAAATCCCTGTGTCCAGCAAAGTCTGAATTATCATCAACAACCTGACATGACTATCTATGGTTTGAGTTCTGTTGTGATTAGCTGGACCTCTCTCTTCTTTATACAGTTTTTATAGTTCTTTACTTTTTTTCCCCCAACTCTCCTTACTTCACAAGTCTTGTAAGTATATTTTCTTTATTTTCTCCATAAGACAATCCTCATACCCTGCAGTGGGTCAACATACACAAAACTGTTACACTTTCAGGTCCTCTGAGTCTGCCAGCATGGAAGTTCCCTCTGCAATACAGGTCATCTCTGAAAAAGAGAAAACTTGAGCCTAGATGGATGCTGTGAAACACTCCACGGAAAATCCTACGACTATTCTATTAAGATGTGTAGTCTTCATACTCCATCTAGCAGAAGGAGTAAGACTTGATCTTTAGCTTTATTGAAAGGCTCTTTGCAGATATTAAGGGCTTGTCTGTGCTGAGGTAATGTAAAATTCTTTTCTACTTCAGCAGATTTAGGGTCAAGCTGTAAGAGCAAAGAGATATCCACGGCGATGAGGAGCCTAATGCAGAGCCTCCTGCAGTGAAGAGCCCCTTGGGTTCTTTGGGACTCCTCTGGGTGATCTGTTGTATGGCTCGGGCTAAAGATTTGCACACACAAAAACTCATTGCTTTGAAATAATAAAAGCATTTAAAATCCCTTTGTATAATAATATCATCAAAAGTTCACAACATACACAGGGAGAAGGAAGGGAAGGAAATGGAAGCAGAGAAAGGTGTTGTGTCTTGAGGAAGGTCACAGAAAAGCTTGCTCGCAAGACTCAGAAACCAAGTGTTCTGGCTGGGGCTTTCGTAAGAAGAAAACACTGTCCCTCTTCTCACAGGGATCCCTCATCTCAGCATAATGCTGAAGTAACTGCTGAGGGGACTGTGTAAACCCAAGCATCAGCCAGACGCCTTTTCCAGTAAGGAAACTCCTAGAAATTTTGGCAGGCACCTACTACGGTGTCAAAAGATCTCTTCCCCAGAACACAGCACCAACATATGGTTGTGACATGTGCAACATCGCGGCAGTGTATCAGCAATACCTGGCAGCGTCTTTCGAAAGATTCACTTGCATTGGATATGGCACATTCAGATGCACACGACTTCAAAAGCAGTAATAACAAAAGTAACAGCTGTAGAGCCAGCCCTTACGGACCGGCCATTTTCTGCAGAACTGTTTTACCTGCAGCCAGTGCTTTTTCTTCAATACTTGTTTAAAGACTAAAGGACTTTTCCCTCATTATTTTCTCATATGATACAAGGTATTCTAACAGCTGCTGGAAGCTGAATACCATGTTAACAATACATAATTTAGTAAATATATGCCTATATTGACACTGAAAGAAAACCTGAGATTGCACCACCGTACTGTGTGTTTTTATTATACTGTAAGTACAGTTTCAAACATAATAGGATTTATTCATAGCATATTTACCCCGCTGAAGTGAGCATAAATATGTAAATGTCTAAGGCTTAGACTGGGAATTGCCTACTGCTGCTTTCAAGTCATGCAGCACTCTCGGCACTCTAAATGCAGGCTGACAGCAGAAACGGCAGAACTGTACTTCCAAGGAAAGTATTACAGAAGGATCAAGCTTGCATATCATTACCTTACCCCTGACTTCTAATACAGAATGACAGTGGACACACAGTTGTAGCTTTCACACTACTTTAATGGAACAACTACACAGAGAGAGCGAGAGAGCACACACTGCTGATTGGGGCAGCTCCCAGCGGAGTGTGATCTGAAGGAAGAAAAATCTCTTTTTATAAGAAGATACCATTCAGATGTATGAAGCAAAATAATTTTGTGTAGAAATACGTGTAAGAGAAGGGGGTTGATTTTGTTCCTGAGTTGTCAGGGAAGAAGAGGACAGCAGAGTGCCTGCTAGCAGCACTCGGGTAAAATCTTTTTCTGAGTGAAATAAGCACAAAGTACGTGGTGGGAAAGTTATTCTGCTGAAGCCAGTGGATGCAGCTCTGTTGGCTTCTCTGGAGTACAAGCCATCAGAGAGCTGTTTCAAAGGCTTGCAGGCATGAGAGGCTACACCAAGCTGAGGGAACTCTATATGGGGTATATTAAGGTGAGGGACCTTGCTTATAGCAGAAAGCTCAATCAGTTTTCAAAGCTGCAAATAAATAAGTAAAAAGACACAGCAGAAAAATTGCTCACGAGGCAATTACCAGAGGGTAGTTGGAGCAAGAGAGAATAATCCCAGGTTCACAGCCGGGATTTCAGGTCTAAGCAAATATCTGAGTAATCGTCTTTAGCTGTGTACACATTTTAATTCACACCTTTCCACTCGCTTATTGCTTCCGTGCCTGATACTTTTTAAAAAAAGTGAACCAATTGCCCATAAAAGGTGTAAGATTGTCAACAATGGAAATGAAATCCCCTGGTTACTGAACAAACAGGCTCGGAGCTGCACTACAAACTTCCGCTCACTGCTGAGGCAATTTGCCTCTCGTGTAACCTGGAGGGTATCTCTCATTATAACTGGTACTCAGTCCTGGCTTGAATTGCTCCGAGCGCTTCTAATACAATCTGATCCCTTCAGACCCTGCTTTACTGCCCCTGTTCAAGCATGAAGAATTCAAGCTGGAACAGGTGCAGAGCAGGATGATTAATACAATCTGGGGAACAGGGAGTCTTTCACAAGCAGAGCTGCCAACGCTATCAATTTATGTGGTAGACAACTGCTCTGGGCAGTAACCTACTGGATTTCCAGTATCTGGCAGCTTAGGTTCTTGGATGCCTGGAAATTCAGGAGAATTTCACAGAGCACACACAAAGCAACTTGAGGTGGAACGAACAGCGAGTCTGATACATCCCTGGTCCCCAAAGTGGTACAGAGTCAACTCGTGGTTGTCACTTCTGGACCTGCAAGCGTAGAACAGTCCAAGGGGGGCTGGGTTTATGTAGCGTAGTGAAGGCTGACATGGGGATGGGAAGGAAAAACACTAGGAAGGAAGAAATGTCACTTACGCTAAAAGGTAACATCAGCACATAAGAACAAACAAGTATGGGCTGGCCAGGGATACAGTCACACTGTAAACTGGAAGATCTCAGGTAACTATTAGTATAAGGATGTTGCACAACAGCTTTACTCTAAGGGAGGGGGAGGCAACAGCCTAGCTACCTCTAAAAAAAAGCTTGAACCTTTAGGACACGATACTATTAAAAAAGTATCTGTAACATTAGGGATTAAATCTGCTAAATCCAAAGATCCTGCCCTGTTTTCAACCACACAGTAGTCCTTATGTGCCTTTCTCATAAAAACCCATACGATCTTCTCTCCTTTCTCTGGAATTTCCTCTGTGTTCTTCTCCACTGAGCATTAGCAGTAGTATTGTTTTCTGTTTTCCAGTGCGTTCATCTTATTTTAAGTGCCAGTTCTTTGCATTCGCCTTAATTTCTTAATATGTTTTCTGCTTATATGTCTTTACATCTCATACGTAAAGGACTAGAGATTTTGGCATCATTTAGCTGAGCTGACAACACAGTCATTAAGAGAACTGTCTTGAAATTACCTGTATCCCCCATTTTCTTCTATTGTGCAATCCAATGTTTTTCTAAACTTTATAACATAATCATAATTGTAGCCCTCTGAAATCAGCAATGAATTGATCTCTTTTATGGCCATGGCATCATGGAGTCACTGGAAAATCTCCTGCAGATCAGACACTTAATTTCCGCTTGAGCTGAAAGCTGGTGCATTGTGAATAAAAACTATATAAATCCTATTAATTTCACCCAGTGAAGGCCACTGGTAACATTCTTCCCTGCTATAACCTCCCTTCTAAAAGCCCATCTGAATTTTTAATACTAAGCCATGAAGAAAAGACAACAACCTAGAACTTACTTAAAAAATAAGGTCTTTTCAATTAACAATTTAAAAACAGGGGAAGGCACCTTATGTACCTTTTTCTTATCTTTCAGATAAACACCTCCTGGGTAAGCTTGGTAAATCCTTATCAGCTAGATAAAGGACCACTATGATGGGCCTTATCGCTTAATTAAATCCTAGTACTATGTACAATGAAGTCAATAATTTGTTATACAAGATAGCACTTCAAACTGTGCCTGCTTCGGATAATGCATCTCTATCGGTCCCCTGCACCACAGCACGCTGTAACGGGTCGTGTTCCATAACCTGCTCCCGGGCTGCAAGGAACTCATTATAGAAAAGGTGCCCAGCTTCATGTGGATGGGCTGTGATAAATAAATCTGTTGGATCGACTAGATAAACTAAGGTCCCCGGATGACACTGATTTGATATGTAGGGCCTAATTCTGTCAGTCTTCCTTGTAAGGAAATGAGTTGAATGTGAAAGGTTTGTGGATTTTGGCTCAAATAAAATACTGATGCTGTCGAGCACTGTAAAGGAAAAAAATAGTACAACCAAAGTTAATGTTAGAAGATGTTGTGAAACCCATGGAACAAATGCTGCTACTGAAAAAAACACATGATAAGGTCTAAATTCTGACCACTGTTTTACTCATTAAGGTTCACATTACTCAATACATTTACATCCACACATATCAAGGCGAAGAAAGAAACTGGTCAGTAACAGCTATAGCAACTATCACCAGGTATCATATTGGCAAGGTCTTCGTGAATACTAAACCCAGTCCAAATGATTCTCTTTTCCACTCAGACAAACATATTTGCATAAAGAAGTCTAATAATTGCAATGCTTCATTTCACTAATTGGCTTATTGGTAATGTGCTAGAGTGATCCGTTCCTGAGTTTGTTTGGCAACAACACTTTTGTACAGATGGATAATCCATAAAATCAGGTGCATTGTATCGCTGAGTCTCCAAGGGACTCCATTATAGCCTAAACCCGTTGCCCATTAGGCCCATCAAACACAGAAATGGCTTGATCCTGCAATATGCGCTGAAGCTGTAAAAGCCAGAAGTCTTTTCCTGGTAAATGTGGAAAATTTTAGACTTGAGATCTGCTACTGGCTCTGATCTTGCTTAGCACTAACAAAATAGAGCCACTGTGGTTGGGATTTATTTCCCTTCACTTTTATCAAGACAGGTTTCCCACAGCTACGAGCTGCCATTCAGCTCACCTAATGTAACTAAACGGAGGAGGTTCACGCAATGAGCTTAGATTAGGCATCTAACTTTTAGCCAACTGGAGCTAGAGAACATTTATTCTTCCCTTAGTAAGATTCCCCGAGGAGTGTCTGAGCACGCAGGTGTAGCAGTCCTATGACACAGATGTCAGTCCATGAAGGATGTGGCATCAAAATTCTTGGCTGCCTATAAGTAAGACAAAAGGTCCAGATGCAGATCTTGTTCATACTGAAGATGGCGATTGCTTTGAAGTGTGCTAGCTTTACTTATTTATGCTAATGATATGCTCAGAACTATGTTCTCAATGTTAAGCAGAGACAACTCCTGGCCACTGGGATAAACAGGCGTAACCATAAAACGACTCTAGATTATGCCAACCAAAATCATCCCTTTTAGGGCTATTCTGTAAACGTAGCATCTCCACACATTTACAGGGTTTGTTACAATCACATTCATGCTTCATAAAGCTGAAGGCACACAAATTGCTTCCAGGAGCCACTGGTATCGAGGCTGGGCTAAATACGCTCTAAGTTGCTAGAGCTGTGTGCAGGAGTTCTTGGATTTCACAGCTGGATACTTCTAGCAAATTGTACTCCTTTCTGTGCATAGTCCCGAAGGATTTCCCCATAAATGCATAGAACTAGTTCTCGCATGTCTGGCAAACTCTTCCTGTATGCTTGCCAAGTTTTAAAGGGCAAGGAATCAACAGCTGATAATTTATGCCAGGAACCTACAATGATCCAAATTCACCCCTCGTGTAATTCTGGTAAAGCCAGCAGAGTTCCAGGGGAGAAGTTGTTGGCTTAGCAAAGTAAATTTTCACTGACATTTGAGGAATACACAGTATCAATTAAAGCAGAGCTAATTATTGCTACTATTATTTGCATTGCAGTAGTTCCCAGAGGCTTTTAACAGGATTACAGCCTTCTGGTACGAGTTCTTAGGAAGGTAAGCTCTGATCTGGAATTCCGCGTACGATGGCTGACATTTGGTACCTGTGCACAATGCCGACGTTCAGTGGGGCTCCACAGAGCGTGGGGCTTTGTTCACAGGCATGGGCCACAAGAATCTGGGCCACAGAAGTTGCTTGCGATGCTCTGGGGTTTGCCTAGAGCCACCACATGTCCGTCTGCTCTTTACAGAGCGCAAGGGGCCAACCTGGCCTGTGTCCAGAGAAAGCAAGCCCTTCCCAAAATTCGGCATTCGGGCAAGGTCAACGATTCCGTACATTGGCTCCTCGTCAAGAAACCTTGGGAAACACTCCCAACCGGTACTTAGTCTGATATGTTTGTCATGGGGTACTGCTCCCTTTGCCTAAGAATGGAGCATCTTAGCCATTTTCCACTATATTCTGAATCATCCTTGACAGGAAGGACTGCCTTACGTTTGTCAGCTTCGCCCCGATTCCCCTGCTGCCCCTGACACTAGATGGGCTTCCTGGTGCAACAAAGCAAAGCTTAGTCTTCCAGCATCCAGACTGAAAAAAAATAGATGCTTTAACACCTGGATTCCTCTGGTATTTCTTGATTTCTTTTCTGGAGCACCTCTCCAATGAGGACAGGCTGGGAGAGTTGGGGTTGTTCAGCCTGGAGAAGAGAAGGCTCTGGGGAGACCTTAGAACAGCCCTGAAGGGGCCTACGGGAAAGATGGTGAGGTACTGTTTAACAGGGAGTGTAGTGACAGGACAAGGGGTAATGGGTTTAAGCTGAAGGAGAGTAGATTTAGATTAGATATTAGGAAGAAATTCTTCACTGTGGCAAGGCACTGGAACAGGTTGCCCAGAGAAGCTGTGGATGCCCCATCCCTGGAAGTGTTCAAGGCCAGGTTGGATGGGGCTTTGGGCAACCTGGTCTAGTGGAGGGTGTCCCTGCCCATGGCAGGGGGTTGGAACTAGATGATCTTTGAGGTCCCTTCCAACCTAAACCATTCTATGATTCTATGATTCTCTAGATCCCTAAAATATATCACAAACACGGGGGTCCAGGGCAATACCTAGACTCCTGTGTGCACTCTCATTTCAGAACCCAAAGCTACAGCCCAAGCCTCCCTGCAGCCAGTTGAAGCTGGTAGTAATTTATGTATTTTAAACTATACTTCAACAATACATGCAATCTGTTGAGATTTTGATCTTTGGTGGGTGACCAGCTTTCCAGGGACTCCACACGTGACATGTTGCTTGTTCAGCCCGTTTCCCAGCACACAAGCTCTCCTGTTCTCCACCCTAGCAGCTGTTTCTGGGGTCCTTAGGTCATGTTGCTCTGAAGAAATTAGAGCCGTAATAAGATGCATCAAGTGGATTGCAGACAACAAGGGAGATCAGCTGCAACAAGTGGATAAATAAGTAATAAGAATGGGGAGGAAACAGAAAGAAAAATTACAGCAATAAAAGTTGATACACATAAACACTGCCTGCAGCTCTGAAACTATGGCTAGTCTGGAGGCTGTAACACACCATTCAAAGTTTATCACATCGGTGGTTTTCATATATTTTGTTTTAACCCTCATACTGTTCTCTTTCCTTAAGTAAGATATTTATCAGTTTTTAAAGTCTTTCCCATTTACTACTCTGCCTTTGCCCTTCTGGGGAATACGCTCAAAGAGAAAGCGTCTTTCACTTGTGTATGTCTTTTAAGACCTACTGCTGCCTCCTAAGACTGCTGCCACTGCCAATAGACCAGACCCACTGGCACCTACAAGAGAGTGAATTTGCTTTCGCACCCCTCATTTATACACTTTAAATCCAGAATTTCGTATCAGGTGTGACAGAACTTTTGCTGCAGCACAGGATGTTGCTGAAATAACCCAAGACCTGTTTAGTGTCTGATTTGGATGCACTTGACCAAAGACAAGCTTAACTTTGAATGGAAGATGGTGCCTAGGAGTTAGATGTCACTTTGAGAGGCTCCTCACAAGGTTATGAGCCAAACCCACAACCAGACCACCCATCTTGGCCAGCTTGCTGTGCCATGAAAACTCAGTCGGGTTTTGCCAGACTGACTGGTACTAGAAGGAAAGCTCACAAAGAGGTAACTCTGGTCAAAAAATAAGCCAGAAGCACATTTTCTCTAGGGAATTAGGAGCCATTTGCTATTAATAACACTGTTCTTACTACCCTCATATTAATTTTAAGTGTTTAATGGAATTAAATCTGGAAGTTTGCTTTACTGGATTTCTGACTGGCAATTTTTAACCATTTCAGTGTGTGTGCATATGCACATGCACATGTGCAAAAATAAATAGTAATTTAAATATAAAAAAAATACAGCTCATAAAATAAGCTACTAAGTATTTTGGAAAAAAATGTTAAAATCCAAAACTAGGATAAATAAAACTGACAGTGACTACTGCAGTAGGAAACAACTTATGCAGAGAAGTTAGGACACAACAATTTTTACTGAAAGGTGTACTGGGTTTGCATGGCAAGGTTTTGGTAGTGGGGGAGGTACAGGGGTGGCTTCTGTGAGAAGCTGCTAGAAGCTTCCCCTGTGTCTGATAGAGCCAATGCCAGCCGGCTCCAAGACGGACCCACCGCTGGGGAAGGCCAAGCCCATCAGCAGCAGTGGTAGTGCCTCTGGGATAATAGAGTTAAGAAGGGAAAAAAAAACCTGCACAACTGCAGTCACAAGAGAGGAGTATGAGGAACAGCCCTGCAGACACCCAGGTCAGTGCATAAGGAGGGGCAGGAGGTGCTCCAGGCGCCGGAGCAGAGATCCCCCTGCAGCCCGTGGTGAAGACCATGGTGAAGCAGGCTGTCCCCCTGCAGCCCGTGGAGGAAGGATGAGGGGGTGTAGAGATTCCACCTGCAGCCAGTGGAGGACCCCACGCTGGAGCAGATGGAGGCACCCGAGGGAGGCTGTGGCCTGTGGGAAGCCCGGGCTGGAGCAAGTCCCTGGCCGGACCGGTAGACCCGTGGAGAGAGGAGCCCACGCCAGAGCAGGTTTGCTGGCAGGACTTGTGACCCCATGGGGGACCCACGCTGGAGCAGTTTGCTCCTGAAGGTCTGCACTCCATGGAAGGGACCCATGCTGGAGCAGTTTGTGAAGAACTGCAGCCCGTGGGAAGGACTCACATTGGAGAAGTTCATGGAGGACTGTCTCCCGTGGGAGGGACCCCAGGCTGGAGCAGGGGCAGGGTGTGAGGAGTCCTCCCCCTGAGGAGGAAGGAGCAGCAGAGACAAGGTGTGATGAGCTGACCACAACCCCCATTCCCCGTCCCCCTGTGCCGCTGGGGGGGAGAGAAATGGGGAGTGAAGTTGAGTCTGGGAAGAAGGGAGGGGTGGGGGGAAGGCAGTTTTAGATTTGGTTTTATTCCTTATTATTCTACTCTGATTAATTGACAATAAATTAACTTGATTTCCCCAAGCTGAGTCTGTTTTGCCCGTGACAGTAATTGGTGAGTGATCTCCCTGTCCTTATCTTGACCCAGGAGCCTTTAGTTATATTTTTTCTCCCCTGCCCAGCTGAGGAGGGCAGTGATAGAGCAGCTTTGGGGGGTACCTGCTGTCCAGCCAGGGTCAGCCCATAACAGTCTTGTTTGGCATCCCTGAGTGGCCCAAACAAAAACCCTACATGCTGTGGGAGGAGATAAGGTCCCTGTAGTGCATGTGGGGAAGTGGCTGGGGAAGGCAGTGTGGACTGCTCCTCCCACAGAAAAAGGCAAACCAATTCATGGGATTGTCTTCACTCAAGGACCTGGGTGTACTTGGTGGGTAATGCAGAAGGATGGGGAGACCCGGCATGCACCTCAAGGAGATTTAACCTTGGGGGGAAAATAGTCTGTGATGTGAGTTGTATGTTGTAGGAAGTAACGTAGCAGGAATGACCTGAACCAACGAAGAGTGAATTTCGCAAAGAACCAGACGAGTGCAACGATGACCCAAACCAAGCCAGTGTTGGTGCCCAACAATCAAACGCTGCTGCTCCTGTCCCGGACACCCATCTCGACAGATGGGGCCGAAGTCACAACCTGTTCTTATGAACGTCTGGAGGAGTGGAGGAAGCCCATGGAATGGGAGAGTAGTATCTCTCTGTTTAAAGGACAGGTGATAGTAGTTAATGAGAATGTATAAATGTGTATGTTGGGTATAAAGATGGTTTAAATATGTAAATGTTGGTAAGAAGATATTTCAGTAATGAGAATTAAATATAATGGGATGGTTAGAAGATATATATACGTATTAAATTATGTGGGACCTGAGCACGTAGTATGGAGAAAAAGTGGGAGTTTTTAATACAGAATCCAGAGCAACTATAGTTCCTGGAATTTGAAAACTCATGGAAAGTCCTGAGTGAAGGCGAGTAGAGTCACCATACCTGTCTCTGTCATCACAGTTTAGGTCCCTGTTCCACACCTGCTAAAGTTCAGACATCTGGGAACAGCCACCTTGTTGTACCAGAGCTGTGCAAAATGGCAAAGGGTCTGTATGTGAACAGAGTAATAGTGAACTATCCTGTTATTCCTTTTAATATCAGATTGGTGTGTTAAGCAAATGGTAACTTGATTTGTGTTTGGACTGTCAGTCATGGAAATCAAATCATCTATTAAAAAGAGCAAAAATATAAAGCATAAAATACCAGTAAAATACACTCTTTACCTATTTGAATGCAACAAAGATGCTGATTGTTAATACTGCTTATGTTTAACATGTAATTTCCCAGCCTCAAACAGAAGGGATAAAGAGAATTATGACAAGAGAGCTGTGAATTGTAACAGGCTGCTGCTGAGACTGGCCAAGTCTTGCCCCATACACTTCTGCATCCAGCCTTTAAAGGGTCCAGAAACCTCCCTCCCTTGCCCGGAAATCCTTTTGTCTTGCAAACCAGCTACCCAAAAGAAGGGTCGATACCAAGGAGCGATGGCTGAAATCCTGACCCCACTGGAACCACTGTATTTTTTGTAATTGATACCAGTAGTGTTCAATTCACTTACCGCCTCCACGTCAGGCAATCAGAGCTGGACTGATGGACTATGTATTAAATTATCAGCAAGCATCGCCTACTGATGGTCTGTTTCCTAAATCAAAGTCAGAATTTGGCTGCGAGTTTGTAGGAATATGTAAAGAATAAATCTCTAGCTGTACAGTTGTGAAGAAAACCTAAAAAATGAGACCAAATGCAATGCAGATATAAGTCTGCAGGGAGCCTGGAACAAAGTGACATGAGGACTTCCCTATTCTCATAGCGAGGGTTTAATCAGATAACGTTGATAATTTAAATACTAACATTGTTAATTATTTCCATGAGGACTTGTCCACCTGGGAAAGTTTTGCCGTTTACTTGAACTAGTCTTGTTATAGTAGGCTCCGTTAAACTGTTTTAGATCAGTTTGAGCTTCTTTACAAGTAGCATAACCTAAAAGTTTGTTTTACATCAAGGCACAATTCCATACTGTGTTTAACCTGGTCTGCGCAGAATGGCGCGAGCCCGATTCCCCTGTTAAACGGAAAACCAGGAAAAGGCGAGAAGGAAAACTCTTTTTGGTGAATTACTTTTCTGTGGGATCAGTGATTCCAAATTGATCTACTCTGCAGCCACAGGATCACTAGATCCTGTGAAAAGGAGAGGGGAAGCACATAGCTAAGCAGCCAGGAAGGAAATGCTTAGAGAAAGGGCTGGCAGGAAAGGACTTTTAGCTTGCAGTGAAACTGGATTTAGTGTTATGGCACTGAGCCTGCCAAGTATGTACCTAGGTGAAGTCTGAGTGGAGAAGCAAAAACTATATGGCCTTAGTCGTTTATGTAAACCTTAACTCCCCTGCATGCTCAAGCTTTAAAAGACAGAGGACCATAGATCTATCTAACATAGCCCAAAACGTCCCTTTCACGGTATATTTTAATACTATTAACTCATGTTTTGTTTTCAACACGAGGCAGCTGAACTCGGGGGTTCAAGCCGGACCTACGACCTACTGAAGCCTCGATGGAGCCCCGTGTGAGCTGGGCATTGCAGAGGTGTTGTGAGCAGCCTCCCACTTTGGCAAGAGACATCTCCAGATTCTCTCAGGGAGGAGCGGGAGCGCTGAAAGACAGCGCCTCCTTCTCCCGCTCCCACTCATGTCCCGGCCAGGTAAAGGCACCGCAGCCAGCTCGGCCGCCTCCGCACGCAGCCAGGCCGCGGACAGCAGCCTCCCCCAGGGCCGGCGGGCCTGCTTCCCTGTGAGGGGGAGGCTAGGCCCAGGCACCACGGCTGCCCGCAGGGGCCGCAAGCCGGGGGGAAGCAGTCGGACGCGGCCCCGCAGCCCTTCCCCGGAGTCGCCGCGCAGCCCCAACCCCGCCATTGCGGCTGCACAGCACCGCCGCCTCAGAGCCCGCTGCGCATGCGCATCCCCGCCCCTCCGCTGGGGCACGTGCCACGCTGTGGCACATGCGCACTCCTTCCCAGCCCGCACGGCAGGCGCCGCTGGGAGGAGGCCGTTCGGCGCATGCGCAGAGGGCGCTGACGCTCGCCGGCGTGCGGAGGGCCTGGGCCCTGGCTAACCAACCAGTGGCGCCCGCTGCCTGCCCTCCCCGCGAGGGAGGGACCGGTCCTCCGCCATCCCATGATGCAGCGCGGGGGCGGCGGCGACAGCGACGGTGGTGGCGGCGGCGGCCGCCATGTTGTGATAGTTTGTTGTTCTCCTGCGGTGGGTGCGTGCGGAGGGGCGGCGGGAGGGGGAGCCGCTGGGCGCTGAATCCGAGCCTTTCCCCGTCTCCCCGCTCCCCGCCGCTCCTGGAGGCGGCACGGGGTCGCTGCCGGGAGCCGTCGCCGCCTGGACAAGGCGAAGAGTCATGGCTGCCGCCCTGGGAGGAGGCGCAGGTGGGTGCCACGGGCCCCAAGGGCTTCACCTGGGATCGGGCGGGAGGCTCGGGGCTCCGCGGCCTCCCCTGATGAGCGTGGCCGGCCGTAGCCGCGGCGCGGGGCCCGGCTGGGGGCGGAGGGGCCGGCGGGGCTGAGGGAAGCCGGGGGCTGCGGGGCCTTCCTGGGGCGGTGGCGCTGCCGCCCCCCCGCCGCCTCCGTTTCCTGTCTGGGTGGGGGCGGCGAGTTTTGCGTGCTTGGGGCTGCCGGCGGGGCGCGGAGCGGGTGGGCCCCGGGCTCCCGGGGGGAGCAGGAGCTCCCCTGGCACCGGAAGGCCCCAGGGGTCTTCTGCTGCTAATGGGAGTCGGCGTGGTGCAGTGATGGGGACTGGTGTCCCCCCCTTCAACGGGGCAGGGCCGGGAACGGGCAACAGCTTCATCGCTCACTGCCGATGCAGGACCTCCGGGTGGGATGGATGTGTTTATTTAGAGGCATTAATTCCTGTAGTTTTTACAGCTACAGTATGTGACCTGTTTAAATAACTTATCTCTCACCTGGGGAGTAGTTCTAATTTATTTTACAGACTGCCCAGAAGCAGAAGGTCTCACTTGGAAAGTCTAAACTGAAGTCAGAGTTTGACTCCAGGACTCTCGGGCATGCCACTGCTCTTCTTCTTGACTAAGGATATTTCTTATCACAGCATTTTAAATGACAAGTCAAAACCCTGTGTGATTCTGATTGGTTTATTAATCAGATTTTAAAATGGAGAGTATTTGGTTGAGTGATTAAAAGAAAGACTTGCAGGGGTCACGTGGGAGTATTCGAGACGGAGTTAAGAGAACATTTTCATTTCTGATGCTGTGGGTCTTGTTTTCACTAGGAGTAACAGTTTTGATAAAGACTGGTTGGAGTTGTCAGTTGACCCACTTGTCCTGCCTGTACAAAAGTTTGTGATGATTTTAGTCTGTGTTTATTCTGTAAGTAGGTGTCATGGAGAAGAGTGTGACTTGTCCTTGGCAATAATTCACCTAAGTGGTCAGACTGTTCCCTGTTGCTAGCCTAATTGATAACAAAGTATGTAAACACAAATTTTCTACTGAAGTTAAATGTTACAAAGAAATTTCCCAATTTAGGAGTTGAGAGGTCTGGGAAGAAGGCTAGGAAGGACAGCACTGATTGGTAAAACACTAAATATTTTGGGCATTGTTTTAATGTTGTTAAATATATTGCAATGTTTAAATGATTTTATAAAATCTTTCTGTGAGTTTCTGTGGTTCAGATCAGTTATTTGTGAGGTAGAAGTAAACTTTGCATACATGTTCTATCTGGAAGTTTTTTTCTAGTATGAAGACAGAGTAATTTAAAGAAACTGTCACTTCTAGAGGAATTTTAGTTCTTATGTTTAAAACTCTGTTGCAAGTTGAATGAGCATGTTTTCATGGACAAAAGTCTATGCATTAGACAGCCTTCAACTAAGTGGTGAAATTGCAGTTTCAAGACTAGTTTTTTGTTGTGGAGTACTGTTTGTGTCTAACCGTGAATTAGGATCCCTTTGTGCTATGTGGGCACAGGCAGTTGTTTGTTCAGCGTTAACACTGTACTTGCCAATAAATGGTGGCCAATTAAATATGATCCTTGCCCCATATAAACAGTGTTTGTTTAGCCTAGATGATAACTGCAGCACTTGCCTGAATGAAGAAACCCAGAGGTGTCACACGCTTTTCTTGGTATGGTCAAGGAAAATTCCTGGTTGAAGTTGCTATAAATACGCTTTTAAACCCAGTAAAAAAGCCTAGATCTTGCAGGAATGGTGTATGCAACCCTTTCTGGAAAGGGACTACTATCTGAAGTCAATAGCGGTAACAAATGAGAAAGAAGGCACACAGGGTGAAAAGCCCAGGACTAATGGTTATTTGACTTAAATGTTTTTGGTCAATTAAAGTTTTAACTGAAGGAACTAATGTTTTGGATTTAGTTTTTGGATTTTGGGGGAGAGGAGGAGACTTTAAAATATGGAGATAAAAGTACCCCAGTGTTTTCTTAGGAAAAAGGTTCTAATGATTGGTAAAGTAGTACAAAATAGGTCTTGGAAAAATAAGTGGAGTGTTAATTTGATGGCATTGCAGGGTAACAATTGATAAAGGGAGATAGTTTTGGCTTTGAAGATGCAGATTAAGGTTTAAATATTCTGTAAGGATATGATGCAGGGTTGAAAAATGAAATGTGAAATGACTGTGTTGGCTGAACACTTAAATATATTCAATGGGATGGAAGGGACGTGATTTGTCTGTTGGACAGTATGTGTGGACTCATTGGTCACATAATTTTTTAGGCTCTTGGGAAATACTGGCTTGAATCGTAAGAATAAAGCATTCATGTGTACTTTTGTGACCAGATACTTGTGCTGGTGCAGCTAAGCTTTCTAAGGATGAAGGTGAAGACTTTTTCTGTGATGGGCTTCACAAACATAAACTGGAAAGTTTTCAAGTGGTGGTCTGTGAGGTCTCAGGAGGTGATTCGCAACTTCACATTACTTCACAAATTCCTTTGCTATGCAGCCTGATTCAACTTGCTTCTAATTCTAGAATGGCTGTATTGAAACATAGAAGTTCAAGATGGGTGTGCTAGTGATGATAAGGTATTTTGAGGGTGTATAGTTGCTCATTAGTTGCTCCACTGATACAGTTAAGACAATGGTTCCCAAACTTTGATTCAAATTTTCATATAAAAACAGAACCAAAGCAAATACGTTGAATGTTGGGTAGCATGATCTTACTTAAAGGGCAGGTTCAAAGAGGATGGAGGCCCTTCCTTCACAAGGAGCCACATGGGGAAGACAAGGGGCAACAGCTACAAGTTGCACCAGGACTGACTTCACTCGATATAAGAAAGATTATTTTTTTTTTTTTAAAGTGAGAACAATTAATCACTGGAATGACCTCCTTGGGGACATGGTGGAGTCTCCATCACTGGGAGTTTTCAAGATGTGATTGGACAGGATACCAGATAATCTGTCTCATCTAGGCTCCCTTTCCCATGAAAGGTTGGACCAGGTGGTCTTTGAAGGTCCCTTGCAATCTGGGCTGTTCTATGATTTAGTGATCATCTACTTATAGTGTAGTGTAACAACTGTGTTGTATAGATGCTGAAATTTTTTCTTGGTATTTAAAATCTAGCTGTAAATTGGTTGCAGTAATCTCATTTATGGAGATGTGGTTACAGGGTAAACAACAGACCATGACTAAAACAAAGCAAGGAGCGCTTCTCATCTTAATTGTCTGCCATACTGAAGTAAGGGAAAACTATAAGTTTTCTTCCTTTCAGATCAATTCACCTCTCATGAACTTCAGTGCTCTAGAAGACTTTTGAGTGTAGATATCCTTGAAGTGTGAATCATGACAGGGGAGGGGGCGGAGGAGGAGGAGCTGAAGAGGGCCCCATCTGTACATGTCTACTCCGTGTTCCTGCTGGAAGTCCTGTACCGAGTGTAGCTGAATGTGTGTTTCTTTGAACTTAAGCTATCATCAGTTTGATTTCATTTTAACTAATCTGAGGGCTGCTGTTGTGCTCTCAGCGATGTAGTGGCTTTAAAAACCTCTTGTGAAACTGTTGATTAAAAAATGGAAAAAAGGTTTTACTGCTAGCACAGCAAGCACCTTTCTCTGTGCTGTGGGTCACTATCCAATTCAAAGATGTAGTAAAAATCCTCCAGTCTGACAAATTCGATTTAATTTGTCGTGCTTTAGGCTATTTGACAGCAGCATGCAGGGGCTGGAAATAGATTCTGCATTTGTGCCTAGATGAAAGTGGCTGTAGTGCTGGCCATGTTTTGGTCTCTGTGGGTACTGCATCCTACTTCATTAGGTGGACTGATGCAACTCGTCACTATAGCTTAGAGTTGTATTGGAATATGCACACACTAAAACTCCTTTAAGTGTCAAAGGCCTATAGAGTTTACCGTTCATGAAATAGAAATATAGGATCATAGGCTATTGTACCAGCTAAGGACTAGTGCCAAAAAACATTGTTACTTGAATGAGCTTGTGGTAGGCAGATTTGCTTTAAAGCATAGCAATTTTTAATCTCTTTATGCTTCTTTGACAAGCTTTCACTGAAAGTCATATGCTTCTGAACGTTGTCTCATTTCAGGTCGTCTAAATTAAACATAGCCTGAGTATCACTTGTTTTTACAAAAGCCAAACCATGCTTTATTACATCAAATACTAAACCTCAGATTTTAGGTCACGTAGAATTTATTGTCCAGAATAATTTAAGATTAAGATTGGGTCACTGACTTGACCAAAAAACCTCCAAGTAAGTAATATGACTTGTCCTGTGTTATATTCTGTTGTAATGCAGCCTCAGTTTTAACTATAACATTTGGTGGCTGTGAAAGATGCTGGAGAGTTTCTGGAGAGTTGCCGTTTCTCATCGGTATCCAAAGCCATTTGGGAACTGAGTTCACATGGATTTCATTTAAACTCTTGGCCTTCATTCACTGATCAGGATGTTTGTGACGCAAGGACTGTGACACTTCAAAAATGTCTCTTCCAAAGCAGATATATTTTCAAATCCAAGCAGACTTTGGAAATTTTTTTTTGTGGTTTGGGGTTTAGATGTAGGTTGTTTGTTTGGTGTTTTTTTTAAAATATAAAAAAAATAAAAAGGTACTGTTTCTTTCAAGCAGAGATTAGAGAGCTTCAGTTCCTGGCAGCATATCGTAATTAGTTCTGTTCTTGCTTATTGCTAGTGACTTGCTTTACATCGTGACAAACTCTCTAAAAAAAGATGCTTTTGAGAAGGTAGAAATAACTTATCACCTGTAGAAATTAATTTTTCTACTTTATTTCTTTGAGGAAACTAAACACTATCCTATGGGAGTGTAATTTGGAAATAAAACATGAAGTACACTAGTTGAGGGACATGTTATGCAATTGTCACATTGTTATAAATACTTAGTCACTCAATACTTAAGGTTTCCATGAGTAATTGTTTACGAATATAGACTTCATGATAACTATCCCTGAACAGATAAACTAAACTGTGTTTGAGTGTGGTGTATTTCTGCATGTGTTCTCTTGTGCATAATGTAGTAGGAGTGAAAGTGATTTTTATGATGAGGTGGAGAGCTTGATTATCTATATTAAATGAGACTGGATTTGTAGCATGCTTCATAATGTGTTAGGTTTACATACAGGCTCAGTTTCAGGAGTTCCTGTTGACCTTGTGCCTTCCTTTGTAGATGTTGTCACAATTTATTACCAAAAGTTTTCATTCAAACAGTGTTAATAGTACAGTTAGGTTACCAGCCTGTGTTTTAGACGTGGCTGTTCCTCATGAAACCTGTTACTCTTCTGTATTGCATAGCAAGAGATACCAAAATTCAGTTCAGTATCAGACAGAAACATAGGTTTGTTTTTAAATGGTATAGTCAGTTCCTGAAAATCGAGACTTTACAATACCTGTGTGTTGTGTAACCTTTTGCAATGAAATATGAAGAAAAATATTCTGTAGAAATAAACTATTACATAAAGATAAGCTGGTAAGCTGTTTTTAATCTGGAGAGTTGTGCTTGAAATGCTGTCAAATTGTCATGTTGAGTGTGTTAAATATGATACTGGGGAATGGGATAGAGCAAGATGGACTTGTTATGTTCAGCATTAAATCTAAGCATAGAGAAGTGGTATTTTTTCATGTGGTAAATGACTTTTTTCTTCTCTCTCTCTCTTCCTTTACCTGTTCTGTGCAAAAGCAGTGCAGTTTAGTTAGTTTATTTAAAGACCTGTTTGGTAAATGGTGTGTAATGCATTTTTTATCCCTTGAACTATTGGGTCATTGTGGTACCTCCATCTTGTTTTAGATGAGAAGAAATCTTTGATGCTTTTTCGATGCCTAAAACTAATAGTGTGTTTGATATTCATGACAGTGTAATATTGAAGCACTCCCAAATACAAAATTTTTAAGCTGTTAAGACAACATGTGGTTAGCGTTCCAGAAAGCATGCAGGTGTGTTTCTAGAAAGACAAATGGTGCAGTCATCAAATGTTTTTCCTAGTCAAAGAAGTCTTGGCCATCTCACTGCAGTAAAATACTCCATCTTAGCAACAGTTGCTATGTAGTACTACCTTTTTAAGCTATGTTGGTACCATTTTAAGATGTTAAGAGCTCTGCAGTTTTCCTGCTGATTCACCTCCTACGCGTGTGAGACGGCTGTGTAGCTTAAGACTTCCATTTTACATAGAAAATGATTAGTGGAGGTTTTATTGACAGGGTGTCCACAGAGTTAGAAACTACCATCAGCATAGCCAAAGAGGAAATGAGGGTTGTCTTTTGTGAATTTCTAGTGTGGATGATCTGTTCTTATTAAGCAGAAAAAAATGCATGTATCTGGGCATATATCATAAAACCAAAAACCAAGCTGTACAGAACAGCTTATAGCACTGCTGATGGTACACCAGGATAAGTATAAAGCACATAGGAACCTTTTATTGTGGGGAACCAAGTGTGTTTGGCAGTCTTTATGCTTATTCTGGTTCGCAGCTGGCCACAGCCTTGCGTGACAGTCTGATCTAACAAGACCATCGGTGTTAGTCAGCCTCTGCAACATCCTGCAACTTTTCTGTCGCTTTGATAATAGCGATTTTTTTAGAGCTGCAGTAGGAAGAGCCAAGTGGTGGATTATTTATTTTGTTTTCCTGTATAACTGGTCTGTCCTGCTTCCTTATTCGGTTAGTGCTTTTTTGATATTTGATAGGTGTTGTTTTTATTTTCCTTCTAGTGCTGTCTGGAAGTTAGAGAGGGGGATCAGTGTGTTTAGTGATCACTTGTCGGGATCTTCCTATTGATACCCAACTCATATGCATGTATCTTGGTGAGCTTTGCCTGAGAGCCTGGAATTGGAAGGAGGAGCCATAGCCATTGCATTTGAAGTCCTGGCAACAGTTGCTATGTACCGCTACCTTTCTAGGCTGTGCTAATACCATTGGAAGAAACACAAAACCTCTTCAGCTCCTACAGTGGACATTTTCCTGCTTGAAAAGGTTATGTTCATGGATTTCCCCCCCCCCCCCCTTTTTTTTTTCCCTCACCTCCCACACAGTAGTACTGAGAATGATAAAAAAAAAATAAATCTTTTTTGCTCTCAGTGGTTCTGTGCTTTGCTGATGCTAAGGGTTCCTCTTTCTGTACAAATTAATGTTTTACAGGCACTTAACCACGCTTGACACAAACATTGACTTATAAGACTTCCTCAAGGAGAAACATCCATAAATGTTATACTGATTGTTGTTTACTGGTATTTTCCGATGTTACTGCCTAGACAGGTAGAAGAAAAATAAAAATATGTGTCGTTTCAGAAATGGAAAAAAAATTATGCCTCACTGAGGTTTGCTAGGTATCACATTGCACTGCAGGTGTAAGACCTGTGTCCATTGCAATGCTCGCTGTCTCACAAATGATGAAGCTGGCAGTGAATGTTATTTGTAGATGCGTAACTGTTGTGACCTCCTTTTCTAAAGGAGACCTACAACCTGCTTTGGACTCTGACAACACTTAATGTCAAAATGGCATACTTTGTAAAGCTCATTCTCAGTGCTAGCTGTCACAGAACAAATAAGCATAAAAAAGAAAATCTGGCTGCCTCTGTCCCAGAGATCTTTATATCATAAGTGTGTGATGAGACAAGGATAGAAGAGATGAGAACAGGGAGGTGGTTGGGATATGTGGAGCAGTTCTTATAAGCTGCGGTCACCAAGTGCACATTCACCAGTCATTTTTGAGGCTTTTGTATGCATCCTGCTAGAGGGGACTTGTGAAAAGGGCTTTGCATAGATCTAATTCAGCTTTGGATTTTGGTTGGCTCATAACTAAGGAATAGGACATGAGAAATTTGGAGGGGTTGGAAGAGCTGGAGGGCGGAGGTTTGTGATGTTGGCTGAGTGAGGGTCCAGGTCTACACTAGAAACTTGGTAGGAACTTGGACCCTCTTTTGGTATTTGTTTCTTCACTAGCAGTAATACTAGGTTGAAGCACTTTCATGGCCATGAAACTTAACTATCTGGCCTGGAAAAGTACTACGAAATACACAGAAGAGTGTTTCTTTTTGCTGTAGAGAGATCTCAACAGAGAAAAAGGGTTTGGCATGTAACTTTGTGTTGTCTAGATTTAAACCTGACTGATAAGAAGGTCCGTCTGTGTAAGAATTGTGTGCTGAAGGGCTATGATTTTGTCTTCAAGTGCTGTTGGTTTACAATACAGCTCTCTGTAGTTCTAAAAGTGGTGCCTGGCATGAAAAAATAATGATATCTTGCAAGTGGGCAAGCATAGCTTAAAAAGAAGTTACTGTCTTCCTGATGGTGGTCGTTATCTTGAGCTGTCTTAGTTAATATGTGGATACTTGTAACTTGGGTTGCTGCAAAATCAGTTGCATTACCTTAAAAAAAAATTAAAAAAAATCTTTGTATTTGGTTATACCAAGTCAGTAGATTGCTGCAATCCATCTGTAAGAACAATGACAGTGCAGGATATTTGTTCCCTTAAAATGGCAGTGCACTAAGATAATCACTGCAACATGGTTTTGAATGGCTATAGGGAGAGCAATGTGGCATTTTTTTCAGAGACCACAAAATTGGATAATTTAGTGTTCAAGAGGAGGATAGTAAATGCTTGGTTATCTGTCTGGCTTTCCCCCATGGGTGAAATAGGGATTGGAATTGAAGGAGGTTGCAATATGTAGATGTTTGAACAGAGCAATGCAGAACATATGTTTGTTTCAGTGGTGTTGGCACATGTAATTAGTTTAAATACAGAAGATTAAAATACAAAAGTATCTGTAGGAAGTAGAGGGAAGAACCTGATCAAGGGGAATTGTTTTTACCTGTTTCAATACAAGAGTTGCCACACTTGTGACACGTTGTAATTTATATGGAGCAGTCTTACTTATATATCTATTTATGGTTGGAATTTCTGGTTTGAAAGCTTTTAATTTACTGACATTGCAAGAACTGAATTTTCTCTTTTTAATGTTTTTACCTCCTTTTAAACTTCTACTGGTTACTAACACCTGTAATTTGATTATATGAAGAAAGAAGTGAATAGTTCTGTCATTGTGCATGGGGAATATTCACTAAAGGATACTTGGTTGACTTTAAAAAGCTGAAGACAGATTTAGTTTTGAAGGTTCATTCAAAAAACCCAAAACAAACAAAAAAACCCAACCAACCAGTTGATCCTTGGCATTGCACTTGGTCTAAGAGTTGAGTGCAAACAGAGTCAGGAGAGTCACTGGATATATGACATCTTAGTGTTCACCAATTGAGACCATCAGGCTGGAAAGACTGGATTGCTCAACTTCCTGTGTTTTGCAGACTATTAAGCTGCAGCCAGTTTCCCCATGTGTTGAACCCACGTTTGACTCTTAGAAGAGTCATTAATATATGTGAAAAGACACTAATTCCAGGTGTGCATTCTCTGTTGAGCTGTAGCCACAGGATGGGAGAGTGAGGGTTGAATGTTTCTGAAGGTATGTGCTTCCAGTTTACAGATGATGAGACATCTGGATGTCTGAACAGAGCAGCTGAGCTTTGCATTTCTTTTGCAGATAAATGGAAGTTTTAATATTTTTAAGTAGCAAAATTGTCATTTGTACACTAAGTTATGCAAGAGTAATTTGTGGTTTGATAGGCAAAAGTGAGGGTACTTGTTGAGAGAAATACATGGAGCACCAGTTTTATCTTGGAAGGCATATGCATGCTTAGGTAAACAGTGTAACTTGCTTCAATGACTTCTAGTGTTTCTAATACCCAAGTTGGGATAATTGTTTGTGTATTACACCTGACTTCCTCCTCCTGTTTTGGGTTGTTGGTATCACCGTGCCTTGTGATGACCTGAGGTTTACTTTTATTTTTGAAGAGCCTTTGCAGGCTCAGTGTGGGTAGATAAACTTCTGGCCCCCAAGGCAAGCAGAGATCTGGCAGATGTGGTTCCCTTCACCTCCATTGCACCTCAGTTTCCTGCATTTCTGGGGAGCTCCTGTCTCTGGATGACCTTAGTTGGCAACATTTTCCAGTGATTTAGCTCATACTCTCTCTGTTTTTCTCAGGTCATCCTCACCTCAATAGTGAGAAGAGGGAAAGCTATATAGTACATTATTACTTATTATTACTGAAGCATGTTGGTATTTATCGGTTTTCATCATGTTAAAATGGAAAGTAGAAAAAATTATTTTTGCATCTTCTAAAAACCAACATCCTCCCCCCAAAAAAACATCTAAATGATTTGCTTCAGAAACCTTTCATTTCAATAAGAATTATTTAATGTAGTCACCTTCTTTACAGATGACGACTTTGATCAGTTTGATAAGCCTGGTGCAGAAAGGTCTTGGAGAAGAAGAGCTGGAGATGACGACTGGGACAGGTAGGTAGGATATCTTTATGTTCAGTTTCTGTATGCTGAATTACATTGCTCTGTTTTCCCATTCTGGCATTTTGTATTCTAACATTTAGAGTAGTGCACATTTAGATACTAATGAAGACGTTGGGTGTTATGTGTGTCAGCCAGTGCTAGATTGTGCCAAACATACTTGCCTTGAGGACTATAGAGCACTCTGTGAAGAGATACCATTTAAAATTGGATAAATACAAAGTATGTGTGGTGTGTAATTAACTTTGCAATTAATGTCCTGGTTTTCCTTTTAAATATTTAGTAGATCTCAATTGTTTAAATAGTTAGATTTTGCTCGTGCTTGAATTTGCCCAACTTTTTAAACTAGGTGTTTAAATTCTTATCCTCAAAGTCCTACTTCAGTTTTACATTGGAGCTTAGGAATGGGCTTCTATTGAAAAAATATGACTGTTGTAAAGCTTTAGAAGTATGTATGAATTTGATTATTTTGGGGGAGAATAAGAGCATGTTCTTTTATGCAAAGGCACTCTAGCTGGGAAAGACTTGAATTGGGCTGCTGGCTAGACTTGTCTATTCTTTCTTGGAGAAAACTTTTTACTTTTTTGTGGGGTTGGTTTTTTTAATTATTGTTCCTTTTTAGCAACAGAGAGACTTGTTCAGACTTTGCCAGTGGTTTTCACTGTAAAAAGGGGGGAAAAAACCATTCCAAACAGATTTTTATCTTTTCTAATAATCATTCAAGTGATTGTAGTAAACAAATTTTACCCTAAGTAGTTTTCCACTGAGCTGAGCCCTTGGAGTGAATCAGCTACTCTACACTTATTGTCATTCCAGAGGGATTAGTTTCTTTTTCTTGTGCTTTTCTGCTGGGTTAAGTAGGTAGTTTTCCTTGCTCAAGGAGGTGAGTAAGAGTGAATTTGGATAATAGCTTCAGTATACACAGGGTGTTCTGCCATAGGCTGGTGAGGGGTGTCTGCTCCCTCTCATGCCAGTACAGCTGTTTGTGGGTTGGATGGTGAAGTGCATCAAGGAACTGATCTGGTTTGAGAGTGTAATTAAAATAACTTGTTCAGGCTGGGTCACTGTACCTGCTGCCTCCCAGCCCCAGCTCTGGGGGTTCAGAAATACTGAAGCCAATATTACAGGCAAAATGCTTTGTATTAGAATATTTTCTGAACTTTTAGCCTTTGCTGGCTCCATGGTGTGAATAGGTGGGCTCTTAGATCCTGGCTGATGTGTTTTTAGCTGTCCTACTCTTAGCACTTTAGAAAATTTAGAAGAGTCAAAGAGCCATTGTACGGGATGTTACAAGCTTATTGCCAATGGTAAACTCACTGTGGCAAAGTTATTTTTATAGGACTTGAGAAAGGTTATAGAGTATTTTCACTGAGACTTTGAAGCATACAGGAGTTTAGTTTTAGAAAAAAGTTTTTGTTTATGTGTTTATTATTAGCTGCATATAACTTAAGATAGATGATCAAAAGTCATAGTGTTTATTCTTTAGTGAAATTGGAAAGGAAGTGGTTTCAGGTGCAGTGCTGAAGAAGAGTTTCATCTTGCCGATTATTTCAGAAAATGGGGGTTTTTTTTACAATTGCATCTGATAAAATATTTTCTGTTGAATTTTTTGTTATTTTTATATTATTATTAATTCTTTTTAGAATACCAAGCTATCTTTGAAAGTGTTAAGTTCTATGGCTGTCTGCGCAATTACAAATGCTGTATGGTTGTGATATGTTGTTGCCTAATGTAAATGCTTGAATTTTTTTAACTACTGGCCTAATTTGTGGTAGGACGGTTTCTTGAAGATAGGAAAAAAGGCTGAATGAACACAGTAGACTTAGGTTTTTAACCTTTTTGTGCTTTGTGGGGAATGGTAAAGGAGTTATGCTGCTAGTCAGCTAGTCATACATCTCGATCAACCATCAAATCTTACTGTGTTGCTACTTAACAGAGTTCTATCCCCCAGTCATTTAAGTAATTTTGAATTTCCAGATCTCTTTCCTTTCTCAAATGCTGGAAGGTGATAACTGAGAGTTGGAAGGCCCTTGTTATTTGGGAGTACAAATGTAACATTATTCTTGGAGAATTTTTCCCATTACATTTTTTTTACAAATTCTTTTCCTGAAACACTTGTGTCCTTGCTACTGCTCATGTTTAATGAGGCATGCTCATGAAACTGGAGGCCAGAAAGGGCCAGTCTGACATCTTTATCACAGGCTGTTAATTTATACATTTATATCTGTAAATAGCCCAAAGCTTGGCTTTGGGAAAAACATGCAGTTCTTGTGCTATCCTGTGAGATGACAGGGCTGATTTAGTAATGGACTTTTGCTGAAATTTGCTTGTTCTGACCCTTCTCTGAGATTAGTCATTTCTCTACACTGGCAGAAAACTTTCCATTTTTTGTTGTCTTTGTTTTTTACTATTATTTTCTCTTCCTCATTTGGTGAGCTGGATTTATTCAGTGAGGGGAGTGTTGGGTATTGGGAGTTGAGGAAGGGGAGGAAATGGGTCTGTCTCTTCTGAGAGCAGTGAACTCTTAGGTTATTTTAACCCTAATTTCCTAGAATTGTGATTTTGTAAAGACCTTTGTGTCTTGATGATAGGGTGAGTTGCCTTTGCAACTATCACAGATGTGTACTTTTACTCCAGTTTAATTTATTTTTGTGTGGCTTTGTGTGATATCAGATTGCAACCATTCATTTTTGTCTGTTTTTCTCAGCTATCCTAAGATCTTTTAGTATCTGGTGGGTTTTTTTTTCTATGGGGTTTTTTTTTGGTGGTGGCTTTTTTTTTAATAGTCAAATGTGTTAATTCCAGTCCCTCTTCTAATAGATCTAATAGATAACTGCAGATTTGGCTATTTTAAAAGAAACATGAGATGGGTCCACTTTACCATGCAGGCTTTTCATTATTACTTTTTTAATTCAAAAAGTTACCATCGGTGATTTTACTTTAAATTTATCAATGAAAATATTTAATGATATTAAATATTTCAATAGGTTTTGAGGGGCATTCTGTGAAACATTTTTGTTTCTGTTATGAGCTTCATTTATGTGCTAGTGCTATTTTTTTGACGGTCAAGTAATAAACCAAAGCATTAAAAAAAATCTAGAATACATATGCAATTACTTCTATTGACCAAATGTTTAATATTTTTATTAAAAAAAAAAATCACATTGAGGATGTTTTTTAGTAATGTGTTGAATAGCCCTAACTATATTTAGATTAATTTCATCTTTTGCTTTCTTTTCCTTTTTGATCAGAATTTCTTACTACCTGAACTTTCTTTTTGCCTCCGCTGCTGTAATACACGCTCTTGCTGTCTTTTGGAATTTCTCTGGTACAGTTTTATTAAAAGCTGTCAGTGGTGGACCATAATGCTGGGAAATATTTTCAAACCTTTTGGTGTGTTTGTCAGATTACTGGCAGCTGAAGAGATTAGTGACTTTTTCCTACATCAGTTTTGGCTTTAAATTCTTCTGAAACCATTTCTGTTAAGTAGAGTTTTCTGTCTCTCAGAAAAAGGGCTTAAATTCTAGTCATAGAATCATGGAATGGTTTGGATTGGAAGAGACCATCTAGTTCCAACCCCCTGCCATGGGCAGGGACACCCTCCGCTAGACCAGGTTGCCCAAAGCCCCATCCAGCCTGGCCTTGAACACTTCCAGGGATGGGGCATCCACAGCTTCTCTGGGCAACCTGTGCCAGTGCCTCACCACCCTCACAGGGAAGAATTTCTTTCTAATATCCAATCTAAATCTCCTTCTTTCAGCTGTCCTGTCACTGGTCAGTTTGCTCTTTGGGATGTATGATGTGTCTTATGTCCCAATTTTTGTTTAATATTGCAGAAAAAAAATGATATTTGTTAATGTTCAGTCATCCCTGGAACTGTTTGAGATTAATTATGGACAAATACTGTGTACTGGTGATAATGTCCTATTTAGTGCTGATCTGGAATATCATCTATTCTCTTCTAGCCCACAAGATTTTCATTCCCCTCCCTGCATTATCCGTACAGTAACCATCTCTGAAAGAGATGTATCCATCTGCAAAAACAACTTTTGGCACTGATTTATGTCTTGGGATTTGCTTCCCCGTTTTTCAAGTATTTGCTATGTAGTCCTAAGGAACTCTTATGCATATTCCTATCCTGTTCATGTAGCCCATTCTCATTTTGGGGTATTTAATTTTTGTGTAGTATCTAAGGCATGGGGGTTTTTTTGTTCTTGCTTTTTAAGGTGTGCAGGTAGAAATAGGTTCACATTCTTGAAATACAGATTATATTTCCAATCAGTGGCATCTCATTTTACTATTAGGACATGCATATTCTAATATGGGTGTTTGTCAGTAACAAGTGTTTATTATAGAAGGAAGGATCTGTTTATTCCTGTCACTAAACAGTTCTTTTACTGAAGCATTTGTCCTAAATCTTAACTAATCAGGACTGTAGTTCTTTGTGTTGCATCCTATTTATGGGACAGATGCTCTGTGCTGACAGAAGTTTTGTAAGCCAGGTATTTCTATGCTTCCTGAATTCTTAGCCACACTTATAAAGATGGGGAAACATTCATTTGATTTTGTAATCCTACAAATGTCTGTTTGATCTTACCCTCAACTTGAGGAGGAGGGAGTAAAGTATTCATGAAATATCTAGACCACAGTGGCTCCCAAGCCAGCTGGCCTCCCGGTACCTCCTTGCCGAAGCGTAGCTGGGACCACTTGTGAGCTGTAGACCAAGTCTTGCCCACAGGACGTTACTGTCTCGCTTGTTTCTTCCCTGGGGGGGTGAGAAACAGCAGTTTGGACAATATACCCAAACAGCCTTGAAGTGAAGGATCTAGAGTGGGGACCTAGATAACTATGCTTTGTCTAGGTTTATGTGCTGTGTTGGAGGCATGTGGAAAGGAGAGCATATGAAAATGAAATGACTGTATAACAATGGTCTTACTTAATATGTACGGTCTGTTGTTTAATTTAAAATATATATCTCCTTTTTCAACTTGGTGAATGCTTTGCTAAAAGGAAAGCTTTGTGCAGACTCAGCGACAGTTCTCCTCAAGTTAGTTTTTTAAGGCGCATACCCTATGTGGTGATTGTTTCTGTTTTCTAAGGTTCAACTTCTTAAACTTGTTAATATTTTCCAGTGAACTTGATGATGACTTGCTTGGAGAGGATTTGCTAACTGGCAAAAAGGTAAGAGATGTGCATTAAAGTGAATTCTTACAGATATTAAAAAATGTATGTTGTTCAATTTACCCACTTCAGTTGTTTGGTACGGCCTTTTACATATTTTGCGGTCACCTCCCCAAAGCCTGACAGCCACAGGTACAAGATCTGCCCTGTTGCCAGAGTGCTTGGCACCCAGAGCTGTTTCCTTTTGTGAAGTGCCTCCAAATGTGGTATTTTAAAATAAAACTTTTAGAAAAAGTATTTTTTTTTTCTGAGTTAGTATTTCTTCTCATAACACACTCTTCTTAAAATCAGTTTCTCTGTAGCTCATGTTGACTTAGCAATTAAACAAAAGAAATTAAACAAAAGAAAAAAAAAAACAATTATGCCTTCTGAGTGCTGATTAGGATTCTGGAGAATTCACTTCAACTGCCAGTTTCCTGCGTATTAAAAGTTACTCATCAAAATACCAGCAGTATTTACTAGAGAGTAAATAAAGCAGTGAGTGGTGTCTATTAAAGGTCCACACACGCACACAATCCACTACTCCTTTGTCTAACGAATAGGCCGAGGGTTTCTACTTCTGCTGTGGGGGAAGACTATGGGAGCAGCTAGCATGAGAGAACATAAACAAGTCCCCCATGCATGCTATAGACTCCTCACTCTCATACCTATTTCCAGAATTGAACTCTGTGAAAAGAACTAAATTTGTGTTTGGATTTGTCAGATATCTGCAGGAGAACACAGAGCTTCTGTTTGGGAAATCAAAACTGGCTAGTACCTCTTTCTCCATTTGATCTGCTAAATGAATTAATTTAGAAAATAGTTTTTAAAGTTCTAGTTGGAGATGTATAGGTTTGTTAAGAAACCCAGATCTGGTAAAAGTTGAGTTTTAATTGGTGTAGTTTTTTTATAATCACACCCTAAATGTTAGAAGTTAACTTCTTGAAATTATTCCGTAAGTAATCATTGCCAAAGATAGGAAGTTCCTTTGTCTCATTTACTGGTTTAAAAAATAAAATTCCAGGAGGATAGGAATTGCAGATGTGTTACACAATTAGCAAAAAATATAAGCAGTTAACATCGCATACATTTTTGTGGTTGAAATGTGAGTTGATAAAGCTACTTACTTATCGTAAAAAAAAAAAAAAAAAAAAAAAATTATCTGTGTGAATACTAACCAATACTAGATTTCTCCAATGTATTATGTGTTCTTGTGCTTTTTCTATCCTCGTTTTCAGTTTTCCATGTTGCAGGGCTCTGAGCAGCATCTGTGGGTGTGGACTCATATGGTGGAGTAACAATAGATTTCTCAGGAAGTTTTCCCTGAGCTATTTAGGCTAAACTTGCTGCTACTTAATCTCATCCCAGTACTTTTAGATAAATCTACCCTTGTATAACCTTTCTGCCCCTATTACTTTAGGGGATGGAAATAATGTTGCTGAGCAAAACTGTAGTTATCTCTTCCTAGTGGGTAATTATTTAAAAAAGAAAAAAAAACAACCTGAAAGTATGATAGACAAATTAGGAGTTCAGCAAAGGCATGGTATTTTCTTCTAATTTTTTTTCTTAATTTACAAACTAATCCTGGTTTTTCAATTTTTTTCATCGTATCCTTTCCTTCAGTTTCCTAAGTATCTCTGCTGTCTAGAAACCTGCAGTAACTTTGTGGTTTTTCTTGACTTGCCTAATGTATCAAGGTCACAAGGCAGTTACATAAGAGCTCTAAAGCTAACCTTTCTTTCTTCCTGGTATTTATTGAGTTGTTGTCTTTGGCTATATTTGGGAATGCATCAGTGAAAAGTGTTGATAGCTAGGCAAATCTGAGTTTTGTAAACTTCCATAAGACTGTCAAGCATTTGTTTTCAAATATGTTGTCTTGTGTAGTGTGGTTTTTCTCATCGAATTAGGTAATTTCATTGAAGATACAATCTTAGTCTGGGATGTGTTCTTCATAAAAAGTACTTAGTGTTCAGAAGTTTCAATAGTTTCAGTACCTGGGTAGTTAAAAGTTTATATCCTTTTTTATGTTCATGATTGACTTTTTCTGAAACCTAGAATCAGTCAGACTTGTCAGATGAAGAGCTGAATGATGATCTTCTGCAAAGTGACAATGAAGAGGAACAAGAATTTCGGTATCTCTTTTCTAAATCTTGTGTTTTGGATAACTCAAAGCTCCTACTACTGATAACTAATAAGTACTGAACTTAAAATAGTTTTGCTCTTTACTTAGCCAGCTACTTAATGATGTATATATGTGTTCAGTAGCATTGTTTGCATTTCAGTAAAATGATTTTTTGTTTATTTGAATCTAATAAATTTAACCTAAATCTATAAAAAAAGCTTATAAAGAAGAAACCGTGTCAACTCCTGTGCATTTAGAATTATTTACAAATACTTACAGAGCTGTTGTTCCATGCCTTCTTGGTATCGTTATAGGCTTTCTTCTCCTGTAAAGTCCTTTTCTGCCATCTTTCTTTTAAAAATATATCTTAAATCCTAAGACCCTGAGAAGGGGAGCTTCATAGTTTGTAAGACGTGATTTGTGGCTTAAATGTTTGTGTACACACAACAGAAAATTTTGTACAGAGTTTATAGGTTTGAGCAGGCACTTCCGTGGGGGTTTACTGAGGATCCAGCCCCGTGAATACTCTGTGATGATATAGCTCCACGACTGAGTTATGGGCATTACAAGTCAAAATGAGTCTCTTGACATTTTTACTTTTCAAAAGCTGGGCTGAACGGGGAAGGAAGATGCTTGTGATGCAGAAGCTATCCAGTACCGCTGCTGCTTTTTGTGGCCTGTGTGTTTTGCCAGCTTTTCCTTTACTTGTTGCTTGCTATGCAGGCATGTCAGCTGAAGGGGTATAAATATATATGTGTTTGATATGTGTGTGTGTATATATGTATGCTGCTCTGAGATCTCCTTTCTCTCCTTGGCTGGAATTAGGATAGGGAGTCCTGTCCCTGCGTTGGATTGATGAGGGTGTGGTGAAATACCTCTGACCATCAATCTCTCCATTGGCTGCAGGAGTGAGGGTTGGACTGTTCCCTTCAAAATGGGGAATCTCAGTTACAGCCCTTTCTGTTTCTTCTCTGGATTTCCTCCCTGCTGCCCAGGGCTCACAAAGATGGCTGTATGAGTGCATGAGTGATGAGAAAGTGTCTGAAGTGTGATAGTAGTGCTCAGTGGAAGCAGATTTCTGTAGACAAATCTTGCATTTTTAGCAGTTCTGTTGCCAGCGAGTGAAAGCCTTGTTCCACTCCTTTCCCTCTCCCTCTGAATTCCTTTCAGACTCATTTATGGCTCTGTAGTTGGGAGAATAGTGATAATCCTGCATAATGTCTTCATTTTCGTGTTAAATCTACTCCGTCTTATAGATGCAAATAGCTCAAGCTGCCTAGATCTTGTTCCTCCAAACTTAGGAAAATAGTGACTAATAAGAACGTAATTTAAAAAAAAAAAAAAGCTGTTTCCACTGTACCTGGAGCCCTCAAATCAAGAAGTGCTTCCCCCCTGCTTTTCTAAGTAGTCTGTGATTGGTCAGTTGCTCTTTTATCTGTTGATATGTTTATCTGTTGTTGCACTAGCTATTTTAAACAGTAAATTCTGAGTTTTGCTTTTTCTCCAGATTAGAAACTTGCTGATTTTTGTATTGATTGTTTCAGTGTCTGTGCCAGTGCTGTTACTAAATTAGAATAAGTCTTAGGCATTTAAATGACCGTTCTTGACTATGTTTTACATTAAGTAGAACATTAAATCTGCCATAAAAATGTAAGTTCAAATTCAAAATAATTAAGCAGGAACAATATTAATACATATAACAAAAATAATTTACTAGCTTATTCTGTAAGATTGGGAAAACAGATGCAGTTGTAGTAATTTTGTGTATATTTTTGTTAGTCTTTGAATCAAAATTAAATCCAGTCTGCTTTGGTTACCAAGCAGGATTTTTGCCAGTTTGACCTGCTAAACCATCTGGTTGGTTTGATTCCCCTGGTCAAATAGCCTGCAGCTGGTGATAAGCTGCAGTGCAGTATGCATTGTGAGAATATGGCATGGAGTCAAATAGCATGTGAGGTATAATTTTGTCCACCAACTTAGAGAATTTGTATTTGCTAGCTTTGGTTTGTAAATCTTTGTGAGTAGTTGACTGTTATGCTTCAACCTCCAAATTTTTTTCCTCCCTTACCATAGCTCTCAAGGTGTCACAGTTAGCCTCAGTGCTACATCTGGCATACTTACATCATATGAACTCTCTGACACCATCAATGATCAATCAATAGAACATGAGTCTGAGTATGACCAAGGGGAAGATGAAATTGTTTATGACAAATCTGAAGCACCTGAAGTATATGCTTCAGAGTATGCAGAGGAAGGACATTATGAAGGCAATGATCCTGAACTGGCAGAAGACCAAATAGAATATGGGGAAGAGCCTGGAGAAGAAGATGAAGTGCTAGACCTTGAAATCAATGAACCCCTAGATGAATTTCCAGTGAGTTTTTCTATTGTATCTTCAAAGATAACATTGCTTCACGTGCATACGGTTTTAGACTGATTTGAAATTTGTTTACCACTCTAGGGAGGAGGTGAAATTAGACCTATTATCACTGTCTGCCAGTTTCTTTATCTAGGCTGTGACAAAGTTTGTGTTGACAGCTTGTTTGGCGGTAGGTAATGCTCCTTTGTCATGCTGGAAGGCAGTTGAGAATCATGACCTTGAGGATTGTATCCTTAAGGAAGAAAACAGCTTTGTGTGGTGGAGATACACTGCCAATTGTTAGAAGTACTTAATGCAAAAGCTTTTATCCAGGCTTTAGACAAGATCTGATAAAGTCCTTCGAAGGTGAAAAGATTATTGACCTGCTAAAGACATCTTTAAGGTGCTAATATCCCAAAGTGATTGATGTCCTGCTCATTCATCCTTTTTGTAACTGAGAACTGTCTAAACCTGAATAAAGAGATTCGAGGTTAGTTCAGCAAATGTCACCTGCATAATTCAATATAATTTAAGCAGTGTATTAGAGAACATTCATTGGCTTTAACTGCTAGTGAAATGATTTAATCTTAATTAAAACTGTATATGATCAGTGAGATGTTTTAAAATACAAGCAAACTTGCTTAGGAAAGATTTTGCTTTTGGTTTTTGTTCATAATTGTTCAGAATTGAACCCATTCTTGTGTAAGCACATGCAGAATGTTTTAAGAATGTTTATACTTTTGGGGTAAAATCTGATGTTAATGCATGTGTGCTATAGGTGCATGTTTCCTTTGGTAAGAAAGTACTGCAGTGTTTGCTTCATGAATTTGTAATCAAAGCATGTAGAAGAACAGAAGTAGATGCGGCAAACAGTAGTAGATAGGATCTTTATGATGACATTGCTGCCATCTGATTGAAAACTTTTGATTATGTTTTTGATAATATTGAAATTACTGTGTAGTTAAAAGCCCTAGTAAATACACCTTACATGATATGTCACTTTTAATTAACAGTTCTAATAGAGCCAATACTTGTCTTCCAGTTCTGGAAGCAGTAACGACGCATATACACCCCATCTCTTAATTGGTTTGTGATTCTTTAAAGTCAGCCTATGTCTTTTCACCTTCTTGTGTTATTGCCTTAGGATGAAGATTACATGCAATCATATAATGAGCAAGGAATGGAAGAGCAAGAAGAATACACAGCTGATGAGGAGCTGGAAGAATCCCAGACAATAACAAATGAATCAGAAGAGGTATGTTGTGAATTTAATGGAAATGTAAAATAACGAGTTGTTTCAGAATTTGAATTTGTAACATTGTCCATATTGCTCAGTATGAACTGATGCAACTTTTGCCAATGTTGAATTATTGGTGTTACTACTCTTTGTGTAAGATGAATTGTGATACCATCTATATCGTCAGATACTGCAGATCCTCTTTCCCCCTTGGGATGACAGTCATAAGGGAGAGCTCAAAATGTTGATAGGTAATCTTAACTTCAACATTAGAAACTGCAGGGGCCCTTTGGGGTGGAGAATGATAGTCGTACTGCATGCTGTCTGTTAAATCTCTCAATAACTATGGTGCCTCACTTTCCAGATAGATAATCTGCTGCAGTTGGGAGTGTAGATACAGTTCTTGGGTATCCTACTTTGAGGAGGAGCGTGAGCATGAAAGGTTCTGTATGTTAGAAAGGCAAAGGTCAGGTTGTTGTTTTGAAAGAAGTTGTTTTGGAACTGAAATTTCGGTGAAGTTTATCTTAGTTCTTCAGTTAGGAAAAAGGATGAGTTCCTTCATTTGTAAGGCGGCGGCTTATGCCAAAAACTCTCAAGTATACGTTCACTAGTTATAGCCTGGAACAGTGGTATCATATCTGCTATTAATTTGCAGCAAGTTTTTGATGTGGTATTTTTTTCCTTTCCCCGTCAGGAATCTACTTTAATATTATTTTTATTCCAGTTCTTAATTAAATAGGATTGAATGGATTACCTGCTGAGAAATGTAGTCAGAGTGTGTTTCCTCTTTGGAGCTTTAACTCATCAGGAAATTTATTCCTCAGAGACACAGCAGCGGTGTTCTATGAACTTCTAACAAATGGGTGTGCTGTGATACTCTAGTTGTATCAAACTTATGATAAAGTAACATTCGTTGGTAGGTGAAGAGAGAGACATTGAAAGGGGCCACCTGCATTATTCAGTCTTTGCTGTTGCAAGCGTGACATCTTACACAAAATACACCTTGACGTAGTTAATTTCTTCCTTTAATACTTCTTAAGTATTAAATCTACCCTTCCAAAGAACTGTGAAACACTTCCAAAACTTTGTTCATTCACTGGATTATATACACTTTCCTTCTGGTGTTTTAAAAGCAGACTGATGCATTTTTTCTTTCTGTAACCACAGGCTGTGGGAGATGAAGGCACTGTACATTGTGTAAAGTTAAATACATAGCTGGGATTCACTGTCAAACTTACTGCTTTTAAAAAAGCACAGCTTCATTTTTAGAGTATGAACTAGTGAGAATTCTCTAATAATCACGTTGTCTAATTTTGTCCAATTCAGAATTAAATTCCTTTCATTCAAAAGATAACATTAATGCAAGTTTTTAATTTATTTTGTTTATAGAGCTTTTAGAGACTTTGTTCGTCATGTAATGTGAACGTTTTGGCCACATCTTTATTCAGCTAATCTACATTCTGGCTTTATTCTGATGGCTTGCAGATTGCCACAGGTTTCTTGTTTCCAGAACAGTACCATCTTTTTATTCCTTTATTATTTCATATGTAGCTCATTTAAATTTGTTAGTGCGCTCACAACTGCACTCTCCAAATGAGAATGCCGCCAAGAGAGATAAGCTTCATAGACTATGTACTTCTGTTTGTTATGTGGTTAGATGCATGCCTCCAGCTCTGAAGAGTTTTGTTCTTTATTCCAGTGTTTTATAACAGCACTCCTCCTTAAATCTGATAACACTCACTGCTTGTAAACAAGGGTTATTGTTGGCATTCTCCTGTAGAAAATGCAACACAAGAATGGAGCTGTAATAGATATGGTACAAGTAAATAGCGGTATTATTTCTTGATTGAAATTTGGTATCTGAATAACTGAGAGTGAGCTGATAGAGAAAAGTGTTTGGTAGTGTTGTATTTGAAGCAGTTACCATGTTAAAACCAAATAAATCCTTTTATATTGCATGAAGAAATTTTGTAAACCAAGAGAAGAGCTGACTGGCTGGGGCATTGAAACATGATGAGAGGAAACTGGTGAATAAGGGAAGTGAGAAAGCTGTTAAGTGACACTCAGGTGGGAGGTGTGAGGAAGAGGCAGGAAAAGTTTGTGTTCTTGGTCAAATCAGGTTCAAGGCATGCCTTTTCACTTGATACTTAATTTGAAACAGTCCTTAGAACTTGGATTTTGAATAAATAATACTCTTTGTAGAGCTTCCTTGAAAAATGTAGCAATGCTTCAGAAAATATTTTTGCCTTCGTAAGGTACAAAACAAAACCCAATACCCAGAAGTTTCAGCAGCAAATGAGTCTGGTAAATCTGTCAGTTACATGAGTTATCATGCCTTAAATATTTTAGAGGAATAGTATCACTCATTGTTTCTGTGAAATGTTCATGAAAATGTAACCTCCCAAAATTATAATTCATAATTATTGTATTTTATATTGGAACTAATCTTTTCTGAAGTCTATGACAGGGAGTTTCCTCATTGCATAAATCTAAATCGTGTCTTGGGTTATGCTGATGAGAACTTTAATCAAGAATACATTTCATGAGGAAGTGCTGCATACCAGCTTTGTTTTGATAGAATACAACTTGGGGGGGAAAAAAAGGGCAACGTATCTGGGAGAGTGTTCCATCTGTGTTTAGCCAAAACTTACACATTTTAGTTCTTTTCTTCAAATTTGAAGATGCTACCTGTCAGCCTGGAGAAAAATGAAAAGAGTGCAAATCAAAGCAGCCAAGTTTTAAATCTATTTATAAGCTCTTAGGTTTGTTTTTATTCCCATTTTTCATCTGTGAAGTGGAGAATGCCCTTGGAATAGGTGTAACAGCCTCTTACCTGCTCTCTGTTATTTCTTGATCCCTTAGGATTGAGCAATTGCTGCTGTTTGCTGTTAGCCTCTGGTAGAAGCCTTCACTGCTTTTTTTCTAGCTAGTTAATAAAAGTTCTGTTTCATCTTCATGATGTTTCCTGTGGAAGGGATATGATTTAGCCTTTGCAGAACTTACCTGTTTTGTAAATCTTAGCAATCTCTGGCACAAAGCTCTCCAGAACGCTTGACAGTCCCGTGTTTAGGAGGATCCTGTGCCAAGATCAGTGTTTATCGTGCTGACTAGTGTTTTCTCCTGCTTTCCTTGGGCTATGTCTGTTATCAGTCCTGCAACTGCCTGGTGAGCCGTTTGGGGCAGGAGCGCTTGCTCTTGCTCCATAGGAGATCATAACTCAGCGTGGGGAGTTCTGGTCAGTGACTGGGATTTATGGCATAATCATTTAATGAGGATGGCAGAAAACTCTGACCTTGTGATAGAAGAAAGGTCATTTTTTTTCACAAGGAATAGTCGGCAAAGCTCTTTGGTAGCTTCGTGCAAGATGTCATCATGGGAAATGTTAAGCTTCCTTTGAGGAGAACTGCTAGGAAGCCTTGAGTGGCTAGTCTAGTCAAGTGACCTCAAGTGGCTGTTTAAGGACTGTTTATATGTTTATTCAGAGATATTCATGGTTAGCAAGTATAAAACAGAACCCTCTAAGTACTAGTATTTATTAATTCTATGTCTGCACTTGTGTCTTTCCTGTATAAATTTCTTTTGAAACAGAGAATCCATTCATATACTGTAATCTTGGCAAAACAACTCAACCTGTTGGGCTGGAAGTTGGAAAAGATGAACTAAAGAAGTCTTGTGTGCTACAACTATTGAACAAATTGAGGGGAGGGGTGTATACTTCTACACAGCTCAGATAACCTTTCCTGGAGCTATATGTAGAGAATATATGATTGGCTGTTAGACATGTTTGTGTCTGCATTGCAACTAATGTAAATCCCTCCATAATAGGTGTAATCAGACTTGGACATGGGTCAGCTAGCGTTGTCAAGCTCTGCCTTTCTTTGTTGCCTGCTTTTTCGTTAGTTCCTTTGATTTTTATTTTGTCTTTGATATTTAATGCTTGTACAGCTGTTGTATGTTAATAGGTGGCATGAGCATTATACTGATGAATAAAATGAGTTAGACCCAAAAAACTACAGAATTGGTCTAAGTGGCTAAGCATAGGATAGTGCTGGTCTAGAAAAGTTTGAGAAATGTTTTTTATCTTGTATAGGAAAGTAGTTGTCTTGTAGTCTGTTACAACATGCTTTTTTTTTTTTTTTTTTAGTGTGGATGTATTTTTTTTTCCAGAATAAATGATTATCAAAAGGCAGCACAGTTTCCACATGTGTCTTCTGTAGCATTTAATTAAAGCATTACAAATTTTTTCAGGACGGTGCAGACTGCATTAACCATTCTAGTCCTGATTCTGCAGTCTAAGCCACATGTAGAGCCTTGCATGAGTAAGTTTTGCACTCAGATGAGGTTACGTGACTGATACCAGTCTTTGATGAATAAAAACTGGAATTCTACCATAGCTTTTAGGGGGCATAGACACAGAGAGTGGATGTGTCTGGGGTTTATGCTCTGAAGTAAAGCCAGAGGCTCAGTGCAGTGAGAGAGCACGTCTCGCAAAACAGCCACTCCACTTCTGACTTCCAAATCCTAATCCTGAAGGGAAAGCTTTTAAAGACAAGCATTGAGACAGTAAAATTATGGGGCTTATAATATTTAAAAACATAGATTAGACAGATTTCTACTCCTTTCTTTTTTGGGAGTCCCTCTTTTGAAAGTAAACTGCTAACCCTGTCTTTCTCCCTTCTTTTTGTTTGTTTTTATTAAACGATGTTAGCATGTCTTTCCTTGCTAACATCCCTCCTCTGTTCCGTGAGTCTCAACTGCCTTTCCTCAGAGATACTTTGATTATACATGGATATGTTAATCAGACCAGTTGTGCTCAATTTGAGGTTGAGTTGCTTTTGAGGTTTGGATTTCTTTCAGTTTTGAAGGATTTTTTAATTATTATTATTATTTTCCTTCTATCCTGTCTGTTATTGTTAGCTGCATTTTTTGGTATGGTAAAGTTGTTATATAAAAGTAAATATCTTTTTAAAAATATAAGCCTTAAAGCTTTTTGTAAAATTTGGCTGTTTTCATAGCTATATCTTAAAGCATTTTGGTGAGGTCAGGACATGTAGTGCTTGAATGTTTGCTGAAATGGATAAAACACAGTCTGAGATAAGGAGATGATAAAATAACTTGGGATCAGTAGCCATTAAGGCCTAGTAACTATGTATACAGATCATTTATTTATTCACCAGACCAAAGTTGAAGTAGCTTTGAGCTTGAGTTCATATAGTGCTGTCTTTTAAAGTAGAAACTGTCTTGCCAGCTCCTATCTCTGATCTTGATTCCCACATTTGGTTTTGGGTTTGGCTGAAATTGGGCTCCTGGGTAATGAAGTTTGCAATCTCTTGCACCATTTTGCCATTTATTCTTTTTCTTGATTTGTGACTTGTATCAGTCAGGTGGATAGATACTACTTGCTGTGCCTTTTACATATAAGTTACTGCACCAATCTGGTTAATTAGGAGATTAAACCATATTTGCATGTTATATTTCACTCAATTGTTAACTGTCCTTAAGCTACATAAAAGTTTTGATGTATTTAGTGACTTCGCAAAAAAATTAAAATGCATGTGCAGGCTCTAAGAAATGAGCAAGTAGGCTTGTACAAGAAATAACCAAATACACAATAAGCAAATATTTTATGGAAAATTGTACTGTATTAGAACACTTCTAATTTTCAACTCTAGAAATCAAATATAACTTGTGTAATGTTCAGAACATTAATTTTATCATGCCAGCACAGGAAAATGAAATTGATTTTTTTGTTTGTTTGTTTGAAGGGGAGTGTGCCACTTTCATTTGGGACATTTTCATCTAAAGAAATGTTCTCTGTTATAGAGAGAACTGGAAAATAAATGATGACAAGGGAGTAGCATTCCAATATACAAATTTAGTATATTCAAATCTTTTTCCAATCCTGTTCTCCATTCTTTTCATCAATCGCTGAATTAAAGCTGGGAAGTATTCAAGGAGTAGAAAAAGTAAAGATAAGTACAGTTATACATATCTAGAGGAATTAAATTGACGTGAGGTTGTCTGGTTTTTGTTGTGTGTGGGGTTTTTTTGTTGTTGCTGTTTTAAAAAAACCAACATGCTACTGACAGTTGTTAACAAATGAGGAAAAAAAAAAAAGATAATGTTTTTATTACTTGAATCTGGTAGTATCCCAGGTTTGCATCTCAGTCAGTTCAGTGATAAAATGTTGCTCTGTGTGCCAAAGTAGCTACTAATCAGATGGTGGTTCTAACTGGAGTTTCCATATTCCCTTAAATATTGCAGCAAAATGGGTTTTCTCAATAGGTTTTACTATAAACTTATTATATAATCAATATTTTTATATTCTAAAAAAAATCACCAAGATCTTAAATGTTCACCGAGTTATGTATGAGAATAATGTATAATGTCAGCAAAATTTCTACAAAGGGACCTTTAAAGAAAGCTTTGTCTTTTGACACTCACTGATCACAAGAAAGTAGATTTTTCAGTTTGCATGTCCTCTGTATTTTGTGATTCAGGCAGCTATTGAATCTCTGGAACTTCACGAAGAAACAAAGGAAGAATCTGATGAAGAGGAGGATGATGATGAAGAGTCTGGACGATTGCGTTTCAAAACTGAACGGAAAGAAGGAACGATAATTAGGCTCTCAGATGTGACAAGAGAAAGGAGAAACATTCCAGAAACTTTGGGTGAGGTTTTGTGGCAATAGACCATTTTGAAGAGCTGTAATAGAAGAAAGTGAAAGACAGTCTTGCCAAAACTTTCAGAAAATAGTTTAGTGGCAAAACATAGAACATTTGCCTTCCAACTTAGACCGGCCTACATCCAAGTTGTTCGAAGTCATATGTAGTCTGTGGTAGTCTGTGTAGTGAGAATAGTGTTTAAGCGTATCATGTTTTGAAAACCTGCACAATGTTTGTTCATTGAGACTTTTGTTGTGTCTTTAAAAGCTTTCCTGTTTGCAAGCAGCAGCTATCTGATCTGTGCTTCACTACCTATTGTGGTGGAATACATTTTAAGGAATTCCTTTGAACTTCCATCCTTGGAAGATGTTCAGTTGATAACACAAATCTTGTTAGTTGTGTTCTGCTGTGAAATACCTGCATGTTTGCTGTTTTCCCCCGGGAACATAAGTGTGCTATGAACCTGTTGTGTTCCTACTGTTGGATTGGCCTAGAGAAATTATAACTTGCTGGGGAGTGTGTTAGAAAAAGATGGAAACTCCTGTTTCCTGGGTTCAGCTTTTCTAACATGGAACAACCTGGATCTCTTATACCACCTTGATTCTTTAGGCAGTGTCTGAAAGGGTGTATTTTCTTCATATTTGAGTAGCATAACACAAGTGTACACTGCTCCATGTAGTTCATGAATTTGCCACTGCTAGTTCAGAAGAAACAGTTGATTTGCAACTTTCTTTCTTGCAGCTGCTCTATTTTAGTCTATAAATAAAATCACATTGGCTTGTGGTTTTGAGAGTTAACTTCAAGACACTTCACGTGCCCTGCGTACTCGAGTATCTGATACTGGTGTGTTGTACCTGCCCCACTGGGGATGACTGTATTGCCTCTTCATGTTGACCTTATGGTGGTAGTGATAATAAAAAGTCAAATTAAAAAGGTGGTATTAGGGAGATGGGCAGAATTTAAGCTTTGCCTTCAGAGAGGCATACCATTCTCATAGTTTTGCTACTGAATGGAAATATCAATTCAAACTATGCAGAAAAAGCCCTGATCTTTTGAGGAGAGTCAAGGTATGCGAGAGAGGTGAACTGATAATGAAGGCAAATTGTCAGATACTGTTGGCTAATTGTCAGGTACCGCTGGGAGATGATGTATGTTTTGATGATACTTCAAGTTTTGCCAGACTGTAGGAATGGATCCTTCACACAGGATTGCTTTAAGATGGGTGCTGTGCAGTCTGAGCTTGGAAACTGGGTGCTTCTCCTTGCTTTCCGGATGAGTCAGTGTCTTTGGGACAACAGGGCATTTTGGAATTACATTCCCAGAGCGTATACCTATTCCAGCGTAGCTGGAATTCGTCCTGATGAAATTTTCCTCTTACTGTAAAAGCCTTGCTTCGCAAAGGATGTCAGTTCTAAGGATTTTTCTTTTGAGTTGCATAGCCTACTAATTCTTTAATTCAGTTGCAAGGAATTTGGGCTTTTGCTATGCCTGCAGAAATTGAGAAGCCTTAATTCTAAAACAAAGGTGTTGTGGCTAGGAGGACTTGTTTGTGAGCAGCAAGGAGTCAGCTGCAGAGGCTGAACCAGACTTTCACAGTGGTATTCACGTAGGCCATGTTGTGCTGCAAGTGAGATGTCAGTGCATGATTTTGAATCAAGGTCTTTCTCATCTGTTGGTCGTATTTAGCAAATCACTCTTCTTACTTGCAACTTCAGGCAAAGAGTGTATTAAGGGCCTTTATTCAGCATTGGTTTAATGATCAGGGATTGATTCTGATTAGAATAACACTGAAGGGAACCCTCTAGAGGCACAGAGTGTCTATATGGGCAAGGTATATTTTAGCTGAGGTACATTCCAAATGTGTTTTCAACCATAAGACCGTATTTCTACATACCGTGTACAGACCACATCTCGGTCATACAAAAGGTGCTGGTGGTTATACAAAACAGAGTATTTTAAAAACAAGAGTGCCTGGGAATAGCTACATCTCTGCATATAATTGCACATAATTGCAAGGTAAATAACAATTGCATGCATTTTCATGTATCTGTGGATTTACTCTATAGCTTAATGTAAAAAGACCAGCCAGCAAGGAGAAAACCTGCAGGGGAGCTTGACTGTTAAAGGAACAGTGATTTGAATTGACTTATATAAGTGGAGTTTTAAGTAGCTATGAGATAGAAGGAAAAGGTGATACAAATGTGGATGAATCTATAAACTAAACAGCTTGTTTTGAAAGTAATCATTGGCAAAAATACAATCTTGATGTGAAATGGTTTCTATTCATACTAATTGTTCATGTTAATTTTTTGATAAAGACCAAATGATTGACCATGTGGAAAGATAAACAGCAAAAAATACTTGTTTGCATATAAATACCTGTTTGCTTTGGAGATTATAGAGCAAATTTTTACAGATGCTACTGGTTTAAAAATGAAATTTTATTGCAGATCTACATCTCCTTACTTCAAAATTTGAACATAGTTGAGAAAACACTTAAAGAGGAATTAACATTTCAGTTGAAGTTACAAACGTAATTTCCATCCTGTCACATTTTGGTGACCTTTTGTGACAGCTTGTCTCTATTGGATGAGTGCATTCTTACTTGCTGATTAACGATGTCATTTGAAACCATTTTATTACCAGCGATAGTGAAATTAATCTTGACACTTAGAGACACTAGAAAAATAATTGCTGATTCACTGCATTAACTGTGTGTGTGAGAACTGTACAGTCAAGATGAGAATAAGTGTGTGCTGGTTAAAAAAAAAAAAAAAAAAGGTGAAAATACAGCGCATTGCCATGAATGTAGCTGAGATCTTTCCTAAACATTTCTGTATCCAAGATAATCTAAGTAGCGGGTTTGAAAAGTTTAAAGGAGATGTATTGTAGGACAACTGTGCAGTTGATTCCTGGAGATACAGAGTTTGTTACCTCTGAGAAATATATAACTTCTTTCAGAACATGTGGTTGAAGTCTTCCCAGAGTTGGAGTTGTTGTTATGCTCTGGATTTAGTTACCTGTTAAGGAATGTGAAGAAGAAAAATGGCTTTGGCATCACAAAAGTAACGTATTCCCTCCGTACCTAATTTAAAAAACAAACCAAACCCCTACACTTATGCAGAGCCAAAAAGTGGTAACAAAGGTTATTGGATGTGGTAGTACTTTTTGCTATGTCCTGCTTAGCTGGTTCATGTTCGCTCTGATAACTAGTAGCTGATATTTCAGGCAAGAGTTAAAAAACAAAGGAGAACATTTGCTACCTCTCTCAATTTAGATTGCGTATATATGTAAATGCATTTTTTTTTTATAGCTGTTCTGGAATGTGATTTATGTTGTAAGTCTCTGCATTATCCAGGATAATAGGGATTCTGGGATTCTCAAACTCGGGGATTTGAAATACTGTTGCTCTTGGGGAGCAGCCCAAGGCAGGTGGAGCTGCAGAGACCTGTGCTCAGGGCTGGTGTAGGCAGGAGCTGGTGGCCGTGTGTGGCAGCAGCCCACACACACTGTCCAGGGGGCACAGCGGCATCCAGCCTGGCTCTGGTCACAACACTCACAAGTTCTTAGCTAGGGAGAAGCAGTGGGCCTTTTCATGTGAGTACCTGGCTGTGCTTTGGAAGCATCTAGGGAGGGAAAGAGGATCTCTTCTGCTGCTCATCACCTCTTTCCTAGTTAGCCATCTGATCTTGCTTTCAGGGAAGACAGGGACTATTTTCCTTGCTCCCCTCCCTGCAGAACTGTCTTCCACACTATCTTCTCTTCTTTATCTCTGTATACGTGGCACAGCGCTCTCAAATTCAATAAACAGCCCACCTCATAATTGAGCTGACTGTATTTTGGTGCATGGTGACTGATAGCAATATAAAGCGCTTCAGGCATTTTGGGTTGAGTTTACTGTCTGTCTCTGAGGTTCTGAACCTGCAGTTTTGTGTCCAAGCAGAATTCTTCACAGGTAGGACACTTGCCTTCAGTGGCATGTTGTATGAAGTATGCTTGATGTTAATCTAATCTTACAGTCTTTTTTTTTTTTTTAATTTTTTTCAGTCAACTGTTTATATTGTATTTCTGTGGTATGAATGTAATGGTGCTTACTGGAGTAAATTCCTTGGGGGTTTGTTTTGGTTGGGATATTTTTTCCAACATCAGTGTAACAAACATTTTCACTTTTCTGGTTGAAAAACTGAATATGTGAACGGTGCCTTTAAGGACACAGCCTTTAAAGTTTGAAAACTTTTGTGTAAAGTGAGTAGGAAAACAATTTATTAGTTTTCATTTCAGAGAGAGTAAAAAGTACCTGCACATCAAAAATCGTCAGGACTGACTTTACCCTGGATGCTGTCATCCCTTCCCCAAGCTTAATCAATGCAGCCCTCTGCAGTAATTTTGTTTGGAGCAGCCCATTCTTCCTTCTAAAGTTGTTTCTATTCAGTGTCCTTCGATACATGCTCAAGAGGCTGAGAGACTCAGACGTGATCTTGCCTTGTAGGAAGGCTAGTTCTATTGACTTCTAATCTGTTTCATAGGAAATAGCTTCTTATCATCTTGAATGAATGTCAGTGGTAGGTACTTGTTGCAGTGACTGAATTCTGCTTTCCAAATTACCTTGCTGAGTTCAGGATTGTAGTGTGGAAGATGGCAGAAAAATTGCCCTGCCTGTCCTGTTCTTGGAAAAACAGGAAACTTTCCAACAAGCAGCATGCCCAGGATGCCTAGCAGGATTTGGATCCCCTCTGGTTAAAGGGAGGAGAGCTATTGCTGTGCAAGGTAATGGCACCATTTCTTCCTTTATGTAAGCATATGGGAGCTAGTGGTCTGTCGTTCCTGCAGAGCAACTAAAAGCCCGTGTTAGCCCTTCCACGCTGGCAAGCATTTGAAGAAACTGAACTTGCTGCAGGTGTCAGCAGGAAGAAGGATTGAAATCAGAGCTCTGTTTTTCCTGTTAAACCAGCTTTTTTCATCCCTGACAGCTAAGGATGGATAAGATGGTTGTTTTAGTAGCATCTAATGCTTTTGATTGCTTTGGACAAGAGTACATTTGTCTTAATTTTTCTCAGAAATCCATAGTGTGCACATTTAATACAATACTAAGACTTGAGGGAGTGTAATTCCTTGTCCCTTTCTAAGCATGCTATGAGATTTTCCTGATAAAGCCTGATTGTCTTGGGTTCTGCCAGTCTCTCGAGGCAGGTGCTGCGGTAAAGGTAGCATTTCATAAAAGTATCTGGTGTGGTTGTAAATTAAGGTTTTATGTCACTTAATTGCCGTGTCAGAGAGGGGAGAGAAAAGGAGGTAGAGAAACTTGTCTCATCACCAACATGTAAAAATGAAATAGGAAACTATGTGGCAGATGCTGAAGTCTGTCATGTTTGCTGTGTTCTTAGACAGCCAGCAAGTTCTAAACTTTTCTTTTAAAAATCAAAAATCCCCTGCTTTCTGGAATACCTCTGAAAACTGGGACATGCAAATTTACAGTCTTTGCAGCTCAGTCGTGCAGGTAGTTATTGTAGCCCAGTAAGAGCGGCTGCTGCAGTGGGAATGCGCGATGCTCACCCTTTTCTGCCCTTCTGTCAATTCTCAACTTCAAAGACTAATTGAGATTACTTATGAAGATGTTCAGGATGGTGGTTTAAGTAGCTTTGGCTGTTAGACTCGCAAGAAATTTTAAGTTTTCTAATTGCTTCAGTTACGTATTCTTGATGGAAGTTATATAGTGATGTGGAGACATTGTAGTAGTGTCTCAGTTGCCAGATACAAACTTTTTATTCTGATCTTCAGATATTATAGCCACTGTGTGTAGTATTAGCAAGTAAAACCACTTTGTCCTGAAAAGTGGTCCCTTTAACCAGTCTCCTTTAACATGAAGAGCAGACTTTTAAAATGGAAAACTGGAATTCTTGCACTAATTGCCACTTACATGAATTAAAAATATGTTTTTATTTGTCAAGAGTGAGTTTCTTGTGCCCTGTTAGAGGCAGAAGTCACTTTCAGAGGTAACATGGGATCTGACTGGCACATGGTAAAATTCTTGACTGCACGTTTGGGTTAAACTTTATCACCTTTAAGTAACTGAAACCTGGTGGGTGGCACTGCTTGTACTGTCAAGGTGTGTTTCCTGGAGTTTGTTGTTGACTTTCTGTATATTTCCAAGTAATTTGCTTACCTGGGCCTGTTACTATACGGTTTTCTCTCAATGTTATCAGCATTGTCCCAGGTTTCAAGTAAATTTGGCAGTCTTTGTTGAGTACCATCTGTTCTCTGGTGTTTAGCTGCAATGTAAGTTGGGTGGGTGTTGTCAGTGTCCATGTATTTGACTTGAGCACATATTTTGAAGAGTGTTCTCTTTTAAGTGGAATTGTTTAAGTACAGCTGGTTCTTAAACCATGTACAATAGAATAAATATTAAGTGGTTATATACTGGAGGAACACTTCAGTGACCAGAAGGTCCTCTTTTGGAACAGTCCAATGTGCAAAAGAGTCTGGCAGATAAAATTTGTTTATATGGAAAACTCAATATATCCTTTACAGTAAAAAGTTCACTGGGGGTTTTCATCGTACTGCTTGACATTTCTGCAGATAAGTGAGGTGGTGTTTAAGATTAACACAAATGTGAGAGGAGCCATAGCCTCCTCTTAGAGCATAAGGCAAACTTCAATAGCATTTAAAAAACCAAACCTTTTTGTTCATGGTTGTTGCACAGGCAAAAAGCAGCAGGTAAATAAAACAGGCACAAGTATCTGTGTGCTTTTTCCTGTTAAAGATGTCTTTAATGAAATGTTAACATGCCACCTAAAGGAGATCAAAGTGTCTGCAAATTTTATATTAGTTGCAGGGATGCTTCTATAGTTCTAGTGGTGGGTTTTTTTCATGATATTTTCCATCTTTTCAGCATGAAGCTAAATTTTTTTCCCCCGTCTCTCTCTTAACAGAACTTTCTGCAGAAGCCAAAGCAGCATTACTTGAATTTGAAGAGAGGGAAAGGCAGCTTAAACAGGGACGGTATGGCTCAAGGAGAGGAGGGCGAAGAGGAGGCTCGGTTATGTGCCACGGAATGGGAGAACAAAGGAGAGACAATAATGATAGGGGAAGAATGAAGGATCACAGGTCTGCACTGCTGCCAAACCAGCCATCGACAATGGTACCTTTTAATCCTTAGTATTCTTTGAATGTACTTTCAGGAAATTATGGCAGAATGCATTCTAAATCATGACTCTTTATAAAGGTGGAATATATATTCCAACATACGCTTTTTGCTCTTTCGGGGCACTGTTAGGCAAGATGGGCTTTGCGTAACATGGTGATTGTGAAAATGTGCTTAGTCTGTTACCAGCCTCAGCTTGAGGAATCTTAATGCCTCCAAATGAAAAGTGGATTTCAACTCATACAACAGTCAGGCTTACCTACTGGTTTGCGTAAGGATGGAGGAAAAAGTCAGTTCCTCTGAGAAGTCCTCTACATGCAACATGGAAGCATGTAGAGTCCCACATTATTAGTAGTAATTTAGTTTAAAAAAAAAAAAAAATTCTGTAAAATATTTCTTGTTTTTTGTCAAACTAGTATTTTTGCTGTTACTTAAAAAAAAAAAAATTATTTGTATACTTGCCATGCTACTACAGGGGCAAATAAAGCCCTAGGAAGGTAATCACCACTAGATAAATTAGTATCTTGGGATTTCGGATGGAATTTAGCTTTGTTACTCTTTTTTTCCCTCCTGTGCTTTGCATCATGAATTAAAAGATGTTACTTTTTCCATCCAAAAAAAATCAAAACCAACCAGCAAGTGTGCGATCACAGGTAGCCCACACTTATTTTTTTCTTAACTGTCATGAAATGTACTGGAAGCTGAGATTGTAGAACAAAGCCTGTGTATGTCTTTGCAGGACAAGGTCATCTGTATTAAACAAAGGGGATTTTTTTCAACAGCAGTAACTCTAGGTGCTGATCACTAGCAGGAGTCGGTGGATATCTCAGCGATTGAGAGCCAGCCCTGCAGTAGAATATTTCGTGCTTTTAAAACAGTGAAGGTGGAATAATTTTTTTTCTGTATTGCTGCAGTCTCTGCTAGTTATTTTGATCTTAAATGTTGTAAATATATTGTGCTCATCACAATATCTTCTTCTTGTGCACACTTTGTAGCTGCTTTGCTTTATGTACGTGGCTGCTGAAAAAAATTATGTCACATCTTTGTTACTAAAGGGTCATCTGTTTGGGACTCTTCTTGCACTACAGTTTGGAAGTTACTGGGGTAGGACTGATATCTAGCATCAGTGAGTTCCAGAAGCAGAAGAATGTCTCAGAAGAATGTCTCTGAAACATGATAATTCTTTTTTTTTAAATTATAACTGATTTGGGCCATATGTTGCGAAAGGTATCTTTAAAGTAGTCTTTTCTTCAAGCAGTATTGATAGATGGTCTGCACTGTTAGGTCTGTTTTCTCAGAGAGGCTCTTGTATACATGAGACAAAAGTTAGTGGATTTGTTTTGATACTAGGACTCAGATTTCTAGTGATCATCACACATACCTTATTGCAGTTGATGACAGTTTCCAGTGACATATGCAGAACCCTACATATGAAACTAGACAGTTTCCCTGTTAAAAATAAGTGGATGAATGTCTGCATTCCCTGTGTGCTTCCTTGCTCTTTGCTGTCCTCTCCACATGAATGTCTTTGAATGTTCCTTTGCTTTCCTGCGCTGATGGTTCTTAACAGTTCCAGTTGATGATATGGGAAAGCTTTTTTCTATTCATATTTGTCCTTACTTGTTCTCCAAAGGTGTCTTGATTTTGTGGTGGTTTATGTCAGGATATTTTAACTTTAAAGCCTATTGACTTTATTCTTTTGTCTGACTTTAGACTCATTCACAGAGGTTAATTCCAACACACCAGCAACCTGTTAGGAGTCTGTTCCAGCAACAGCAGCAGCAGCAGCAACAGCAACAACAGCAGCAGCAGCAACAGCAACAACAGCAGCAGCAGCAGCAGCAACAGTTACAATCTCTGCTTCCTTTACAGCATCAGCATCATTCTTCTCCTCCTCCAGGGCTACATATGCCCCCTCAGATAGAAACGCCTAGAATAATGATGACACCACCTCCAGTGACACCTCAACAACCGAAGAACATACACATAAATCCGCATTTCAAGGGGACAGTAGTGACGCCGGTACAAGGTGAGCTTTCTGAACACCTTCCCAGTCATGCGAGTGTGACTCATCTTATTCTTTGCCAGGGATGCAACAATTTGTTTGTTTATCACTTCATGGAAATGTGCTTCGGGCTGATATTTTTTTCCTTAAACTTGAAACAAATGTTTTGCCTAAAGTAAGACATAATGTTGGACTATGGCCAGCTGAAACAGCAAAGCCTTTTCAACTTCTTTATCATTTTTGTTACTCTACTGTAAAGCCTGCAAAGAGCAGGAAAAATGGAAACTGAAAAGACAATGTGCTTTTTAAAAGTAGCAAATATTAGTTTTCAAAATTAGGTAAGTACTGCAGTTTATAACTTCCCACATCATTCCAGCTTCAGCCAAGCATTCACACAATGACCACCCACCTATGTCAGTGAGAGTACACTGAGGCACTCCTTGCACTGTAATTGCTCTGTGGAAGGTACCAGCTGCTGTCTTTACTTGACAAGATAGATGCCTTCAGTTCTTCTTTCAGTGCCACATTTGTGATTGTTTGATTCGCAGCCTGCAGGTACACTTTTTCCTTAACACAAGTGTTCTTTGGGCTACACTTTTTAGGGCAGCTCTCAGCAGAGCTGTTAACATTACTACTCATTTGGGAAGTGTTTAATCCCTAAGAGGATAAAAAAAAGACACCTCTATAGCTCTGATTGTGATTCTGTTGGGACTAGACAAATTAAAGAAATACAGATACATTTATGTGTATTTACCATTAGGTTTTCTGTATTTTTCCCCCCTTCGAATCAGCAGTCCAAGCCAGTGTTATCTTTGCTTCATTTATTTGACCAATGAAAGGTAGGAATTTGGCAGGTGTAGGATATTGCTGGTTGATAGAGATCTGTTAGGCTTCTCACATATGGCTTCATAGTAGCTGCTTTGTAGAGATTATTTGCTTTTTCCTGTCTAATAAAATCAGTGCTTTCCTCCAAATTATGCATCAGGACAAATTAACGGGAAGCAGTCCAAAAGGTTCTTTACTCTTGGATGTATGCCTTCTGGGCATTTTCCTAACATTTCTGAAGCAACAGTTACTGGTTTGTGAAAAGCAAAAGTTGTTTTTAGTCTGTTTTAGATGCCTCTCCTCTCTCCCCATGAGACAGTCTACAAATCTTCTGCATCTAGATGAACAAGTTTCCTCCTAATGCCAGCAATGGCTATTGAGGACTTTTGCTTTTGCCTAACATCAAAAGTATACCAGTGTATCTTCCTTCTTTTGTCTGAGGTTTTTCCACATTATCAGGTGGCTTCAGGCTTGTCTCAGCCTTACTACTGCATCTGTGGCACCGTGGGTATTCCAAGGGCCTTGCTTTATCTTGAGTTTAATCTTTTTTTCTGTCTTTACTTGCAGATCCTCATTTTAACAAAGTTGTGTACCTCCTGCAAGTTAGGAGATCTTCATTATTGGAATTATAAGATCTAAAAAGCAGACTGTAACTGTTGACTTTGCATGCACATTTTCTTGACTGGTAAAAGTCTAGTTGTCCTCTCAGAATGAGCAGCCCTGGTAGAATGAGTGATCTGTTCTTGAATGATGTAAGACCTGTATTTCAGTGAGGAAGGTCTTTGCTCTGTATTGATGGCAGCTGGCTCATATGAAATACCTTTGAGCTGTCCATTTTACCGAAGGAATTCTTGGCAAGACTAATGGATATTTCTGCTAATAGGTTTGCAACATACTATTAAATGCAATCTTTCAAATCACTGTAGAATTTTAATTTTCTTGATCAGAGAACATGTACGGGAAGCCGAGTCTTCTGCAGTGGCTGAGAGTAGTGGCCATCTCAGTCTCTTAGTCTGCAGCAGTACAATTATGTTACATGAAAATACACATTTGCACACCTAAGGAATATGTGTAGGAAATCAGTAGTCATCTTCAGGGAAGATAAGCATAATTCTAAAATCTTCAATGGCATTTACGTATTAAGATGAATTTTTAAGCAGTTGCTGCAGGCAAACAGTAGACAAATTCCAGTGTAGGGAGAGCTTTTCTAAACTTCCTCTTAAAATGTCCTCCTCAGTTTAATCCGTCTGCTTGAGGCCTCAACAGGGAGAGACTGGTAGTTGGCTTCATGTTCTTGATGATGTCCTGCCCCTTCTTGGCTGAATATGTTTCCAGACGCATGAGGGTTTTTACACTTTGGAGAATACAGTCAGATAGGTGCAAAGTTTATTGGGATTCTGTTGTTGAAAATGTGATGCCTGGAAGCTAAAAATGCCACGTCTGCAAGTGTGTGATATGCACACTGAGGTTCTGGTAATTTTAATGGTGTAATGTCATGTTTTAGTGTAGACTGGCATTTTTTCCCTCTGTAATTTTATGGCAGCATTAAGCTCACATGTTCTAATTGTCAGCACCAGGGACACTTTTTCTGACTGCAAATCAAAGAAATATACTTTCTCAACATCTTTGTGGTTTGAGTTAGTCTTCAAATGCATCTATTATGTCAGTATTTTCTAAAACCTTCTGTAAATTTTTGTGAAATTTTCATGTGAATAAAATAGCATGTGTAAGAGCTGTAGTCGCCAACTACTTCAGCCTGGAAGTGAGTTGAAGCACTCTTAAAAAATCCTATCATTGGCATATTCTTTTGGTATCTCAAAGACAGTGGCCACCATCTCCCCGCCCAGCCTTGAATCTTGGTTCAAAAAAATAGTTTTTAAGTCAGTTTTGTTTCAAGCAAATTTCTACTATTTTTAGTCTTTGAAGCTTCATAAATGATTAAGGAGGACTCAGTCTATCAAACCCCCTAAAACATTTATGTGAGCCTCTGCGTGTACCGGCTGCAGGTACAGTTCCCTTGGTGTTCAGCAGTGCCTTTTGTGGTATTTGAACCCCATGTCTTTTAGTTGCTTCCTTCTCATATAGTTTTCTCTTTTGTGTGTCCTGTTCTGTAAATTAGTTTCGAGTTGTAAGTAGGAATTTTTCGCTGAATGTATGTTCAAATTTGAGTATAATCAATTTACAAATACTGGACTGGAGGACTGTACCTGGATGTACTATGAAATGCTAATTCAGCCTATCATACAGGTATCGAGTTTTTTCCCCTTAATGTTTATACCACAAATAACTATTTCAAGGATACTGTGGTGCCTCCAAAAGTGATGTGAAGTAGTGAACAGTTTATGGCAGCTCGGTAGATTAGTATGCCATTTACCTTTTAAAAACTGTTTGGTGTCTTGGGAAAAATTACGTTATAATTCTTCTAAATAATCAATATGGGAATTGCTTCTTCATCTTTTCAGGTGCAGTATTGGAATTTACAGCCAAAAGCAATTTAATCTTCTTAAAATAGTGTCTAACAACATGCCGTGTATTATTTTTGAAACGTACTTTAAAACCCATGGAAGATTTCACATCAGGAAAACAAATGCTTATTTGAGACTTCTTTGCTGCTTCAGCAAGTGTCCAAGGATTGAAAAGGCACAGAGTTTGAACTACTATCTTTCATGAGCATTAAATTGATTTGCTTAAAATACATGTATTTCTATACACTACTGCCAGAGGCAGGATACTGAAATAGACACGGGTGCCCTGTTCAGTTGACATTTCTCTGTATTTGCCACCTTATGTGATTTTTCTCAGTGCCTCTCTGACCTGTGATATGTGAGCTATTTTAGTCCTAGGTCTGTCAAGAGCACCCTGTCAATTTTTTCCAGGTGGCCATGGCTGTTCGATATTGACAGATGTTCATTAGAAGCCAAGATGAGAATTATTCAACTAATTTTCTTGTGTAACCTGATATAAAGTTTGCACGCTGTCCTTCGGTGCTGAAAGACTGGTTCAATTAGTTTACCCCATCAGTCCCTGAACTACTAAACCACAAGTACTTAACAAAAGTGGATAGAAGCCAGACATGGACATGAACTAAAAATAACCACTAATGCATTAGTTTTTGTGCCGCAGTTACCAAGGAAAAAGGGATTTTCGAGGCATCTTAGCAAACGGCTGTTTTGGGAAATGCACCCAACTTCTCCCTTAAACTAACTGCATCTCTTAACATCTTTCCTGCTCTGAAGTGTAATACAGTAGTTGTCTGCAAAGTCGATGTTTAATCCTTTGTGGGAAATGTTTTCCTGTCACTTCCAGAAGTGCTAAATACAAACTGAAGAAAAATAACCTTACTGCAAGTTTTTAGTAAATGAGCAAACACATTCAGTGCTGTTTGAAATGCTTTATTTAACTTCTCTAGGGCTTTTGTTTAACATTGAAACGTTTGTATTTTGAACTGCTTGGACAACTTGGAGAGGAAATAAAAAGTGCACTGGAAAATGGGAAACCTGCTGTTACACTTTGTACTGGAGATTCAAACATAGATTGAGTCTCCAAGGTGATCCAGCTGTAGATGCTTTGTGCATTTTGTCATAATATTAAGTGAATGTTTTGGGAAATATTTTTTGTGACTATTCTTTTGAAATACAGTTGTATGGATGAGTTGTCCGTGTTTATCCCCCTGAAATACTAATTTTAGGCGTTATTTTTGAGGAAGAGGGTCTCCTAATTGTTTTTGGTGTCTCTATGAAAGAACAGTCTTACATCTGAGATGCGATCAGCAGTTCTGTGATTACACAAACTGTGGTCACAGTTGCCTATACCATTATGGTGGCAAGACCAGATTAAGTATTTTTTGCTTACTGTTAATTGCCGCTGCCTGCCTCAGTTTACCATCCTTTGAGGAGTGATTTATACCTAATAGTCTCTCATGCCCATGCTTCTTGTGGGAGGTTGGGAGAGATACCTAAGAAGAAACCTTGAGGGATGTGAAGTTGAGACGGCAAATTAATCATGTATCCTTCTATTTGAAATGTGAAAGTATCGTTAGAGTCTCTGTCAGCTTTGTCTAAGAGACATCATTGGCTGAGTAAGTATTCTAGTTATCCTTTCTGCAACAAGGAGCAATTTAATTCTGGAAAATGCAGAATTAAATTATGTAAATTAACTAGGAGAATCCTAATTGCCCTGTTGCATGTTGCAAGAGAGGGAATGGTTGCTTAGAGTTAATTGTAGGAACTGTGACATGTGAGGGTGAACATAGCAGATTTTAATCATGGCTTCTTACTACAACTGCTTTTGGAAATAACAGCAACAACTGTTAGGTAAAACAAATGGTGTTAAAAGGTGCTTCTTCTTTCAGTGCCCTTGCTGCCAGTTCCAGCCCAGCCAAGACCTGCTGTAGGACCCCAGAGATTTCCTGTGAGTAGCAGCTGTTTCTTCTTCTCTGATATGGATAAGCATACATTTGCAAGGAAATATTAATATAGCAAATAAAAGCTGTTCTAGTGAAATATAATTTTAAGGATTTGTAAATATTGACAATACACTCTGCAGTTGAAAATGTTTGTTAAAAGCTTAAGGTCAATGGATTTTTGAGAGTAGAATTAATTCTGTTTAACTGTAAAATTGTTGAACCAGTCTCTCCAGTGGGAGAGGCATGAATGCATCTTGTCTTAAGGAATATGGGCTTCCTTTTATTACTTGACTCTTTCTGTATAAATAGAATCCTTATTTTATTTGATATAATAAAAGGGCTATTTGAAATAATCCCTAAGCTTAAAAAGCAGTAACATGTATTTATTGTAAAAATCAGCAATCATTTTTGTCATTACTTCAGGCATTTAAATGCCCTCATTTTTTGTATTAAAAATGGGAATGGTCTTGTATGACCTTGCTTTCTCTTTATGTTAACTTTTGGAACAAACAAGGCACTTAGCTGCTTCACTAGGCTAATTTCACTTGACATTTTTTTTCTGTGAATGGGGAGAGTGCATGCTTCTAGACCTTTTCTCATAATTTCACAGTGTTGTCCTAAATTTTTAGTTCAAGTGGTTTGCAAAGTATCTAAATAAGCAAAAGGAAGAATAGTTTGTGCAATATTGCCTTAAATATTTTCCAATAAAGACCCATATATTCTATTTCCCCCACAAAAATTATGCTCTGTTAATGTGTGCAGTGTTGAAGGAGGAAAGAAGATGTTTGTGAATGTCTGTGTAGTATCACACAGTAAATTACTTGCATAGAGATCAGATGTATTTGAAAGAAGCAGATTTCAGAAACCTGCTTTGACTTTTGATTGCCAAGTGCATACCTGGTTAGTTTTGACGCAGAATATTTTTTGTACAGGACATCTAGCTGAGGAATTGTGATGTCCATATTTTGTATAGTGAGTTTTTAAATTGCCATGTTTCTTCTGTGAAGTATAAAAAGGTTAAGCAGTAAAACCACAGTTCATTAAGTAAATCCATTGTATACAGTTTTATCGTCAACACTTTAACTGGAGCTATTTTTCTGTTAAAAAATACTGCGTTTTTCAGAGGAAAGTTTTCTTCAGCAGCCTTTACTATTATGTGGAGACTTTATTAACATTTTAAAAGTAATTCTAATTGTTTTTTGTGAAAACAAGTATCTTGCATTTGTTTTCCTTTGACACTTAAGTTGCTTTGCCAATAAGCACAATTTGGGATGGAAAAGAAATCAGAGGACAAGGAGTATCTGTAAAGGGGTTGTAATTGACATCTTTGAAGTGTGTTTACATCAGTGTAGAAAAATTGGAAATTATTTTTTTTTAATTGACTGTGAAATTACATTTTAATTCTGTTCATTTTTGGTTTTGTAAGTTGAGAAGTACTACAAACCTAGCTAATCTTGTATGCAACAGTTTTTTAAAAGGAAATAAAATAGATTGAACATTTTTGGTAGGACTCTTGCTTCTTTTGCCTGAAGGAAAATACTTGACTGCGTGCTGCCTTTTCGTGTAAGCAAAGCACTAGCAAAGAGTCCGTGTAATTCTTTTCCCATAAAGAAGAGGAGGAGGGCTAACTTAACTACGAGGATCCAGTACTGTGATTTGTTGCCCTGAGTGTGTGTTTGGTTTTTTCCTACTTCAGCTAGTAACCTGCTATATGACCCTGAGAAAGTTACTTAATCTTTCCATGACTCACTAAGTTATGAAATGGGTATAATATGGACTTCACTTTATAAATTTTGCATAGGTTATCAGTCATATTAGGATTAGGAATTAAGTGTCACTGTGTACATATCTCATGTTTGTTTTATTAAATGTAGTATGTTAGCTCTTGAGCTGAAGACAAATTTACTTTGACTTGAATGTTTTATCTTGCAGAACTACCTTTTTTGCTCTGTTACATGTCAAATGCCTTTGTGCCATTATAATTCACTTGTTTATGTATAAATGTTGACATATAGCAATACAGCAATGGTTAGACAACTTTGACAAGCCATTTGAAAAAGATCAAAGATGCATTCCAGACTGTAGTTCCTTCATCCTTTTCCTCATTGTAGAAAGAGTCTCTGGATATGTGATAACTTGAATTTGTTCTTGTTTTTAGAATTACCTAATCAAAGGATAGTAGTAAATTGATTTTTCTGACTGCTTTGTTTCTGAAAAACTGTGGGGTTAGATTTAAGTATTTGTAGCCTGCTTTCTCCTTTAACTTTGAACTAGATGGTGTATTTTGATTGAATGTGGCAGAGTTGGAAACATTAAAGGTAATGAAATTCTTGCAAGGGAGAGACCTAAAAGGAGCTTAGTGCCCTAACTGAAGGAAAAATTGCCTGAGCTCCTATCTTATCTAGGGGAGAAACCTCTCAGCACAGAGAAGCCTGTGTGTGCTCCGAAGATGGGAAGAGCTTCAATCAGTGCTAATCAATTGCAAGTCATAAATCCATTGGAAACCAGGTGTTACTAATTTAGGGCTAATGAAGGGACTTGTAACCATGTAATGGTTAATTCTTACAACCTTCTGCAGAAGGATGTAATTGAAGAGTTGAACAAAGTTGTAATGAGCATGTTAGCATATTGGTGTGAGTTTGAAATTAGAAGAAATAATGTAGTACTAAATCAGGGTAATGTTGATCAGGATTGAACTTGCTTGGAGTTGGGACTGATTAAATTAACTTAACCTTGAATCTGAATTTTAATATTTCAGAGTAGGGCTTGTTCAATTATTTCTTACTTGAAGCTTAATTCTGAAATGTTTAGAGGAAGTGCTAGAGAGAACATAATGGAATGAATCTCTGTTCCCTACTTAGAGTTATTTTAACATTTACAGTAATCTTGAATCAAGCAAGGACGTTGTCTGTCGCTTACTCTGTAAGCATTCAAGGTGACTCAGTGGGAATGATGTTTGAGAGCGGCATTCAACTGATTAGGACTGAATAAGCGGTGGATCTGAGACATGCTATGGCTGAGAAACGTGGTTAACTTGTGGTAATGGGGAGTTAAAGACCAGAGTTCTGCGAAGGCTTCTATGTTTGTATAAATTGTACAGCACTCTTCAGGTGGTTGTAGTTGATAGTAATCCAATCTTCAAGCATAGTCAGTGCTAATATTTTTCCAGGTATTTGAATTAACCTGGAACTGTGCAAGTGCCAACTGCGTGTTTTCTTTAAACTGTTTAAAGAAGAGATTGAGCTAACCTCTTTGGCAGAGTCCTTCTGAAGGTCTTGCTTTATCATCTGCCTTTGTTTTAAGGTGGATAAGATGCCTTTTTCTGAGTTCCTATGTCAGCCTGACAGTTGGTATTTCACAGTAACAGTCAGTTTGCTTTGGGGGCTGATCCATTTAAAGGAATGTGACAGAAGACCTTATTCATACACTAGTTGTATGGGTCTCCTGAACTTCTCATATGTTTTCTGACCAAATTATTAGTTTTTGCGGATGCCCCAGTGCAGATACAGAGCCTGTGTTTTTTCTTGTTATACAAGAGGGACCATTGTGGTTCCTTTCCTCTGGTGTTTGTTACCTGGGCTAATTTCTCTTTCAACTCCTGCATTCTGTGAAGAAGGATGGGGTAAAACAGGGGAAGAAGAAATTAAATGGAAAACGGAGGAGGTGTTTCTAAACACTTTGTACGTAGGCTGCTGCTAACTGACTACTATAGAGGCCAGATCATTTCTTAATAGGGAACTAGGAGCTAAGTGGATGGTCCAGATCTCTTCATCCTTTATGTGAGTCCACGAGCATATTCTGTGTCTGAAATATTTCAGTGTTTGCCTGAAAAAAAATGTGTAAGGACTTTTTGTTTCAAACATCATTTATTTAACTTAACACTAAAGTAATACTCACGTGCAATTTTTTTAAGATGATATAAAAGTGGAATGAGTGTTGTCATGCCAACTTTGGGATGGAACGTGGCAGAGGGAAGGCGTTTTCACTGTCGACATTCTTCAGCCAGAAATTGCAGGGTATCCCTAGCATCCAAATTTGGGGCTGGAGTGAGGCATTTGGAGTGAAGAGGAGGTGGGGGAGAACCTGCCTCACACAGCTGAAGGCAGAAGAAAGGAATTCCTTGGATCTGAGGCCATTCCCCCTCTGTCCCTGCCCTGGATTCTCCTCTGAAATCGCAGCAGAGAGAGAAGAGCCTGTTAACGCAGCTGTATGCCTTTGCCAGAACAATTTTCAGAAAATTAGTATAAATTTTGATTTAGCTGCTGTCCTTAACCTGATACCCTGGGTGGGGTGCGAGCTGGGCAGGTGTCCATCCCACAGACACATTTTATTAACTTTGGTCACCTTGAGTTTCAGAGCTGAAGTTAGGAATAGTCTCAAGTGACACGAACCACAAGATGAACTGGTGCTAGTGTCTGCCTGACTATGCCAGGAAGGCTTTGATATTTTTTGATGCACAGAGCTTTTCTCTTTTGATAGGACACCTTAGTGCACTGGGTGCCTTTCAGATAACTTGAATTCAAGTCTGAAAAATTGAATTGTATAACATAATTTATGTTTTACTCAATATAAAAATAAGACTTCAATAGAGTGACTTGTCCTCAGGTCCCTTGTGAATATTCTATATCACATGTCTTTTCAGTTCCCAGGGGGGTTTGACATGATTTGGTTTTGGAACATACCTTACAATTTCTTTTCAAAATCATCTTTATCCCAAAGAATATTTCCCCCCTCGCCCCCCCCCTTAAGCTGCAAGAATCTTAGCAACCTTTTTTATATTCTCATTCAGCGTGCTTCCACGTGATCTCCAGGACATCAGGTGATGTCTTAAATAGATGCTGTGAAAGGCAGCTGATTAGTTTTGATTTTTTTTTTCACCATTTCTGAAAATTCTAGTTTGACGAGTTCTGAGCTTTGGAGTGTTGTGTGTAATTCAGACACTGTTTTTAATCGCTTCTTTATGCTTTAATCTGTGAGAGATTTTTTTAAACAGGTGCCCAGTCATTGCTCAAAGCAGAGGTTGCTGTCCTTCGTTGCCACTTGCTTGAAACATTTCTTTTAGACAAGCAATATATTGATGCTATACAAATTAATTAGAAAAGGTGCAGTAGAATACAGTTTACTACTTTTTTCCCCCCAAGTGATCCTTAGGGCTGACTTGGATCAGCCTACACCACCATTTTAGCAAACTTGGGTTGGTTTAATGAAGATTAGTGTACCTGGGTCTGTGGGTGTGCCTTTACGTAAACAGCTCTTGCAAGTATGTAGAAGCAGAAATTTTCTGTGCTTTTGAAGACAAAACTTCATGCAATAGTGTTCACTGTTTGTTGTGGGAAATGCAAATAGGGAGTAAAATTTTTTTCCGTAGTTTCAAATTCGAATGGGAGTTGCTACGTGTGAATAAGGATTTTAGCAATTGTTCTAAGGTCGTGGCTCGTATTCTCCAGTACTCACAGTAAGGATAATTTAGATGGTCCTGTATCTTGAGTACAGGCAATTGTTTTAAACTGATATTTCGTAAGTAATGATATTTAGTAACTAGTACATGTTTGCAACAGTATGTATGTAGGAGACAAACTGTTAATGGAAATAAAAAGCCACTTGTGAAAATGATTCTACTTCCTCACAATTATTCTGCTTTAGCTATGGCTTTACTATAATGAGTAACTGTAAATGAAATTTTCACTCTATTACTGTGTAGCAGAGGCAGATCACAGGTAGTGTAGAAAGCATTTTGTTTTCATTTAACAGAATACATGGTATCAGGTGGTGTTGATTGACATTTCTTGGATACTGCTTTATACAGCATTTCATGCAAATCATGTTTGAATGAGACCGCTGCATCAAATTACATTTCTTTCAGATTATAGCCTTGCAGATGTGAAACAGAGCTTGTTCTGCAGCTAGCAAAAAGCTTTCGTTTTTAACACTTAACTGTTTTCACAACTTGACTGCAAAGCCCTATAATTATAGCACTTAAGATAGTGGAGGAATGATGGGTGCTTTCTCTTATCAGATCTATAAGTAGTAGTAAGCAGATGCAGCACGAGATCCCTCCAGCTGTCAAATATTGTCAGGCTGGCATAGAGGGAATGCAGTTTAAAATGCAGGTGACATAATACCCAACATCCTCCATTTGCTAGTGGGCTTCTTATTAATCACGATTACCATACATTATCATACCATCAAATTTAATCATATCAATGAATTCCCATCTGCAGGAGGAGCAGCAGCAGCTAAACATGATGGTAACAGCTATTAAATAAAAGAAAAATAGATGGTTTCTAAATGCAGTAACCCTTTAACTTGTCATGCTAGCTCCAGTGTGCACACGCTCTGTAGATACTAAAATCAAGCAGAAAACTTGTGCATTTATATTTAGTAGTTATTGTAATTTACCTTTCTGTTAAGTGATTGCTATTTAGTGCTGCCAAGGAAACCAGAGTTCTAAAATTAATTTTTTTTTTCCTGTGTTAATGGTGCTAGATTTTCTTCTGACCTCTGGAGGTCATCTGATCCAATCCCCTGCTCAAGCAGGGCCACCTAGAGCTGGTACCCAGGACCATGTCCAGATGGCTTTTGAGTACCTCCAAGGATGGAGACTCCACAAACTCTCTGGGCAACCTGTGCCAGTGCTCAGTCACACTCACAGTAAAAAAGTTTTTTATTAATATATATTTTTAATATATATAGGTGTGTAAATTGGTTTTGATAGACTTATATGAATGAAATTTGAAGGGTTTTAAGCCTTGTAAGCAAAGCACAAATTTTTGTCAAGGCAAAGAGGAAAAAGTATTATGCATATAGCTATGTAGCCATTAATTAGGCACTGGTTAAAGAGATACTTTGCAGAAGTGAAGACTCATGAAGAAATCCAATTAAAATATACAATTGACTTCCTACTACAGTGCAGTAAGAGTAATCTAGTGCTTAAATGCTGAATGGAGAACTAAAATTTATTATAATATTACAGAGCCCTAGATGATAGTATAGTTCTCTTAAGCTATTTTCACTGAGCTGAGAAAATGTCCTTTTAAAAGATAATTCAGTATGTTTGTGTCATCACAATACAACAAAAAAAAAAATATCTATAAACTGGTATTTATTGACCTTCTGCACCTTCAGTTCTTGTTAATCCTTTAGAATGTGAAAGGAAAAAAATGCTTCATTCATTATAAAACAGTGAGTCGTACTACTGTTTACAATAAAATGAGGTAATTTAGAGGAATAGTATGGGTTGACTGTAGGATACCCAAAAAGGAAAAAAATGTTCAGGCCTTCACACACAGCACGTGAGTAGTACCTGCAGGCACATTGGGAGCTCTGGGTATGTAAAGTTCTTGCATCAATGTGTTTGCAAGGTCAGAGATGTGTAAAACATCTCAAAGATGAGATTTCCTTACAGAATTAAAAATCAGGGATCAGGTAGTTTAACTACTAAATAGTCAGGTCTGAAATGTCATTTTCTAATACAGACCAAAGTTCCAGTTTAAGCAGTAATTCTAATATTTGTCTTCTATAAAGCTGGCTGCTTCTGACTTTTTTTTGTAGCAATCTGAGCATTTTTTTTGTTGTTGAAGGGAGAAGCATCATCCCCAAGTCACACGTATTTATCTTTGAGCTTCTCAGATTGTTTTTAAATTAACTGTAACTGCACCTTCAAGCTTGTTGTGTAATGTAGAAATCCTGAATTTGATATTCATGATCCAGTTTAGTTCTGACTTCAGAGTTGTTTCTAATAGTCAGTGACTTGCAGGTCATCAAGGTATACTAAGTCAATTAATGCTATAATAATATTTCTATGGAGTATTCTCGGATAAGTCCAGGGATAAGGTACTAATTTTGTTAGAAGTTTTATCTCATTAGTTCTGAAAGCAAAGGAGGTCCAAAACTTCTGGGTCCCTAATTTTTTTACGCATCGCTAAAACTGCTAGCTTTCAGCACACAAAAAAAATGCAGAGGGATTTTACTGGCTTCAGAATGATTATGAAATTCTCTTCTTTCAAGGGAAAGTTCACCATTCTGCATGGCACTAATGTCCCTCATACTCTTTCTCCAATTTCTATTTGTATTGCATTTAATCTTAAAAAGTTAGAGGGCACCGTACAAAAATGAGCACACTCTTCTACACCACACCCTGAGGAGGATTACAAACTAAAGTGAAACCGAATCTTCCAGATGAATTAGTTTAAAACAGCTGTTGAAGAAATTACTTAGGTTTGTGCTCTAGTTTGAGAGGTTTGGGTTTACTCTTCCTTCAGGCAGCACAGGTTGCTACAACTTGTCTGTCACAGTATTTCTTGTAATGGCCTGTCTCTGCTTGCTGGAGACACTCTTCCTTCATCCATACAAAGCAGATGGACGGGAATATGCTTTTCTCCATATCAGCACTGTTAGGAATTTGGGATTTAGTTAACAATATCTTTCCTGTGCCTGCATTTCATCTAGGAGTGTTTTCTGAGAATTGTTCTTTAATGGGACCGCTTGTTCTGCAGATTTTCCTTTTCTAACATGGGTACCTTGATGGTAGAGCCAGGTGGAGGTTCAAGAAACTTACCTGTGAAGCAGTTGTCCTGTGTAGAACTGGTTGCTTCGGGGCTATTCTGCTTTGTTGCTTCCCTTACAGAAACACACTGAAGTTGGGAGTATTTTTGTCCCCATTTGCAACATGAATATGTCCCTGCTTGATGTGTTAGGGCAATGCCTGAAATTTGCTGAAAAGGGGTACTTTTAGTATACAATGAATCTGATTTTTAGCTTTAGTCTCCCAAGCTGCTTGGGATTGTTTTAATATGCTGGGAGTATGCTCCTTTTTCTGTATTGCCTGTGTCCTTACTTTAGCTATTTGATCATGAGTTGGCTTAAATAACAAGGGATTCCATGCCTTTCTCTCCTTGTTTGTACTGGTTTTCCATGATGGCTGAATTCTCTTTTGGGACCATAAAACAGGGAAATCAGGCATTGGTGATTTCTCTTTCAGATGACCTGGACTTCTGCCTAAACCTCCCAACACACTTTCTTATCTCTTAGAGTTGTGTAGTATCAAAGAGAAGCTTGTCCAAGTTATGTGGTACATTTGAATATTAAAAATCACTTTTCAGCCCATTCTCTCTCAGGCCCAGTCTGCCTGTAACACTAGGATCTGTGCAATCCACATACTCGAACCAGCACTTGTTACCTCCTTGCATTTTCCCCTCAGAAAATATATTGCGGAGGCTTTGAAAAAGACTCATATATGGGTAGCATACAATCGTTGTCTTGTTTTATGATCACTCTGAACTTTAATTTTTGATCTTGAATGAAATGTATTTAAGGCATGAATTTTTATATAAGGTGGTCTCATAATACTAAATCCCTTAGGAAAACCATGGTGCTTGCTAGGTTTTAGTTCACCGTGATGGAATTCCTGTGATGTCTGTGACAATCATGTGACACTGTTGAGCCATTTAGACTATATTTAAGGAAACAGCAAAATAAGTTTTATTATAAAACTCCAGTGAATCATTCCCTTTCTGTATGCTGTACACAGTAAATGAGAATGCTATGAAACTTGAATGTGAAGAGCCATGCTTTGTGGGATATATACATTTCTACTTGAACATTTTTGAACCATACCTAAGATAGATGAAGCAGGGCTTCCTACACAAGAGGATGCAAAGTCAGTTCCTTGCAGTGGAAGGTAGGCATTTTAGGAAAGCTTTTCAAAAAATCTAGTAGCTGCTGAAATAAGAGGATTAACATCTTGTGACAGATGGCTATAGTTTTAATTGTCGTAGGTTATAGTGGTCATTATTCTTTGCATTTAAACCATATAAGAAGAATTAACTGAGTGGCCCTGCTTAACTGTCAATGGGGTTCTCCTGGCTCTTTGCATTTTAAGTGAGATTAATAAATGAAAACATGTTGTAGAGGCAGGGTGTATTTTATTGAAAGATTCATGAAGTTTCAATGACATTGTTAAGGTATTTAATTAGTCTCATGAAAAAAAAGTAGTGACCCTTTTAGAGAAGCCGATAAGTCATATAATAGCTGTTAGATCCTCTTTATTCCTTGCTTTATAAGATTAACTTTGTGCTAAGCAATTTATGCTAAGTTTTCCCTTTTATTGGTAACCAAAGTTATCTGTGCTTCATGAATAGATTATTGGAGATAACATCATGTAATTAACAAGAGATGCAGAAAAGTGAAAGTACAATTTGTGTAAGAATTGTATGAGAGAGAATGTTAATTTCTTAACTAGGAAGGATATTTAAAGGGATAAAAGGTAGGCAAAATAGTGCAGTTCTTTGAAAGGATTAAAGTAACCTTATCTCGTGTTCTTTCAGAAGGTGGGATTGCCTGAGTGTGTGAAAGTCATGTTCAATGAGCTATTCACAACTCTAATTAATTGTAGACACAAGTTTGCATTGCTTTTTTTTCAAAAGTGATTGATAAGGTGTAAGTTATACCTTAGCTATATTGAATAATGGAAGTTAGTAAAAGGGGAAATTGTACAACCTGCAGGCATGTGGAATTGTATAAATTGTATAAAAAAGTCAATTGTCAGTCTGAGGTGCTTAAATTATAGTGTGAGGGGGAGGAAGAGTGAGTACATATTTTTTTCTTTGTGAGAGTAAACTTTACAAAATTAAAGATCTAAGACAATAAAATACCTGTCAGCACTTCAGTGTGCCATTATCTTGTCCTTTGAAGTATTTCTAAAATGTCTGTGATTGTGGTCTCTTTTGGAAATCCACACAGAGCCCTATTTCCAAGGTAATTTCCTTCTAGACCTCAGTTCTTGTATTTAAAAATATATATATATATAATGTAAGAGTTTTCAAAGTAAAATTACATGAGGATAAATGACAGAGTTCCACACATTCCTTAAAAGCAGGAAAAAGTACAGACCAAAAATTACTTTCTATGGTAGTTTAAGAGAAATCTTGATGTCCAGTACCTTGCTTTCAGTGTTAGGCATCGACATGTTTTAATTTGCAGAGAAAAAAGAAAGAATGGCCAGAGCTGTATCCCCTTGCAGCCCGCAAAACCTGGTGAGAGGCCGTTCAGGAGCCCTCCAGCTCTCCAAAATGACAATTTCTCTCTCAGGTCTTTGAAATACTCGTTAACAGCAGGGCTGCAGGTCCTGGTTTAGAAAGAACTACAGTGCTCAAGTGGGTGCAGTTTTGTGAAGAGACGCGTGTCGGTTGGTATGTCTGCTTCAGGTCTTTGGCCGTTTCCTGATTCTGTGCTCTTTGTGCAACTAGCTTTAAATCTAGCTAAAACCTCCATTTTAGGAGTCTTTCCTTGCAATTTGGTGCACTTTGTTTAAGGAATCGATCTGATAATGATACTAAATCAATAATAATGATACTATATAATCCAGTAATAACGAGAAGGGGGAAAGACTCCTCTAAAAAGTTACTATATGTGCTCTGCTGGGTCTTTATCATACAGATACTTGGTAGCTCAGTTTTTGTAACTGTTTCTGTAGGAATGTGAACTAGCCTTGTGGGATCTCGCTGGAAAGGCACATAAATATTTTGTCCTTTCCTCCTGTGTCAAGAGTTGGCGCCAATGTTGGGCTGAAATGTAGAACCTTGCAGCCTTGGCTGATCATAGCAATTTGCAGTTCTCTTTTGTTAGATTGAAACCTGTTAACTTGAAAAAGGGTTTTTTGAAGACTCTGAGATTATTAAGTAGAGAAGTTTCCTAAAAAGTTTAATAATGGTGAAGTAATAGTTAAAATTATTACGTTTTTACTGGGAGTTTTAGTTGTGTGTACTGAATAGTTGGTTGTAATTTGAAACTGTCGGGATAGTAAAACCATGAAAAATGGGAGTAACTACTGTGCATATAAAGATTTATTGTGCATCTATGTTACAATATGCTTATTTTATCAAAAGTAGACCATTATGAAAACTGCCTTTTTGCACCTGCTCTTCATTAATTTCTGAAGTTAAATAGTTCTGCGTGGTCTTTTCTACAAAATACCAGAGGGCACTTGGGGGTTATTAGCAGCAAATACTTGCTGAATGTGGAGTTTAATACTAATGGTAAAATAATCCACTCCTAGTTTTGTAGCTTAACTACTGTTAAGCAAGAAAAAAACAACCCCAAACCAACACCCTCAAAAACTTTAAGTAGTGGAGAACTGTTATATTAAATTGTATTATTTTTAGGACAATTAGAATTCAGCGTAAGAGTTAGTATTAGTGTATTCCTGTTAATTTTTTTTAAAAAAGGTATTTCAGAATAGTAAACAAGCACCTCATAACACAGAAGAACATCCACCATAGCTTACATAGTTTCTTTTTTAAAAAAAGTTTCATTTGTGTCTGGAAGTAGCAGCTCTGGCTGAACCTTAAGAGTTTTAGTTTCACGTGTAGTGTATGAAATTAGTCCATTACACAATCCAATTCCTGTTGGAAGTGTCCTGAAAGCTTTTTCAGAAGAAAAATCTCAGCAATGTAAAATCTGAAAATACAAGCTTCCCCCCACCTGTGTTACTGTAATTTTGGTGCAAGGTTTCATTTCACTCTTTAGGCATAGTAGAAGCAAAGCTATTTAGGAAAAAAGTGAAGGTCAGTCAGTCTTCTTAATGGATGTTGGAAGAAGAGAATCAATCTAATTTTTTTTTTTTTAGAAGCAAATATTGGTAATTCATTTTTTGGCAAATAACAAATGTCTTTGCAATTAATTTTGCATGATTGGCCTTTGGTTATCAGCCAAGAAATGTGATCAGTCATATTTTAGTAGTTCTTAAAAATGTCATATACATAAAGTTAAAATCTGTTCAATGATCAAATAACTAGGTATTTCTTAGTGATACTCAGTTATCTGCATAGCGTGCAGCTTTACTGTGGTGTGGTTTATATCAGCTGTACTTGTGTAGTTTGACCATTTTTGAAAGTTTTCAGTTTCAAAGAGCCCAACCCTCTGTTCCATTGTGCTTGAAGTGCTGCGGCAGGGAAGGGTCATCGTTTCAGCACTAATGAATCCTGACATTGAGGGACAACCCGTGTTCCTTGCATGATATAAAAAGGATCTTTGTGTTACTTTAAACACAAGATGGAGGAGGGTTGGCTTTAGGATTGGAAAATACTTGTTATCTTTAAAAACTTCTCAGCCTCAAAGGTTAACTGAAATCTAACTTAAAAAGTGGGAAAAAAAAAAAAAAAATCAGCATTTTTAGCTGTGACGGATGGGAAAAAAGAGAAAGGCCAATAGGAAGAGTTCCCAACTTCAAATACTTACTTCTCACCCTGATTTTGTGTGAATGTTTTGGAATTATTTTGACCCAAACTTGTGTTGTAGGATATACTTGTATGAAATACACCACTAATAAAACTAGAGCAAGAAAAATATTTTCTCAGTTTGTCTTGGTGGGCATTTGTTAGGATTTTTGGATACCAGCCTTTGGTTAACAGTTCGATAACTGTTAGCTTGTCTTAAAATCAGTGTAAGTATTTAAAAGACAGTAAACATTTGCTTCTTAAATTAAGCCAGATGGACACCTTTGGTACTGACAGGAGCTTGAAATCAGTCCTGCTTATATTTTTAACAGTAAAATACCTTACTGATTATTGGTTTCTGTAATTATTTTTTGTAAATAAAGTATAATCTTATTCTTTTAAGTGTGACCTTTCTTAAATCTAAAATAACCTTGTATTACTCAGTTCTAAAACTTAACTAAAGCTTATTTCATAGGGGTTTAAGGTTTCCTTATGAAGGGAAATACAAAGCTGCTCTCAGCCTGTGTAATACTACCAGACCACTGTGGTTTGAACCAAGACGTCGTGATGGTTGCCTGCCTCATTTTAAATTGTTTTGGTTGAAATTTTCCAAATACTTTCATTCCAAGATTGAAGCAGTGGAAAAATATTGTTATGCCCAAATGAGTTATTTAGAAATGTTTTATTATTGCTCATTTTTTCTAGGAAGAAAATTGAGTTTGCACTGAGGGTGTTTCAGTGCATAAGAGCTGTGTGAAATTCAACAGCACTTTCCATGCATTTGCAATTCAGGGCTGCTTTGGGATGAGGTGTATCTCGGTTTAATAACTGGGGTGTGGGTTGGCAGGAGAGGGAGAGCTGGTATGAAGAAGTGTTTATTTAAAATACAAGTAAAGAATCTTTTTAACTTGTGCTCATTTGCTTCTCCTTCCCTGGCAGGAAAAAGAGGGGAAGTTGCCTGGACTAAGAGTTTGGGTAAGAAAGGCGGAATCTAAGGGGGATAAATGGGAGCCCCTGACTGGCTGCCACAAGACAAGGCACCAGCTTGGAGTCAGGGAGCTGGGAAGCTGGATCTATGCTGGGATTAGGAACCACTGGGTGGAGTGAAAGACGTGGTGGGGATGAGAGAATGTCTGAAGAGCAAGCAGGGCCAGGAGAACAGTAAGATTAATTAGGCAAAGAATTAATATTGAGGAAGATGCTTGAGACTGGGTTGCAAATTTGGGGGGTAGAAGTGGAAAAAACTGCTTATTTTGTAGCCTAAGCCTGTATTTTGTAGCCTAGCTCTAAAACGGAAGTTTGGGAGTGAGGGGAGAGACTGATACGGATCTGTTAGCTAGACCAGGGCAAAATACATTGAGTTTGGAAGAAGCAGGTAGAGTAGGGTTTGGTGCCTGGAAACAAGCTGAGCCACTGCTGCCAGTTCTTCACCTTGGCTGGCAAATATGTGATACTTACAGGCTTCAGGAAATTTCCACATAATTTGTTTTTCTGTTGGCTTTTGTAGTAATAACTAAGATATATGTAAGCATATATTGTGTCTGGAGAAAAATTCTGAGAGAATTTCAGAGCTTGCAAGTCAAGCTCTCCAAAATTAGTAAAAAGCAGGTTGTCAAGATCTCTTTCTGTCCCAAGGTGTGATATGCTCATGTGACTACGTGCTGTAAATAAGATGCAAGATAAAAACCATCTTCTGTGAAACTGTCCTGATGAACTGGTTTCTCCCCTGCCTCCATCGCAATGACCTTATGCATTCTCCAGTGATAAACTGACTGAATGGCTGAATATCAGTTGGCTTGCTGGGTCCTCCCTCGAGGCCGTGCGGCTTGCGGAAGCACTGTGTCTTCCCCAGGGTGACTGATGGCTCTAAGAGTGATGCTTTGAAATATCCTTTTATCACCAAGGCTTCCAAGACAAGGGAATGCATTTAACCTTAGTTTGAAAGTACCTCTGGCAGCTCCTATGTGCAGTGATGGTAGAGGTGCGTTTTGGGAATGAAGGGTCAGTATCCTCAAGGTTTGTGTTCAGTTGCTCTTTTGGCAGGCAGCCAGCGCTGTCCTGCTTAATGCAATGGAAGGGCAATGCAGTTGAACAGCCTCATTCAGCTAAACCTGAACAGATTTTGATGGGACAAATAAATGTCACTTTCTCTATCCAAAATTGCTCCCTCTTCCTCCAGCTGCTGCTGTTTGCAGATGGCCTGTGAAATTCGAAGGTGTTAGTGTTTTCTGAGGTGGCAAGAGTATTTTGTATTAGTAACTGTTCACTTGCAGAAGTGTAGCAGCTCCTCCTACAAACTGTCATGCTCGAGTGTAATATAACGTCTTTCCACTAAATGAAATACCCACAGGAGACTGGCTGACTAGGAGCACTGGCAATGGGATACAGATCCTTTAATCTGTAGGAATGGTAAATGTTTACAGTTGATGGCTGTATAATGGCATAAAATAAGTAATCACAGTCTCGCTTCCAAATGAGAGGTCTTAGTATCTCATATATCCCCATTTAGGTGTTTTCAGGAAGGCCATAGATTTAATAATGGCTGTGACCCTCAGTGCCTCTCATCTACTTGTTTGGGCCTTGCCGATCCCAGTTGTAGCCTGCTGGTAGAAGGGTGTGAAACAGCTTCGTCTTGTGCTACTTCGATAGCAAGTAGACTTTGGTTTCCAGGGCAAAGTACCTGGTTTTGCTGTGTGCGAAATTCTTTGGTGATGGAGTGAGGATGTGCATACTGTTGGTGAGAGCAGCTCAATGGATAATTGAAATGTGACTGCAACTTAGTGGTTTCGTCCTTTGCTGATGACCATGGTTCAGTCTAGCAGGGAGTGTTTGGTCTGCAATCTGTTTTGAAAAAGCTTCTTTTCAGCAATGGCAAATTTTAAGCTTTAAGATGAGCACCAGATGTAGACAGAACAGATGCCATCACTAATTTCAGAATTTGTATGAAGAGGAAAACCATGTTTTTAGATTATTTTTATTACTTATTTGATTTGCTCATAATAAATGTTTGTTAATATAATGATTTATATGAGACATAGCTTTTTCCAGTTATCAGAGGTTGCCAACATGTTTTGTCAACTTTTGATATAAAAGAAAAAATGATAATAGTGTGAATTACTCAATTAAGTGTGGCTTCTGCAAAGCTCTGCTTTTGGATTAACATCCTGCTTTCTGCAGTATGTAAAGGCTCACTTTACATTTAAAAAAAACTTACTGGAGGAAAGATAATTTTGCACTCATCTTCAGATGCTAAGTTGTGAATAGACAGAAGTGTTACTCTCCTGTTACTACTTTTGAAAGATTATTTCTTTAATTTTCTGGATGCCATAAATTGTCTTTCACCACCACCCACCACCCCTGCCTTTTATAAGTAAAGCTGCTTCACTTCTGTAGCTTATGTTGTACTGAATTGATGGCAAAGAATAGCACGGTTTAAGAAGATAAATGTCAGGAATGTCTCCTAAAGTAGACATTCAGATTTTTTTGGATTAATGGGAAAGAAGGTCAATAATTGCATGGATTTCAATAAGCTTGAGAAGAAATGGCATTCCTGTGGTGCTAGTGATTATTAAAACGTTGTGAATTCATTTCAAGATACTGTACTCAAGTTTAATGTATCTTCCACTATAAAAGAATGACTCAGTAAGGGCTGCCAATTTGTACAGATGATAGGAAATAATTCATAAAGCATTTGTATTTTTTAAGAGGAAAAAAAGTTATAGCAGGCAATAGCTAAATTCCTGGATGGTAGTCTTAATCTTAGTTCTGCCTTATTAAATAGGGCCCTCCAGACTTTCAGCAGCATACACCTGGACCAGTTCCTACCAACTTCTCACAAGCCCCAAGGCTGCCAATCCAGGACCAGTGGAGAGGGCCGCCACCACCACCACCACCACTCCCTCCTCCACCTCCTCAGGAAAGAGATCCTTTCTTCATAGCAGGTAAGCATTTTCATCTCCATTAATATAGAAAAACCACTTTTTGTAAAGTGGTTATACAGTCTAAGTGTGTATCATCTAACATGAAGTGTTTGGAAGAGGCTGAAGACCAGAAGATCCTGTTTGATGTAGCCAGTCCATTACACACCAAAAGTTCTGGTGGTCTGGTATCTTTTTCCTTCCTTGGTGTAATCTTGTGTCTCCATCTGTAACTACCATCAACCTGTGTATTTATGCAAGTACAAAATAAAATTGGTGTCTAAGTGATGCAATAAAGTTGTAATTTTTTTTTTTTTAGATAACTAGTACTCTCCATCCACTTGGGTTTCAATTACTAACTCTTTAAACCATCTGGACAATGTGTGTACTGTAAGAAATCTGTTAAGGTTAGCTGAAATGATACAGCATAGCAGACAAAATAGGTATTGTGTCTGTATGTATATATAGATGTATGTATATATAGATGTATGTATATATAGATGTATGTAATTATGTATATATAGAGTATGTGTTGTAGATATTTTACACACACTATATGTAAAAATTTGCTAAATTTCTGATCAGCAAACTGTGTCAATGTTTTATGAGTTCTTGTGTGGTTTACACTCTAATCCCTGGAATCCTTCATTGATTCTACTGGAGTAGAACTTGCAAAAGGTATTCCCAATTCCAGCGTATTACCAGTTGTGCTGGTCCTTCAAGCATCAATTCCGTTTATGCAGAGATGGCAGAAGCAAGAGAAGTGTAACCTCGAGGGTAGTTCTTAAAATTAAAGTATCTCATACAATTTTGCTTTCTACAAATTTCAGCTTACTTTTCTAAACCAAAACAGAGCTTTGTGGTTTGAAAGTGTGTTTGTGTCCCAAGGAGGCTGTCATTTAATTACTTACCTGATTCTCACAGATCCAAGGTTTCCAAGCCATCACTTGTTCGAGCAGCGGAGCCCTCCACCACCGCCACCTCCCCCGCTTCTAAATAGCGCGCACCCCGTCCCTACCCAAAATCCGATGCCGTTCAGCCAGCCCGGGCCAGCCTTTAATCAGCAGGGACAACAACCCGTGTTTCCCAGAGAGCGGCCGGTACGGCCCAACATGCAGCCTCAAGGTCCTGTGGGGATTCTCCACTTCAACCAGCCCGGTTCAGCAAATCCACGACCGTTCATCCCTCCGAGGCAGCAGTTCCTGCAGGCCCCTGGCCAGCCCTTCCTCGCCGCGCACACGCAGCCCAGCATGCAGGTACGGGCCTACGGCAGGATTAGAGTTATTTGAAATCAGAGGTATGAGGCAGATCGTTGTGCCTGAAAAAGTGATGAATTTTCTGCACTAACGTATCTCTAACAGCGAGCCTGCAGCCCGGCACTGGCTCCTGATGAAGTTCCTTTAGCTCTGCAGAGGTCGGGAGAGCGGCCCCGGCCCCGGCCCCGGCCCCGGCCCCGGCCCCGGCCCCGGCCCCGGCCCCGGCCCCGGCCCCGGCCCCGGCCCCGGCCCCGGCCCCGGCCCCGGCCCCGGCCCCGGCCCCGGCCCCGGCCCCGGCCCCGGCCCCGGCCCCGGCCGGGTCAGCGGCAGGGCGGGAGCGCCCTCTGCCGCCCAGCTGCGGAGCCCGGCAGGGAGCCGGGGCCCTCCCGCACACCGGGAGGAAGCTGAATCGCAGCTCGAAGCGGGTAAAAATGTTTTGGGGATGTGACGGGCCCTGCATGTTCTGTGGGTTTTGTGCGGGAGCTTTCCCTTGTGTCTGTGTTTTGAACGTGGGAAAATCCTGAAGTATGGTGATGTTGGGAGGAGGGGGGGAAAAAAAAAAAGGGGAAAAAACCCACCAAAACCTAAACAGTTTAGACATTTAAAACATTAGAAAAAAGGATAGAGGGCAGGAATGTTTGCATTTGTCTTTTTCCACTTCAGCTGTTGACTTAGTTTTAAGTGTAGAACTACCTTGCACAGCTTCTTTTAGTCTGTTTTCTACTCAATGTATTCTTGGTTTAGCCTGGTCCATAGCTGCTTACAGATGTTTTGAGGACTTGGGAGACTGGAGCTACTTTTCAGGAGTTTATTACCTTGAAATTAAAACCAAATAATTTTTCTCTTCCTGTGAAGGGTCCCTTGCATCCTCCATTACAGCCTCAGCCACAACCTCAGCCTCAGCAGCACCATCACCAGCAGCAGCAGCAGCACCATCACCAGCAGCAGCAGCAGCAACACCATCATCATCTCCAAGGGCCACCACAGCCCTTGATGCCCATGAACCAGCCACAGTTCAGGCCTCATATGCAGGCCACGCAGCAGCAGCCAAATAATAACAGGATGCAGTGTCAGCCACGACAGGGTCCAATGAAGCCAAGGCATGTAAGTACCACATACATCAGTGATGCCTTTGCGTAGTTGTGCATGGGTAACAGGCATGTAAGCACAGGTTTCAAAACTCTCCAGTGTGGTTTTTCAGTCCCACTTGTTCTGTCCTGCTGTCACCTTCTTTCACCATTTCTTGCTTTGATCATTTTATAACCTGCATCCAAAAGTAGCACACGTATCTTTCACTTTTTCTTTCCTCCTCCAGTCTTCAGTGTTTTTCTTGATCTGTGGCCAATAAAAGATGATACAGTTGCCCAAGAACTGACAATAAAGGGTTTTTGGAGGATAGGTTTGCTTAGTAAGATTTTAAACTGCTGGTAGCCTGTAATTGTGTGGGAGCCCAGTTCTCTGACACTTTCAATTTGAAGACCTCTCTGTACCACTGCTAATAACCTTTCTGGTTCAGATAGTGCCACTCACGTCTTGAGTTTGCTCCAGTGCAGCATGTTCTGTTACTCAGTAGGTTGGGGTAGTACAACAGTCTGAAGCAGTGCTCAAGACAACATGACTGCAGTTCAGAGTAATGGCTTTGATTAGGAAAATAAATCACACAGTGAAGCCAATTTCTCAGAAAGATGCTAAACAACTGAGGTTCAGTTTTGCTTTTAATTAAAAAAAAATAAAACCATTGTTAAAATGTCCTCATTTTAATAATTTTTCTTTTTGCATTGAAAATATTGTGCCTCTTTGAAGAGTGTTTTTTCCCAAACTTAACTAGGTCATGAAAATGTGAAACAGGAAACACTTTTCAACTGGTTTGTCATGAAAAAGTCTGCAGTTTTTTTCATTTTCTGCTTTTCAGAATACACCATCACAAAATATTGTCAAGCGTCCAAATCAGCAGCTACAGTCAACTGCTCCAAGAAATAGTAACTTGCGTGAGTTGCCAATAGCACCATCACATGCTATGGAAATGAGCAACAACAGGCGAACCTCCACCCCAGCAGCTCAGGTCAAACCCATTACCAGCACGATGTCTGCCACCAAGTCTGTAGCTGGTGTTGGAAACGCACAGGGACGGCCTGAGATGAAAGCTAAAGCAATCACGCCAGTGGGCCAAGCAAAATCAGAAGTAAAAGCTGAACCAGAGGTAAGGCTTTTTTTTTTTAAAAAAAAAAAACAAACCAAAAACCACCAAACAACTGCAACCACCCAAACCAACAACAAACAAAAAACTCACCTTTTAAAAAATTTTCTAGGCTTACTTAATAACTGTAAGCACGCTTAATGTATTATTCACCCAATATTTTTGGTGCCACTAGAGTCTTCCCTTCTGAGTTGCACTTTCCTCTTTAATGTGATAGCAAAACCAGTCTCCACTAACAAAAAAGTTTGGAAGGTTGGCAGGGCTGTGGTGAATCTATTTTGCAGGAGAAGGGGTCATTTCTACTATGAAAAGGCAGAGGTTAAGTAAAGGTCATCAATGATGCAAGCCTCTGAAATACCCATAGTGCCCATTTTTATCTTCTAGGATTATATCATCCTTTTTCTCAGGTAATATAATTCTTTTAAGTCAGAAAGCTGCTTCTCTTCCATTTCCTATGATGCTGTATGGCTAAAAAAAAAAAAAAAAGGACTATTTGGGGAGTTATCTTTGTCATGCCCTTTTCCTTTAGGCTGCCCAGTCTCCTCTAGGATCTTGAGCACTCATGTGGGAGGTTGCAGTTGCATTGCCCATGGACCTTCTTGCTCTTGAAGAAGGAAATCTCTCTCTTATGAAATCTTTTGGCATAAGGGAAAATAGGAGATGCTCTCAAGTTTTCAGTTTTGGGGAAAAAAATGGTGTTTTCTCTGCTAGTACTCTCCACAATCAAAAAGAGAGATGCCAGTGTTTTGGGCTCTGCTAGGTTGTGCAGTGTGAACAGATGACCATTTTCCTGCACAGATTCTCCTGAAAGCTAAAGACGACTCACTCTCCATGAGCACTGTTGGTTTGAGAGAGTGGGTAGGATTGCGCTGATGGTGCTGTTAATTCTAAACATCAGGAGGTGCCAGAGGAATGTGATGGCTAAATACACTCTTTAAAATTTCTGAGTGTCAGGTTATTCTGGGTAGAACTGTAAGTCTTGATAGTTTAGTTGACCATGAATCTTGTCTCAAGGACCAGGTTTTCTCCAACAACTGTTGGAAAGCTTTAATTGTGATAATACCACCTTCCCTTTAAGCTGCTTGTGATTAGCCTTTCATCTTGTTCTTAAATTAGGGATGGTCATAACTAATTTTCACAAATCAGGCACAAAAGAAACCCATAGCTAGCAGTGTTTGACCTCCTGTGCACTTGTTCTGCAACGGGAATATAAAAAAATAATCCTTATTTCAGGTTTTCAGCTTTTAATTTTGATCTTTTATGAAAAAAATGGCTTAAGTAATCTTTCCCTCAGTTCAGTCTCTTGGAATAATCCAAGTCACAGAAAATGCAGTCAGTGCCTCTTAGAGAAGTCTCAGGCCGTTAGTAAAGGTAAGTTTTGAAGAGCTGTGCAAAGGCCTCCTCGTCTAAATTATCTTGTAGTTCTTTCATAGTATAGTTATGTGAAACTTAAGGCATTAGTTCTGAAATATCTCTAGCAGTGTTTGGAAAAATGAACGAGTGTTTTTTCACCCCTCTTAATTTAAAAAAGCAAAACACTAACAAAGCAGTCATCTCATTATCTCCATTTTAATTTTTAAACATATCCTAACCTTTCATGCTAAGGCTAATCAATCTTACTCATGTGAATTCTTGGGTTTACAAATAAAGCTTTCTTTTTATTTCTATGTCAAAGCTATCTTTGAAAACAGTTTGATACCTGTTACATGTAAGTTTTTGCAAAACAGGATACAAAAAAAAATTGCCTTGCAAAATTGTCTCCTAGTGTTTCCTATTATTAACCATAAAAGTAAAGCCTTTGTAGATGATACATTTGACAGGTACTAGAAAAGTGTGTGAATGTGTGCGCGCGCGCAGAAACCCTTCTACTTTCGAAATGAACTTGAAATAGAGCCTTGTGCTGCAAGCAAGGGTATAGTAGCTGTGGTTCCCTTTCAGCTGTGCCGCTCCAATACTCCTGTTCACTGATGCAGCTTAGTGTCACTTCTACAGACAGCATTACTGCACTAGTAAAGTTCATTACTAAGCATTTAATCATATTCTTCACTATTCTTGTAGGTTATTACATTTCTCTCCTTAGGCAGATTGTAATGTTTTTCAGTCTTTTTTTGTGTGTTTTTCTTGTAAATAGCTAACTTTGTCCTGTTCTTTTGCTTTCTGCAAAGATGAGAAAGAGTTAAGTTCTGTCATCTTTTCTAGCTGTATTGCTCATAACTGACTTGGGCAGGTTATTTTGCAAGTGTCTTCAACTGGAAAATTATTAAGAATTTTCTTTGCATCCTTCTTTCTGAAGAGTCAGTGGCCATACTTATGAATGGCCTATCATTCAGGAAGCACTGAAAAAAAGCAATATTGGCTGTTAAAGGTTTTGCTTACCTTCAAAGGTTTGCAACCTGAGTGACTAGAAGATTAAAAAATATATTTCTACTAATGGTATGCTTGTGTTCCCGTTCCTCTGAGGCTGCAGAATATTGACTTTAAATGTCTTTGTTTAAAATAGCTGTTACTTGCCAAGATTTGAACTTGCATGTCCTCAGTCTGAAAAATCATTTTGTCAATGAAATTGGGAAGTATGGGGGGGTGACTGTGGGTCTAATTCTGCTCATGTTGAGGTCAGTTGAGGATAAGAGGAATGAAGGCATTATTAAACATTTTTTAGTTTAAAGAAGGAGGGGACTCATAGAATGGCTTGGGTTGGAAGGGACCTTAAAGATCATCTAGTCCCGACACCCTCCGCTAGACCAGGTTGCCCAAAGCCCCATCCAACCTGGCCTTGAATGCCTCCAGGGATGGGGCATCCACAGCTTCTGTGGGCAACCTGTTCCAGTGCCTCACTACCCTAACAGTAAAGAATTTCTTCCTAATATCTAGTCTGAATCTCCCCTCTTTCAGCTTCAACCCTTTCCCCCTTGTCCTGTCACTCCATGCCCTTATAAAAAGCCCCCCTCCAGCTTTCCTGTAGGCCACTTTAGGTACTGGAAGGCTGCTATAAGGTCTGCCCGGAGCCTTCTCTTATGCTGCTCTTCAGTTAGACTCAGAAAAGCAGTCTGTACATTTTTTTTTTTTTTTGGCACTTTCCATCAAAGCCTATTTGGACCTGAAAGCAGAAGAAAACCTATAGCTAAGGCTTGGTCTTCTCTTCAAGCTGCAATGAAATATGTTGTGTTCAAGAACTGTTCAAAGACAGATGAGAATCTCCACTTCAAAACCAAACAAACAAAACCACCCCAAAACCCCTAAACTACAACAAAAAACTAACAAAAACAACCCACCACAAAATCCAACCAAAAAAATACCCTCCATAAAACCATGGGAAATGCTTCACATCTCTGGCCTTGTACTCTGTAGCCTCCTGTAAAAGATCATTTCTTCATGTGGTAAAGTTTTCTTCAGAAAAAGGTGAAGTGTCAAGAGTTTGTCTAGGAAAAAGGCTGCTTCAAGTTCTGCTTCTTGACTTAGAGATAATGTTGCTTTTGGCAGGAAGCTTCCAAACACAAGCTGTGAACTTTGTGACATCTTTGAAGGATGTCTACTTTCTTGCAGTTGCTGGCCTTTTTGGGGGGTTTTTGTTGTTGTTTTGGTTTTTGGTGGTTTTTTTGGCAGTGCTACTGCTTGTTGGAGAAATCTGCACTGGGCTTGTTAAACTAATGAGATGAAAACCATTAGCAGTAGGCATTGCATACTGTTTCCATCTTGACCAATATGCTGGCTTGACTGTTCCACATGATGAAGCTCCTTATTACATAGCATAGGTTATTTATATATACTATAGGTCTTCTTTATATATACACACGCTCTCTGTATAGTATATATAAGGTGCTCTTAAAGCTAAGCAGCAGAGGATTTAACTGCCCTTGTTTTCAACCTAGCAAGGACTTTGCCCATTCTGAATCTGTACTGTTGGGTCATTGCACAACTAATTGCAATTAAACCTGACTCCTAATTCAAATATTTTGTTAGTGATCACACGGTCTTCATATTGTTTGGCCTTACTCTAGCTGCAAGGGTATTTTACTGAGAACTTAACAGTAGTAGCAACTTGCTTATGAAGATGAGGGATTTTAGGTCTACCTATAGCCCGTTAAAGGGCTGATCTGCAGTTGCCATAACCTCAGAGCTCTTGGCCCTTCATTTCAAAGCTTACCCTTTAAAAAGGAATTGATTTCATAGGATCTGTACTGATTTCCTATGTATTGAGTTGAGTTCCTGAAAGGAAAAATTCAGATTATATTTGAGATCACGTTACCTAAAGGTTATACTAAGCATTCATCTAACTTCATATGTGTTGGTAATATAGTTTGTCAGCTCTTTTCTGTGTTTAATGCTATTGTAGTTAAAATCATTGTATCTGTCCATACTGCATGGACATATTGGTCAGAGTCCCTCAGGGTGTTCATTCCTTGTCTGCTGGCAAGATTCATTTTAAGAGTGCCACAAAGCACACATCTCTGTGCTGCTATATGTAACCTTTGAGTTAGTGTTTTGTACTTACTAGATTGTGATCTACATCTTCCAAGGCCTTCAGAACTAGTTAGATGATAATATGAGCAGACAGGTCCCTGATAATAAAGGAGAGCTGATAGAAGAGCTGGTCTCATGCAGATTCTTGCTGGTATTGACATCCTCAATTGAACATTAAAAAAAAAAAAAAAAAGTACAGCACTGCCTCCAAAGGTAGATTTGGTACTGGCTCACCGGCAGTACATCAAACCCGTTTAGGTAAAATGTAGAATATTCTGATCTAAAAGCAAGTGAATAAACTAATTCATTAAGTTAAGTGGAAGAGGTTTTGTGTTTGGACAGTGTCAGTAATTGAGATATCTACTGTCTCTAAAAGTGACTGAAAATTTTATTCATTGCATCAGGATCTGCATAACGGAACATTCTCCTCCTATCTGGAGCTTATCTGTATTTTGTATCATCCTATGCAAAGCATATTTAAGGCTCTTACCCTGTTGCTGTATTTTGTAAGGGCCTTGTTCTTTTTTTTTTTACTACAATCCAGCATCTCCAGTTTTCAATTTAACATGAAATATTTGAGTTTCCTACTAGTGTCCATTTTACTTTGTAGAAGTACGTTCCTGTTACCACATATCAATGAAGACCTGTAATCTAGTCGTTAGAGTCATTAGCTATTAATCACCACCATTGTAGTCTGAAAAGTGTAGAGAAAGATCAGAACCCTTTGGTATATGAAGCATTCTCCTAAAAAGGACAGTGTTAGACCTCATCTCAGAACTACAGCCTCTCTGTAAACCAACATTGTTTTTTTTTTTCCTTTCTGTAAACCAAGATTATAGTTGGATCTGTTCTGCCCTTTTTTCCTTGGGTAAGGGGGGATTCTGGGAGGTACCAGGGATAAAAGCACTTGGAGTTTAAAAAAAAAAAAAAAAAGTTGTTGCACACTTGGGTTCTATACATGCAAAAAATGGCATTTCTGTTTACCAGAGCTTGCGCTCAGTTACTGCAAGGTAAATAATGTCATCGCGGATCCCTTATTTGAGAAAAGTTTTAACGTTCTTTATGCTGTAATTTACCAAAATGCAAAGTATTGTTACTTTGAGAGCCTGTTTTTGTTAGGGGTGATTAATATATCATGAGTGGAATGTTATGCTCATTACCATCTGTAAACAGTTTCTACAAGTCTCTAATATTTGAAATAGTTGAAAATAAAAAAATAATAGAATGAAAAAGTATGCTTTGTAGTTTTGAAAACACACCTGTGATTATATCACAAGAGCAATTTGATTTCTTTTCTAGGGTGATGAGAATCTGCATTTCCTTGACTTTTGCCCATTTCATACAGCTTTTCATAAGAACCCGCTGTGCCAAAGTTGAAGAATCTTTAGAAAGGTTATTTGATGGTGTGTAATACTTTCAGAAGGGCCAAGGCTGGAATATTAAAGGCATTCTCTATATACCATTAATATTCCAACACTGCATTTGGCAACATTTTGATTCTGAAGAGAGTGCACGAGTTCAAGGTCAGAGAGATTGACTTGTGCTGTTCATTATAACCAATTATTGTGTGACAAATGAGTTTGAGATCAGGCTGAAAATTCTGAGAGAAAAATCAATAGTTCTAATCAGGGCCTTTCAGGTCATTTACCACCCTACCTTTTGTTACTTTGTCAGAAAAGAACAAGATAAAACCTGTGTGACAGTGGGTTGCCTCCGTATTGTTACTTTTCATTTGAAACATATTTTGATATCTTGAATTATATTAATAGTTTAATTGGTTTTAGAAACTTCTAAATGAGTTCCAATTTGTAAAACTTTGTATTCTTTTTTATTTTTTTTTAGTATTCTGATAAGATTTCTCAACTGGTATTAAAGCGCTCTCTATCTCTTTTTTTTCCTCTTCCTGTCTAGGAAGTAGCATATCTAAGTCCTAAAACAGATTTGCGCTGTTTGTTTGTAATGAATAGCAAATAAACCTTACCAGCAGTTATACTCCACTAATAGCCTTAGTGATATCAGAGATAATTTAAAAAGCTCTTCAGAGAGTTACAGCTTCATGACATCTGAAGCCACAATTTAATGTTGTTTTGACCAAGTTGGGCATTTGTTGAGAATTTCATAAACTCATTTGTATTTTCCTTTGTAGTATCCAGATGAGGATGAAGAAACTAGATTGTATCGTTTGAAAATAGAAGAGCAGAAACGTCTGAGAGAAGAAATCCTGAAACAAAAGGAGCTGAGACGACAGCAGCAGGCTGGCGCTAGGAAGAGAGAATTGCTTGAAAGACTTGCGCAGCAGCAGCAGCAACAGCAACCTTCTACACAACAGTCCTACATGCAGCAGGACGACGACTCCTCCGAGTTCCCCACCAACGGCAGCCCTTACATACCCCACTCTGGCTTACAGACCAGGCAAAATGTGAAAAACAGACTGCTTGTTAAAAAGCAAGATATGGTATTTCCAAATATCCAACCCAAACCCACAGATTTCCCCCAAGTCGGCACAAATATGCAGTATCAAGGACAGCAGCTGAAGCCAGTGAAGCAGCTGAGGCAGACTAGGACAGTACCTCCGAGTCAGCCTCAGGCACCGCAGAAAGTCTTACAGACAAAACCTGCTGCAGCATCGCTGCCCACGACACAGACTGCTCGAGTGGCTTCGGTACAAGCAAGGCCCCAGGAACTGAAACCTGGCGTGAAAAGGACTGTCATGCAGCGGACAAACAGTAGTAGTGGAGATGGGCCCCATGTCGGCAGCAAAGTCAGGGTGATTAAATTGTCAGGAGGGGTAAGTTTTCAAGGCTCATCTCATGTGTGTGTGTTGTCATGGTTTGTTTTTGTGTGTTTCATTCTGTGTAATCCCAAAATAAAAAATGGGCCTAAGCTGACAAGAGAAGTAGCAGGTTTAGCAGACCTAATAGTCAATATTTTATATTTTCAGAACTATAAGTTATTAGTGGTTATTCAGAAATTAATGTTTCCCGTAACACTTTACGGCCAGGCAGTTATCACTGAAATCACATTGAAATAATACTTCTTTCTTTTAAGTTGTAACTTGAGTCTGAAGGACTCCTCAACTCAGCTACCTCATTTTGCTTAAGGTTGATAGACCTGATAATTGGTCTAAGGAAAGGATTTGGATGGCTCTTTTCAAGGCTTGGTTACAAAGTCAGGCTCTGCTTATTTGGTAGTTGAAGCCAGCAAATTTAGTTGTATGCAGATGCTGGTGCTAGTGTGGTTTCTGTACTCAAGGGAAGATTGTTTTTATTTTCTTGGGAAGTGTGTTGTGAAACTAATTTAAGCAGTATATTGGAGGGGGATGTTTTCTGTTAGAGGCTGGGTTTAAAACGTTACCATTTCACTTCTGCATCTAAATGAGATTTCCTTATCTTTTGATGAGGGGTCTATTATCTGCAGAGTGTCCCTTGAGTACCGGTGTTGTGGAGGACTCACAATGCTGTGTGATGGCAGTGTGCATATTTAAGATCTGGGGCTTTGGTTAGAAGGTATGTCGACCAAATTTCTTCTGTCTTAATGAAAAGACAAGTTAATTTGTTAGGGCTTTAAAGAAACTGAGTTGAGGGGACATAGCAAGATCGTGTTGTCAGGGAGAATCTGTCCTCGGGTTTATGCTGAGAAGGAAAGAAGGATGCGATGAAGTTTAATGCTGTGATACATTGGAGGTGGATTTTTTGGAAGAATGCTTCTTAAATTATTTGGATCATTAATTAGGGAAACCTGCAGAACTGCTGTAATCTGTAATGAAGTGAACAGTGTGTTAACAGGGCAGCGACTGAACAAGGCCATGGAGGCCAGGCTTTACTCTGTAGAAATGGGGAGGAAGTTGAAATACCAAAGTCTTAACTACTTTTTATAAACATTTTTTCTATAGCTCATAACACTTAAATACACTTAAAATTGTGAACTGCATAATGACCATGTGGTCTTTGAAAATATTAACATAAAGGGCCTTATTGACTACACAGAGCAAACAACCTGACTTGGAGGATGTCTAATTCCTCAGACATGGTAACTTAAGTACAGAAGAATAAAGTACAAGAAGTTGAAAGAAATTGATTCTGTTGGGCCAAAACTATTTATATATAAATATGTCTGCAGGAATCCCAGTGGCCTGCAAGAGGTATGACAGGTTTGTTATTCATGAATAATTGAATAAAGCAATCATGCACAACTACTTTTATTATGTGGTGAAACAAAACAATGCCCGTCACCACTGTATACAGCTCTTCATAGCAAATGGTTATCAGCACCCATGGTAGCGTTCACAATGAAGTAGTTTTTATCACAGTGCTCTATTTCAGAAAACCATAAATGATTTGTTTCAGATAAGCCTCACGGTAAGCAAGAGCAATTAGCTTTATTAAATGCACGTGTAACCCCTCTTCCATTGTATACAGAAGCAGATTTGCTCTGTCCTTAACTTTGAGATACTGAGGTTTGACCAAGGTAAAGCAGGTGTGTTTACATGTAGCCTTTGTTACTTTTTCATATTGCCATGGGCATTTTAAGTTTTCCTCCCAACTGTGGAAGAATAAAAGCAAGCATTGCAATTAGCTGTTTAACACAGATCAAGATAGTTGATTAATTTTTAATCAGTTAGTGACAAGCTGAATCTATGACTTTGCTTCTTTGACCACATGAGGAAAAAGAGAAAATTGAGCAGCAGGGGGGCTAATCTTGTCCATTTTGACAGGATTTTAAAGAAGAATTAAAAGCTGCTTGGACTCTGAATACTATGAAGATCACGTTTAGTTTCCATTTCTAGTGTTTAGTCCTGCCATGTGCTTTATTTATTTTCACAACTTTTGCCTCAACCCTAAATATAAAGCAAAAGCTAAATCTCATTTTTCCAAGCCATTGTCCTTAGCATGTAATAGTGCTTCCTCTAATTCCCTGCCTTTGGCCAAAGGGATGGCTGGTATCTCTTCTCTGTATGCATTGACTTTATCCTCCAGTTAAGCAGCCCTGCTGCTGCTCTCAGTCTAATCGCTTGCACCCTTTTTCTTTTCTAGAGCTCTTTTGTGCAGAGGTGTTTTGAATACCCACATAGGAGTGAGATGACTGGCGATTAGACGCAGTGCGGGTTCCTTTTCCAAGCTCTCTTAATTTATGTTGGTAAAGACTTGAAAAGTCCCTTCCTTCTCTTTTGGCCTGCCAGCCATGGTACAGCACAACAGTAGAGCTGTCACTTGAAGAAGCTGATTGAGGCCAGAGCTGTGCTAACTTTATCTAAAGGAAATTGACCTAAATCAGGAGCTGGTAGCAAGGGCTGTTCTAGATTTAGTAGGACCATCCACAGAACAGGATTCAATGGTGTTGCGTTGCTGGTGATTTTCTTCAGGAGTTAAGATGTACTTGGTGTATTGGTGACATTCATGATGTACAAATACTGTCAGAAGAAAATGGTTTCTTCTCCTGAGGGCAATCTCTTTCCCAGTCTAAGCTTCTAACTGTGTGTGTGTTTGGTTGCTGGGCACTGCAGTACTACTGAGGATCTCTGACCTCCAGGTAGGAGTATCCCTTGTTACTTAAGAGGGTAAAATGGCCTTTCATGTGTTTCCACAATATTTTTATGGAATTGTAATTGCTAATTAAATTCCAAGAAATATTTTAATTTGTCCACTTGATCTGTTTCATGATGCCTTAATTTATGGCTTCTTATACTTAAAGAAAAGGGAAGAAGATTCAGCATTCAGTATGTCAAACTAAGCGCATATCAAGGTGACATATGTTAGGTACTGTCATTAACAATTTTATCTGATGCTATTTTTTTAAAACAAATCCTGCCTCCCACCCACCCCCCCCCCCCCCAAATACTCATATACCCATCCCTTTCTAATACTCCTGTAATTTATCCAGGAATGGCAGTACAGTGAATATTTTTCCATTTTAATTACTCTTTTAAATGTTGTGTTCCTGGAAATTGAGGTAGTGTTCAGTAGATAAACTTTGATTTTTTCGGGGTTTTTTTTATAGAGGCCCAAATAGCTTTTGATGGATTCAGTGTACTTTATGGTTTGTGTGGCATGTCTTCAGAGCCATCCTTTCCAGATAGAGCAGTTCAGTGTATTTGCTGAGTATTCAGACTAGTGTATTTCACTAAGAAAACATCTGAGATTTGCCTGGCTTGGTGAGGAGCCTGAAGTCAGTCCTAAAGATACTCATAAGAATAAACTCAATGAGATTGTAGAGTATAGGGAAGAAATACCCTAATAAATCACTTGAAAATGTGATCATAAAATTATACAAAATAGGGGTGAAAGGACCATAGAAATATTTTATTCTGTCTTGAGGTGGGGGGAGGGAGGGGGATAAACTCTGTAGCATTCCTGACAGATTCGTCCAGCCCTTTTCTGAGATCTCATTATTGGAGATTTCTTTGACCATCTATTCCAGTGTCGAACATGTACATTTAGGAGAATTTTATTAGTGACCAAGCCACATTTTCTTGCTGCAATTTTGAATCTATGGCTATTTGTGTTATACTTTGAGAGATGGGAAAGAATTTATTATTATTAAAGCCTCTCTGTGGCTGTCTCTTTTTTAAAGATCTGTTGACTGTTTCTGAGCACTAATATCCTTCACTTCCTCTTGATGAGGCATGTTTTCTAATACCTTGGCTGTTTGTGGTGGTCTTCTTTGGGCTTTCTGTGATCAGTCTGTTGGTAAATAGTTCTAGTACCAGGTACAACTGAATTCCTTAAGCCAATATATTAGAAGTGGTTTTAGTCCTGGAAGAACAGGTTTGTACCAGCTACGACCTTAAATATCTTAAGATCATATAAAATATGTGCTGAATATGTTTTTCATGTAGTTGGAGGTTCTGTGGGAAATGATAGTATCTTAAAATCTCTGTGTCATTCAGTCATCTTATATTGTTGTTGGGTGATTTCTCTCTAGCCAGAAAATGGCCTGCCATGCTCAGAGAGATGTGTGTCTGTCCCAAAGGCCTGAAAATGCTGGTTCTTATGCTGCACCAAGAACACACCAATCTGTCTCTGTGGAAAGCTGCACAATGAGTTTTTTTCCTAAAAAAAAAAAAAAATATATATATATATATAAAAAAAAAATCTCAGTGTTTTCTGTTGGATTAGTGGCAATATCTTACTAGTAATCATAATTCCTGAAAACCTGAGATGATGCTTCATCTGAAAAGCTTGAAGAAAGATTTGGCAAGTTCTTTTGTTTGAAAAGCCTGTCACAAAAAATGTCCTCAGATTGTAAAAAGAAAAAGATAATTAGAATGGAAGATAGACAACTTTATTCGTATTTAGAGTAATTGAGGTGAATATGGAGTTCTAAATATGGAAAAAGATACTGATTGAAATGATTCTTGTTTGATAATGTAACTATATCAACCAACTTTGCTTAATGTTTGTACTTGTTTCTACTTGCATGTGTATGTTCAAGTTTAATTAAAAATATTTGACTTGAAAGCTCTATAGCGCCTTTCATCTAAATATGTCAGGAATTACAAACACTAAGTTTTTGGCATCTACATGACAAGTTCTTGAGGGACCCCTTCTCCCAGCTCCGCAGAAACAACACAGGAACTCTCACTGCATACCATACTATTAGTTTTAATAAGCAGGAGAATGGCATTGCGGTTTATTTGTATCCCAGTATTTGAAGGTGGTATGGATAACGTCTGTAGTCTATCAGCAGCGGACTGATGGACTTTGCAGAAACCGTGGTATCTGAATGACAGGTTGTCATTCACAGAGTGTCAAAATGGGCAAGACCTTTGAAGCAGTACTAATGTAAATCCTGTTGAAAAAGGACTCTGCCTGCCACGACCTGCAAGGTTTCACTCGGGAAATATTTCACAAATGGACGTTAATTTCTTAAATTTGCCTCAAAAACAAACAAAACCAAAAAAACCCAGATAAAAAAAGGAAGTCAGGGAGCCCTGTGGTATTCCTGTTATGAAAAAGTCATAGTATTTTGATGAAACATTTGAAAATTGGCAGTAAACCCTGTCCTCCCAGACCTCCAATGAGGATGGTCCCCATAGAGACAGAGTATTTCATGGCTTGGGGCAGTGAGGCAGGCTATGCTGTACTGTTTGGGGCATGTTTGGTTAATGGGAAAATGAAATACAAGGGCATATGTGGACACATTTAGCAACTAGAGGGTCTGACAACCAAACCAGGCGCAGATAGTACTTTGGGCGGGGGGGGGGGGGGGGGGGGGGGGGGTTGTAATAAAATCCCTGAAAGGGGGAAGAGATATCTACCTAAATTGAATTTAATTTTGCTGTGGATATCTTGGATCTAAAGTGCAATAAAGTATTTCCTGTTGTAGACTACAGAACAGGTTTCTCCTTTTCCTCGGGAGACTTTTAAATTGTATGTTGAAGAGTACTGTTTCCCCCTGAACACCCTGAAAGCAAGGCGTTGGCTTGTTGCTCTTGTTAAGTCTCAAAAGAGAGTTTTTCTGCCCTGTGTTATAGTGCAACATTCACATTGATACGATGTTGGTGTTACGGAGTATCTAGTAGCCCAGTTTCCTGATAGAAAATGCCTAAAGGCTACTGTAACACCGTTGAAGTGCATTACAAAGAGCTAGTTTTCAAATGAAAATTAATTAAATGCAATCTCTTAACTTGGCGGGGAGAAGCATGCAGGTTTGTCCAATTTGAATGTTTTGAGAAGTCACAGATGCCTTGGTCAAACCTGACATACCATTTAACAACTTGGAGTAGACCTTTATTACAGAGGTGTGGCTCTGCACTGGGAGAGTCCTGACACTAACTGGTTGGAGGGAGGTAATGTGGGTTGTCCATGTCAAGACTGTACAAGGAGCTTAGGGCAACACACCAGAGGGATTCAAGTTGCCATTAGTTTTAAGCTTTAAGGAGCATGAACTAGAAAAACCAGATATAGCACAAGAGGGGAAGCTCCCGTTGTACTGGTTTCGGATACCCAGTACTGGCTTTCTGTGCCATAGCTGGTGTCCGGCTGAGAAGTGCTCTTTCAGGAGCTTTGGGCCATCAGAAGTTTTGAGTTGCTGGTATTTTCCAACAGGAGCCTTTTCTCTTGGTGATTTCCCTGCATGTCCAGCCTTCGCTAAAATTCTCTGTCCAAAAAATTATCTCAGAGACTGGCAACTGGGAAGGCAACCAGGAAACTCAAAAACAAGTTTATTGACGTCTATGTCATGTATTTTGCAGACAGCAATGTAAAAATGAAGGTCCTTCTGAAACTATTACACATATCCAGTCCAGAACCTTGATTTTGCTGTAGCTTTGACACAATTTATATTTTTTTCGTAATGAACTGGTGGGTGGTTGTACTAGAAAAGCATGTAGTCATGATTCGGTGTCTGATCATCTGTTTCTGTTGTTCCCGGTGAAACTTCAGCGTAGCATGGGTATGGCTGGGATTCTCTAACATCTCTTTGGCCAGTCCTTCTCCATGCCTTAGTTCTCCTCTCAGGCAGAGGAGGAGATAGTTAAGGTAAGAATTCCGTTAATACATGGGATTAAATGGAAATAGCTGCTTTTTTTGCAAGATGTTTTCTCCTTGATGTCCTGACTTTTCGTACACCATTAGGCACAGAAGAGACGATAGTCATCGCATCATGGCTCGCTGAAGCAGCTTAGCAGTGTCTTTTTATCACAGGAAGGGAACTGTTTCTGCATTTTATTTATTTATTGCTTAGGTTGGGTGCTCTTGTTTGAGGTAAGTTTGCCCCATGCAGAAGTTTTAGACTGGGAAAAATAACCCATAATTCACTGGCCAGCCCCAGAACTGTCTTTTCTGGTGTGAACGGGGAATGCTTTGGTTGTTCTACCACTTCTGTAGTCTGATGTAGCTTATTTCTGCGTGTACTCTGAGTCAAACCTAGACCGTTAGTATGTCTTAAACCAGTTGTTAATGATGAGTTGTCTATTGATAATGTATTCTAGCCTGGCTGGAGAGCGGGAGGTTTTTTTATGTACTGCTATTCTTGAATGTTAAAAAAGAATTTTAAAGGTCTTAGGAGGCCTTTAAAAAAAAAGATGTTTCTCACTGACGTTTGACAGATTGAAAACAGTTCTTCAGCTGTTCAGAAACAGTGTTTGGTCATGTCACTTGGTTGTGGGATGTTTGGTAAATGATCAGGCTTCTTCTTCCCAGTCTCCAATCTGTCAACTGGCTGTATCGAAGTGGTAGAGCATTTGGAGCACCAGTCAAAGAGAAATTGCTAATTATTAGGGGATTGCCTTTAATTTATGTTTATGATAATTGTAGCAAGAAAATACTTGTGTATATTAGATGATAGTCTTTCTTGCTCTACCTGGGTTTTGCTTTACTGGTGTTTCTCTTTGTTACATGGGGATCACAGTTGGCTGTGTAGATGTCTGTTGTCTTTACTATAGTCAGTCACAGTATTAGTAAACTATAAGTTTACATATGAAAAACTATATAGCTGATGAATAGTAATTTCTTTTGTCCTTAAAGATGAATTTAGTAACCCCAAGGATGTTTTGGTTTTTTCTCCCCTCCTAACTCCTGTGATACTCCAGAGGTACTCATTTCTAGAAATATTGGCTTAAAATGGTACCAGATGAGGGGTTTCTCCTTTCTTAAAGGAAATCAATTACAAGACATTTTTGAATTGAGATTTCCCTGCAAGATTTAAGCCTTCATCATGCTACAGAGAATTCTTAGAGTGCATCTAAGAAAAGATGAAAACATTTTGTTCCTCTGTGTTATTTTTACACAAATCAACCAGAGTTTATTTCCTTTAAGTGCTTTATCTGACATGCGCATCCCTTTACTATTGGGTGATTTTGAATTAGCTTTATAAAGATTATATGGATAGACACAGCATTGTCGTAGTTAATAGAAACCTGTGCAGTGAGGTCTATGGGCTGCAAGATCACTAACAGTGCCAATGACAGTGAAGTATGGCCTTATCGAAAGGAGAATTCATAAGAGGCTGCCCTGGGACACTGCACCACTGTCCTTCTGTGTATCCTGACAATGTTATCTGTCCTCTCAGTACGGAGTATCAAATGTCTGTCACGAGTACAGAAATTAATTTAATGTCACCTGAAGACATGCAATTAATCTTTTAGAGGTTTTCATAATACCTTTACAGAAAGAGTTGCCAGTTTGGCGGATTTGGATTTTGGGGTTTAGCAGAAGATAAGGAAAATTAATTTTTCATCAGGGTTAATACAAGCTAGCAGGGCCACAAAGGCTGAGAAAAATGGTTTGGGAATTTGTCAAGTGTTGTCACTCTAGAATAATGCTGCTTAACGTCTGATAGGTGTAATCAAGAGTTGAGATTTCTATAGAGGGGGATTAATCAATTTGCTCACTACAGAATGCAAGTTGGTGATACCATTCCTTCATGGGGTTTAAGAATGAAAATAAGATTTGATCTGTCAAATTGCAAGCAGCTCTGACAGTATCAATAGGGGTTTTTATCAGTACATTTTTAAAGCATTTGTTATAAATAAATTTGTCCTGCTAATGTTGGTGGCAAATAAACTTCATCTTGATTGTAAAACTGTCATAATGATTATGATAGAGTAGAGAGCTTCAGCTTGCTGAATTCAAGCAGTCCCTCATAAAATTCTGCTTTCAGAATTTGTGATCTCATATTTGACAGAACAGTCTTTATGTTTCTCAAAACACAACACTGACTATATATATGTACAGTGAGAGAGTCTTACTATTGAAAAACAGCCTTGATAGGTATCAGGGAATCAGTTGTAAAATTCATGGCCATTGAATGGCATCATTTCTCTTTTTTGTTAGTCCAGTTTTGGATCAAACTCTGCGGACTCTTCCGTAGTAGAAGTTTGAAAACCATTCACCATGTAGATCAAACCCTTTTGCCTCTATCCCTTGAGTTTTTTGTTTAATTACACACAGTGTTTGAAATTAACTTGTCGTTTTGGCACTGCTAACAATCTTGCAGTACTTGAAATTTAAAAGATAGTGTTTATACTTTCCCCTCAACAGAACTCCTGCCACTAAAAAAAAGGCATTTTCATTACTAATGGTAAAGTTTCATTCAAGAGAACTTTCCTGGCTAGGAAAAGCCTGTTAGAAAGGTAGACCTTTTGTAAAACTTGGAAATTTAGAGCTTGAAGGTCAGAATGATTTGTAATATAGAAATTAATCAGTAGACTATAACAGGAGGACATTCTTCCTTTATTGGTTTGCAGACAAAGAATGTAAATTCACTTTTCTGCAGAGGACTTTAGAGGAAATTAGCAGTATAAAACCAGAGCTTTTATCAATCAATCTTGGGTCTCTCTGTCTGGTTTCAGCACTTCGTGCCTCAAATCGTATGAGGCAGGCCATGGTGATGAATTGATGCATCTCTGAAAAATCTAGTTTTGCCCTGTACGTGTCAAAATGCTATAGAAAAAATCAGATTAAAATGTATTTTGACAAGAGAAGACTTAAAATTTTAATACCTTCTTCTGTTGCTACTTGTTTAATTTGGAGAGGGCAGTGACGTAAGGTAATGAAAAATCAGCAATACAGAAACTGTCTTTAAGAAAGGCAAAAGTTGATTTCAGATGAGCTAGAACTGAGACATTTTAAGTAGAAGAGATGCTAGCAGTTTAGCTTCTGTGATTTAGACATCTTTTTGGGTAGTTCTGCAATACAACTTCACTTACCTGCTTGCCTGTAGCTTTGCTGTGTGTTTTGATTTACCTTCTGAGTGCTGGCCTAGTGTGTACCTCATGAGTGAAAATCCGGAGTCAACGTATATACAGCCATCTTTACAATCATACCTCTTTTATTCCAAAATGTAAATGCCCTCATAGGAGTGTGTGACCTGTACGTAATGTTCTATAGTTTTAAGTCCAGATGTTAAAAGCTCTTTGTGGATGTTTTGCTTGACTTGTTCTTTGTTGACGTGCCTGAAGAAGCCGCTAGTTGGCTTACATAGAAGAAGTTTAAAGGATGATGGTGGTGGTGAGTCTAATTTGCCACTGAATACATAGGTTGGTCATGTTGGCTCAGACAGTGCTTGCCCTTGTTCTGTCATGTCTTTAACCAGTGAAAAAGGAATTGGTGCTAAAATTTGTATCTGAGGCTGTTTGTTAGGCACATAGTGACCGAGGAGTCACGTTTGGTTTTCATTTTCTCAAGAAAACCGCCAGATTTTGTCTTTAGTTGAAGCCAGAGCTACCTGTAATGGGAAACAATGTACTGCTGACTTGCAGGGAGCACTGCTAGTCCTTGAGCACTAAGCCGCTTGCTCACGGACCTCTCTTGAGAAGTGGTGCTGCAGGTTCACCTCTGCTCCCCCTCTTCAAGTCATCCCAAGGAGCAGATGATGTTCAGAGCAGTAATGTAAAGAAAGGACTTGATCCAGGTGCCCTTTCTTCCTTCGTGTTGCAGGAACAAGCAGACCTTGCTCCATCCCCTTTTCTTACCCTATGGACTTTATTGTCTTGTATAGGTTTTCTTATTTCCGAAACGTATTAGTTCATTAAAAAGTCTGGAGACGGTTCTACCTTTTCAGCCTTTTGCAGGAGCATCGTGCTAGCAGTGAAGCCCAAAGGTGGCATCTGAGACCCCAGCAGGGAATAAACCCTGTCCAGTTTTTCATCAGCATGAACCAATGTTGTGTGCTTATGCCTTTGACACTGTTATAGTTGTGTGTTTAGTTTATACAGATTTCTTTGGTGACAATTTGGCTTGGTAGTTAAATATTGGGTGGTTGTTAGCCATCCTAGCCTTTTATCGGAAATGATTGTTTGCTTCTGAAGTTTCAGAAATAAGCACATTTGATGTGTTTTGTACCTGAGGGCTTCACTCTCAGATGTTCTTCCTATGTGCTAGGATCGCTTTTTGGTTTGGAAAGAGATGGTTGCAAATATTTATGGTTGGTTTTTACAGCAGGCAGTTAGCAGAGATTAGATTTTAACTCCCAATTACTGTGTTTAAATTCCTCCTAGAATATTTTTTTGTTGCTTTTAGTTTCATCATCTTCCACCTGCTGTAGGGTCAAATAAAAGAAATTATCTGATCAGGGCATAGTGCTTATGGTGATGCTGGTATTGGAACTAATAGTAATATGAGGAGGATTTAATGCTGATTTCCTGGTAAGGTTTTGTTTGTGTGCATACATTTGGGTTTTTCAGGAGAGGAGGAGAGCTGGTGCTTTTATATTTTTGAGCAGTAAATGAAGAGAGACACTCTGAAGGGAAAGCTTTATAATTTCTCACCGGTTACTGCTCTCAAGGGTTTAGATAAAAAATTTTCTGTGAAGCCACAGAGCCATTCGGTTTAGCAGAGAAAAAAAAAAAGTGATTAGAAGTGGAAAAACAGGATGCAGTTTTGTATCGCTTTCTCGCTTTGGACGCTGTGGACGAAAGCCCTTAAGTGGGAAGAGCTTCAAAATTGTTCCCTCTCACAGATCGTGCTTGTGAAGCGTAGATGGTGCAAGGGGGTGATGAAGCTGATTTGTCTGGGATTTAAGTAGCTGAGTTCTTGACGTTGTTGCCTGCATGTACTTCGTGATACAAAGGACTTGATTTAGGGCTGTGAATTGTGAACTAGTGAACTTGCAAACATGAGACTACCCTACATATCACCAGTACCAGATTATTTCTCTTCAAATGATAGCGAAGAGCCTTCAGAAGATCTTTCTTTTGCTTTTGTTTAATCCCAGTAGAGAGGTAATGATTTATATTCTCAATCAAGATAATCTCACTCTTAGACCATAAACCTATTCCTTTTCAGCCTTGTGTTTTTTGTCTCCTTATCTGCAAGAAATGTGCCAGTTAGTATGAAGTCTCTGGTTCGTGATATGTAAAGGAGTTTTGACTTGGGAATATTTTAGGAAAAGGGAAAAAACCCCTATGTAAATAAAGATGCTTTCTTCATTATTTTTTCCCCTTTAGACATGCCTTTGATTGGAGAGCCTTTGCAGTGTTACCTGAGGTTGGTTAGGGACTTAGATGAAACCTTCCCCCTGCAGGTACAATGTTCACTGGTATTTGAGTTCTAAAGTTGGAGTCCAGTCAAGATATAGATACTACTGTTGAAACCATACAATAATATGATGTGCTTTATAGATGCAAAAGTACCTGATCTTTTGTCGGGCTCTGCTGTCTCTTGCCCCATGGGATGTTTTTCAGGGATTGATCTGATCTGGACAGCCAGACACAAGTTCAAGAATCGCCTGTCTGTCTGTAGAAAACATGGAACTGTTTGAGTAGAGGCAGTGGAAGGGAATAATTTCTCTCTTAGTGCTTTCAGCTTATGCTTTTACTGTGCTTGATTGCACTGAGAGAGGTAGTGGAAAGAGCTATGTTGGATGAGAGAGGCACTGAGGTGGTGTTTGGTTGTGCTTGTGATTATAAATATCTATAATAAGAGCTTTATAAAACTAAACCTTGGAGAAGAACTGTTCCAAGTATGGACAGTGTTTGAGGAAGGAGAGTGCTTAAAAGGCTGCTGGTATAGAAGTTGGCAGAATACGTATGAGTTTCAAAATAAATAGCAGTTTTTAACTAAATAGAGATTGGAGTTTTAAAGATGAGCAGAGTATTTGCCTGGTTCTTTGCTTCTTCTGCAATGTGTATGTCTCTCTTCAAAGAAAAATTATAAAATAAATAACGCACACCATAGTTCACATGTACCCCCTGGAAGAAAGAATGATTTGGAAAGAGAATTGAAAACACCTTGCCTCTTTGCATATGAAAAGGCATTATTGAACATTGTAATTACAATAAAGCCTGAACCAAGTAAAGCGTACTTCGGATGCTGTGGATTTATTTCAGACTGAAGCACGATTTCTGGGCTGAGCCCTCGCGCACGCCTGCCACAGCCGCCGGTTTGCTTTAGCAGGCAAAACCCGATGGGTGTTCTCTGCGTGCCGAGGGAGCTGGATGTGCAGGAGGCTGCTCAGGGCGAGGGTTTGCAGTGTCTGGACACTGAGCCGCCTGTTGTGTTGTTGATTTCAGCAGGGGGGAGAGGATGCTGGCTTTTTTCACCCAGAGGGCCAGCCCCAGCGGCCTCAACAACCCCCGGAGCCGAAACAGCAGCCAGTGCGGAAGGTCACATTGACAAAGGGAATGCAACAGCAGCAGCACCAACAGCAGCAGCAGGCACAGATCCATTCACCAGCTCCTCAAGGAGTCAAAAACATCCAGGGAATCCATCAACCTAAAAAGGTGATTTTTTTTGTTTAGATGCATATTGCTGCTAGAAGTTTTACTGTCTAGCTGTGTTGCTCTATTAATAACTAGCATTCTGTTTGTCAATTGCTAGCGCAGGGCTGCATGACCCAGGAGATGCATAATTGCATATAAAGCTTTTAATCTGGAGAGGCCTGTTCGTACCCAGCACAGACTGGAGATGCCTGCAGGTTGTTTCATCTGCTGACTCTCTGGCCAGCACAGTACTCCCTGGGGGAAATGCGTGTGTCCCAAGATAGCTACTGTAGGAGATGGTATCCAACATGCTGTCTGGCTTTATAACCAAGAGTTTTTCTGAAGTTCTGCTTAAGCTTTTATTCTGGCTGTTTCCTGTATACGTAGGAGCACACAGCGACTGTTTCAGGATGCTCTTTGGTTGATCCTCAAACTTAGTATCGCTCAAAACAGTTGGTGATCTTGTAACTTGATTTACGCACGGGGAGGAGGCAGGGAGAGGTTTGGGTGGCAGTGGCGTGTGCCTTCTCTGCACCTGCAAACTGGCACGCTCCCTGAAAATAGCTGGTACTTTGGCTTTTAAGTTATTTCTTGGTTTTGAACTGTTGGCCGTAATCTTCCTGCTTCATGTAGGGATAAAGTTTCCTTACTGATGCGGAGGGGTGTGAAAAGTCATTACCCTCCAGAGGCTTTCCAAGTAGGAATCGAGAGACCGTGTTGAGTGTTAACTCAATGTTAAGTGTTAACTCTGTTTAATGTTTGTTGCTCTGTTTCATTGTTATTTTTCCTCTCTCCAACTGTTCAACCTTTAATTTACAAGAATTAAATCCACACGCTTTCTGCTCCAGAGGATACTGTGGTGCCAGATCTTACAGGATTTGGGGGAAAGGAACTTTGAAAAAAGTTGTTTAAAAGTTACTTAGCATATGTGAGTACTCCCTCCTGATAACAGACCAAGAGTTGGTAGCAATAGAGACTGGAGATGCTTGACGCAGTTTGCTGGTCTGGCAGGTACATTAAATTTACCTGTGGGTTGAGAAGAGAGAAAGTAGAGGGATCACAGGTTGGGTTTTTTGGTCAGACCCAAAATATGGGAGCTGAACACACGCTACTAATCTGATCAGTGTCAAAAACTGGATTATATATTTTGGTCTGAGCCCCTCCACCGCTTGGTCGATCTGTGCTAAAGCTGAGGCTTTTAGCCTCGATGCAATATACATAACTCTCTACATTGCTACCCTTCTAAAAAAGGTTTCTATAAGCAGTGGATGAATATGTTAATAAATGGCTTTTCAAATCAGCAAACAGCAACAAGCTGTTTTAAATCAACACGTACTTTAATCAAGTCTTTAAGTAAATCACCAACTTTTATATCGCCTGTCAAATGCAGTGAGCAGAAGCACTGGGTAAGTAAATCAAAATACTGTTACTTTTGTTGTTGGCAGGTCATTATGCACGGCAGAGGCAGAGGAGTAGCAGGCCAGATGGGCCGAGGACGCTTGATGCCAAATAAACAGAACCTGCGAGTGGTGGAGTGCAAACCTCAGCCCTGTATTGTGTCAGTTGAAGGGCTTTCTTCATCAACTACTGATGTCCAACTGAAAAACCTGCTGATGTCAGTGGGACCCATTCAGGTAGGTCAACCTCGGTTTATCATTTTTGTGCCAAAAGGCTTTCATTCCGGAAAGCTCAATTAATTCCCTGACACTAAATACAATGTGTGTTTATTGGTAATTTATGTTTGAAGGCGCACACACACACACGCTACACCTGGTAGCAAAGACAAGCACGTGATGATATTGCGGCAGGGGAGGTACGGTAGGATTTTGCTAACCATCACATTCCTGCTGCAAAAGTCTCCTTCATTTTGGAGTTCCTGTGCTGTGTCTCTTAGTTTCGTAGACAATACAAGCCTGTCGATTCTGTGAGGTTGTTAAAGCCAAATGCTTTTATCAAAGCAAAGGTATTTTTAGTTGCTGTCCTCATTTTTATTGTTGACCTGCACCTACCCTCTTGTTTGACATTTACCTTTTCTTGTCATTGCAGTCCTGGGGTAAGAGCATTAATGACCATTACCCAGTGGAGATGTTGTACCATGTAGCACCATCTACTTTTTCAGATGAAAACACGGTCTCCTTTGAAGGATTTTATTTATCCTTTATTTTTTTAGAAGGTTCTCTTGAAGGTTATGACACACATGCACTGATGTATGTACTGTGAAGCTTCTGATCGTAAACTACCTCCTGGAACTGATGTATCAGTTAAACTGACTTTAGGAAAACAGGAGGTTTTCAAAGCACTGAAGGGCTTAGGAGGCCCTGTCTGACTTACTGTTAGTACATTTGAAAATATCAGTCAATGAATAATGAGACATACAGATGAGGATGATTTTTTTCGTTGATTTTTTTTTTTTTTAAATTTTGAATGCTCCTTTTGACAGGATCAACATTTTCAGACAAATGCAATGCATGAATTGGAGCTATTCTGTGAGACTTCTTTATTAGTGGGATCATCTCTCTTGCAGAACACACTGCTCTCCTAAAAATGTACACTCTGCCTCAGTTCTTCCCAATTTAGTAAATGGAATAATGCTGAATTATTTAGGTCATCAATTCAGAGAGGTTTAATTTGTTTGTGAAAGCAAAAATACTCTCACAAAATACTTTGTCCCTTCATGTTCTGTAGTACTCTAGGAAATTATTCATACAGTTCCAAAGCACATTTGTTCAGTGTTTACTTGCTAAATCTTGCATGAGAATATTAGAAGGAGATTAATAGAAACCTGGTTGGGAAATACTCACGATTGAGAGAAGTTATTGAGAATATGCTAAAAAATTTATTCAGTACTTGCTGTTTCATAGCAGACTCCAAACTCTGGTCTCTCAATTCAATGTCACAGACCAACTTTGAAGGATGTACTTATAGGAAAAAAAAAAACCAAACTAATTTTCCAGTGGGATTGGATACATCCCTCTGCCCTACAAAACTTGTATTCTTGCAGCAGCATCAGTTGTACCTCTGGAAATTATGGTTTCTAAATCATCTACTTTCACTTTATCAGAGATTTAGAAGTAGTACTTGAAAGAGATGCTTGAATTTAGCTAATGATGTAGAAGGCTTTTGTGCTAATTCTGCACTTGAATTTTGTTGTGGTTTAGCCCCAGCCGGCAGCTGAGCACCACGCGGCTGCCCGCTCACCCTCCCCGCAGTGGGATGGGGAGGAGAATCGGAAGAAAAAGGTAAAACTGGGATAAGGACAGCTTACTGGGACAGCAAAGGAAGAGGAAAATAACAACAATATCAATATACCAAAGAGCATGAGTGGATTTTCTTGTGGCTGTAAATTAGTACTTTTACTAGTGTTTGTGCTGTGCTGTACAAAATCCCCTGCAACTGGAAATGATCAGGAGGCTTTCGATAGTGAAGGGATACTCTATGTGATTATTTCCTCGTTCTTCCTTTAAAATGCATTTCGTGTAAGTGACTTGCAAGGAGGAGTGCAGAGGTGAGCCACTGAAGAGAACCAAGTAGTGAATGGAAGGGCTGCTCGCCCTGCGCGCTTTGGGGCTTTCGTGCATGAGGACGCTATGTGTGAGAGGCTAGGACGGGTCATGGCCGTGACCGGAGCAAAGAGATCTCGGGTAGTGCTGAGCTCTCGTCTTCTAAGGTGAAGTGTTGCAGCTTGATGAACTGAAATAGGAGGGATTTGGGAAGATGGCCATTGTGAGAAAACGGCAAGGTGAGCAGTTCTAGCTGCTTTTTTGGAAATTAAGCAAGGTGCCAAGCTTTAAGCTGGTTCAGACAGAGTTCAAGAGATAGAGGAGGGAAAGATGAGTCAGTTGTAGCCGACTCCATCTTTAAGATGTAGAATAACCTATCTCTAGCTATATTCAGCTAAACTTTCCTTAATGAACTGAACTCTGAGATACTGTTTTCTTAAATTTTATTTATCTTGGGGAGGGGGGTCGTGCTTATTTTTTGCAGTTGTAAAAGAAATTTCAAATCTGAATCAGAACTTAAGGAGTTATCTTCCTGCCTGGATAGTGGCTTAACACAGCACATGCCAATTATCCAACACCCAAATCCCTGCTTAAAGGTAAAGTTTCCCAAACTGTAGAACATATGTGTTTAATGGTGAGCAAGCGTCTTGCTTCAAAGCGATGTGCAAACTCAGCCCATAAATCTGAATATTGCCTCTTCTGTATCAGTTTTGGCTGCAGTCAAGACATGAACATGGGAATGGTTGCGCTGAGGCATAGTTCCCAGAGAAGGGGAAGAAATCCTTCCCAATGATCTCTCTGCTCTTCAACAAGAAGAATAGATCGTGAGCACTTGTCCCACCTGGTACAGGACCTCTGCTTAATCTGCAGCTTCCATGTCGGTGCATGTGTAGAGCAATTGATCCCACACCAGCTTCTATTTTCAAATGTATAGTTTGGCTCCTGATTTTGTTGCAGTGTGCTTATCCTGCATGTGTTTTCTCGGGAAGAGGATCTTCACTGGCGTAATGGCAAGTCTTAACCTGTTTATGGAATAGTCTATAATTGATTAATGGCATGAATGGGGAGGAAGACATTACTTTGTTTTTCTGGGTACGAAAGGGTTAGATTTTTATTTTTAGCTTTTTCATGTCAGTATCATTATCATGGTACAGGTACCTTGCACAAACCTTGGGAAGGGAAGTTGAAAACTTCCCTCAATTTATGATGGTCAGTGCTCCTAGCTTTGTCATCAGCTTGCACTGAGATGGTGGTTCTGTCAGTCAGGGTTTGGGAATAGTTGGGCACGCATAAGACAAGATGAAGGAGACTTTTACAGTTGAAGTTGGAAATTCAGCATTTTTTTCTCTTCCATACCCTAGAAATGGAGAAAACTATCTTTGCCTGTATATGAGCTTTGAAATATCCTCTATTGTCTAATCACTGAGAACTCTTTCATTCTCATCCTTGCTTCATTAAAGCAGCTCTGTTATTAACATAGGAGAAGAAGAATACTGTTAAGATTCTCAAGATACTGAATAGAAGAAAATCTTTGGGGCTCCGCAAAACAGCCTGTGGTGGGTTGACCCTGGCTGGGGGCCAGGTGCCCACCAGAGCCGCTCTGTCACTCCCCTCATTCATTAGACAGGGGAGAAAAAGTACAACGAAAAGTTTGTGGGTCGAGATAAGGACAGGGAGAGATCATTCACCAATTATCATCATGAGCAAAACAGACTGAACTTAGAGAGGGAATTCATCTAATTTATTACTAAGCAAAACAGAGTAATGAGAAATAAAATCAACTCTTAAAACACCTCCCCCCACCCCTCCCATCTTCCCGGGCTCAACTTCACTCCAGGCTTCAACCTCCGCCCCCCTCAGCGGCACAGGGGGACGGGCAGTGGGGGTTACGGTCAGTTCATCACAAGTTGTTTCTGCTGCTTCTTCATCCTCAGGGGGAGGACTCCTCTCATTGTTCCCCTGCTCCAGCGTGGGGTCCCTCTCACAGGAGACAGTCCTTCACGAACTTCTCCAACGTGAGTCCTTCCCACAGGCTACAGTCCTTCACGAACTGCTCCAGCGTGGGTCTCTTCCACAGGGTGCAGACCTTCAGGAGCAAACTGCTCCAGCGTGGGTCTCTTCCATGGGGTGCAGACCTTCAGGAACAGACTGCTCCAGCGTGGGTCCCCCATGGGGTCACAAGTCCTGCCAGCAAACCTGCTCTGGCATGGGCTCCTCTCTCCGTGGGGCCACAGGTCCTGCCAGGAGCTTGCTCCAGCGTGGGCTTCCCACGGGGTCACAGCCTCCTTCAGGTGCCTCCACCTGCTCTGGCATGGGGTCCTCCACGGGCTGCAGGTGGAATCTCTACACCCCCTCATCCCCCCTCCATGGGCTGCAGGGGGACAGCCTGCTTCACCATGGTCTTCACCACGGGCTGCAGGGGGATCTCTGCTCTGTGCCTGGAGCACCTCCTGCCCCTCCTTCTGCACTGACCTTGGTGTCTGCAGAGTTTCTTACATCTTCTCACTCCTCTCTCCGGCTGCAAAAGCTCTCTCTAGCTGTTTTTTTCCTTCTTAAATATGTTATCACAGAGGCGCTGATGGGCTTGGCCTTGGCCAGTGGCAGGTCTGTCTTGGAGCCGGCTGGCATTGGCTCTATCAGACACAGGGGAAGCTTCTAGCAGCTTCTCACAGAAGCCACCCCTGTAGCCCCCCCGCTACCAAAACCTTGCCGCACAAACCCAACACAAGCCCCTTAGTCATAGCTGCATTTTACAACTCAAACATGATTAAATTAGCGGGAAAGGTGCTTTCTTTCAACATATGGTTTGCTGTCAGACTCTTTCTGGAGATCAGCTTTCAGATACAAATAACATACCAGCAGTAAAATCTGAGTGCTGAATCTAAAATAATTACATGCTATAAATAAAATTATGCATTCCAAAGTGTTGGAAAGTACGGAAGATTTCTGAGCACACCACCAAAATAGAGCCTCCTGGGGACCGTGCTGGAGCAGTGACATTCAGTACACATCTGTCCAGAACCACTTGCTAAAGTAGATTACTAATAAGTTGCAAAGGTCATGAAAATCCTAGTGCATTTTTTTGTTGCTCTTGAGTCCGGGTTTAATATTTATACTGTCTAAAGAGGCTTGTGTTCAGCTGATTATTGCCACCTTCTGATTATTTTTTTTTTTTTATTTAGGATGGTGGCAGGTTGAGGGGATCATTTGCTGGCTCTCCAGATAATTTGAGTACTGAGTGATTGTTCTCTGGAGGTGTTCCATCATCATCTTTAATCATATTATCTTACATCAAATGGTTGTAAACATAAAACATCAGTGCAAAATCTGTGTTGCTTTGTGAAGGTTTAAGATCACAAATTCTTGTGGTTAAAAAAAAAGCAGGAAAAAGTACTCAGAAAACTCCTTTGTTGTATATCAGAGGTGATGAGAATGTTGCAGTTTTAGGTGTATTTTGAGTAGTTTTACAGATATGAGTTTTTGTCTCATAAAGTAGTCATTTCTCTTCTGGTCTTAGAAGGGAAAAAAATTGCCATGTTGATGTGCTTCTCTTCGCTTTCTTAGAGTGACAGTGCTACCTAGTGCTCAGTTAGGGTAAAGGCAGCTATCTGTGCTGACACTATTCAAAATTGCTGAATTCATTTTTAGTTTGAAGACGTATTAGTGGAAATGACAAGCACACGTGGATGAGCACGCCTACAACGTGTTCTCAGTGTGACACGGCACACAAGGTGCGCAGGGCTGGCGTGGTGACCTGTCTGGTCTTTCTACCTGTAAAAACATTGTCAGCTGTTGCAGAAGCTGTGGGAGAAGACACGGACAGTCCCACTCCATCCTTGGGGCTGGGGAAGGAGAAGAGCAGCTCCATAATGACCCTGTCCTGCTGTCGAGCAGTATGTGAGCTAGAGATGCCATCTCAATGACAGGAGAAGATCTTTTCTCCTCTCATCTCGCATACAGAGATGGAAAGCTGGGCGCTTTCAAAGGCGGATAGTGGGAAGTCACAGGTGGCAGAAAAGCAGGAAGGAGGGACAGAAGGTGGAAGACATCAGTTGCAACAGCTGAGGATAAAATAGATACATTCTGTCCCAGCCTCTGTGCCTGTTGGTAATGGCTAGGAAGTGTCACTCCCAGGAAAGATGCTTCAGGTGTCAGGAGACTGCAAGGATAAGAAAAATGTGTCTGCGTTTATCGATGAGACGGAGACTGCAAGGATAAGAAAAATGTGTCTGCGTTTATCGATGAGACGGAAGAATAAATAGAATCTGATCCTTCTTTTTAGAAAGTGCCTGCCATGCTGCTATTTGACTTCTTGCAGGGCAGGTTGGATCACACACTGGAGATGATGTTGGTTAGGAAAGTTTACACCTTCTTTTTGCGTAGACCTTTTTTTAGCGGCTTTAGTGGCCTTGCCACTCCTAATCCCAAACTCACCAATGAACTGAATGTGCGGTCTATTAGGTAGTCCATTTACTTCAGTGAAAGATATTAAGTAGAGAAAACTTTTATTTCCCGCGTGTATCCTGTAATTGAAATGAGTGCTTGCTCCAATCTCGCTCCTACCTACTTGATTTCCATCTCCCAGTGCTCTGTTATCTCCCTTTTAACTTCTTCCTCTCTGTAACCTCTGAGAGTTTTGATGTCAAAGATCTTTGCTTTCTGCAAGCGATCTCTTGCTTTCTACTCATGGATGTCCTGCTGCTTGTCTCAAGGCTCTTTGTTTTGCAGTGAAGCTTAACTAGAGATTATTGCCATTATCATACAGACTATTTCAATATTATTTTCACTAGTATTGTAGAAGTGTAGCTTTAATTACAGAGCGTGTGTAGAGGAGAAATTTGAGGGCAGTGTAGGTCTGCAGGCCCAAAGGAGTGTCTGCAGAGGGAGTAGTCCTTTTCTGATATTCCTGCTTTAGCCACTGGTAATAGTTCAGCTGCAGAAAAAGCCAGAGCTGCTGATTTTTTTTTAAGTTGTTGAATTAAATAGTATGTTTTAAAACAGTTTGTAGACAAACTGTCAATCAAAAGCATGAGTGATTATGAAATACTGGGTTTGTTGCATTTTCCATTCAGCACAAGATCTGCATCTTCCCATGGCAGTGCCTGAGGAAGCTGAAAAAAGGAGATGAACAAGATCAGTATGAGCTCTATGCTGCCTAAATCCTTTCCATATAAAATCCTCCTCCTCAGCCTAAACCAGTTTTTTATTTTTAATGCTGGAAATATGTAAGAATGTAATCTCTGTTCTCCAGGGTTGAATGGGAACATGCCCAGAATACCTCTGATCTCAGGTTCGTCTTGGGAAGTGCTGTACGGTAGATCTGTATGCCCGAATCCATAGAGTAACCAGTCATTTGAAATCCCTTGGAAGTTATTGTGTGTATTGTCAATCCTTTACACCCGAGTGGATCCAGGAAGGGGTTTTCATCCTCTGGTGAACGTCTGACTAGGACAACTTAAGGAGAAGAATGTGAATGAAGTTGTTTTCTCAGAGCTGTGACGTTTGGGAGGATTGTGATATTGCAGTTTAGGAATTCATGATAGAGTCTAGTGCAGCGCAGAGTGGCAACAAGGAAACCTCCTGTGAGGGAACGTGAGTGTCCTCCCATTAAATGGGAAGTCGAGTGATGCTCGGTAGAGCCAGCTCGTCCCCAGAGGCTGTGCTGCGTGGCCAGTCGTTCCCTGCCTCCCCCAACTGGCCTTTCAAGATCAGTAGGTTATGGAATAATACTAAATTCAGATCAAATTCCAAATGAGATGTGATACTTTGGGAAAGACAGACTCATATTTTTTATGATTCTAACGGGAATCGTAAGACAAAGGATTATTTTAGAATTTTGCGTTCTTTGAAAATGAGAGAACAGCTGTCGTCAGTACTATATGAAGACCTGTCTGAGGCTCTTAGCTTCTTTGTGATACTACCTCAGGTCTAAAACACACTGAATTACTTGTTCAGAAAGGTGTTTTGGGTTTGCATGGCCAGGTTTTGGTAGCAGGGGGGGCTACAGTGATGGCTTCTGTGAGAAGCTGCTAGAAGCTTTCCCCATGTCCGACAGAGCCAAGACAGACCCACCACTGTCCAAGACAGAGCCCCTCAGCAGCAGTGGTAGCACCTCTGGGATAATGTATTTAAGAAGGGAAATAGCTGCTGTGGAACAGCAGTTGCAGCTGGAGAGAGGAGTGAGAAGATGTGAGAGGAACAGCCCTGCAGACACCAAGGTCAGTGCAGAAGAAGGGGCAGGAGGTGCTCCAGACATGGAGCAGAGATTCCCCTGCAGCCTGTGGAGAAGACCATGGTGAGGCAGGCTGTCCCCCTGCAGCCCATGGAGGATGATGGTGGAGCAGAGATTCCACCTGCAGCCTGTGGAGGACCCCACGCCAGAGCAGGTGGAGGCACCCGAAGGAGGCTGTGACCCCATGGGAAGCCCACGCTGGAGCAAGCTCCTGGCAGGACCTGTGGCCCTGTGGAGAGAGAAGCCCACGCCAGAGCAGGTTTGCTGGCAGGACTTGTGACCCCGTGGGGGACCCACGCTGGAGCAGTTTGCTCCTGAAGGTCTGCACCCTGTGGGAGAGGCCCACGTTGGAGCAGTTCGTGAAGGACTGTCTCCCGTGGGAAGGACTCACATTGGAGAAGTTCATGGAGGACTGTCTCCCATGGGAGGGACCCCAGGCTGGAGCAGGGGCAGGGTGTGAGGAGTCCTCCCCCTGAGGAGGAAGGAGCAGCAGAGACAAGATGTGATGAGCTGACCACAACCCCCATTCCCCATCCCCCTGTGCCACTGGGGGGGAGAGAAATGGGGAGTGAAGTTGAGTCTGGGAAGAAGGGAGGGGTGGGGGGAAGGGGGTTTTAAGATTTGGTTTTATTCCTCATTACTCTAAAATTAATTTTCCTTGCTTCAAGGCTTCTTGTATGGTGATTTGTAGGAGACATCCATAGTTCCATGTTTCACGTGTAAGTTTTAGCAGCTGTTGAGGTCGGTAGTCCAAAAATAAGACTTAACTGCTTCCTTTAAAATCATGTCGTTTCTGTTCATATTAGATACTGACTAAAAAAAGCCCTTGTCTATGAACAGGTAGTAATTTCAAATAAATGTCATTAACTTCAAAAGTAAACAAGGTCTATAGATAAAAATGCGCAAATACTAGATTAGTTGATTTAGTTATATAGAGAATCATGCAAGAAGAGCTTTTGTTCAGTGAAGCTTTTGATTAACTTTTTACAACAGCTTGTCTAGAAGTAGTTAGGCAATGTGAAATCACAAAACTTTAAATCTATCCTTAGGTACAGTATTGTGTTGGAAAGACAAGTTAGATATGTTGTGGGGAAACAAAAATAACACTGAAAACGTAAGTGAACATCTATTTTTGTGCAAGCTCTATGATAGCTAATGCAGTACTTCAGGTTTTCCTTTCATTTTTAAAGAAATGTATGGGGGTTTACATTAACAAAATAATTAGACAGTGGTACCGATAATTTTGGAAATTTATTAGAGCATTCTTTACAAGTAAGCTGGCTCATACAGTGGATAGTGTGATTGGTGCAAGAGCATGTTTAAAAAGAACAGCTGTCTAGGTGGTTATTTCGAGATCGCCTTGTAGTGAATATGTGAGCACTCAAATTATCTGAGAATGTTACGGATGCTAGAAATACTGAATGTTATCCCTGAAAAAAAAAAAACCTGCCAAATTATTCAAAAAAGGTGAAAAAAATTAAGTGTGTTAAACTAGCAAGGTAGCATGATTAAGATATGCAAAATTAATTAATTTTGTATGTATTTTCCTAGCACGTGTATTTGGAATCAACAAAAGCAGAAGCTGGTGAAGTAAGTCTTTAAGATAATGCCTTGAACAACATGTTGAGCTAATAAAATTCCACATGTTGAGCTAATAAAATTACACAAAAAAATGCATTTTCTTCATACTATCGCTGTTAACGTCATCTAAATGGAGGATCAGCTCTAAACTACATATCATCCTGAATTCAAGGAGACAGAAATAATCCAGCAGGATGAGTATGCAGTTACTTTACTTCAGGTTTCCACTGAAGTGGAACACTGGTTTGTATGCCCGGCTGATAACCCATCTGCTCAGGATGGGATAGCAGCAGCTCAAGACCTACACACTCAGGCAAAATCGTACCAACTTGTTCTGTGCCTGACAATCAATGTTGTTAAGCATAAAACTTGGGGTTTAAATAGTAATTCAAGTAAGTAAGTATTGTCCCAAAATCAGAACATAAATTTTCAAGAGATCTTTGTTAGCAGGATGAATAATGTTCATATTTTCAAGTCATGATAGGTGAGGATTTGTTTGAAAACACAATGTAGATCATGATACGTGGTGAGATATTAAACATCTTTGTCAGCAAAGATTTATGGTGTTTCAGGCTATGGTGTTCGTATCATCAAAGTAACTTAGCTTAGTAATTGCCTTATTTATTTCTTTTTTTAAAAAAGGACTATTTTTATACCTGAATAAGGTGTATAAACTTAATATACCTCAACAAACATGAAGTGATTCTGCATCGTTTTCACTACCATAGCTTGAGCGCAGTGGGGGCTGAGAATTTTTGTTAAAACCATTTGAATTAAATTCTTTCAGACAGTTTCCAACTAGGGAAGTATTCTTTGTGTAGCATTAGTTTATCCTTTTGTTTTGCAGTCCTTAATTCTCCCTCTTGTTAAAGCATAGGCATGTGTAACCACAGTAGTACAGACCCTGATGCTAGAAGTTACTGCCGTACCCCTGGGCTGTGTACTGGGTGGTGTTTAGGCAGTTCAGCCGAGGATCAGATGGATGGCTTTTTGTTTCCACAGTTGTCTGTATTGACAAGTGAAATTAAACCTGATAAAGGTGCTTTTCAGTAGACTTACCCAAGAATTGATGCCTTGTTGCCAAAGCAATTGAGTATTAAAATTAAATTGTATTTAATGTTTTGATTGCCCGTTTTTTGGTTCGGGTTTTTTTTTTTTTTTTTTACTTTGGAAAATAAGGCAGTAATACAATGTAGGAACAGGCTGTGACATCATACCCAAACTGGTCAGTCAATAAACTTTCTTAATTCTTATGAAAGTATAAATAAGTTATCTATAACGGTATTTAAATACTTTGCCTAATTTCGCTAATAAGTCTGCACTATAGCAGAATGTCTTTAGTCAATTTTTAATATGCTAATCGCCAAGCAGCTTCTTAATAATTTATTGTTATGGGTGTATACAAAATCAAGTTTTGCTTTTGTGCATCTCAAGAATATTAATGCATTAATAGCTCAGTTCTTGTGGAAAAAGTCACTAAATGCAGCTTCTCTTCTTCAGTCGGTCACAGCAGGGGTCTGGGGCATAAAGCATGGGGAGAGTCTCCTGTGGCAGTTGAGTGAGACCCAACGTCGTCGTGAGGATGGGTTGTTCAGCAGGAGAGCTGGAGAGGGGAGAGGAGCAGGCGATGGCAGGACATGCAGGGTACAACCTGAAAGCATGCATCCCTGTGTTCTTTTCCAGCTCCTCTTGTCCAACTGTTCTCTGCAATACTTGTCCTTTCAGTGATTCAGAGAGGTTTTTCTCATACTAAGTGTGTCAAGTTCTTTGAAAGGAACAGATTTACTTCTCTTTTTTTCTAATTGCAATTCAAAGATTTTTTTTTTTTCAAGAAACAAGAAACAAGTGTCTTGTTTCTAAATCTTGTTTAATGGCTGTGATTAATTCTTAGTCTTCAAAATTTAGTTTTTCATTCTTTTCTAGACAGAAAAGTCCTGTCAAGAGAATGTGTATGGGATACAGTTCTATAAATATAATAAAGTGACATTGGTAAAGGAGGAGAACACAAACTTCAGCACCTCCTTCACCCACTCCAGCAGATAACCTCCAAGAGAACTGAGCTTTGTCCAAGGTCTTTCATGGGCACTTTCTGCAGCGTGACTGTATTGTTATTGGTAAAATGTGCTTAACCTTGTCAAGAGCTTTCTGATTTAAAAAAAAAAAAAAAATCTGCTAAGTGTTTTCTTATTTTAAAGCTAAATCCCATTCCTACCAGCTCAGAAACTAAGACGTTGCAGTGACTTAGCTAACTCTTTCCATCGTAGCTGCTTTCCAGAAACTATACAGTGCAAATTAACCTGCTGATGCTTATCAGGTTTGCTGAATCCCTTAACTTTTCCTCAGCTTTCACTTTGAAATCACAGGAGTGACGCAAATATCAAACTTCTGTGGTTTTCCTGGTGAGAGGGAAGTTTCCTGTCAAATACAAGAAGGTGCAAGGTAGCTACTGCCAAAATTAATTACTTCAAAATCACAGACAAATAAGTTACAGAAAGAGCCTAGAGCTGAATTGTCAGGCTTAGATATAAAGAAATATGATTGATTATCAGGTACCATGGCTCTTGTTAAATAAGCATCTTATCAACGTGAGTCTTACCTGCTCAAAAAAGATAGAAGTAGATAATTTTAATAGCAAATTTCATCTAGGCATTTGACATCTTGCTTAAAATGCTATGTTAGATTGAATGAACAGGGAATGCATTAGTTGGATTAAAAATTCTTTCACTGAGACATCTCAAAGTGTGTCACCTTAAAATGTATCAATGGGTAGGGTTGTATGTGGTTTCCCAAGGAACAGCTGTTTATCTAAAGATATGTGGTGGTACTTTGATAGTCTCAATGATGATACCGAGTTTTTGCAGGTGAAGTTTAAAATCCTGGAGACTGACCTTCAGAGTGCTGGAATCACCCAAATGTGGGGGTATGCTGCTGTGTTCCAAGCGAGATGCAGGAGCAGAGAATTATGTTTATACTTATCAGGAGGTTGTAATGACATCTAGAAAAGTTTTAAGTTGCCTTTGTACATACATATGTGTGTGGGTATATATATAAAAATATCTATAAAGCGCAGTATAAAGTGGGATTGGCTTTGTGTAGAAACTTATGCACAGAAAGAAGAATGTTAGTAATTCTTTAATTTTGCATCCAAAGCCATAAGAACAATTGGAAACTGGAAGCTGAGTCAAAACAATTCTGTTTGAATGTGCGGCAGCATAGGCTGTTAAACATCCAAAACTTGCAGTGAGGTACTGGAATCGCTGTGCCATGGAGCTTTAAAATTATGATTGAAGCCTTCAGAAGATCTGTTTTAACCTAGTTACAGTGTTCACGGGCAGTGGAAAGACAGGATCATAATATTTCCATCCTGAATGTTCTGTGATGCTGAATGCTTGTTGCATGTTGTCATTACTTGTTGGGTGTGTACCTACTTAATGTGGAAAACTTCACCTTCTCAAATTTCTCAAGTGTCTAGTTGTAATAGCACTTTTTTTTCAAAAAAAGTGCTAACTCAAAGTATCAACATTAATCTTCGTAAGTCTGATAACTTCTCATTGCTGAGGCCACAGGACTGCTCTCTGAGATGGTCTTGGCATTGCCTGGGCTTCCTGCTGCAGCAGGGAGGAAGGATGTGAGCTCTCCAAAGCCCTGGCTGAGGCATACTGTAGTTTTGGAGACCTCAGTACTACGTGGGTGTTTTTTTTGATAGTTACAGCGTTGTGAAGTGCTGCTCTCATGGCATGGGAAGCATGTGTCAGAGGACTTCTTTGGGTAGATGTGTGTTGCGTGGTTTCCCATTACTAGGAGGACTTGAAAACGGTGATCTAAGCCATCTCATCAGGGTTGTGTGGTGGTTAGTGACTGTCAAAAGCTAGCCACTCGTTTTTGTTAAAGCAGTACGAGGATATGCAGTCTAGAGATCAAAACCTACCACTTCTTTGTCCTGTTTCTGTGCTGCTTAACCTGTGGAAAGCCCTAATCCTTTAATGTACATCAGATGAATTACTCCAGGTGCTTGTGTGGGAAGTTGAACTCTACCCAGTTGAATGTTTCTTAATCAGTTGGTGAGAGTTTGGCCACAGGGTTCGGTTCATCTGCATGGATCAAATTGAAGAGCTGTCACCTTTGCTTAACAAGTGATGGTCTGGGTTTTCCAGTTGGTACCGCTGCTTAATGCACCAGCTCAGACACCTTCAGCTAGGTCCCTGACTGCAGTCTCAGAAGTCTCCTTCCATTCCCTGGACACCAATGAGTGTTTCTGAGAAAAGAAATATGACAAAATTTCAATGGGTTTGATGCAAAATTAGTTTAAAGGGAACTTTAAGTGAATACTAAAAATAGATTTTGGCTTTTTGTCTCTGCAGAGTTTACAGATGCTTCCTCAACAACGGAAAGCCATAGCAAAATTCAAGGAGCCAGCACATGCTTTAGCATTTCAACAGAAATTCCACAGGTAAATAATTAAGTGCTGCTGCCACCTCGGTTCCTTCCCTCCCTTCAAAAGATTAAATCAGTCTCCTCTGCTCACTGTTTCTCTTAAGACAGTCAAGTGTCTGTTTATTAGTGACCTTCATAGAACCTCCTTGTCTGTTCTCCACCCCTAGAATCACTTTGAGTACCAGGTTTAAATTTTTTTTAACTTTTAACAGGCACATGATAGATCTGTCCCACATAAACGTGGCACTGATAGTTGAGTGATGTCTGCTGAGAGAAACCCTGACACTAACAGAAGCATACTGTGGAGCTACACGAGACGTAGTGGCAAAACCATTGGGTTGTGAAACCTGTCAGCTTAGTCTTTAATTGCTGTGCTGAACTACAGAAAGCAGCAAGATGTTCTTCAGAAGAGCTGAACTTGAGAGGATCTGCAAAGGTGGAATTTCTGTTCGGTTTATTCACGTTCTGTTGTAACTGCGTGGAACTACAGATTTTTTTTCGAAATGCTTTCAATGCATGTAGACCCTGTTCTTCAAGATCCTGCTGTGTGACCACAGTGACTTGAGAGAGAACGTTTACATCGAAAGATTTAAAAACTTTCTTCATAGCAAAGAATATTTGATAATGGTTGCTCTTATCTTCAGTGCGAGGTATTTGAATGAAAACTCACTTTTCTAAACAAAACACATTAGTTACGTTGCGTATGCGAGCACAGGAGGTATTCTTGCATAGATGTAAATGTGGTCTACTTCACTGAATAGCAGTATGCTGAGAAGCTTTGGAGGGGACACTGGAAAATTGTAGTTTTGATCTTTGTAAATATGTTAAGTCTGTCTTTGCATTTTTCTATTCCAACACAGACTTCCATCTTCTCCTTCCAACTCCACTTATTCCATAAAACCTTGTGTAGGAACAACATTGCTGTATTTTCCCTTGTTTTTTAAAAACAAGGATCTTTGCCCTTCAGTAGCATCATGGGGTAGTGAACTCCAAGTTGTAACTAGGTTGTTTTAAATGATGTTGCCAGATACAAGGAAAAAGAAATATTTAGTGGCTTACTTCAAAAATGTTACACAGGAAGAGTGGCGCATTCTTTATAGTTCTTTTGGGCTAGCGTTTCATGATTGCCTTATGCTTTATTTTGATTAGATCTTTTTTTTCTTTGAGATTTATTTTGTGACTAATGCTGAACCATAAGAAACCCGTAACTGAAAGGACTTGGTTTGATGTGTTGTTCCCGATAAATACAGGACTATAAGGACATTGTGAATGTGGCAGTTCCCAAAAATTACGTGCAAACATTAAGCAGCTTATCTTTTATTCAAAGTAAAATCCATAATATTTCCTTTTGGTTAGAACCATCTAGATGGTGTTGCCAAAGGAACAATTTTTTTTCAGTTACTTCTGAATAAACTTATTAAAATGTCATCTTTATATTGGATTCCAGTTTTTATGAACATTTCCTTAGTTTTTAGACTGTGAGCTTTTGCCTTCATCCTTTATTTTAGGAATACTCCTAAGCACTCCACCTACTATTTGAAGGGGGGGAGTTAAAGAAACCTTATAGGTTTGTTAGCTGAGTGACCACAGAAGAACACTATTGGTATGTAAGGAAGCAGCTGTGAATGGGTTCCAAAGTAGGCATACCAAGCATGGAAAGATGAACTAAGCAAGTTTATAGTAGCATCGATTTTTTTTTTTTTTTTCCAGAAGATTTAATGGTAACCAAGTCGAAGACCTAATTGGCTTCTTACAGTTTTGGTCCAGATTTTCAATTAAGTAGAAGTTACTAAAAATAATGATTGAATAATAAATACTGTTAAAAGGCTTCTAGGTAAAAGTACTCTTTGTTCATTGAAATAAAACAGAATAATGTGGTACTTTGGAAGTAATTGCACTGGGGAAAAAAGAAATGGAAAGAATACTCTAAGCCTATTTACAGCTTAGTGACGAGATGCAGTAACATCATGAGAATTTTTGCATGGAAGTGAGTTTTACACCCGTCTGTATAGTTCCCCATTTATGCATAATACTTAATAACACCCAGCACAATTACTATACCTAAGGTGCTGTTAGTGCTTCAGGGTAGACCCAAGCCCAGGACAGAGACTGAGCTGCAGGTAGGAGGTGCTCAGTGGGAGCCGACCCTGAGGACTCGTGCGAGGTGATCTGCTCCGTGCTCTTTAACTCCTCGCACCGTGAGCGCTAGGACCCCTACGCTGCCTCCTCAGGTCATGTAATTTTTATTTTTTAAGGAATAAATGCTTATCTTTAAAATGAGTCATTAAACAGTTATTCATCCCACTGTTAGGGACCAGCTTCTCTGTAACGAGAAGGATGGGAAGACACCTCGGAGTGGAGCGATAATAGTGCGTGTCTGGAAATCTGGGTTAGATGCGAACGCCAGACAGGCCAGCAGCTGAGTTCAGCAGTAGGAACATCTGCAGTTGATCAGCTGTCCTGTCAGAAGCAAATGTTATTGGGGTTAGAGGGTTTCTTGGAGCCTGAGAATATGGGTTTGATTCAAAAGTCAAAGAAGTTTGTAGAAATGCTCCTGCTTTGGGTTTTGAATCCATCCCAAAGAGGCTGAGGTTCAGCCAGCTTAAGTTTTAAGAATTTTTATTCTGTTGGGTTTTTTTAAGAAACATTTTCTTGAGACAAATGGTGTGGCTTTGGATAAAGACATGAAATTGCCTCATATCTATTTAAATGTAGGAGGCAATGTAAGCAATGCCTGTTTAATGACTAGTTGCATCCTCTTTAAAGGCGGTTGCAGTAGATTATTGCCTGTGCATAGGCGGGCTACGGGCAGATCGCTGGTGGTGATTTTAGCTGCTTATTGCAGTACCTGGCTATCTTACTATATGTAAACATACTATATGTATGTATGTCTATATGCATTTTATTATACACATACATACATACACCCTGTATTGTCACCCTATCTCTCTAATATCTTAAACTCAGTAGCAAAAGTAGCAATTAGGTGAGTCATTTGTTAAAATGTTTGCGTTTTGTTAGTTCTCGAATCCTAAGTTAAAAGCGGGTCTCTTGGCAATGATCAGCTTGAACGATACAGCTCTTAGATCCATTTGTTGTCTCCTCCCAAAAACCCCCAAAGGAAGTAGAGGTAAAGCTAGACGGACGTGTTCTTGCCATGTTCTCTTTCAGCACGTAGTTAAATCTGAGCATCTTAACTTTCTTGGAAGATCTGTTGCAACCATTATCTTGTTCTTTCTTTATCATACATTCAAAATACAATGCAAAATGCAAAAAAAAAAAGGCATTTAATGTAGTATGTAAATATTGACCTTTTAAAATTAAAATGTTACTCAAAGTGCTTACAGTCAACCACATCTTAGCTACTTGTTAGTTTTTTGTGTTGTCTTATCTAAGTTTAATGGATACAGTTCCATAAATGTTGATGTGTTTTTTGTGTATATCTTCAAATTTTTATAAAGATGCTAGTAAGTCAATACATATATCCTGATCTGTGTATTATTTGTTCACAGTTTTTATTAGCATAGTTTTATAATGATTTTAATAGGAAACTCCAGTAGGTGATTATATGGAGCCAACTTTTTTTTTTCTTTGAATTATTTTGTTTTCATCTTGTAGCACTGGAGAATTCACTTCATAACTAATCATATTTTGCCTTGACTAAAAGATTGGATTGGCCATATGATCTGTGGTATTTTAGTAGAATGTTCTACTTTTTTTAATAATAAAAAAAATCTCTGTCCTTTAACTTTTGAGGGGAAATAAGGTGCACTGTCAGACCAAGGCATGGGGGTTTTTAGGTTTGCTCCATTGTGCTGTACAAGTACAAATTAGGTCTGTCGTGTAATATTGTTCTCAAAAGTTTGGGATATTTGGGGTTTACGCATAATGCAAGTTGGTCATGTAACACATTGGTTCATCACAATGTTAGCAGCTGATGTGGCACGTATGTACTGTATGAGAGAACAATGCGCAGTGGTTGAAAAGCTCGATGTCATTGGTGCTAGGCAGGAGGAAGACAGGTCCGTAGCATCTTCATAACTAAAGGAGAAGCTGCCATGCAAATGTTTTTCTGAGTAGTGGTAGAGAATAAATTTAGACAGGGATATTGGTTTTGGCCCACATACATCTCCAATATTACTTCACAAAAGAAGAGTGAATACTGGCACCTTGTCTGTGAAGTATCTTCAGATACCTAGTTTATTCCCCAGTTTAATTCTGAAGATTCACTTCAGATTTCCAAATTTCTGTTAAAAAAAAAAAAAAAAGTCCTTCTAGCCATTAAAATGCCAAGCAGACTGGGTATTTTAGTTCTTTGATGTTAGGTTTCCACTGCAAGATTTAGATGAGGTATTTTTTACAAAACTGTAGGTTATTTCAGAATAATGTTGAGGGTCATCTTCATTTTTTCTTAACGTTGTCTAGCTACTTGGAATAAGAAAAAAACCTTTTACTTGGTGCTGAATTTTTTTAATATATTTTCTTAAACATAGTATCTTTCATCTGTTTAGCTTGAAATTGTGCAGTTTTCCCAGAAGCTGCTGTAGGCGCTTCCTGTAGTTACACACGGTAACTGTGTGTCTGTATGTGTGTGTGGGTGCGTTGCCCTTATAGCTGGGGTGAGAGGGTGGGCGGGAGCGTGTGGGGTTTCATTTCTTGGGGTTTTTGGTTTTTTTGCCTGATTTTTGTCTAGCTCTGGAGATATTTGTTCTCTGGCGTAGTACTGTGTTGTTCTTGTCCTTCGCGTAGTACTGTGTTTATGTGGGTCGTGATATTGGAAGGTAGAAATCTGGCTTCACCTGTTCACTGTCGAAAAGGCATTTTTTGTTCAGAGAGACACGAACCTTTTTTTTGTAATTATTTTTTTGTGCTTTTTATATATTTTTTTTTTTAGCAGGATGTTGGATGAGAAATTAAATGTGAAGGAAACCAATACTGAACAGATTGTGGAAAGTTAGCTATATTATAAAGGTTATTTAGGGTAACATAGAGCTTTTTGTTCCAATGTTACCTTAAATCATGCCTTAACCTCTAATCAATTCATAATACTTGAAAGTATTTTATCTTCAATTAGTATCAAATCCTAAGGATTTTATGTAAGGTTTTTTTGTAACCTGATTTTTAATCATGGAGATGACTTATTATCCACATGAGCACAGGGTCTTGTGTACAAAACCACTGATTCATATTGGATCCTTACGTATACCAACTTCTGGTATAATATGGTTGGGAAGGATCATTTTGTTCTTATAACACTGCAGGGTTGGGGTTTTTTTATTGAAAACACACCTTCATTTTCTGTTTCTGTGCTTATTTTGGTGGAAAGTGTGGTCCTTATTGCACTAAAGAAAACCTCAAGGGGAAAGTTAACCTCGCTGGGTCTTTAGGTGCCTGTGTTGCTTTCTCACTTCTTGGTTGGATGCACTGATTTTTTTTTTCTAACTAACTGGAAATGGGCTTTATATATATATATACACTGTTTTTCAGCAGGTGACATTGATTTTATTTAATCTAACAGCACTCTGGTTAAGCGATTTTTACCATTTAAGTAATGTAAAATGGTATTACAGATTAAGAATATTTTTGTAAAAGAACCTGTGCAGTTAAATGTGGCTGTATTGCAATGTTGTGTGTAGTCACTTGGAAGATCACAATTTAAAACACTGCTGTATTCATGTTACGTTTGTTCAGTGGTTCAGGATTTTCTTTGTGTGCATATAACTGTTTTTAATATGCATTTTGTTTTTTCCTAGTGTCTGTCAAGCTGACTTTGGAACCTTTATAGTTTTATTTCTATAATAACAAAAGCATTTTTTGCAGGATTTCTTTTGCAGGCAGTGAAACTTCTTTCAACAGTTTAACTTCTAATTAATACACATTTTCACTTACAGATACGGCAAAGACAAGATGCTAACACTCATTTATTCACAGCTGATCTTCTGTACCATTGCATACAATTTGTATTGATGCAAAGTGCCCTTAGAGTATGTCAGCTTTTTCTTTTTTCCTCTGGTACCCTTTTCCTTTACCCTGTGCTTTACCTCCTTTCCATCTTATTTGCCCCCAGTTGTCCATTCCCACAAGGATATTTGTATCCTTGTTAGGTTCCTGCTCTTTTCACTCCCTGTTCATCTCTCCGGACCTTTTCCTGAGTGCATTGCATTCAATCTTTTGCTCTATTTTCTGTTCTTATAGGTTCTGTTGAGGATGCCTGAAGCCTAGATCTCCCACCTTGAAAGGGCATCGTTCTGTACTTTCCCCTTCCAGACTTTGGTACATAAAGTTAAGGTTGCTTTTACAGGTGTCACGCCTTGGGAGATGCTGCCCGTCCAAAAGCACTGGGGAAGCATCGCTTAACAGTTTTGCTTTGCAGTTTTACCCATATTGGAGAATTAAAACATTTTGTGTACGTGTTCTAGCATTTGTGGCAAGCCAGGCGAAACAGCATTAACAACTCTTTTATCCTTTTCACTTTTTCAGGAGTTCTGTTCTTGAATTCAGTGATAGTAATAGCACTTTTTTTTTTTATTGCCATGTAGAAATACGAACACTGTCGACACAATTCTACCTCCTATTACTATTACTGAATGTGATCCTTCCTAACCTGTAAAGTCTTAAACACTGTATATATTTGGGTGTTTTGAGAATCACTTCAAATGTATTGCTCTAATCTGGATTACAGAGTTTGTTTATTAGCAGTTCAGGATATAAATTCAGCAGCCGACTGTATCATACTGACTCCACTGGGGGTTCGTCTGCCTCATGTTTTCTACAGCGTCATCTGCACAAGGTGTTTACCGCTAATTTCTTGAGTGTAATACTGAGCTATACCAAATCCTCCGCTTGCATAAGAGACCTTTCTGTCGTACCTATTTAAGTGAATGTAAAAATGGAAACACAAAGATGATCTCATGTACAAGATTTTTTTACATGTAATTCCATGTTTAAAATGTCGACATGTAAATATATTTATTGTACCTGAAATATGTCAATAAAACTTGATCTTCATCATGTTTCTTCTGTTGTCGCTTGATGTACAATGTGAACATCAAACATGTCAAAGCTTCACATACCGTATTACTTTACCATTTTTATTACGGTAGCATCTCTAGGCCCCTGCTTTTACATCAGCAGCGTAGCATGAGGTTCTTTGAGCTGTGCAAAGGTGTGCCAGATGGAAAAACAAGTGACTGCAGACAGGTGATGGTAAAAGGGGATTGTGTGGCTAGTTCAAAGGGTCTGGAGGCTCACAGGGATCTCATAACATATATAGGAGGAAAACTTGTATCAAAGCTTTTCTACTTCTGTTTAGCCATACTGATGTTTCTAATAAAAGATCTCTACTTTCAAATACCACCTGTCTTAATTTATGACATAAAGTGGAGCTCTCGGCAAGCTCAGTATGGTCACCATCAATTATATTCTGAACACAATTACATCGACATAAGTGAAGGCTAATTCCACCGGCGTATTGCATATCGAGAAAAGAGGTCAGAATCGGCCCCCTTGCACTTCATAGGGTTTTTTTAATAGTTTGTTAAAATTATTCACAAAGTTAAATGTAAAAAATCCCACTATCACCTTGGTATCACTTGAAGTGGCTGCCTGTGATCCAGCATGTATGTTTTCAGTGACGCATGAGTAACATGTCGCATCGTTACTGAGGCAGATCTCAAGAGAATGGTGTTACCTTGGGCCACGCTGATGATACTCTGAGTTGTTTCCCTCGTACCTTGGTAGAGATGTATTGGTGACCAGCAACACAGTCACCTTAGAAAGCTCATTGAGATGAAAAAAATGCCTCTGATGCAGCGATTTTTATAGTGAGCAATGTAAGAATAACCGTCTTTGCTTACAAAGTTCCAACTTCGTTTTCAACCCGTGATTTTGTTTTGAATTAACAATAGGAGCACACTGTAAATATCCACCCAGCTGCAGCATCGCCTCTTCCACATCTCCTCCTCTACAGAAAGCCCCAAGCAAAAGCAAACCTCACCAAAAACCTTCGAACCCCAAACCTGATGAGTTATATCTCCTTACTTCTTTGTACCTTCTTTCCCTGCCTCTGTTGTCTGCAGTCTTGGCGTAGGAATTGTGTTGTAGTGAGGAGGATGCACCACTGAGCACAGCATCCACTCTTGCAATAAACCGAGCGGGTTAACCATTGCACAGCAGGCGGAGAAAAAAAAAATCTCCCTTTTTAAGAGCACAAGTTAGGATCAAGCATAAGACTCCATGTGGTCTTTAGAAGTTAAAGTCTCCAGCTGATGAACTGGTAAAATGTTTAAGAGAATTAGATTTTTGAGAATTAGAAGGCTGACAACTGCAAAGTGATAGAAGAAATACTGGGGCTAAAAACTAGTTATGGGAGAGATGGAAAGGGAGGTACAAATAAACCTTTAAAATCAATTTTTAGTGGAGTGCTTCAACAATCGGTCTTGATTGACCTTAATTAATTTGTAATGATTTGGGCAGGAAGAGTTGGAGTGTGCTCACCAAGCGTGTTGGGAGACGCATGAGGGAGGGCTCAAACGAAGGAGGAGGATCGCAGCATCTCAGAGGAATTGGATGAGCTGGAGAGAGTTAGAATAATAGAGGTGAGATTAAATTTAATCTTGCAAAGTGCAAGAGCGTGCACTCTGGTATTAATAAATAAGGATTTTTGTTGTAAGAGTCACTGGGAAAAGAGAAGGAGCAGTGAATTAATTGCACTTAGCTGATCTACAGATGTGGTGGACTATAAGAAAAAAAGATGACTGCCTTTTTAGGATGGATGATGTATCGGGCACTTCCAGAATCGAACTATTAGTATGCATATGTGTTGTATGAAGATTTAGCACTGGACTTCAAAATAGCAACCTAATCAACCACCCCCCTGCTGCACTAAGTAGAAACCCCTTTGTGAATATTTATTTTAGGAAGTTTTTTTGAATGGTTCAGCTATCAAAGATTTTCTGTGCTTTTGCTCTACACGTTCAGCCTTTCAAAGACCAGGGCTTAAGCTACAGAAAACATCCTTAGATGGGTTCGATGAGCATTGACTGGTCACATGGTGCCACTGCTCCTTGGTTTCAAATGTCAATTCTGGTAACTGCTGAATATATATTAAATATTTTCACCCATCCGTGCTGTTTTGAAAAGATCCTGGGGGAAAAAACGCCTTCAACTGGTGAAAAAGTAAAGATGCTGACCCAGGAAAATTGTTCTGTGGAGATGCGGTCGGCATTGGGGATGCTTCAGAAAGGACTCGGGAGCTGAGCATTTCCATTTCTTCTGATTCTAGTCCCATATTCCACTAACTGTTAGCTAATTAAGAGCCACTTTTCATTAAATTACTGATGAGAGGATTCTGCTTCCATAAGAAGGACTTTAAGACAACGGTGAGAGGATGGACTAAATAGCCCCAGCAGCCTTTTCCAATCCTGTTGTCTTGGGTCCCTAACAAATTCGGCTGTGTCTTCCGAAACTCCGATATTCCCGAACAGCATCACACAATCTTTCTTCACAGCAAGGCTAGTAAGAAAGGAGGGAGAGGGGTTTTTTTTTTTCTCCTTCATCTATGCAGCAAGTCAGGCGCTCGACACCATGCCCCGTCCCTGCCTTCACAGCCATAGTTAACGTGGATCCCGCTCTGCAGGGCTTGAGGGCTGGGAAAACAGCTAAAAGTTTCAAAGGAAAAGGTAAAAGGCAGCGGTTCCGTTTGTTTTGATAGCAGTCAAAAAGTATTTGGGGGGTTGGGATCCCCGGCTGCTCTGACAGCCCTCGTCACAGAGAAGCCTGGGGTCTTCAAGCTGTTTTTTCCCAAGGTAGATCACCGTTTGGGCACCTTCTCAAGTAAGAAGTGTCTATTTAGTGCAAAACAGAGCAAAATGGCCCTGGGTCAGGTGCTTGTGAGCGTAGGATGCTCTCTGGGTAATATTGATGTTAGTAGTGGTGGCTGGCATCAGTATTTTGCGTGCAGGCAAAATCTAGTTCGCTGGCATGGTTTAATTGTTAAAAAAAAACAATATCTTTCTGAAATCTAACACTGTAAGAAAAGTTTATAGAAAATCAAATTACAAATAACTCGTCATCTGAATCCTTACTACTTTGTGCTTAGATAGGTCTTTACTAAAACAGAGGCTCTGCTGTGAATTTGCTCCAGGACGGATTTAAGATTTCTCTGCAGATATTCAGTGGCCTTGATATCTGTCTATTCTTTGTCACTTCCTATCATTTGCTTTTCTTTTTTATTATTATTATTATTATCATTAACCTTATTCTTGAAACTGGGGCTTCCGCAAACAATAGCTGGATGCACAATCTGGGTCTCAGGGAAATAACTGGGATGTGGTCGATGGAGCCCAGGGTGCTGTTTGAGAACCCCTGCACTGTAAATATCGTCTTTTCTTTTTCTAGCCTGGATTTTTGTGTGACAAAACCAGTCCTGGAAGCCAAACCCCATTTAACTGAATGAGGAAATAATTTCTTTGTGTATTTTCTACCTCAAAGACTGCCACAAAGCAGCCTCTCTGCAAAGTGATACGTACCGCTCCTATTGCTATAAACCTTTCAGGCTGTTTAAAGGTGCTAGCTTATTGGAAAGGGCTTGTTTTCGTTCACTAAGGTCAGGAAAATTCATGGATCACATCACAACAGGGAAGATGCGGTTGTTCCCAGGTCTTCCCTGCATTACTGTTAATCAGCCGTATCCAAAGGGAGGATGCACGTCGCCTTTAATGGGGGTGAGGAGCAGGAGGAATGTAATCATCCCTCATCAGCGAGACCCTCAATCACTGCACTTCAAACAGCTGGGGGTACGTAACCTCATCTTCATTTGAAAATTTTAGTACCTTTTCTCTTAGCTGCCTCCATTTTATGCCTTTTTTTTTTTTTCTCCTCATAAATTTTTATGTGGGTTTTTTTTTTTTTTAAAGGAGAATTTATGGGCAAAATGGGAGAGACCATGTGAAATGTGGAAGAGCTAAAAGGCTATCACAGTGGTAAATGAGGCTAAATGGTTCTCTACCACCAGCTGTTTAGAGTTCAGTGATTGAGTCTAACTGACAAGAAATAATTACCCCCTCTCAGAGAGGTGAAATGGGTCCTCACACAGTGAATGCTGCTGATGAAGGGGCCGTCCCAGGAGAAGGCAGGATCTTTTCCGACAGTTTCTATGCCTACATCTTGGTTGCTTAAACCTCTCGCGAGCATCTTGCGCTGAGATCTTTCTTGTATGTGGTGATGTCCTTTGGTGACTCAGCGCATCTCTCCCGTCTCTCTGGTCCCAGGGAGGTACAAAACCTTGACGCAAAATCCTCTTGCAAGGATGAGCCCAGAGCCAAAATATTCCCTGCGTTATTGATTAAAACTGGTGAGTGTCTCTTAGCCCTTTTTATTTCAAAGCAAGAGCCCTTGTGTTTCTTATTGCAAAGATGTGCATTAGGATCTAAAAGCACCCTTTTTTTTTTTTCTTTTCTAATCAATTGTAGGGAACAAATATGATGAGCGCATTTGTTTGCAGGCTGGAGAGGGTGAATACCTTGGCTTAGATCTGGGAAGGAAAGGACTCGCAGTGCTCCAGTGCAAAACCTGCGTCCTCGCAGATCACACTGAAACCAAATCCGCTTTTTTTTTTTTTTTTTTTAAATTTTCAACACAAATCAAACCCTAAAGATTTTGAACATGCAAAAAACATGAAACGAGACACAAAAATAAGCATGCTGGTGGTGGCTCGAATGCCACTGTGTTTCTCTGGCTTTATTAGTTATGTCACTGCATTGATGAGGATGCAAACACTTTGGATACAGCAAAACAGGCAACTAAATTGATTATTACTGCCTAAGCAAAACCAAGTACCGTCACAGGTCGGGTCCGGAGGGTGGGAGGATGCTCTGGCCACAGCCTGGCAGTGCTGTCACCATCACTTATCTAGTTTCTTTGAAGATGATTGCCATAGTCACCAGATGGCTGCCATCACCCACTATGGTGCAAACAGGGCTTGGAGGAACCTCAGCAGTGAAGGAACAACTCAACGAGCCTCTGCACTGGTCTCTGTTTCATTGCTCCTCTCTTAAGCTGCTGTTTCTGATGAGACTCTACATTTTGAGACGAGAATTTCACCCATGAAACGGCTGAGGTCCCATGGGTTGTAACAGACCATTTAGTGCACATGCAATGTGTCACCGCTTTGGCCCCCTCCTGACGTGCCTTCTTAGCTTCTTCCCCCTCGGTTTGGTCTTGGAAGGAGATGGGGCAGGCACAGGTGACAAGGCAGCATGCTAGAGAGCTCTGAGCCTTGCAGCCACCCCAGTGACAGCCCCTGGCCAACACCAGTGGTCTTCAATGGAGGGTGCATCTCCACCGAGCTGGGGGAGAGCAGCCACAGCATCCTCCGAGCATCCTCTCCCTGCCGCTCTGGCAGTGTCCTTCTGTTTTGGTAGGAAAGCAGCCACTCGTTTTTCTTTGCTGGGAAAGGGAAGGGTTAAAAAAATGTATCTGGGAGCTGCCCATCCTCATTTTTCCCCTCTCCTCCCATGGGAATGGTTCAACAAAGTGGGGTGATTTACTGAGCAGAGAAATACTTCTTTTTATCCAAAGACCATAAATAAATACCCTCAAAAGCCTAAAAATACCCCAAAAGAACAAAAAAACCCCCCACCCACAAAACCAGCCAACCCACCAAATGAGAAAAAAAAAACAACCAGGAAAACACTTCTGTCCTTCCATCCACCAACAGTGGTCCTGGTCACTAGTGGATGCCCTGTGGCTCTCCCAGCTTCACATGTCTGCTAAATTATAAACACTGAGGAGATGAATCAGGATCTCCATTTAAGGGGGCTTGGCAGCAGGGTGAGGAGTCAGGTGAAGGTGATCATCACCCCAGGGATCAGGAGGAGACCTGGGAGAAGGTGAGGAGAAACTTTCAATGCCAAAGCACGGTCTGGGTGACCAAACCCCTAGAAAGAAAGGGGTTTTCCTCCCTCCTGGAGAAAGTGAGTGGTTCAGGGTTTATTCCCCTTCAGGCTTTTTCCTTTGGACTCGGCGGCTTCAGTCCTTTCTAAAAATCTTTGCGAAGCAGAAGAAGGGGTTGGGGTGACAGGAGGTCCCAGCACAGAGGTTTGGGCACAGTACATCAGGGAGGCTCAGCTGGTGGGGAAACACGGACCCCGTTCTCACCACGCTCCACGGTGTCCTTACATCTCCATCTCCAAGAGCCGTGCCATCATCGCATTGAAAGTGAGCGCTTTGAAATATCAAAAACATGAAAGGAAATGAAAAATTCCTGACATGCTCTGTTCAAATCCCCCGGGTTTTTAAAAGTGTGGAGTGGACAACAGAAGGGATGGGAACCTTCTCCATGAAGGTGATATGTAGTTACAAGATATTTGGGCTTTCTTCCTGAGTGAAGGTGTGAAGTTAACTGTGACAAGAAACACAAAAGCCAAGTTTAACACAAGTCCTTAGGGTTTGGGTTTTTTTATGTTGTCTTATGCTGGTGAGTGCATCTTAAAGGAAGATGTGCCAGTGTGACAGGCAGAGCGAAGGACTGCTGCCAGCTCTCTAGAAGGTATTAAGAAAGGTGATTTTTGGCTCTGGTTGCAAGGACTTATGCTGGGCATGATGGTACAAGGGCTTTTCTTCTTCCTCAACCTCATAAAGTTAAATAATTGTCTGGTATATGTCCTTCAACCACAACTTTGCCCATCCCCAGGCCAACAATTCATGATGCAATTCCCACAGGTGCAGGGAGAGATTCTGCCCCCAGGAAGGCACCTCCCCGCTGCCCTCCCGAACCCTCTGCCCTGTTTGTGCTGCTTCTCCCAGCGTGGATGGTGGGATGGGGGGAGCCCCGGCCCACCTGGGAAGGGGTCCCTCCATCCCAAGAAGAGGCTGAGCACATCTCTAATCCGTTTTGTATTTGAAGTGCTTACCTTCCCCTTCCTCCTCCCGTCTCACAGTAAGTTTTCATGATGGAGGGACATAGACCCACATGGAACAACGCGTTGGGCAGAAGCGATGCCAGGCACTGGGGAGGAGTGATGCTGATCGTGGTGTTGGTCATGCTGGAGTTTTACCTGCTCATGCCAAGCCCAGAGGTGCTGGGAGAGGGGTCTGGGCAGGGGCTGGGGTGCCGAGAGGCGTGCGGTGGGTGGACAGGCTGCTCAGCCGGGCGCTGCCGAGCTCCCCGTGGGCTGGGGGCTGGCAGGGAGAGCGAGACCACATTTCCCACAGGAATATGGTCCTTGTGCCGTTATTAGAAATACCCCAAGGAAACACAAAAAACCCCACCCCAAAGAGCCCCTTGCTGCAGCTTGACACCAGCCTTGTTTATACCAAATGCGCCAGAATATTCTCAGAGAACCGGTTTTAACATGTGATTTTGGAAAAGGTGTGAAAAAACCTGAGGTCAGGCTGACCAGAGACGCAACCAGGCTTGAAACCCATTGCTGTGGTTTAACCCAGCCAGCAGCTCAATCAACCACACAGCCGTTCACTCGCTCCACCCCCAGTGGGATGGGGAAGAGAACTGAAAAGAAAAAAACATAAAGTCATTGGTTGAGATAAAGACAATTTAATAGGACAGAAAAGGAAGATGATGATGATATTGATGATGATGATAATAATAATAGAATATACAAAACAAGTGATGCACAGCACAACTGCTGACCACCTGGAGCCAATACCCAGCTACTTTTTGAGCCAAATCACCTCACAGCCCACTCCCCAGTTATATGCTGAGCATGATGTCATATGGTATGGGATGTCCCTGTGGCCAGTTTGGACCCGCTGTCCCGGCTGTGTCCCCTCCCAGCTTCTTGGTTGCCCCCCGCCTTCTCCGTGGCAGGGCAGTGCGAGAGGCTGAAAAGTCCTCAACTGCCTGGCAACAACTACAAACATCAGTGTGTTATCAATGTTATTCTCATCCTAAATCCAAACCACAGCACTACACCAGCTGCTAGGAAGAAAATTAACTCTATCCCTGCCGAAACCAGGACACCCATTTACAGGAACTCATTACAAGGGGTTTGGGTGGGGGTGCCTTTCTGTTTTTCCCTGGCATCTCCAGCAAAATCTTTAGACAGAAGAGTAAAAAAAAGGCAAGGAAGCAGCCAGCTCTGGAAATGCAGCCCGCTGCAGCGTGGGACAGCAGGGAGGATGCTCCTTGTGAGACACATCTCGATGCCTTGGGGTGGCCACGAGCCTGCCACGTTCATGCCCCATGCCAGGACCCAGGCATCTGTGACCTGTGGAAGCCAAGTAAAACACCCAGGGAAGCTGGTTACTCAGCTCCTGGCACTGGAGGTGGCAGTGGACTGGTGCCTGGTGACCTGTGCATGAGAGGTGGCCAGCTTGAGATGCTCAACCAAAGTAATCCTAGAAGAAAACATTCAACTTGCCAAAAAACTGAGTAAAAAATTAAGTATTGCAGCAGAGCACGTGAGCCCAGGTACGCTGTACATGCCACCCTGTGATGGCAGAAGAGCTCAAACCCCCCCAGCACAGGGGCATCCAGGCTCAGCCTCGTCCCCCCTGCTGCCCTCACTGCCCACCACTGCGGGGCTGCAGCCCGTTGCGGGCGTTCAGCCCTCTCTGTCACCATCCTTGCTATGGCCGAAGGAGGAGAAGTACGTCCTCGGTCCTTTTACTGGGTTTTGGCCTCAGGGGAGAGGGTTCCCCAAGCTCTAGTGTCAGCCTTGCTGATGGAAGCAAGGACTTTGCTGGAGGACTCCATGGAAACACCGTCCAGCTCTCGGCCCTCCTCCAGGTAGGAAAGCAAAGTAGCAGATTTATAGAGGAGATCAGGTAGAAAACACTAGTTTAACTCAATTTTGTTGCTCAGTGTTTGAGGGATGTGAGAGCTTGGCTGGTGTGTGACAGAGGGGAAGGGCAATACAGGGAGAGGTGGGAGGACTGAGCAGCGATTGCTGCCTGTGAAACCTCTTTACCTGCTGGTGGATGGCAGGAAAAACCATAACACACCACGAACTGAGTCCTCCAAGGCTGTTTCTCCTCCGTATTTGGCAGAGATGGAAATTCCCAGGCCCTGCTGCTGTGCGAGGCTGTTTTTAGGACCGATGTCGGCAGGTGGTGCTGGGAGGCTGGGCAGGGTGGCAGAGCATCCCCGAGCCGCCAGCACAGCCGCATCCAGGGCGGGGGAGAGAAGTCCTGAGTGTCAGCCTAACCTGGAAAAAGTGATTTGGATGGTAGTGGGAAAGAGGTGTGAAGCCTGCAATGTGATCTCCATCCTGCTGGCTGCTTTCTAAATGAGCTTCATTATACACATAATTAAAGGAAGAAATTTGAATGATATTTAGCTGTGGTTTAGGGGTATTAATTTCAAGACTGAGGGCACCTGGAGATTAAATGAATTAACTCACAACTGAATCAGGTTAATTGTCATTTTCTTTACCTGGAGTGAAGCTGAAAAAGGGAAGGTTTTGATTCAATAATAACAGTGGATATATTAAAGAAAAGCAGGTTCTTGAACAGAAGAGAACTCACTATGAGAAGTGGTGAATTGGGAACCAGAGCGGACAGGAGCAGAGCCGGGCAGCAGCCTGGGCCCCGGGGCTGGCAGGGATGGAGCGGGCATCCTCGGTGGGCATGGGGGCCATGACTCAGCCACCCGCGTTCCTGAGGAGGGAAGGGCCCCAGACACTCCCCTGCCCTCCCTGTTTCCTTTTGGCTGCCTTCAAATGGGCGCCTGTTGTGTGCCCGATGGGAAGATCCCAGCTCCTCCCAGGCAGGGGTTGGAAAGCCTGTTAATGCGGGGCTCGGACCCACTGCCAGGCGCTTCGGTCCTGGGAAGGATGCAGAGCAGGGGAAAAGCAAACTCAGAACCCGGCTCTGCGTGCTCGAATACAGAACGTGCGCTCGCCCTGGAAGCACCCTGCCCGCTGATCAAAGCACTAACCCAGCAAATCTAACAGAAAATGAAGTGCCAGCATGACATGCAAATTCATCTTAAATAATTACAGGTTTGCAGTCTCGTCTCTGTCAGCTGCCTCAGAGCGCTGCTCCGGCTCGGTGGATCCCGCAGCAGGCTGCAGCGTGGACAGGACGTGAGGCAGGCAGGGATGCTGCTGACCATAGAGACCTGCTCGGGGATGGGGGCAGATATTTGGAGCAGGTTTTTAGCACGTGGCAGTTTGGCCAGGCAAAGGTCCCTTTGTCATACTGGGGAGAAACTGGTCTCTGCTCTGACCAGCGCACTCTGTTTCTCTGTGCAGGACCAGCCCAAAATTGGACACTCTATTGGGCACTGCCCTGTGCACCCTTCTGTGGTGGGGTGATGCTCCTGGACCAGAGCAGAACTGGCCTGTGCCCACACTGCAGAGGTCATAACTTCATTTCCCAACCCACGTCACGCCAACCCTTTCACTGCAGCCACTCAAAATAACAGTGGCTGTAAGTGAGCCCTCCTGGGCGTCCCGTCCCGGCTGTGGCTCTGCACACCCGCCCCGCAGCTGAGTCTGGAGTTCTTGCCTGCCAAACAGCTCACCTCTGGGTTTGACATGCCTGATTTAAGAGTGCGTGCTGGGTTTGGCTGGGACAGAGTGAATTTCCTTCCCAGTAGCTGGCATGGGGCTGTGGTTTGGATTTGTGCTGCAACCAGTGTTGATAACCCAGGGATGGTTTCGTTCCTGCTGAGCAGTGCTTACACAGAGCCAAGGGCTTTTCTGCTTCTCACCCCACCCCACCAGCCAGTAGCTGGGGGTGCACAAGGACTTGGGAGGGGACACAGCCGGGACAGCTGACCCCAGTGACCAAAGGGATATCCCACACCATATGACGTCATGCTCAGCATATAAAACTGGGGGAAGGAGGAGGAAGGGGGGGATTTTGGGAGTGATGGCGTTTGTCTTCCCAAGTCACTGTTACGTGTGATGGACCCCTGCTGTCCTGGAGATGGCTGAACACCTGCCTGCCATGGGAAGTGGGGAATGAATTCCTGGGATTGCTTTGCGCATGTGGCTTTTGCTTTACCTATTAAACTGTCTTTATCTCAACCCACGAGTTTTCTCACTTTTACTCTTCTGATTCTCTCCCCCATCCCTCCATGGGGGGAGTGAGCGAGTGGCTGCGTGGGGCTTAGTTGCCAGCTGGGGTTAAACCATGACATAGTGCTTGAATCTGGCTGGATACCTTCAGTGTGACCTATGCATCTATCCATCCCTTAACCACTGCTCGTACACCTATAGGTTAGGCTTGTCAGCCCTCAAAATCTGTTCTGACCATAAATGCAAACTAAATGCTGCTCTAAATAGCAAGTTATTAGCTACAGAGATATCTGTGAAACCTGATGAAATTCCTAGAGAGACGTGATGTATCGCTGAGCACTTATTTTTCCATGACCACTGGTGTGACTGACCAGGGCTAATGTACATCAAGGAGGGGCAACCTTTCAGCAGAGGACCTGTCTCTAAGCCCTCATCTTTCAGAGTTCACAGCCCCCTGGGTTTCTTCCTACATCTCTGTCATCACCAGACTCACTCTAATCCTAAGCAAAACTTAAACTTCAAACCCCTTCCTTCTTATGCATATGTGCGGCTTCCCAAAGCTTTTCCCCAACTCTGGTGGAAATACCTCACCTGACACCTCCTAGCTTCTTAGCTTTTTGCAAGGGCGTGCCACATCCATGACAGTTACGTGGAGGTGGCTATTGCATGTGGGACTCATTTGTCCTCTCTTACCTCCAGTTTCTAATAGGAGTAACTGGTTTTCTCCTCATGTGCACAAGGAGCACTTTTTATTACTTATTTTCGCACCATTTCTATTCAAACATTTTGGTCACTTTTATTGACCGTGACAACTCTTGTCTTGTCACCCATGACAGCATACTCCTAAATTTCTGTGAGAAGTGCTAGAATAGATCAGAGAAATGATCAATGCTTGAAGAAATCCATTTGTCTCCTCCTTCCAGTTTCACGGTGAGCCCTTCAAGCCCCTCACTGCCAAGCCTGCAGCTCACACACTTGTTTCCACCTTCTCAGGCTTAGGTAGCACATACTAACGTAACATCATTGCAAATGCTTCTTAGATCAATTGTTCTGTCTAAAAATAAAATAAAATCGCTGACTTTATCAAAGAACCGTTCTACATTAACTGACCCAATCAATCCGGTACTATACATCCCGTTTTGTGTTTGGCACTCTGTCTTTGATCCTTCTTTCACTAAAACCTGCTCTGTTTTCTTGTGTGGTGGTGAGGTCAAGGTATTTGCATGCAATTGCTCAGGCCCCTTCCTCCCAACACAAACTGAAGTTTCTGCCTTTGCAGCTGTGCAGTCACCTACCAACACAGCCAATCTGATGGATGTTTTTAACATCAGCCTTCCTGGACATGTCATGTCACGTGTTGGTTCCCCTCCTGCTTTTGGATGCAGAGCAGCAAGGCTTCTTGTTTTAAGGGCATTAAAGAACAAGTTTCATTTCCATGGTGGATGGAGTCATTTTCTGCACGTACCCGTGTTACTATTAACCATTTTTCTATTCCTCTCACGTTCAACGTCAGCATGCCCTCAAACCACACATTGTACTTTTTAAACCTTACCTCAGTTACTTTGACTCCCCCCCTCTCTGCAGGGTGAATGAAGTTATCCCTGCAAGGCTTCATCTTTATCTGGATGTTTCAAGAACCTTTAGCTTTTTTCTATGCAAAGCCAAGGTACAAAATTTGGTTTATTTGGCAATTTTCCTTGTAAACAGTCAAAAAGATTGGTTTTGCCGCTCAGTGGTTTGCCAGCTTGTCTCCAGGGGTGCGATCTGCCTGCAGTTATGTTAGTGTCTGCTTCTGCGTTGTGCAAGAGTGCCTAAAGAGGGCTAGAAATGCACTTTCAACACATTATTGATATCACAAAACTGGCTACAACACAGAGACAACCGAAGAAGATATGGAGGAAATGGCTGTTAGTTTCAATACCTCCAAGGGCTTCTTGATGCATTCGGGCAGCTCGTCAGGACATTGTCATTTCAGTTAACACAAGATTTGGTTGGCAAACTCTTTTCTTTGCTTTCGGCCCCAAAATGTGTTTGCAGCTTGTGCAACCCTGCCAGAGCCAGAGAGCCTTGTGCTGTTATTATTTTGTGACTTGCTCCCCTCTGGTACGAGGGAAGTCGGGGAGGTTGGCTCCACTTGGAAGCCCGTGTCAGGAGACGCTGGGGAGGTGGGAGCAGAGGGACCTCCCCAGCCCTGACGTTCGCCCTTCTGCTCACTCAGCCCCTCCTCCGGCATTTCTAAATCCACTCCTGGGTGCCAGGGCAGGAAAAATGGAACTCCACACATAGTTGTGAAGGATCTGCAGGAGCGTATTATGCACCTCTTATTTCTCCAGGCTGTTTGAGTAGTCTCTGTTTCTGTACTCCATCATTGCTTTCATTCCCAATAAATCCAATGAGACCTTTTCTAAGGAACAGATTGACAAACCTACTTTCCTTCGGAAAACTTTCCTTCAGACAGCAGTGAACCTTTTATAAATTATGCAATACCATCATGTTTCACCTCCTTCAAACAAGTGCCCATGGAGGACCAGGGTGACCTAACTCTCCTGTAGACAGACTGAGCTGGGTGAGCTGGTTTCCAGCTGGCTGGTTTATACTTTTCTGTAGCTTCCAGCATCAAAGAATTTAAATGTTCCACTGTGCTACTTTTGACTCGTCTCCTGATGCCAGCTCCAACTGTGCAAACTTTACCATGACATAAATACAAGATCATTTTAAACTCAAGTTTTATTTTAATTTCCTTTTTTTTTTTTTTTTTTTTTTTCCTCCAGGTCTTCCAAGATTTCAGGTTCACCTTCTTAACATCTTTGCTGAAAGCTGGAAGCAAACTTGAAACACCCAACATAATCTGAAATTCACATGCAAACACATGGCTTACAGAGTCAGAAATTTAAAAATGCCTCTAAGTATTAGGATATTCAAAACAAACAAAAACAAGGTTTGGTAAAAACACTCTAAAAAGTCCGACTATTATGCACTGTTGTTATTTAAGAAGTTCTGTCATCAAGATGATATTTCAGCAGCTTTAGATAGATGAGATTTCTAAAGGGGATTTCTAATTTGTATTTGTTTTTAATTTGGGGTTTGGATCACAGCAGCAGCAACAATTTGTTTTGTTGTGTATTTATGGCTGCACATGTTTCAAATGGTAAATCTGCACTGACCTATTAGACCACAAAAGTGAAACCAGCTTCTGTATTCTCATTCCTTAGCTGGAAAAATAAACCCACAGCATGCATGTATAAAATAAATTATACTTTTACAGCTTTCAGGTTTGGGACTCAAAGGCTATGCAAGTATTTTGGATTACCACAGCCCTGGTTTTAAAAATAAGAAAATGGTTCTTTACCAGAAAGTGACTCTTTCAAGACAAAATGCATGTTTCTAGCTGTTGCCTTTCATTAGAATTATATCATTTTAGCCAAAATGAAAATAAAATTAATAAGGAACATAATAAAATGTGCAAGTTTCTTTGGGAAAGAAAAGAACCAAAATACAGAAAGATACTGGTTTGGTTTAACACCAGTAAAGATAGCTGGGTCTAAAAGATAATTCAGAGTTAGCACCAGCTCATCCTGCGTTAAGCACCCTGCTTCTTCTTACCTGCCTGTTTTTATTGGATTCACCTCTCACGACAAATAAAAATGTTTTCCTCCAGTCTCTAAGCCTTAAAAGCAAACACAGGTTGAGACATATTTGACTTAACAGAGAAACGTGACTAGGACCTGTTACTTGGCCCCCCGAGATGTGGCTCTGAAGAAGGTTTATGCGGGCAGAGCAGACAGCCTGGGCTGGGTCTCTCTGGTAGCTGGGTTCATTCTTTGATGACAAATCCATCTTCTCTGGATAATTTTTAAGCCCTGGACAAACACGTGCATAATTTCACTCAAGTTGCTTCATGCCCCAGGATGGAGGAGGCTAAATCCAGAAGATGCTCCTGAGCAACGGCAGGTGAAACCATAGGTTGACAATAACAGCCCAGGTCTGACCTGAGTATTTTGGGGGTAGAGAGCAGCGGTTATTAGGAATAAGGCCCAGTTTTACACTGTGGACCACCCCGAGAGACAGAAGGGTCCCCCGTCATCCCTCACGGGGCTGGCAGGGCAAGCAGAGGGTCGGGCCAAGCTGGCAAGTCAAACAACATCAGTTGCAAAACTTCTTGTTTCCATGAGAAGTCCTTCTGAAATGTATCTTAGGAATGTCCTAAATAATACTTACTGGTAGGAGTGGAAGGTGCTGACAAAACTGGGCAAAAAAAAAAAAAGGAGCTTTATTGCAAATGGGTGATGAAAGTAGCACTGACCACAACAAGGGAGCACGTTTCATTACAGCGGCTGCGGCTGAGCCTCTGTGAAAATTAGAGGGAATGCTATAACAACCCTGGAGAGGATTCAAACAGCAATTTGCTCTCGGCATGACCATCACGGAGAGCCAGCAACAGGGAAAGAGAGCAAGAGGGAAGCAATGTTCTTGTCCTTCTTCCTGCAGATGCCAAACTTCATGGTCTATAATGGGGATAAGGAGGGAAAGAATCAGAGAGGAGGTTGGAGATGAACTTCATCAAAACACGTATGAAACTAAAGCAGTTGGGTCATTTTTTCCTGGCAGGAATAGTGTCCTGTTTTTCACCAGTTCTGGTTCAGAGATTGACACATTTAACCTACGGAAGATTTTTTTTTTTTTAAAATATCTACATTCGGAGTCTCAGCAGTGCTTAGCATCTCCTTCGAGCCCGTCCCTATCTCCTGTGCCAAAGGGATTAATGATTTTTGCTGCCTTCTCCAACCCCGAAATATCCCTGGGGAATATTAGGCCAGCGCACACAACTGTCTCACTGCTGACTGAGCTTCCCCCACATTGCCTCTGAATGATTACATCCCATTTCGAACCCCGTTTTCTATTGATTTTCATGCTAAATCGACATAATTTGGCTATATATTTTTACCCCACTGTTGATGAACTGTAACATCCTTCCTCTATGCTCTTTTTTTTTTTTTTTAATGTGATAGTTTGGGAGGAAAAAGATGACCTTGTAGGGGTGAAAATCTCTCTCCTGCTGTCCAGCCTGGTTGAACCCATGGATGGGTATGGTTTAGCCCCACAGGAGCACTCCACACTCGCTACACAACTGGTAATAATTTTGCAATCTGCCTGTGATTGTTCCAAAAAAAAAGGAACAAACGAGTTAAATCACAAATCTAGCGCACTTCCTATCCTGCCTATTCCCAAAGAACAGCACGTCAGCAGTGCCAGAAGACACATGGATGATAAGTTACTAATAAATTCATTGTGTTGCTCATTTTTAATGGGCTAATAAAAACAATCCTCTTCTTTTAACAGTGCGCGACTTGCATGAAAAGAAACGGTAGAGTTTGGGAAAATATTTTATACTTGAATTGTTGGAATGGTCATTGTAGCAGTTATTAATTGCTACAATTTAGCTTTAATCAGGTACCGATTGCATTTATAGCAGATGAGAGAGCATCGTACCACTGCACCACTCGTGCTCGGTGCCGGCAGCCGCCAAGCTGCACGGTTAACCGGGAATCACTAGAGGTCACTTTGATTCCACCTAAAGGAACAAATCCTAAAAGGTCTGGGGTTTTGTTTCTGCTTTCTTCTTTTTTTTTTTTTTTTTTGTGAGACATTTTTTAAAAGCAAACTCTTTTTGCACATGTGTATAGTACTTGTTTATAGAAGCTCCTCTGGCTGAATTTTATTCTGGTGTAAAGAGTGAAACTTTAAAGAAGTTTATAAAGCTGTGCCTGTATTCATCAAGAGAAAATTTGGCCTTGAGTTTCTTTTTTAATATGAAACAGCTTCCATTGGATTTGATATTCATGATAACAGATGTCATTATTTAACTCTCAATAAATACTTCTGTCCTGTCAGGATCCCTATAAATAGGAAAAGAGTAGCTCCAATCTAGAAAACTGCAGGAAGATACTCTAATTTTGCTGCTTAGTCTGTTATACCCAAAGGTGAAATAACATCTAGGCGTGCTTCATTCTCAGCTTCAGACAACCAAAGTGCAGACATTTCCTCAATGAGAGAAAAAAAACCCTAAAACTGAACACCTCGTGATCAGGCAAAATGTTTTCCTGCTGCAAAGAGCAACTCCAAGGGGAGCCCAAACCTGACTGCTTTTACATTTGTAAAGTGACAATTTACCTTCTTGGGAACCTATAGCATGAAATCTGACTTTTCTTTCATTTTGGACATCTAGGCTCACTTGGCCCTACCCTGCTGGGTCCTCTTGTTGTGGGGTCACAAGTGCCCGAGCCCCAGAAGAGGATCCCATGCCACAGCTCCCTCTGAAATGACATCGCTGCCACCCAGCCGCCCGCCCACTCGGTCCCTGACTGGAGACATCCCCCCTGCCCTGGTGGGTGGCAGCATCCCACCCATCATTAAGTGCCGGGTTTTTATTCCTGTTTTGGGAAAATCAAATCCCCCTTGCACCTCCAGGATCTTATCCAGGGAGGTGGAAATCCCTTGGTGGTGCCTAGGTCCTGCTTGCTCTGCATACATCAGCTTCTGCTGCAAACAGCATCGGCCAGGGCCCACCGGCACCGTCCCACAAAGCTTCACCTTTTCTTCTGCACCTGGTATTGTTCAACACCTGCTGGAAGGCACTGGGGGAGCCCTGCGTGCTGGGGGGTACTGGCTGCATTCCTCCCACGGCAGCACCACCAGCTCAGTGCCAAGCTGCTCAGCGCTGACAAAAGCAAGCCACCGGAGCTGTTTTTAAATGAAAGTGCTTCAGAAGGGCTTGTCCCAGGTCCTGTGCTCAGTGTGGAGGATGCCTACCATTGGGAACCAAGCCTCTCGCAGAGGTGGAAAACTGCCCTGGGTGTCGTGGCATTGGTTGCATTTGCTCTCCCTGAACAAGCCCTTTTGCATCTACACACCACAAAATAGAGGCCTGAGCGACTCCCTGGTGTCTCCACGAGTAAGTCGGGTAGCAGCGGGCAGGAGAGCTGTAGTCTGTTCTTGTTCTGTGTCTGGCGTCCAGGACGACTCCTGCAGCATCAGGGCTGAGTCACCAAGACTGAGCGCTGGTGCGTAAACCCAGCTGCGTCACGCCCACACCCAGCCGCTTGTGACTTCTTCTGTCCTTTCCATGGGTCACCCAAAAACATATCTTGGGAGGATGGAAGGTTCCCAAGGTCCCAAAAGTCCCAAGCAAGAAGTCAACATTGGGTGGGTGTCAGGGTATGCCTCCATCCATGCTCTCTCCTTGGAGAGTGGATGGTCTTGGTCTCTTGTTTTCTCCCATAGAAACACACTGCTTCTTCCCTTCAACAGTATGTGCATTAAGGGAAATCTCTTTCCAGGGACAGCTCTCCATGCACTCTGTGGTGTTCCCTAAGCCCTCCATGGCTTTTTATCCCCGCAGCACTGCGTGTCCCCCTCCAGATCACATTAAGCAATGTGACAAGCACCTCTCCCATGAGCATCTATCTCTTCTCCCTTCCTTCCCCCGGGGGAAAACTGAGTGGGAATAGTTTTAATTAACTACACTGTACGTGCACGGTGTTTATCCCAACGCAGGCAAGGCTGAACAAGCGTGCCTTGCTCTTGGAAAAAGAGGCACTGAGGTTTGTGGCTGCTCTGAAGTCCTGAGCTCGTCCCACAGAGGAGGACCGGCCCCAGAGAAAGCTCTGGCTTTGGACTACACTGGGCTTGCCCCAGTGTGGAAACAGAGCTCTGTCATTCTGAAGAGGTACAGAAAGTCTATATCTGCCCCACACCAGGACCACTGGATGAGTCAAGGACACCCCAAATGTAACCTAGCACCCCATGGGGAGACTCTGTAGAAAACGGAGGGGTGAAGTGACATTTTGGGGAGGGTTCAGCTCTAAGTTAGGAAACCTACATTCAGACACATAATTGCACATGTCTATGTGATCTTTTGGTGTCTCAGCTCCTTCATTAGTCCATGGAGATCTTGTCCACCCAGACCCCTCCAGCCAGCCTTGTGGGTCTTCCTTGTGACTTACGTGTGTGGTGCCAAGTTTAACATTGTGCCAAAAGCCAGCTGGTCTCTTTTCCAAAGATATTTAGAAGGGACTTAAAAATCCTGTAGAAAACATGCCTGTTTTATATATAAAGATGCCTAATATACTGGCAGTTGTGAGAGATTTAAAAATTAAACACAGTTTGTTGAACAATATATAAATAAGGGTTTTCCAATAAGCTGCCATGTAAAGGTTCTGGATCGTCCTTGGGTTTCACCATGTACGCACAGAGGAGATCCCTCAGAGTGACACACAGGCAGTAGATGATATCTCAATCACTGTGTTTCTCATCGTGTAGACCACATAGACCATGGAAAATTATCCTCAGAAATGTTTTTCTGCACATCTCTGATGAAGACAGAGAGCTACTTGTTCAAAATCAGAAGAAACCCCATCAAAGGTGTAAGGACCAAACCCAGCTCACTCAAAGCACAGCATCGTTCTGGCAGCTTGTTTGTACTGAGGGTTTTTTACTACTTTCTCCTTCAGCTGGCATTCCTATGGCTATTTATAGTTTCACTTCATAACCAGTGGTTAGTACTTTCAAAGTAGCCTAGCATGCGGTCACCCACACAGAAGATGTGGCTGACTCTCCTGCACTGCCTAAAAAGTGTTGCCCATGATACTCAGGATCTTTCTGCAAGAGACTGTGGAGAACTGTTGGCAGAGGGCAGGGAAGATGTCCCGTTGCCTTGGGAAGAAGGTCTTGCTGAGGCCACCGTGCTCTGCAAGGCTGTCTGTGAGCTTGCTAAGCTGTTATCCTCTCCTGAAGATGCCCCACTTCGGGATTTCACGGATTTATTTTTTTTTCCTACTGAATTTAGTCCCTGATTTCAAAGTGCAGCTGCATGCTCCTAAATACATGAGTTAAACCTTATTGCACTGTAGATCAAAGACTAATATTTCATGCCTTCTCCTGCACTGTTGTGTAGTGACAAAGTTCCTGGTGACTTAAGTGGGAGGGAGGCTGCGTCCTGGGAGACAAAACTTAATTGAGTGTAATACCACAGGGCACGTAAAGTAGGACAACACAGCCTGACCTCATTTTGCCCATACATAACCCTGCTGACATCAGTGGGAGCTGCACATATGCAGTCAGAAGATGACATTTGCCCACTCTTGGCTGCTCTAGGAAATTCCTGCTTGCCTGATAAATTCTGTTATTTAATCATGCAATATGAAAGCGAGGGATACACCAAGTAAAGCTGAGCAAACACAGCTCAGCTCCCTGCCTGTTTGAAGTTGTGGAAAGACTTCTTTTGAGGCTGGTGGTTGTTGGATTGAGCCCACAGTACACAGTGATTCATAATCATTTTCCTCAATGAAAGCAACCAGGTTGGTTTGTTGTTATTTGTGGGATCACATGATTCATTATTTGCAAATATTTGAATGGCAGTTGGACTTTCTGATGCCTGTGAACCCCGTAGCTTCCACCGGTGTTAGTACAAAACGGTTATTCATACAAATACTGCGCCAGAACAGACTTGTTTGATACTGTACATTTATTATACTCCTGTTTCTAGAAAAACTTTGCAGAGTAGAAAGGGCATCATTTGGCAGAGCCAACAAAGCTTGCACCAAACCAGTGACTATTCCAAGAGAATTGTTCATGACCAGTCCTGAGACTAATATTTATTTGCTTTCATCACAGCCTAATAATTAAAACCAGTGCTTACTGCGGTAGAAAACAGGACGGGACTGACTTACAGAAGAAGAGGCTAGCTGGGCGAGTAATGTTTCGGCTGTCTCTGCTCAGTGCAAGCTGCAGGAGCAGAAGCAGAGCTTGGCAGACCTCTGAACGTCCCAGTTTTTAAACCTGGGATTTCTTAAAACTAATCTTGTTTTAACTCTTTGGTTTCTTTCCCCCCAGAAGAAATACAAAGAGAATATAAAGGAAGATTCTTGGTAGATGGAATACAATACTGTAATATTTATGCAAAATGTTAGCATATTTAACAATACCAGTTGCCCAGAGGTGTGGTGGCTCTCCATTCTTGGAGACACATGGGACCATACAGGAGATGCCTCCAGCAGCCCGCTCTAAGCCAGCCCCATATGGGACCCAGGACAACCAGAGGCCCCTTCCAGCCTAAACTGTTGGAAAAAACCCTCATGAAATATTTTAATGCTCCAAACTATCCAAAGCCTGAGCTGTACCCTGCTTGTAAAATAAGCTTCCTCCACCCAGCAAAACCCTGTGACAGGTCTGTGACATAGTGCCTGTGTGTGTTGATAACAAAAGGATGTTGCTGTAATTGCATACAGATTTACCATCCGTTCCCTTGCAGCGAATGCCATCAAAAGACTCAAGACTTGGAACAACACAGCGTTCCCAAGTATATTTTTCCTGTGAGCACATCCCCTTTTCAAGGGAGACGTCACAATGTCCCAGGGAGCTGGTCCAGACAAGCATCGCCCCAACGATGGGGTGAGGAAGGGGGTCCCCGTGCCGTCCCCGGAGCTGGGCGAGCTGGGCAGAGCCGCACAAAGCACACGGTGCTCCCACAGCATCCCTGCTCCCCTGCCCACAGCCGAGCCCTCCTGCCCTTGGGCAGTAGCCAGATGCGAGTTTGGTGGCCAAGGGACCCTCCGCAGTCATGCCACACAGAGCATCCCTTGTCACCTCTCCTCCTCGGTAATAGGAACGGACATTTGTTTACACCAAACTGAGCAAATCTAATATTTATTTCACATTTAGGTCACAGGACATCAAAACAAATATTTTTACCCCAAACAGATTTCCTGACCGTGCGGTTTCACTCCTGATTCACAGCAATATTTGGCTTGCTCTCACTTAAAACTGGGAGGAAAAAAAGTTACAGAGGGTCCTGCACTGGGCTTTAAGGTGACAGCACAACTCCCTGTGCACCCGGATCAGCTCTGGATGCTGCTCTTGATTTTACTGGAAACGGGACAGGATTATCAAATTCATATTTCCTGGATTTGCTTGCTTCTTTTTAGTCTTGAAACCCAAAATTATTTAAACCTAAACACCCCAAATGCAAAGTATTAAAAATTATATTTAACAATCTCAACACAAACAGTGCCTGCAGACCTCATTCTGCTCCCACCAAAATCTGAGACAATCCCATCACTTGTAAAGATGCACTTTTTAAAAATTATTTTTCCCTTTCAGTCTGTGTAGACCAAGGATTGCATTACCACCGCTCCATTGAAATCTTTGAAATGTTCTGTACAGGGAAAATTGACCTTTTTTTTTCCAGTGAAGTTTATACTAGGTTTAAGGCAGAAAATGCTGAAGAGAGAATTTCAAAAGCTTAGGAAATCTAGTGGTCCCTTATGGCTTGCAGTAATGAGTAAAATAAAATGCTCTTTCTGATTTCCTTCCCCCGTAATTGAAATAGATGTCGTACTGGAGCTGCAAAACTGCTGCCCAATTATCACCCAACTGGGCTGATTTACATCGCCCGCTCAACCTTGGCAAGTTGTGAAATGCTCAGGAGGGCCAACCTAAACACATTTATAACTCGGTAGAATGTGCTGAGCTCTTAATATATTGATAATAACGTTATGTATGTATACATACACATATGTGCCTATATATAAAAAAAGATATAGTTAAGCAAACTTTCATGTGTGAGGGCACAAAGAGCTGCTGATCGTGGCACGGCTACCTGCACGTGATGTGAAAGACTTGGTTTACTCCAGTGCTTGGCTCAGATTTTAATTGCACTGTGGATGTGATCCTCTTTTACTGGTGCATCCAAGCTTCCCTTCAGTTGGTTCACCTGGCATCTGAGCACCGGGGCACTGTGTGAAAGACCGGTCAGATAAACACAAACTAGCCCCAGACTCATTAGGGTCACTTGTCACGTTGGCTTGGATGGGGGAGGCTGGGGAGGACAGGCAGCCGCTGATGGGCTGACCTTCAGGACATCTCTGTCTCCCCACAAAACCCTGCCAAATGAGTTGGCTTTGCAGAGCCACGCGGTATTTCACAGGTAAATGATAGACTCTATACACGGCTCTAGGTGGGAGAAGAGGGAGGTTGCCATCATCACATGAAGTGGCATGGGCACAATTCCTGCTGTGTTTGAAGGGCCCTATGCCAAATCCCACAGGACCGAGCGCTGGGCTCCCCACACCTCATTTCAATGTCACTGGGGAACAAAACGTAGAGCTGAGTGTGCAATACGAATGCCGTCACATAACAGACATTTCAGGAAGTCTCTGTAATTTCTTTAATTATTCAGACAACAGAGCACAAGGATAATAGCTTCAAGTACATTCTTATACATTATTTTAACAGTAATAGATATGTATTTAGTCATAAACTATTCTGTAGCCACCACTATGTGTACATTTTATACAAACTATTGCCATACTCGGACCCTGAAAACGGACGGTGACATCTCCTAGACGTTTTGCACAATGTTATGACAGTACATCCTTCATACGAGAGCTGTAGCTATAGGTTGGATCGGTCCATCTAACGAAGCACTTCTAATACATACCACGGAGGGGTGATCTGGACGTGAGGCGCCGAGGAAGAGAGGTAATAAATATATGGTGAGAGGGAGGCATATAGTCACCCGAAATACGTGCAATGGAGAACACAGCACGGCATTTCTTTGCTTGGCAAAACAGATTTATCCTAGAATAAGACGGCATCTTAGCTTCTCTCACACAGCAAAGCTCTGAGCTCATTTTGGCCTTTCGGTGAAGATTAAACACGGCAATGTCTGATATGGTCCCTATTGGGGCATGTGCCCTACCCTGACAAAAGTGTGGGGTCTGGTCAAACGGGTCTTTTTCATCTCTGTTACGATTTAGACTGAAGCCCCCAAGCCAATGGCTTTAAGTCTGATCATTGATATCCCTAAAGACCTCCACTACCTGACCTCTGGAGAAGGTAGGCTCCAACACGGTCATTTTTTGAATGTTAAGGTTTTACAAAATGTCAACCGCTGTCCAGAGACAGAGGTAAGAGAGCTCAGATGCCCAGACACCACCATACAAAGGCCAGGCTCTTACAGCAGAGGCTCATTTGTTCCACAATCACATTTTTACATGCCCCAAACCGGCCACATTTGCAGCCCCCGATGCACCAGCAGACCCTGAAGACACAGAGGCAGCAGAGTCCGAGCCAGGCAGGAGGTGGGTCCCCGGCACCCACTGGGCAGTCCACAGTCCCCCGTGATGCCCCACACCACGTGGGCATTAGGGTGGTTTGGTTCCCATTCTGATCATCCACATGGGCGCTGCAGCACGCTGGCAGTTGCACCGAAGTCTCACCATCCTGGCCATGACGGAGCTCTGGAAGGTGGAGGTGGCCCTGGACTAGAAGCTGTTGGGAAAGAGACACCACATCCATCTGCTAGGGCTTGACACGGGGTTGCTCATGCCCGGGGCTCAGCCACTGGCTCCTGGCACCACTCTGGAAGCCCCCAGGCTTTGAGCATGGAAGAGCATGGTCTACACTCTCCAGAGATGGCCCCAGGCAAGGACATCCTAGGAGGACACCTGGAGCTGCTGTCCATCCAGGTGGAGGACGTGGCTGTGTCTCTGGAGCAAAAGGCTGCCTGATGGATGAAAGTCCTAGACCGGTGAGTAATGGAAACTGAAGAAAAGGTGAGAAGACATTCAAGGAAAGGTCCCTTCCAGCACGGTCCTGTCGCAGACGCGCACACACACGCACACACAATGTTTTGCAAAATTTTTAAAGGGATCCTGGAAACCCTCCGGGGAAGAGCGCGCGGCACAGCAGAACCTCACTCATCAGCACCCGGCGAGGACGAGCCCCTCGGCAGGGCTTGGAGCTGGGAACAGGTGGGGGATGCACTACTGGCCCCACCACTTGTCTAAAACACATCTCCAATACGCGCATCCATCGATGGCTCGGGATGGACTCTGATGCGTTACAGCTAAGGAATGTCTCTCAGAATAAACGAACAAATTTTTATCCCTTTTTTTTTGTTTTACAAAGGGTGTTTTGTTCTTTTCTCAGTGGCTCCAAGCCTCACATCTTTACTCAGGCAAGGTGGCCAGTGAAATCCGGTGGCCACCTCCTTCTTCCAGCATCAGCCACATGAATCCCAGTTAATTCACCAACGTCAGTGTCGATCCCCCAGATTTCCATCTTCCGGGCACCCGAATTAAAGCCGATTAAGATCTTGGTGCTGCCTCAAGGTGAAGGCAGCTGCCTGCCTTCAGATTAACATGCTTCAAAGGGCAAACTTGATTTAACTCCCTCAGAAATCAATTTTAAGAGATGCCTGTGGTCTCTGGACCAGACCAGGAGATGGACACGGAGCCACGGCTGGAGCTGGAAGAAGGGAGCATCGCCTGAGCGCAGACAGGGAGCCGGGGCTCCGGCAAAGGAATACCGCATCTCCCAGTCGCTCGTGCGAATAAGTGAGGTTCTACTGTTAGTACAAGAGATTCCAGGTTACGCGCGGATGTGATGGATTCATTTCCTTAATTAAAGTACCAAAATTAAAGGTTATAAGCAACACATCTAAATAAAATAACGGGCACTCCTTTAGGCATCGTGTTTCCTAAACCAATAAGCAAAAAGGAAAAAAAAAAATGGGATGCACCAGGAACTCTTAGTTATTATATACTAACCAGACTGTGCATGGCACATTTTATTTCTATAAAACTATTAAACTATTACAAAATATTCAAAAATACATTTTAGTAAATTTACAGCAGTTATTTCTCAATTTATTAATGCAAAACATCCTTTTCTCCCCTCTGTACAAACTACCGTCTCCATCGTCACAGAATTGCCGCCATGTGCGCTTTTTAAAAAATATTATTTTCTAATAAATTTTTTTTGAAGTTAAAAATAACAAAGTTTTTACGGTTTTTGCAAATAAAAAGTTTGTGTAACAGTCTTGACTTCCATGAACGTGGCCAAATGGTGTTTTTACAAAGCAAAACATGGAAAACAATACAGGAAATGACATTACATTTGAAACTATTTAAATTAAAATAATATATTCTCATATTTTACACTATTTCAAAAAACGAAATGTGATTCAGTTAAGTATTGATCTCTCAAAAAAATCTAATTTACAATTCTGTGTATAAAAATATAATTTACGGACCCCCATGAAGTTTGTCTTTTTTTGTGTGTTTGCTTGCTTGCTTGTTTTTTAGACTTGCTGAAACGAAGGAGCAATGTAATGGAGAGACGGGAAAGTACAGAATTTTGCTTTCAGAAAGTCAGGACACACGTGACATGTAGAAAAATAGACTCTGCGCAGTTTTGCTTGGCCTCACAAAATAATTTTTTCCCCTGTGAGTACAGTTCACATGATAATAAATTATCAAAGAAACTATTTAAGGCTCTTGAAGGTCCGGTTCATATCATTTAAAACATCTATTCAAAATACCAAAGAAATAAATATCCAGGAGAGGAGGAAAAAAAAACCAAACAAAACAACAAATAAAACAACAAAACAAAAGAACAAATAAAAATATATATATATTTATAAACTAAACAGAACAGAACTTCCTGGGGTCTTTGTTTCCCTTAAAGTCTACTTTGGACTGTCCTACTTAATTATTATTATTTTATTATTATTATTTTTTAAGTCTTAATCCGTGCTCTCTTTTAAAAATATGTAAATTTTTTTCCTTTCTTTTTTTCTTTTAGGTTTTTCTTTTCTTTTTTTTCTCCTTTTTTTTTTTTTTAAATCCTTTCTCTCTCTCTCTCTCTCTCTCTCTCTCTCTGTGTCTCTGCGTGTCCCTCGGAGGCTGTCGGGCGGCCAGGTCGGCGCGGGATGCTCTCAGCTGGATGGCACCACCATGCCCAGCGGGTGCAGAGAGTCACTATCCAGCACCCAGCTGCCGATGCGGTAGAGGAGGCGAGAGTACCAGTGGATGCCGGGGGTGGCGGGGGCACCCACCGGGACCCCCCCGCCGGAGGGGCAGAGGGCAGCCAGCATCCCCTGGAGCAGGCGGAAGGGAGCGAACGCCCAGTGCGCCCAGCTGTGCTCCTCGATGACGGCGTAGCAGGAGGCCAGCACCCGGTTGATGAGGATGGTGCCCTGGGCGGTGAGCGGGGCGTACGCCCCCGAAGCCTCCTCCCTCAGTGAGACGCTGTGCACGGCCGCGGGCAGGAGCTGCCGCCCGCCCTCGCCCAACACGTAGACCCGCTGGCCTGGCCGTACGCGGCTGGCGAAGAGCGCCCGGCTGCTGGGGGTCCCCTCCTGCGACTGGTTGTGTTGGGGGGCCACGAAGAGGAGGTGGGCGGCCGTCAGCAACAGCCGGGCCCGGGGCTGCCGCGTCTCGATGACATAGAAGAGCTTGTGGGAGCCGTCCTCCCGATCGAGGAAGGCGAGGAAGTCACTGTAGAGCAACCGGCCCTCCGCGTCGGCTGCCAGCACCCGGTCCCCAGGGCTCAGGTCCTTCACCAGCTTGGTGCCGCCTTGCTCCAGGTGCACCGTGGCCGAACCAGGGAAGCAGCCCCCAGATTTGGCCGCCACCGAGTTTTCTGTGCAAGGAGAGAGGCACAGCGGGGTTAGAGAGGGCACCCGCCGGGCCAGGTCGTGGGGGCATGGGGTTGTGAACGTATGGGCATGCACCACTTCCTTGGCTGCCCTGACCCTCCCAAGAGGGGTTGTGGCCTTGCTCCCCACTGAAATTCCTCCATCCTCATCTATGAACTTGCCCCGTTTGCACTCAATAGATCAAGTGAGAATCGTCTTTCTGCCAGATTTGAGCTCGTGCGTCTCCCTTTGGGTTAGGAGTTATAGGGGCCCTTCGTCTCGTTAAGAAAATGGGTCAAAATATTTCCCTTGAAAAAGCTGTTCCGGAACAAATCTATTCTGGAAGAGCTTCCCACCTGGATATCGTTTGCCCGGTGTCTGACACCTGATGTTGAATAACTCGCAGGCTTTCAAAGCTGAGTGATTTTGCTGGAATAAGGTTTCTCTTCTTCTAGGTGAGCATCCATGCTTGCAATGCTCAGGGTCCCCATGCAGCTCTTACTGAAGGAGCCCATCTAGGGCAGTAATGAGCAGAAAGCAGGAGGAGGCTTTGCCCCAAGGAGCACACAGATTTGCACATTGCCCCACTGGAAAGCAACAACACGGATTTCCTGAGCCCCCCCTCCATCTGCCTATGCCTGACCCCACACTGCTCCCCAGCCCTTGTTGCCCTCCTGGCAAGGCAGCTGCTGGGGCACGTGTCATCCCCTCTAACATCCCTGCCTGGCACCTCCACTTCTCTGGTTCACTCGTCTTTCCTCCCCCCCCCCGCCCCCGCAAAAAGCATCTCCTTTGCCTCTCCCACCCCTCTGGAAGGAGGATGCTGTTCCCTGTCCGGGGGCGCGTGGTCCCTGGGCAGTCCCACGCCTGTTGCAGACCCAAGCACACCCCTCCTTCACCTCCTCCAGCTTTCAGAGTTACTCAGAGTTTAGCTACTAAATCCTATTGCCACTGCTGCTGCTTTCCAGTGTTCCTGAGAGGAATAATCACAGGTTTAAAGAAAGCAGAAATAGCAATGAGACTTTGAGTCTCTCTTGCAAAACCCTTTGTGGAAGTTCAGCCATGTCCGGGGCGGTGGGAGAGGACCTCTGCCCTGTCCCAGGCTGGTCTCTAACTTAACCGAGGGACTCCAGGGTGTTCCTAAAAGCTCTGATTTTCTCTATATTGGGTTGGAGCCTGTGGTATGTCATGGTAGCAAGTGTATTTGCTACAGCTGTGGACATTCCTCATCGCTCCTTTGCCCTCCCCTGGTTTCTCCCAGTTACTCCCTATACCAGTTTAGAGTCCTGGTGATTTATCTCCTATAGCTGGTCGGATTTTATATTTTGCCTCTGTGGCTGGTACTGAAGCTCTTATGATTTAAATAAACCCTTGGAGTGTCTCTTAATGACTTTCTCAGGAAGGACAGGAAGGGTGAAAATTAGACTGTTATTGATTTGCTAATGACTTTATCACTTCTCCTTCAGAAATGAAGCAGCAAGATCTCCAAGGCCTCTTCAGGGAGGACATGGCAACAAACAAGCTATATGCTTTATGTGGAGCCCTCTGCTAGCAAAGTACACCTTCCTACAAGCTGACAGTAAAGGTCTGGCTTGAGCTTTGTTTGCATATTCAGGGACTTGATGAATAGATCTAGTAGTGTAGCAGCTCTACAAACATGCCAGTGAATTGGCAGAGGTGTGAAAATCTGCTTCTTTGAGCAGTGCTTGTTTGGGTTCTCTAATTAAAATCCAATAAAGGATCAGCATTGTCATTCTGATTCATGTAATAAATGCAGACACTCTTGGAAGAGAGGACACTTCCATTTTTTTCCCAGCTTCTTCCCCCCCTTTTCTCCCCCTCCCTATTTGTTCAGGTGCAGAAACCCTATGTGCCAATTCACACACATACTCTCCAAAAAACCCAGGACCTTCCAAGCACTATTTGCACAGCAGAGCCACTTTTCCAAGGCACTCAAGATGTGTATTTGAATTTTAAATGTAGAAGCTTGCTCTAAATACTTGCTGTAGCGCATTATCAATGTCCCTTTTACCACCCGTGCCTCTCCCTCCTCTGTCCTGGTGACAATAATTCAGGCCTTGGGGGAACTCTTCTTTGCATTCCAGTCTCCGGGATCATACTTTTTGCAAACAGAGATCTAGATAAAGAATCTTCCTGCCCGGCATTATGGGGTTTAATCTTCTCATAAGATGCTCTGTCATGAAACGAGGTTTGGACAGTTTGAAATCAGGCTGAGCGGATGGAATTCAAGCCTGCTCCCTTGAAGCCCGCGTGGTACAGTCACACGACCCTGCCTGACACCCTCTAAATATTGCCCCTGAGTCTGTGTGTGCCGAATCTCAATGAGCAGCTTGGGGTTACTCCTCTCCTATGAAATACCCGTGGGGGTGGATTAAGGGGTACACTTGGGCTAAGGTCATCGCACACCACAATCGGACACCTTGTGCTATAAAGCCCATCATCTTCGCTATTGAAAGGGATGTTTCATATCACTGCACGGCTGATAGCTTTGCAGGGCTTCTTTTTGGTTAGAAAGGACCAGGGAGCTGAACAAAAGCGGTAGCGGGCTCTCAGGACAAAGCCCAAGTGGGCTGGGAGAGATGCTACCCTGGCTCAGCCCCTGGGGAGCTTCGGGCTGGAGCGGGGGGGATGAGCCCCTCTTGCAGACAGGCTTGACGAGGCGAGGCTCGTGGGGCTGCTGATTTCCAAGCAAACGGTTATATTTAAAGAAAGCCATTATTTTCTTTTGCAACCAAGTGTTTCTTGACACTTACAGCAGGCTGCTGGGCTAGAGGATGCTACTAAAAAGCACTTTAGCTGCCATGCAGCCGGGTGAAGGGAGGCGGCCGGGGGGGTGGGTAGGGGGTGGCACTTGCCAACCGATTTGCTCCCCCAAAAAAGTGTGAAGTGTCAAGAAAATGAACTGGGCGAGTCGGGGATTTCTTGCGAGCTGTTCCCAGGTTGAGACAGCGTGTGGCGTTGTAAGCACAGGGGAGGGGAGGGAAAAAAATTATATGAATGTGTATCCCTGTCTGGGAATTTCCTAGCGGCTGCCGCTGAAGAAGGCAGGGGACCACGTTTCTTATTTATTTTCCTGGCCGGCTCCCACTCCGAGATTAGCGATCGCGAGTAAGGCTTGCAGCCAGCGGGGCGGCTGGAGACGGCCACTAGTGTTTGTGTTGAACATGCTCTTTGGATGGAGAAAGCAGCAAATCCCACGGGGGGGAGGAGGAGGGTGTGTGGCTGCGGCGCAGCGCTCGTGGGAAGGCTGGGCACGCGAATCACCCAAATAAAATGCTGTCAGAAAGGGCTGCGGCTGGTTGGGTTTGGTTTGGGTTTTTTTTTCCCCTTCCCCCCCGTTCCTTTCCCCCATCCCTGCACCGGCGGGATCACTAAGAGGCGGGGGGGGGGGGGGGGGGGTGGGGGGCTGCGCCCTGGGGGGCTCCGCTCCCCATCCCCGGAGGAGCCCCGACGGGGCGGGCTGGGCTGATGGGGACCCTGCGGGGACGGGAAGGAGGGACCCCGAGCGGCACCGGGCAGGGCGGGGAAGGCTCGGGGTGGAGTGGGGGGGGCCGAGCGACGTGTCCCTGGGCAGGCTGCCCGCCTTACCTGCTTTGACGGAGCAGTGGATGTGCGCCTTGGACTCGTAGTAGACCCAGTCGAAGCCGGCCTCGACGGCCAGGCGGGCCAGCATGCCGTACTTGCTGCGGTCCCGGTCCGAGGTGGTGATGTCCACGGCGCGGCCCTCGTAGTGCAGGGACTCCTCGGAGTGGTGGCCGTCCTCGTCCCAGCCTTCGGTCACCCGCAGCTTCACCCCGGGCCACTGGTTCATCACCGAGATCGCCAGGGCGTTCAGCTTGTCCTTGCAGCGCTGCGGGGATACGGGCACACGGGGAAGGGCGCATTGCGGGGGGGCACTGCTGCAGCCAGGAGCAGACACCCCCCCTTCACTATTCATCCCCCCCAGGGCCGCATCCTGCCCTCCCGTCCCCCCGTCCACCCCCGCCGCCAAAACGCGCCGCAGGATGGGCCGAGCCAGGGCTGAGCATCTTCTCCCCTGCTGCCAGAGAGGGACAGGGAGGCAGGTGAGGAGGAGGATGATGAAGAAACTTGGGGACACGGGAGGAAGAGGGGGTGAAACACCACGAAGACCCACCGGGACGGTGCCACCCCCTCCCCCGGCACCTGCCGCAGTGGCAGGGACACACGCACACACACGCACACACACGCACACACACGCACACACACATCACCGGCGCTGGGGTGTGAGTGTGTCGGTTCAAAGCCACCTGCACGGAGCAAATTCCTGCCGCTAAGTGCCCTGTCTCCTTCCCGAGAGCGAAGTTTCTGCCGAGAACAAACACTTGCCATGTGTCTCAGAGTCACGGATTCCCCCCCGGAATGTCTCTCCGGGTCTTTTCAGCTTAATTCTGTGTTGAAAGGGGTCTCAATACATGTTAACAGCCTTTATGTGCTGAAGGGAGGGGTGATTTTTTTTTTTTTTTCCTCTTCCTTCGCCCATCACTCATTAGAGCCCTCAAAGCAGCATGGGCTGGGAGCATTCACTCCGCTTCAAACATACATCCGCGCTCGCCTACAAAGCCGAGCAAATCCATACAATAATATAGCTCTTAGTGGGAAGATGAAAAGCGAGGGAGGGCCAAGGAGGGAAGTTAAGCGAAGCAGGGATGCTATGCAAGCCAGGAGACCCTTTGTGTGGAGCGAAACGTTTTCCAACTCTGTGGAGAATCACTACAGGGTTTTCCATCGCCCCTCCGGAGCCGCCGGCCTTCCCCGGGGCTGAACCGGGCCTCGCAGCACCGGGGGCCTGCGGGGAGCGAGCAAATGAGGGGGGCGGGATGGGGGGGACGGAGGGAAAGGGGGGCTGCACCGGTGGAGGGGAGTGAGCTCTAAATGAAACCCTGAAAGTTGGTGGGGGGAGGGAGGGATTGCTATCGTCTTAGCCAGGGTGTGGAATAAACAAGCCGACGGTAGGGGAAAAGGACTCGCAGTCCCTCAGAAATAGGAAATCAGCACCGAAAGCGTTGAAAAGCGCTTGACTAAAGGTACAGAGTGAGAAACACACACGTTGCCAACTTTCTCTCCCTCTTTTTGGGAGGAAAATAACTCGTAGATACACACGATGTGGCTTGCTTGATGCAAATATCGACACGGATTAAAGCCACGGCGGGATGCAGTAAGCTGCAGTAAGCTGCTCTTCCCTCACCTTTGCTGGCCTGACCGGGATGCTTGGCCTTCTGCAAGATCATTCCCCCCAGTATGCTCCCAGCACGCCCAGTAACAGACCACAAAGACCCCCTTCACAGCTTCCCCAGAAAGGGACAGCCCGTCCATTATCCCGGCGACGCTACTTTTAGGGACGTGACAAGGTTGCTCAACAAGAAAGTTCCCGTGTGTCTATCGACAGTCATAAAAAGCAATTCCAGCAATACACAGGTCCCCGAGAGATATCAAACGCAATCGTGAGCTCACTTTGGACTCTCTGGCCTACCGTTTTATGGAAAGAGCCGAGTGTTTGGGTTTCGGCACCGTTCCCGGCAGCAAAGCACAGCAGCACAAGGAAGTTGAGTTTGATTATTTTTTTTTTTCCCCTCCCTTTCTCCCTCGCACACCTGAGAGGATGGATACACTCCTCCACTGATTTATGTGGGGAGGGGGGGGGGAGCCAAGGATCAAACGTCTCAGCTACTGATAAGGCGACAGCCCTGCGCGACACGGCGGTGTCTTGCCCCGCCGCTGCTCACGGGAGGCAGCGGGCGCGGAGGGACGGGCAGGGGTACAGGCAGGGGTACAGGCAGGGGTACAGGCAGGGGTGCGGGCAGCGCCTAGGGTCTCTTGCCGCTCCGGCCCTGCCAGCACCACGCTCCCGGCTTCAAGCGAAATAAAGAAGAAACGACCTCCTAAAGGACTTTCCTCCCCTTTATACTGCCTGAGCTGGATTGTCAGAGTCAAAAGCCGTGAAGCCCAGACTATTTATTAATTCATTGGGTCGTGTGCCACAAATCAAGCCCAATTCTGTTCAGCCACCGTGAAGCTCAGCAGGGCTGCCTCCACTAACGCTTTGTGTGGAGGCAAAGTTGTTCAACAAGCCCTCTCCTGCCAGCTCCTAATCTCTTCACAAATGAATTGCTTGAAGGAAACACTTAACAGGTACCTGTCAGTGTAAACAACCTGGTGGGCTTCCTAAATGCCAAGTTGATCTCTAAATTCCTCACATCACGCACCGGTTGTGTGCCTGCATTACACGAGATTGCTATTTTATTTCATACAAATTCCAGCTTTATCATACTGACCTGGCCTCCTTATCTCTCCCCCGGATCCAGCCAATGGCTGGGGTGGGGGGGAGGGAGGGGAGGAAGGGGGGAACCTTCAGCAAACTGCTGTTGTCACCTGCAAAGTTGAGAACCTGACTTACCTACCTCTGTTTGCGTTTTTTTCCCCCCCCTTCTGGAGTTAATATTAACTAGCGGCTAATGCATTCGGCAACTATTCTGCAAGTTTAACGATTCTATTCAGGGAAGATCTCTGCATGGTTGAAGGGCTCACGAAGCAGGCGTTTAAAGGCTGGGATTTAACGAGAGGTTGTGGCCGAGGGAGGAAGGGAGGGAGGGAAGGAGGGAAAGGGAAGGAGAGAAAGCAAGGCAGGACGGCGCCTCGGGGCGCTGCGAACCCGGCCGTGCCCAGGGAAGGGTGGCCAGGGGCAGCACCTCCGCCCCCTCCCCAACCCCGCTCCGCTTCCCCGCTCCCTGCCTCGCCGAGGGGTGCCGGAGCCCGGCTCGGTCCCCCACCTCTCTCCCCTCTTTGCCGCCGGGTGCCCGGGCGTTGCGGCCTCCCCGTCCCCGCTGCCCTCAGCCCACCTCCCCCCTTTGTGTCTAAGGCACGGCAATAAGCACTGAAGGAGAAAAAAAAAAAAAAAAAAAAAAGTATTTGTTTTCGTTTCGTTCGTCTGAGGGAAGTTGACAGAAGGTCAGGAGTTCAGATGCTGCCAGCTAATGCAGCGAGAGCGGCCAGCCGCGTAGCCGGCGCGGCGTGCCCCGGGAGAGCCGCGGGGCCCGGGTCAGCCCGCACGCCGCCCCCCGGCCCGCAGCCCACCTCTGCCGACCGACTCCCGGCTTCCCGCCCCCCCCGCCCCCCCCCCCCCCCTCCCCGCGCCTTGCCCCGCCGCCCCGCTCCTCCGCGCACACGCACCGGCGCAGCCGCGCAGGGAGGGATGCGCCGTGGCCCGGCGGGAGCCCGTCTCCCGCGGAGCCGCCGCCGCCGCCGGGCTGCGGAGGGAAGGGTGAAACCCGAGCCGCCGCGATCGATACGCGAGGGGAGTAAGTGGAGCTGAAAATGCGAGAGATGCGCCTGACTCGCCGCACGCCTCGCACCGGAGGCAGCGAGGGCGGAGGACCGCGGGTGCGCAGAGGGGCGCGGAACGCACCGCGCCCGAGCGGGGGGACCGACGGCCGCTCCGCTCCGCTCCGCACCCCTGCGCGGGGCAGCGGCGGGGCGGCCGGGCAGAGGCGCGCCGCCGCGCTCCGAGGTACGGTGCGATTTAAGGTGGTCGGGAGGAGATGGTGGCGGCCGCCGGTCTCTCGCCCCGGGAGACCCGGCAAACGTGCGGAAAATCAGGCCGAGGAAAGGGGAGAGTTTGGGAAATTCCATCCCCCCCCCCCCCCCCCCTTTCCCCGCGTCCACTCCCCGCCTAGTCCTTCCAGGCGAGTACTGTTCTAGCACTGAAGGTGGGGCTTAAATGTATTAATATTAAAAAAGCGCTGTTGACCTATATTTGGAGGAAACCCATTTCCAGTGTCTAGATTGCATGTAGTTTCAGAAACTCCGGGATTGGCAGAGCAATTGACTTCACCGAGCTCTCTGTTGAGCATGAATAATAATTATGAGGTGACTCTCGAAGAGGTTCTTTTTTTTTTTTTTTTTTTTTGCATAAAATGGTTCCGCAATCTGATTCCGCCCGCGATCCAATATTTACCCAGTTGTAAACCTTGTGCCATCAGATTTTTTAAAACAGAAGGTGATGCAATGCCGATAAGTTGCAAGTCCCTCCCCTATGGAAGTACCAGAGCATTGGTGGCGAGCATCCTTAAAGAAATATCAATATATTTACGCTCTGATGGGCACAATTGCAAATGATGGTATTGCAATACGAGCTATATAATACGGAATCAGGAGAGGAATGGTCGATCCGGCTTCAGCTGCCTTTTGTGAGTGCACGACTGCATGCCTACTAAATTTAGAATATGCTCGCGAGGAAAAAAATAAATAATAAGAATAATAAAGAAGGCTAAATCAAGGGGGAAAAAAAGAGAAATGAAATAAAATATAGTAAAAAAAAAATCAAGTCAGCAGGCGTAGCAACCGAGGACTGCGTTTGTAATAATGAGTGAGTGGCCTGGCGGTCACTATACACTTGGGGTCCTCTGAGCTGTATGCAATTCGTTTGATCAAAGTGCATCCTTGGGGACAAATGCAAACAGCAATCTCTAACCAAGTTACAGAGAACGCCATGGCACGGTAATGACTGTAAGTATCACACAGATTTCCCCCACCAAATATCTAGATAGCTCCAGCTCCAGCCCCTGCTAACTTGTCTGGATAGATGGTATTTACATTCAATGGGGGGAACTAGCCGAGTTTGGAGGGGCGGGGGGAGGAGGGGGAGAGGGAAAGGGGGGGGCTTTCAAAAATACTAAGACAGATGCGTCCTTTAGGATTGCTCAGAGAGGTTAACAAACACAAATACAGGTATCTCTGTGGCTCTACCTGAGTCATCAGTCTGTCAGCTCCCGTGTTCTCTTCATCCTTAAAAATAATGTCAGGGTTGTAATTTGGGGTTAGTTCTTTAAATCTCTCGGAGTTTCTTGTGATCTTCCCTTCATATCTTCCACTGGCCCCTAGGGTCTTCTCTGCCACATTGGGAATAAACTGCTTATAGGCTAAAGGGGTCAGCTTTTTGGGGTGTCTCCTTTTTCCAATGCCCCTGCCTGGTCCACAAGTCAGCCCAGAGGAGACTAAAAGAGCGCAGATGAAGCCCACCAAGAGAATTCTTGTCAACAGCAGCATTTCGTCCATTGAATCCAATTACTTCAAAGCTCTCTGTGCCTATCCCTGGCTGTCTCTCTAGAGCTCTCTCTCCTCCTATGTCCTTGTCTGCTTTCTGAATCGTATACTATCCACCGATCCCTAGCAAGACAGGTGCTGGAATGGCAGGCTTTAGGTCGCTGATAACGGAACACATCGGAGTTTGGTCGGGAGACAGCGATCGAGAGACAAAAAAGGGTCTGATTTTAATGGTAGCAAAGCAAGACGCTTGTGAGAGGAGTCTGCCTTTAGTTCTATATTATAGCTGCCAGGGCCGAGAGCTGATTGGCCAAGGCGAGACAAGCTTGTCTTCTGATGTTTTAACCCTCAAAAAGGCAACAAATTCTTGAAAGATTTTTTTTTTTTCCTTTTACCTGAAGGGCTTGGAGCTGAGAGGGGTGGAGATCGCGCTTTCTTGGGATAACATCAATTACACGCTGTGTTGGTTTTTTTTTTTTTTTTTTTCCCCCCCAAAAAAACTTTCTTGGCAGAATGGTACATTTGTCAGCAAGAGGAACAGATGCTTCTGTGAAAGAGGAAAAAAAAAAAAAAAAGAAATAAGATTAGCAGGCTACCTCAGTGCAAGTCAAGTTTCTAAGGGCAGTTGCGGTTAAATAAAATGCCGAATTATCGGGGAGCCGTGCAAATAGAAACGTATTGGGGAAATATTAACGCCCGGGGGGGGGGGGGGGGGGGGGTGGGGGGGGGGGGGGCAGGGCACGGAATAATGCCATTTAGGAGCGCACCTAAGTGGCTTTGGAACAGGTTTCTTCCCCCCCCCCCCCCCCCGAAAAAGGGAGATTGCTCTCCCTCGTCAAGACATACATTTTTAAACACACTCGCCTTTTAGCTGATAAATGACTACTTTCAAGGCAGAAACAAGAAAGTCTGATGCGAGGCGGCACTTAGATGAACTTAGTGTGTCTGACTTGTGTATCACACAGCTGCAATGGGGAGAGATCTAAATGGCTTTTTTTTTTTTTTTTTAAATAAAATCAGGACTATCATCCAGTTTAAAATAATATTGTATCGTCAGAAGTGCGTGAAAAGTCAACTGATTAAAAAATAGATGGTCTCCTGAGCATGCTGGGGCTATATTCTTTGTTTCTCTGGTCCAAGTCGAAGAGGAGCGATTTAGACTCTTACACCTCCTTGCGGGGTGTCATTAAGTTTTTAAGAAAAGGATAGTGTTGAAAGCATCCGCAAACACAATTAACAGAGATCGATCCAAGCAAAGTGAATGGAAAGGGGATAAGTTTAATGTTAAATTAATTGTTATCTCATGCAGCGTGGCAAGTGATGTCTTTATCCCGATCCCAAAAGCTACTAATCAGACAAAGGTGTTGAGAGACGAGCAAAATTGCAGAGATGGGGCTGATAGAGCAGGTTAGACAGAAAAGCACAGTCCCATATGAACAAACACTTCTCTGCCTGTAAAGAGCATTTTCTTTTGCTCCTAAGAAAATAGAATTTGTCCAAGGATCAAGAAACTTTCAGGAGTTTTTTAGGAGTTCTTAAAAATATCAGGATGACATGCTGAAGTAATTCAAAGTCCACTCTCTCGGAAAAAAAAACATCAAAAAAATTTAAATTTTATTTAAGTTTGGTTTGTTGGTTTTGGGTTTTTTTTTTAAAAATAGCTCTTTGGGGCGAGCAATTATATGGGAGTTTTCCGGTCTGTGACATCGAGCTGAGTCGTAATCAACTTAAACCATGTGAAAATGGACTTTAAAATTAGTTTTTAAGTGATAAAAAAGTTGTGTATCCCTAAACTGTAACAAGCAGGACAGCACGGACTTTCAAGGGACAAAGCGGTCTTTTTCCGTAAACTTTAGAAAAAAGCCGAAAGAAGTGATCCGAAGCTCTCACACCGACTCTAACTGGTGCTCTTCCCTCTTTTTTAGCCCATAGTTTTCTTCTGTTATTTATGTTTCTTTGTAGACTTTCAGTGAATCATTGATTTCTCTTTCCTCACTTTAAATTTAGGAGTTTTGACTTGGGAATGGGTAAAAAGTTAGAAAGCAGCTTGGCTTCTGGGTTTTTATCAACCAACTTAGCTGCAGAAACAAGTTGTATACCAGCTAAATACCTGCTGCATGCTATTAAAAAACAAACTTAAGTTTTATCTCCCCGTCTGCGTGCATGTGAGAAGACAGATACAAGGAATATATAATTTATACAAAAGAGGGTATGTTCTTTTGATGTGGTTGCTTAAACAGCATGACTTGATATAACAGTTGATTAAACAGTGCCAAGGAATAAAAGCTATTCTTAATGGTGTGGGATACTGCAAATCTTTTATCACCCCTCTTACCTTGTCCCCCTCCCCGAGGAAAGATGATCGATATCCCAGGCACTACACGGGTGGACATCGCAATGAAGAAGTATAGAGAATAAGGAGAAACTCCCTCATTATCAGATTGCCATATGTACAAAGCAGTCACCCAAAGATTAACAGGAAAGGAAACGCAAAGAAGGAATTAATTAAATGCAAGTAATAAATGCGCGGGGAGGGGGGGGGGGGGGGGCAAAGGGAGAAATCAAGAAAAGTTGTAACTGTGGGAAGCTTGAAATCACCCTCCTATCAAATTAGATGTGAAAGAAAGCAGAGCTGGGGGGTGCGGGGAGGGTCTGCTCAGTTTCAGCGCAGGCTGGAGCTGGCCGCGGCCCCTCCGGGACCCGGCCCGGGGCAGCTGGGGGGGGGGGGGGGGGGGCCGGGGGGGGGGGGGGCCGGGGGGGCCCGGGGGAGCCGGGGGGGCCCGGGGGAGCCCGGGGGAGCCGGGCCGCCGCTCCCGCCCGCCCGCCCCCCCTGCCGCTCCCCGGGCCTCCGGGATGCGCCCTGCCTCTCCTACCCACGTTAAGCTTTTCTTTTTCTTTTCTTTTCTTTTTTTTTTTCTTCCTTTTAAAATGCCACAGTTTCTGGGGAAAAAACAACCCGCAAGCCCCCCCCCCCCCCCCCGCCCCGCCTCGACTCACACCGGCGGGAGAAGGCACCGGAGCAGGTTTCCCTCCAAGGTGCCTCCTGTCCCTGGCACCGCCAGCCGCACACACCCGAGCCCAGCGCTGCTGAAGGGAGCATCAGTGCCCGACCCGCACCCATCCCTGCCCGCAACTCACATTTTAACAACAACAACAGCAAAAACCCCAAACCAAGCAACAGCAGCCACCGGTCGGGCACTGACGCCTTCTTTAGGGGGATTAATCCATCGGTCGTGGATTATAAAAATCAGTGCTGCGTCCTGTTGTCCCCCAAACCTGCAGGCCACTCTTCTGCTCCCTGGGAAGGGAGGCTGGGGCTGTCCCAGTCCTCGGGGCGATCAGTGAGATGCTCTGCTCCCCTCTGCCCATGCCACCACAAACCAAAGCCACTGCTGCCCCCCCATGGGGAGCAACCCCCAGAGCCCCTTCAGGGCTGCGGAGGGTGAGGATACTGGGGAGGGCCCCTGGGTGCAATGTCACTCGCTCCACCACCCCTGCCCACACAGCCAGCTGCCACTGGGCTCCCTGGTGGGATGGTGGGGAGCCCCTTGGGTCATCTGAACCCCTGGTCCTCCTGGGTGCAGCAAGCACCACAGTCCCAGGAGCATCTACAGCTGATCCCACAGAGTCCTATTTTTCTTGCTTCTGTGCAAGTACTCATCACAGCCCCATGGGCCAGCTTTCCTTGCTGATGTACAGGCTCTTCCAGTGGTTCTATCAAACCCCGTGCCAGCTCCAAGGCTTCCCCCACCCTACGGGGTCATGCATGGGGCTGTGGGGCCATGCTGGCCTGGGCCATCCCCTGGGGGCCCAGGCTGAGCAGGGGAGGCAGTGGGTGTACCCAGGCCCAGGCCAAGCTATTTGAGAATCTCAGTTAGTATTTGTCTTCTTTTTTTCCCCTGAAATGTGGACTTGCTGCTAGTTGTTTGCTCTGCAGAAAGCCAGGGAAAGATTCAGACCGCACAAGTGAAGTTCCTCATTGGCCATTTTAAGTTCTCTGAGTTATCTTGTGCCAATATATTTTGGGTGATGAATCCCAACATACAGGATGTTTCCCTCAGAAAACTGGAGAGACGAGTGTTTGTGTGGCTTTTAACTGGGTCTTAATTACTTATCGCTCTTAACAGCCACTGTTTGTGCTCACACTTAATATATGAGATTGTAATAAATTAACCATTTTGAGAGTGTTAAAGCTTCATTCTCGTAGCGTCTTTGCACCCGTGATGTTTCCCAAGAAATTTGGGAGCGAAGTGATCATTGACAGAGAAGTAAATCATGACTAACTTCAGTGAAACCAGAGGTTACGTTAGAGTAAAACTGGTGTAGATGGAAGGAGACTCAGACAGGCTTTTCATCTGAAGCTTTGCTTGTTTCTTTTCTATACACTACCCTCCTTCATGATGATGTTAAACTATTTTATTTAAATGAATTGTTACACATCTCTCATTGCCTGTCCTGGTGGTATTGCAATATCTATCTTCAAAATCAACTTAGAAACTTCAGTTCAGAATTACAGGCTAGCTGGCAACTATACTTTTACAGTGGCAAGCAGAATGGGTCTTATTCCTTGGAATTTCCTTCCAAAAAAAATCAAAAGCCTGGCACCAACAAGAAAAAGTAAGCTCAGAGTTTTTCACTCATTTTGGTTTGTCAGCAAAATTCAGGGAGTCACGCTGCTGAAGCCTGGTATCTGCTTCGATATGCCCTTAGTCTGGCAATAGTCTATAAGCATTGCTGCTACAGGAAAAAATATTCTGTGCATATGGAGAGGCAGAAAATGGTTGCTTTCCAGAATAACTGTGTCTACGTGCATTGATTTTGCAGTGTTCATATCCATTTGCTTGTGGATTAATGCTAACCATTGGCTTGAATATGGTCAGTAAAGCCTTCCATCGTACACACACAAAAAGAGTAGGCAGCATGATTCATAAGACATTGTTTTCTGTGCTTTGTGTGTGTATTTGCTGTGAACCCAAACTTTAAAGCAGATTTTCCCACAGGATTCCTTATATCCTCAGTAGGGCAATTCCTGGTGTTTGATGGTAGATTTCTAGAGAAACCTTTCTCTTTCAGGTCTTTTTGCTTCTCCTTGGACAATCCAGTATTTTCCCATACCAAAAGCCCTGAGTAGGAATAATTTTCACTTTTTTTTTTTTTTCCTTTCTGGATTGCGATCTACATCCCTTTTCAGCTACTTCCTTCTGGTCATGAGTGGGAAACATCCCGACCGAGGTGTTTCTGTCCACACAGGGAAGGTGGGAGAGAAGCAGCTGCTAGGGGAGCTCACTGTTGGGAGTAACCTCCGAGCATCTTCCTCACAGCTTACACAGCTTTCTGCAAGTTCCCAGGAATGGAAGTTTAAAAGCAGGTGTTAAGTTTGAAAAAAGCAGCAACAAACCAAATCAGCACATTTTGGAGCTTTATTTTTTTTATAGCAGGCAATTTTATAAGCAAGTATTTGAAAGCTATTTTCTTGTCCCTCTGTACATTGAATTGTGATGTGTGCGTATATGTATGTGTGTGTGTGAGCTTATCCAAGTGCACAGAGGCGAGAAGTAATCATGGCACATATTTCTCAAGTTTCTGATGACCCATAAAATTAAGAGATATTGAAATGTAGCTGCTTAAGCACCAGCCGTGAGTAGGAGAATATCCGATGTTTAGTCTCGGTTGTAATGTTGACTCGCTTTCCTGGTCGTTGGCAGGTGACTTAGATCCAATGTTTGCATCACATAAACATTGCTAAGAATAAACCTTCAAAAGAAATCATATCTTTTTCTTGTTGTTATAAAAATTGTTAACTGGATGATTATTAATGGTTAGCATGTTAATTTGGGTTTTGGTTATTTATCTAAGGAATTTATCTGGGCAACTGAGTCAATGATCATTAGAGGTTGTGGGTGTATGAAGAGCCAAAATAGATTTTTTTCCCATGCAGATCAATACTAGCAGGTTCTTACTTGGCTATCCTGAGGTCCCACCTATTCTCAAATGTATCTCTGAGTATAAAGAAGCTATTTATTTTAACAGGCTTACTCTCATTGCTTTCAGTACCAATGATTATTGAAGCTAATAAAAGCTTCATATTGATATACATCAAACATAGGCTCTTTTTTTTATGTTAAACATTAAAAACATTTAAACACATAAATAATATGTGTTTAACATAAAAGAAGACCCTATGTTTGTTTGATATATATATTAATACTCTCCACAAATGGTTAATGGAAGAATTACCTTTTAGCAAGAGCTCCATTTTCTCTTCAGGGAAAAAAAAAAAACCAAACCCCCAAAAAAGGTTGATACAGAAATAGCATTGTGAAATGCAAGTAATGCTAGCTGTCTGGCTTGCACTGATCTTGCATTTTAGGGAAAAAATGCAGAGTCATATTTTGGAATATCAAGTGATAATAGATCTCCCGGTCTGTATGATATGTCAGCCAGACAGGGGATGCTAAGAGAAACCTGAAGGCATGAGATAAATTCAAACTTAACTTGCTGGCTCTTGCAGTGTGAGGTTGACTTGCCCAAAGTACACAAACCAACAGACTGGATCAAGGCTCTCTGTTTGGGCAGAGATCAGAAACAAAGCTTGCCCTCTAAAGTCCACCTCATAGCCAGATCCAGCCATGGTAACCACTGTATTCACTGGGCCATGGTAGCAGGAGAGGTATGTGCATGATTGTCTTAGTTTTTCTTGTTTCCTTACATTTGCAGACTATTTTTGAGCATAGTTTACATGTTTTCTTTCTTTTTTCCTGGCATATTTACACCCCAGCTTTTTAAAATGCTTTGTTCATGCCAGTCAGTTTAGCAATGCACTTGTTAAAACAGTTCCTAATATATTGTATATGACTGAAAATGACTTAATTGTTCTATTTCTTTCTGACCCCAATAAAAAATGTCCCTGATATTGTTTGAGTCGCTCCCTGTTCACAAGTGCCTACATATATGTCACCGGGTGACTTTGAAACACTTCTTGGATACATCAATTCAATTGCTCTTATTTATTTATTTAGATTTGTAATAATGACAGTAAATGGCCATCTGAATCAATCTGGGCACTTTGCAGTCATTAATACTGCAGCATCGATATCACATAACACAATTATAGTGCAATAAATTTCCCATATGCCTCATCTGTTGCCCAACGAAAATAAGAGCTCCCCGTATCTATCACGTTGCTCATTTATGTCCTTTCCCTCTAAAACACCTTGATGGCAGAAAAAAAGGGCTCTAAAATGTTCCTGAAAGCTTAACAAAACCCTGTTGTTTCCAAGCGAAGAAGCAGACATGAGAGCTCAGGAAATTGTGTGTGGGATGCTCCATCAGCTGATACGTCTTCGTGAAGGGAGAAGGGCCCGATCCTCTGCACAGTCAACTAATGAAGTTACTCATATTAACATCAGAAAACCTCAGAAGGACGTCTTTCATTCATCACATTTGCAGCTGGATTGTGTGACAGTTCAGGAAGTCTTCTGGACATTCATCTCAAGCCATGTGGGCTTTCTAAACCAAACCCAAAGCTTTGGATTTTGTGTAGAAATCTGTTCAAACTAAGTCACCAACAGCAGTTGTGAAATCAGTGTGAAGCCAGAACCAGAAGCAGACTGCCACACTCAGCATCATCTGCAGTCTCTGGGTTATTTTCAGAAATAATGTAACAAAATGCCCAATTCAGCAGCTTAATCTCCAAACATAGAAGGACTGGGTACCTGCAGAAAGATTTGCATCCTCTGTTAGGTGATGATGTAAGGAAGTCTTTAGTGCACCTTCTTTCTGGGTGTGCAACAGCAGCATGGATCATTTTTACCTCAAATGGCTTTCTGGAGCATCTTTCCTGGGGGGACAGAGAGAGGAAGAGTTCTTGGGTGCAAAGGGTCCTTTGTGCAACCACAAAGCTCTGTGCTCCTGTGTCGTCGTATCATGGGCTGGAAGGGGAAAGAAGCTGAAGCTGAACCAATGATTTTGCAAAAGCAATAGCTTGAAACCTCAGTAATTCCTGAATTCAATAAATTGGAATCCTTTTTCCAATTTCCCACAGGATCACCTTAGAAGACCCATTAGGACAGCAGACTTGATCCTGGTAGACCTTGATTCAAAGTCTTCTGGATTCAGTCAGAAGCTTTCTGTTGTTTTCAGTGGATTTTGCATCACTTTGATGTTAAGTCTGTTACATTTGTGTTGCTCAGAGCAAATTGCTCTTGGTGTTGTTAACAATTCCTCAGATTCATACATAAAAGCAAAGAGGTAACACAATGGTTTTATAGCATCAAAGTAGCATGCCCTGCTCGGTTCCCCTGTGAGATTTCTTTGGGTAACTCAACAAGCAACTCTACAGGGTAACAAACTGTATTAACTATTCATGCTAGACTGTTATGTCTCCTTCGTAACTGTGGCAGTATTGCCCAAATCTGCTGTAACGTGACAACTAATCTATTGGTCAAATTTGTTTGTAGAATTAATCAATTTCAATCAGTAATTGCCTTTGGGCAATAGTTCAATTATGCCCTCATCTTCTGGCTCTCGCTACCACAAAAAACAGTTAAGCAAGTTTTGAAGAGTAATATGCCTCACTACTTCAGTGTTCAAAATCAGTGTTGATGTTGATGTTTATTTTATTCATATAAGTATGTTTTCTGGGCATGGAGTAGCAACACATTGACAATACCGTAGTGCACAGTGTACCCAGCTATATGTAAAATTAACGTTAATGACAAAGAAGGCCACTTTTGAGGAGTACGATGTACCTCTCACTCCAATGCTGGAGTTATGAGAACTTAGCATCTCTTATGGCTCGAACAAAGGATAACGCTTTTCTTTTTATTTCAGGTCTTCTCTGTGTATATTTTTCTATATAGGAAAAAAAATTACATTTGCTGGAAGTGCAGAGTTTTCTTCATAAGAAAAAAACACACTCTTGAAATATTTATAATAAAAAACAAACCAAAAAGCCCACACTCTATTACTTCACTCAGCCTTCCTTTCAGAAAGCAAAATAAATCATAATTTATGCATGGAGGCTTGAAAATCAAAATAGTCACAAAGTAGCATAAGGGCAGCTTGACAAAATAAGGCTAGAGAATAAACCCACCATGTAAACAAGGTAAGTGACGCAGAGAATTGGGCACTGAGAGCTTAGTGATGTTTGAAAGGGGGGAAAACGGTTCACTGATATAACCTAAGGGAATTTTGAAATCACTCCAAAATGCACTACCTGAAGACAGGCAATTTTGGAATGCATTCATATTATGTCATTATATCTAAATATGCTGAGCAAAGAGCAGGATAATATTTCCCCTTCCTCTATGCTGTTAAAATGAATTCAATTTGGGACAAAATTACTCAGCCTTCATCAGTATTTTTTGCTATTAGTATCCAGCTGAATCCCAGGACAAGTCAAGTAGACTGCAGACATCAGCGCAGCTTGATATTGCTAGTTTTATTCATTTCTGTTTATTGCGGCAAAGCTTAGAAGCCAAGAGAGAATCAAGCACCATTTTACCAGACTCTACCCAAACAAATCCAAGAAGGTTTCGTCTTCAAAGAAGAACCTACCCTTTTATTTGTACTGTTTGTACTTCACCCTATCTGCATGAAGACCCATTGAAGTAAGTGGAACAATTTACAGAATGAGGTATATTAATATTTCCAATCTGACATAGCAAAATGAAACTTCATAAAAGTCCTCAGCTGCTGTTAATAGGACACAGCGTGAGAAATACCTCACTTGCCTTGGCCGATGGTCTCATCCATACATTTCTGGGCAACCTCATCTCTAGCTATTGCTGAGGCAATTACATTCAGAGTGTTTCAAAAAGGACCGGCCACTTAGAAAATTGGAGCATCTACGCCGAGTAGACAGTTTTAAATGATGTGCGAGCTTTAGTAATTTGTGACAGAAAGTTCCATTAATTATCCGGAGCCAGGAGGAAGGTCTCCCTTTAAACACCCTGTCCTGTAAATACCCATTTTGAGGGTCACCCAACAGCAGTCACTGGGTCTGGCTGGAGCCAAGGGGGAAAAGGTTTTAAAGAGCCCCGGTGATTTGGTAGCACAGAGGCCCTTCTTAAGGAGTGACTTGTACATCTGCAAGCTCCGGCACAAGGTCGAATTGCAACAGCTTCACAAGTCACTTCGTGGTAAGTGTCCGAGGGGGCATCCTCACTCATGGCAAATGTACAAGAAGAGGTTTATGGGACAGTCTAAGCAAGCTCACGTTGCTTGGTAGGTGCAGTAAGGTAGGAGAGCATGCGTGGCTAGTTATGGTAGGTGAGCTGCAGCTTTGTCACCTGAGTACTTCTTTGAGTCTGTAAGTGTCTTAGTGGCTTTTGAAAATGTCACTTAGGTATAAAAATGTTGTCCAAGTTGTTCAGTGAACCAAGAAGCAGACTGCAGATGGCAAGTCTTCTACAGAGGAAAGAAGCAAAAGAACCCCTCACCTTCCTTTCTTCAAGTCACAAACACCACATGGAGAACGGAGATCTTTAATTTGCATTGCCATTTTATAATCTGATGTCTTGGAGTTCATTATATTAAACTATATTTTCACTAGAAATAAGGATTATTTCAAGCTCTGCTTATAAGATATCATCAGCCTCCAAAAAATCTCCACTAAGATCTTAGTCTTCTGTATGACAGCCACTTAGAAAAACAAGATTTTTTTGTTGTTCTTGCACTGTACGCTTTTTATTTCCCGTTGAATACATTTAATATACATTAACATAATTACTTTAATTTATTACCTTAATAAATGTCAGACCCATAAGAAGATGTCAGCGTATTACACTGCACTCATTCTGTTTAACAAAGAGCCTTGAACAAATGATCAAACTAAGCGTCAAGTTTCTACTTCATGTAGGCATTTTTGAGAGAGCATTGTGCAATAAAATGTGCATTTGTAATTAAATTCTGCCTTTGTTTATACCTACGCACTTCTGTTGGGATCCATGCAGTCTGAGACCTGCAAAGCCATGTCCAGCTGACTGGGGTGCTGGAAAGCCCTGTGTTGCTAGTTCTATCCGTAGTACTTCTAATACATAAAATGACTCTCACAACCTGAATTTAAGGACAGGGGTTTTTTTTCTTTTTTCCCATTCCCCCCCCCCCCCCCCCCCCCAAAGTTAAAAAAATAATAGAACTCTCAAATTTGCTATTTTAAAAACCCCCTAGATTCTGTTTAGCACAATTATGAGAGAGAATCAGAAAGGATCCCAAGAAGTTTATCTAACTTTACTTCTTGTGCCAGATCAGGATCACCTATTTACACATATCGATTGTGTCACCAATAAATGTGCAGATTTTGGAACAAGTGCATGTTAGAGGCACTGGCTACCACATGTGCATCTTCTGTTGCGCTTCATGGAGGGAGAACTGCAACACCCTCTCTTCAGCCCTTTTGCAGATTCCCCAGCAGCAGGTACTTCATAGGTAAGTGCTGACCACGTGCTCGTCTTAGAGGAGGGTTGAACCATTCTTCTATATTGTCCTCAAACTTTTTGACCTTTTATGCAATCTTTTTTTCCCTAAGGAAAATATGTAACTTCCTGTTGAGGGTTATATACTCATATTTTTCAAAAAAAAAGTATTGTGAACACTATTCCTGATCTGCATTGGCAGAATTCACTGGAATGACTCCATAGAAGTCACGTTTAGTTCATATTCTGTCAATAATTATAAGAGTAATATCCTAACCTGGCATATTCCCATACTATATCATTTCAAAGATTTAGCTCTGATTATGTTAGTGCAATGCATTGACAGGCTCTAGGAAGGCAGAGCTCTTCTTGACGAAGCATCTGTACTGTCTATTTCCATAAAATATCACAATGACTTTGGAGAGACCCTATTAAGGCAATGCATAGTTTCTAAGATCTATGCTACAGTATTTAAGATATGTTAAGTTATCTCTGCTCTTGATTTTCCATAGAATGCCTGTGAAACAAAACAATAAAAAAGTGTTAGGGGTTGAGATCAAGGGAGATGAAAGCAAAACTACCAGGGAACCTATTTCTCTCCAGCTTGGAAAGAAAAACTTTTCTTCATGCCGCTCACCGCACTATGAGGAGAGCACTTTGTGGGAAGGATATCTACTGAACTTATGGACACTTATCTGTACAAACCTGTTTGATTAGGACTCTGTTAGACCAGATTTTCTATATGTGCACAGTCCACAGAATGCCCCCATGAGAGTTATTGGACGCCTAATATAGTTAATGAGAGATCGTAAATATTTCCTCTCCAATGAACTTAATTTATTTTTGCATTTCATAAAGAGATCCCAGAACAAATATATATTTTTCTAAAATGCAGACAACTCAAAAGACCTGTTTCTAAGCAGCGGTCATAGACATTTTTCACCAAAATCTACAATTTTTTTTCTTGACGTAGAAACCCAACAATTTTTATCTGATCATTTTTTCAAAAGAAATGTTTAAAATTGTTATGAGGGGAAAATTTCTTTTTTATAAATTAAATAAGTTCATCTCCAATCCTTCCTCTTTCAATTTGCTATTGGAATGACTGAAATCTCCCAATCCATTGCTTTTTAGACAAGACAATTTCTACCTATTAGATGTCAACTAGAGGCCAACTTCTTGCCAGTGCTTGGAGTGGTGCTACCAGTGCTCCCAGCTCTGACCAGCGTTGGGTTGCCCTCCTTCACCATCATTCCTGGAGCAGCAGAGGTCTGCAGGTAACAACCTTTGCAATGAGTACTTTTGTGGATGATTTGTCATGTATTCATGAATGGAATTCTACATTTTCAACTTATTTTTTTCTGGGAACTCTGTTACGTTCTTCCTCACTGAGCAATGTAGAGGATTTGAACTTCAAGACATTTAAAAAAGTAATATGATCATATTATATAAATAGCATGCCTGTTTTTTTCCTTTCAGAATGGTAAATTTTACTTTCTCTCAGTTGAAGAGTGAAAAGGAGCATTTTCCCCTGCTATATAAAACCCTTTCCATTTGTAAACCATCAACTACCCGATTGCAAAGGACCTCAGCTGGGACTGCATTTGGTACGAAGGTGTAGAACTTATTTTTTGGGTTAGGGACCTGTATCTACTTCTGATCAAAGATTGAACACAGAGAAGTTCAACCTTGCAAATGTCTGTTGCATGATCCAAGCACGGTGGAAGGATATGCTTGGCTCAGACGAGGGCCCCTTCCCTCCATGGACAGAGAACAAGGCACAGGTGGCAGTGACCTGTGGGATCATTTCCCAGGTAGGTAAGTTGGACTCTCTTGGCCTGCTGACATCAGCTAAAATTTTAATTTCATCTTCACAACCTCATTTTGAGGCCAGTCATGGAACAAGAGACTACCACTGAGAATGAGTTGTGGGGTAACTTGTTTTCATGCTTTTATCTTCTTTCTGCTGGGATTTCTTGATGCATCCAGGATCCAAGGAGGCGTGCTGGAAGATGCCTTTGTTACTTGTGCAATTTGTGAACTTAGTGTTATGAAATATCGTGCCCTGGGCTGTCTTCAGCAGATTTTTGAGGGAAAAGAGAATCTCACACAGATTACTGAAGCATCCCTTATGATGAATGCCCACCACACTTTTGGAACCTATGCTTAGCTACATCCTCTGTGTGAGTGCTTCAAGCACCTCCAAGTTTCAAGACTAATTAAAGACAGTTATCTTGGTGCTATACCTCTTGAGTGAAGTATGGTAGAATTTATCTTTGCATGAGCTTTCCAGTAGAGCTGGGTCATTAGATTTCAGTCACGAGTGGCTAGCAGCTACAAGGTTTTTCTCTGAGGAGAGACTGTCAGTCACATCACATTTTATTGGTTTTGTGATAAGCATCCAAAAAGTAACAGGCTGAGACCAACAAACTCATTTCATTTTTAATCTGTGGCAGATTTGAACGTGGCTTTTATACTGAAATACCAGGGCTCAAACCAGCTGGTTTCACCACATTCTTGGTGCTGCCCCCTCCTTTAACCCACAGTAGCAGAATCACATGTAACAATTTATGAGCTCGTGTTCGCCCAAGAGCTTGTGTTTCTTTGCTTACCGTACATTTCTATCTATAAAAAAAATTAAATAAATATGCTTAAATGAGTCAGTGATTATTGAACTGGGAAGCAGATCTGAGTTTGACAATTAAATGTAACACGTCCATATTGGGATGGGGGAAGTAGAGAAAAAAAACCACACCAACAAAACTTCAACATTTTCACATGCCAGAAAAACTAGCTTTCATGTACTTTAAATAAAAGAAAGGTAAGACATGTTTGGGAATAAAGCCGTAGCCATCAAATTCACTCTTCAAGTATACTCTGTTACAGCAGCATGATTCCTTTTATGATTGTATCCATCATGCTGTCAAAAAAAGAAATCTTATCTTCACTCATTACTAAATATACAAAGAGCTGGGATTTCCACTTGGCAAATGCTCCTGTTTACCTGAAGGCTCGATTTTACCTGCACTTTGATAAAGTTCATTTGCAGAGATAGACTAAACTTTTTAATCCTTAAACTACTTGAGTTTGTAAACCAAGTTTTGCTCTGAAGTAAGCAGAGTGTGCATGAAGTTGCTATTTTCTTTAGGAAAATTAAAGATTTTATTATGGAAGGAAGCCAAAGGGCCCATCTGGATCTGTCCTGTCTGAGTTGTGAGTTATAGCTCCTGTTTACAACTGCTCTGCAAGAAGTCTAGGTGAGGATGCTTTCAGTAGTCATATTCAGCCTTGTCTTCTCAATTTTTTTGTCTTCAGGAAAGGAATATCTATCAATAGTGGAAACAATCTCTTGGCATCTGTCATCCCTACTCTGCTTGGACTTTTTTAACGCTTGCTCTCATCACCGAAACCTTACGATAAATATATCAGAAGAACTTTGCTAGTTTAAAAGACACAGAAACAGGACCCTCATGTGCCATATGTGTACTTCCCTTTACAATGAATGTGAACTATCCTCTCTGAACATGTTGATGCAGATGAACTTCCTGAATCCAAGTATTGTTCGGAGTGCCCTTGATTGCTTCTCTTTCTGTTGCATCCTTTTAAAACTAAATGAACTTTTATTACTATTATTTCTACTATAATGACAACCACAAACCATCAATGAAATCATGGTCCCATTTTTTTGAGCTACGTTTAAGTGTGAATTGACAAACAGCTCTCTACCTTGTTATTTAAACAAATACAACAGGGAAAGGGTGTTACTGTAACTCAAGTGTGTAAGTGATTTGCACAGTGGTAGAGGTGACACTATTCCCTTTGGTTTGGGACTTTCCCATCCACTTCAGCAGCCACTACTGTGTCTGTGTCTCAGGTTGACAGAGGTCTATGGCCTGTATGTATCTCTATATCTCTACAACCACTACTGCAGATCTTTTGTTCTGTCTGAAACAGGTCTCCTTTGATTTACAGTCTTGGAGCTATGTGGATTTTTTTTTAATTTTAATTTCTTATTTTTAATTTTAGTATTGTCCAGTTTCCTGCAGAATTCATTCTCTAAATTTCACTTTGGAGCTACCAACTACTACAGCAACCTGGTCCTTCTTTGTCTAACACGGCATTGCACCAACAGCTGCTGCCACTGAAGGCAGTGCTAAAATTCACCTGGATTGAAAACAAAGAGTTAGACCAACACAAAAAAAAATCCACCACTTTTTCTGTTTAATACTTCTTTCTTGTCCTTAGTATTAGCTTCCATTATAGAGCATATACCCTCTACAGCATTCAGTCTCATTCATCTCATGTTCTTAATTCAAGAAGTTAATCCCAGGTTGGGAGCACTCTTTAATGACCATCTTTCCAAGCAGGTACAGCCTGGCTAATTCAATCACCTGGTTCATTTATTCTTTAAGGTCACTGACATGCCTATATGAGCAACTCTCATCCACATACTAACCTTTTTGAGTTTTGCCTTCCTATCCTGACCTGATTTCACACGGCCTTAATCTATAGGCCAGTTCTTTATCAACAGAGTGGCTTACTCTTCAACCAATACTCATGTATGATGTTATGCTTTTGCACGGTGCTATATCCAAAAGTCAAGAATTCTGATTTGCTTACACATGATTTCTCTGTAGTTATGCCGACTATCTTTAACTAAACAATAGCTTTCTAGGTGTTCCCCTACCGTGTTCCTGATTAATGTTTCCAGTAACTTCCCAGTTTATGAATCAAATTCTGCAATCTGTTATCATTTTTATACTATCATTGACTGAAATTCTTTTTCTGTAATAAAGCTGAACTTTGCAAACTCCAGAAGAGTTTGCTGTGTGACATGTGTGCAGGTACCCATACAGACACACACACAGTTAAAATCTACAACTCGCTCCCAACTTGTCCCCAGCTGCTTGGCAAACAGAGATCATGTACCTTTATCTTCTTAATGACCTGCAGAAGGTTGGGTGAATGCTGCAAAACCCACGAAGATTCAAAATGTATACTATGTATAACATATGCTGTGTGTGCCCTTTGTTTACCCACAAATATTTGGTTGACTTTCAGTGAAGGGGATCTCATACAGAAATCCTTGTGGAAAGCTGTGCTTTCCCCACAGCTGGCTACTTCCACTGTGAGTGGTATATTTCATATAGGACTGAAGGCAATTAGAATGATGATGTTCAGCAAACTTATTTTAAGAATCCTGACATGAAGGCGCTTAACCCAGGCAAGGATTAGAGGGTACCTCTGTAGCACTCGCACAGAAAATTGCGTCATTCTGTTTGAGAGTCAGGGTGGTTTTTGGCAGGTGCGATGGTGCAATCAGACAGTGTTCATATTCAAAGGAGCCCCAGCATTTCCAGGTATTTCCTGGAGTAGTGCACTTCTGTCCTCTCCCCACCCCATGACCCAGAGTGGGTATTGCTCACTCCTGGGCCCTGCTCCTACCTGCCCTGCTGAAGGTTTAAATGAGGAAATTGCCATTACGTAGTTGAGTTCAGAGCTGCTTTTTCTAAAAGGAATGATACTAAAAGTGGCACAATTTCCTCCCAAAGTTTAGTAACGCTCTCCTAACAGAGGTGAGCCCAAATGTCTGAATGATGTGAGCCCTCAGTGGTAGAACTTGGCCTGATTTTTTCCCACCATAAAGCATGATAAGAAGTTCAACCCCTTTCCACATCAGGATGAAAGCAAGAGCCAGCAGTATTTTCACAAAAAAAGACAGAAAACCATACTCAACAGTATGCACCTGGGATGCAGAAGACTGCGGGAAGGTGTTGCTTTGCCTGCTGGACAGCAGACACCGAGGACTGGATTTTCCATATTTCCAGTGCATGCCCTAACCACTGAGCTGTTTGGGGAGTGAATTTTCTTTCTTTCCTGTGAGAACTTGATCATTTGTATAAATAATTCATCACCATAGGGAGAGTATCCCACTAATTTTTTTTAAAGTAGTCCCTCATTATGTCTTAGCCATTAGGTTATTAAGGCTTTTCCTCTCTTTCTCATACGTACACATACATATAGGTACTTTATTTTGATCAGAACCTCTGCTCCGGACTTGTTTCATCACTAGATGAGGGTGGTTTGTTTTGTTTTGGTTTGGTTTGGTTTTTACAAACACTGTTTTCACCTAACTGGAGGTTTCCAATGGAAAAATATTTTGATCAAAGCCATTTCTGCAGTCAGGAGAGAGGAGCAATACCATGTCATGTGATCTAACCAACCAGTGTAATTCATATTTTCAAATTAGAAAGCAAACTAAAGGAGAAATGTGCAGTGGAGATATAAGTGTGCATATATATGGTATACTAACAACAACATTTGCTGATATTTTGATTGCTTGTTTCTCCACAAATTTTGTATGTTTTTGTGGTTTTTTCCTTGGAAATGGAAAACAGGTAGCTAAGCAGTGCTTGCTACCATTCTGACTGCATCATGCAGGTGATGTATCCTCCTCTCTTTGCCTATTCTTTGGGTGAAATACTGCTCTTTGAAATTAATTGTTTTGTTTTGTTTTCTTTGCCACAGTCTTTAATGGGACTGAATATTTCACCCATATTCTTTAGTCTTGCAAGATCCTCAGGGTAAACCAAATCTTGGTACATCTATTCCCATTGAGTAACATACTCCTTGAGCAATCCCATTGGCTTCCGTGAGACTATTTGGGACTATCCAATGGGAGCAAAAGTACATGAGTCTGGCCCCAAGGTACTTACACACCCCCTCGCTCAATGGCACTTCAGTTTCGGTCAGTGCCTTTGGGTGCTGCTGCATTGCAGCCTTTAATAATCAGTTTGTTTCAATTCTCAGAGTGAAATTCTTATGAATAGTCTATTAGGTACATGTAGAAACCCAATCTGTGAAAGTGAGAAGATATTCAAGAAAATGTTTTTCTATGGACACTTCACAGAAGAAGAAAGGATGAACTCATCCCAGCAATATTTGCTTAGTTCTTGGAGATTTATGTTCCTACATCGGTGGTTCAAAGGTTGTCTGAACTTGCAGTGGACTCAAATGTTCTGGATTTTCATCCAAGAGTTATTTTACATCAGAGAGAGATGTGGGTACCCTACTGCCTGCTTTGTGATGGTGCTGGGCTCATCATTCTGAGAAGGCTTCTCTCAAGACTGAGAAGTCAGATGACAAGGGATTCATCTCACCTAAATTTATCCCCTTGATACTTAGTTATTTAATATAAATGGGTTGTCTAGGGTCCCCCTGTTGTCAGTGAAAACAGAGTGCAATGAATGGCTCTCTGGAGGTGTTTATGTCTCTCTATGCTGAATACAGATGGAGCCCAGAGAACTGGTTTGGAGTAAATGTCTAACTTCTCATGGTTTATAGTTAGAGATAGGTGGATCCCACCCTTAATTTCCAAAGATCTCATCTTCTTCCATCAGTGACTCAGGAGAAAAACAATATCCATGTCTACATGCAAGGAGTGTCTACACTAAAGGAAAATATCAATTTGTTGTAAATCCCGACTTAGGCTGAGGGTACCTCAGTGGGATGAAGCAGGAGCCAGTCACTGGGTTCACTAGAGGGAGCTAGGAAGAAACCTGTTAGTCTCTCAGAGATAATGGAGTTTCTGCTGCAGAATTATTCAAGATAAGACAATTGTGTTGGAGAGTCCTCCGAGGTCTCTTCCACGCCAGCTCATGGACATAATGCTGGATTTGTCATACCTAATTTTCCAACTGGATTATAACTTCTTGTCCTTTTCATTTTAAGCACTATTTTTGATCACCTTTCCTGGACAAGACTTGACTTGTGTACAGAGGAAAACATGGTACAAGATAACCATGTATTTCTCTTCAGAGTAACAACAACAACAATAGCAACAATAAATGTATTTGGCTGTAAGACTACATTTCTGTCTCGGAAAGACTCTGGACACAAGATCACTGAAGTATCTCTAGGGTTATAGGGTGTATTAAGCATGCGTGTGCACATCTGTATATAGATATACACATGCCATCTATCAAGATTTATATTTCTGAGGGCGCATCAATTAAAACAGGCTGACTTGTCTCATTTCTTTCTAAATCATCCAGGTCAACTCACACTTTGAATTAGTGGTTCTCCAGATCTACAGTATTTTCCATTTTGGTGGAGTGAGACAAGACAAAAATCTTGCTAAGGAGATCATTGCTGTAGCAGCCTGTGGTCGGGATTGCTGAACTCGGATGAGCATGAACTTCTTACAGGAGTGGTCCCAGCTCTGCTGGATCAAGCTGGTTTCTGTGAAAGTGCATGTCTGCCTGCAAAATTGATATCCCAAAGCATTCTATTTTTGTGCTGCGAGTTGCTGTGTTGAGATCTAAAATGTTCAGAATTATTTTTATTGGACAAACACAAGTACTGAAATGATGAGGTTCTGGCAGGCTCCAAGCTCTGCCAGCTTAATACTTATTTGCCTTTGGCAGACAAAAGAGTTTTTAATATTTTAGTTTTACTTTGCTAGTCTCTTCCCAATGGGGATAGTTCTTAGTGACTTTAATCAAAAGGTAGGAAGCATACAAGCACTACTGTGAGACTTTTAACTGAATTGAATTGAATAAACCATTCCCTGATCGATTTTAACAGCAAAAAATGCAAATTTAATTTTGCACACAAACGTGTATTATTTGCTGCAGCTTGTTAGCCAGCTGAATTACCTGATGTGCTGTGTGTCACTGTACAGCTGAATGATTCTGATTTATTTCCAGTGCTGGTTGAGGGGTTGAAACCTACTCTTTGTAATTCAATGTAAAAGCCCAAATAATTCCATTGTTTTGAAGGAAGTTATGTTCTGTTGACCTTGGACCTTCGGTCCCCTTCCTGCAAAATACAGGCTCAGCAAGGTAGGTTTAGTATTTGCTTCGTTTGATGAGAAGGGGGGGTAAGGGAGGAAAGGAAAACCTGGATCATCTCCAGCAGTAAAAGAGCTTCAGGTAGATCATTGCCAGGTTCTTTTCTGCAGATAAGCTTAAATAAGTGTTACACCCAATGAATGCTACTGTGACCTGCAAATGCCACAGTGTGACGGAGCCTCATAAAAGAGGGACAAATGAGAGGGAAAACAGAGAGAAAGATTGTGATCTGCAATGGACCAGTTCCTCTCTTTTCTTCCTAATGCTGATACAAGTTTGGATTAATTCTACTGACATTACTATGAGATTGCAGCAGGACTGCTGAGCCAGGGCTGTGTTATAAAGACAAAGTAATACATCCTTTTAGAAGCTGCTCTTGCAAAATGTTTTTCCTGGTGACGTGTTTCTCTGCCTCCTGATCATTATTTCTTGTGTGTCTGTGTGTGTGTCTGACACAGAAGGATAGTTGCATAAAATGCAAACTGAAACCACGGCCTCAGCGAGGATTCGAGAGGCTCGGTGAGCTCATCATGGCTCAGCAGTCAGGCAGAACTATAGATTGTAATTTACAGCAGAGTCCAAGCTCTGAGCAGCAGATTCAATTTTGTAAGTGCCTTTCTAGTTCAGCCTAGGTAAGAGTCTCTGCGACAGACATCCTCTACATGTCCTATAAATAGTGAGTGGTTAAATGTGTCATTCGGCTCCCTCAGTACACATCATTGATTGCAATGCAAAGCACATACTCGAGAATAGCCAGTCTCACCCCCCTCATCAAGTACCGGGGTATTTATTTATTCCGTATTGTCATTACAGGCAAATAAGAGGTTTGACCTAATGTAACAGAGAGGTGGAAGGTTGATTATTGTATTTCCACAGCTGTTGCACTGCTGTGTTTTATAATATGTTTATAAATCATCAGCATACTGGCATGTTATTATAGCTGGAAAGTTATATCTTCAAGGAAATATATTTTTATTTACTAAAAAGGAATACAAATAGGTAACTATCTTATCAGAAGGCCTGTCTTAAGTCCAAGAACAAGGTCCACCCAGATACTGATTAATATCAACAGTATTGATTTTATTACTCATACTTTATAAATGACATTGGTATTCTTGAAGACTGCAAACATTTGCTTTGTTGTGCTATTGTCTCAGTTGGAGTGTAAATCTCTCACTTTTGATATACACACAGTGATTGCTGTTCCGGTCATTGTTTCATGACTGGAGGCATTTTAATGATGATTTACGGGGTTATATATAGTTGGACTATAAACTTCTGATTGCAATTAAAAACTAATTAAATGAAAACTTTCAGCTTAAAGGTAGTGTCTGTTTATCACAGCAAGATATAAAGGACTAAAATGTGGTATTTTGAAATAAAAAAATCAATACATAGTTGGTTTTATTTTTCCCTTTTCATACTACAAGGCAAAGGAAACTTCTAGAAATCAGTATTCTCTGCAGTTTTTCCAGGAGGAGAATTTTAGAAATGTTACCCTACCACTCTTGAACAGCTACAGATTTCTGTTTTCATTATTTATATGCCCAGTGTGTGCTCAGCCCAGAGAAAGAGACCTTCTTCTCATGTTTTGTCAGAAGAACTGTGGACCAACAGAACTACCTGGAGTGCTCCCGAGCATTCCTTGCTGAAGATGCAAAGTAAATGCTGTAGGTCCTCATGAAGAGAAAAATAACTTTATTTGGTATCACAATGAAAGAGTATCCTTCCATTTTGGGGTTCTCCAAGCTAGTTTCCTCAAATACTGTATTTCCATTTCTATCAGCTAGTAGTATTTCCCAGTATGGCATTAGCCTGAGATGTTACTGTCTACACATGAAAAATACTACCTCCAAAAAGCTCCTGAATATATTGTCATGTGATTACATTGGCCAAGATATAAACAATTGTGGGTTGAGTTTGCAAGGTGTAAGCAGTGCAAGCAAGTGCAGACAGTCCAGGCATGTCATTTAAACCTGTGTATTTGTATACATATTTACAGGTATATGTATGTGTTACATTGTCATGCCACTGTGTGTTGTATGAGGGTGTATGAATCTATACTGTTCAAGAATTGTTTCACTGTTAGTGAAAAGAAGCTGCTATACAGGTCACCATATACTTGTATGTTGTTTGTTACATACTTCACAAGTGAAATATTTTAGAATTTTCTGAGTCTTTAGAAAACCCATCATCTTTCTCATCACTTTTCCTTCTCCCTTCTGTCTCATAGGACCACAGAATCAGAGAAGGTAGGGTTGGAAGGGACCTCTGGAGATCATCTAGTCCAACCCCCTGCTAAAGCAGGGTCACCTACAGCAGGTTGCACAAGATCGCGTCCAGGCAGGTTTTGAATCTCTCCAGAGAAGGAGACTCCACAATCTCTCTGGGCAACCTGTTCCACTGCTCAGTCACCCTCACAGTGAAGAAGCTTTTCCTCATGTTCAGATGGAACTTCCTGTGTTCTAGTTTGTGCCCGTTGCCCCTTGTCCTGTCACTGGGCACCATTGAAAAAAGTCTGGCCCCATCCTCCTGACACCCATCCATTAGATATTTCTAAGTATTGATGAGATTCCCTCTCAGTCTTCTCTTCTCCAGGCCAAACAGACGTCCAGCTGTGTTTGGCCACCAAAGACTTTTGTCACTGATGGGGAAGATTAGGGGTGATACAGACAGTTAGGCAGGCTGAATTTGAATTTTGCTTAATATTTTGCTGGTTTACCCTCTAAGTCTTGATAGGAGCACTGTCACTATCCAGTCCCATATTGTTTGCTCAGCTTTATTCTAGCCTTGTCATCTACAGGGCTAAAATTTTGGCCCTGGCAGTGAAGAGTTTGTGAAATGCTGTTGCTGAGGCACACGGATATTTCTGATCTGGAAACAGATCAAAAAGGCACAGAGAGGCTGAGCTTTTCCATGAGCTGTCTACTGCTTAAATCTCAATTCTCCTACATTTTCTTCTGCAACAAGGATTTCACACAGGTTGGTGTAATTTAGTATATCCCTGCCAAATACTAGTGTCCCGTCTAAACAGTGTATATGCTGGAGCTGTGTCTCCTCTCTTTCTGTTTTTAGAAAACCACTGAAAGAAGTTGCATATAACCCCAAAATATATACATACTTCTTTCACTTTATTTACTGTGTAAGCAAATGAAAGACAAGAAACTGTGCTTTTAAAGGTGCATCCCTCACTCTAATATAGATGTTGTATTAAGCCTTCCCTGTAGCATATTTATATTATCCATTCTCAAAGGCCTTTTTAACCTCTAGAAGAATAGGCTTGCAAAGGGAAGGTTATATGAAATTTATGTCTGCTTAGCTCCTCTGTACCTCGGCAACTTGTGCTCTTTCTTGGGGAGCTTCCAAAGAACAAAATTGGACAGTTATTGGTGTCTCCTATTCACTTTGTCTGCACCATATCTAGCACTGGACATGGGCTTGAGAGGAAATGTTGTGAGGTGATTACAAGATCTAAGAAGATGTTTTTCACTGGCTTGGGTTGATAATAATACATTTGTCTATAATGAACTCCATCATACTGAGTGTGAATATTTTGAAATGAGGAATTTTTGGGGGGGAATACTGTTTTCTATAATTCTGGTACCTATTTCATATGCCTAAGGCACTCAGACCAGCTGGTGTGTACTTGGATAGTGATTGTTTACTGATGAGTGTTTGAGAACTTTCACAGTCTTGTCCACATGCAGAAATGTGAATTTCCTTGAGGACACCATTATTACCTAAAATATGCAACACTAGCATACAGCTGACAGTCCTACCACCTCAGCTTTATTCCAGTTGTTTTCTCCACCTTGGTAGGGCATTTTGGTGATCAAACAGTTCTTTTTTTTTTCCCCTTCTGATGAGCACTGAGCCAGAATGGATCCATGGCTGCTGCACTCTCCTGAGGGAGAAACTACCCAGACCATATGTGGACTGTGTTGTTAAGGCTTCCAATTCCTTATACTGAAAGATGAACAGTACCTCATATGCATCTGCAGAGCTGAGGGTTTGTCCTTCCAATATCTTCCTTCCTAAATTCCTGCCACATCCCGAAAATTCAGAGTGAGCTCTTTTGAGCAACCTATTTCACCTGGCTGGAGGATCAAGGCCAGATTGTGAAGAGCTCCATCACATTGCAATTTAAGTAAGTTTATTGTTCAACTATGGGGTGTATTTGAAAGTAGTTAAAATCAAAGCACCTGAGGGAAAGGATGCCAAGAGTTAGCAGATGATTACAGGTAGGACATACTTGGAGGTAATACCTCTGTACCCCTCCTTCCTTTTTGGGGGCCTTTTTTGCCATGGTGTTATTCCCGCTTCACGCTGCCGTAACTGAAGTGAAGCCCTTTCAATTACTCTGCTATGATGGCAGAGAGCCATCAAGATGAACTGAGGGGCTCTTCACAGGTTTTATAAAATCCTCCTAGGACATAGAGCAGCTTGATGTTAGCAACTGTCATCATTTTAACCAAGTCTGTGGGACAAACTCCTGGCCCCACTGGGATCAAAATATTGAAACATTAAGTCAACTGCTGTAGGGTTTGATGATGTTTTAAATGCCAGCTATGGGAGTCACCTAAGTGAGAATTTCATCTTTGCCTTCCTTCAAGAGAAAAATAAACTTTGACGATGCAAAGGGAAACATGACTGGAGCGAAACCTACCAGTACAAGCATCAGCTTGCAAAAAACCCCAAAATTTTTTCTTAACCTCCTGAGGCTTGCAAGCCAGACTTATGTTTCTTGTAGCCTGACTAGCAACTTTTAAATACTCATAGCTGCTGATACAGTAGGATAGCTCCACAGAAGACAGTTATGAAAATTTACATCAGTGGGCAAGCTACCCCAGCTTGTGGTCTGTGAATGTTGGGCAACCACCTTAAGACTTTGGAGTGACACCAAAGTTCAGGGCATAACATATGGGGCAGTTGCATCCTTAGACCCAATGGCAAACAGGTACATGAACAGTTCTCAGGGGCTGAGGATTAGCCTTGTGTTAATTGTTAATCCAGGACCAGGACCATGTATATCGTCCTCTTGATCCACCACGGGATGAATTGGTGGTGTTACAGCTCTGCATCTGTGCTGTTGTTTCTGCTGTGCGGGCTTGGGCTGCTTTGTAACAAGCATTTTTAGGAAAGGTTGAGAAATAGGCTTCAATGTTTATTTGTGATTTGTTTGTACAACTCAGGCAATTTGCAAAATGCAATTTGTCTGGTGCTCTTCCTCTTTTGCCCCAGCATAAATGCAATAGATCCTTCTGACTCCATGGCAGTGAATCTCTCTGCTTCAGCTGCTCTGTTTTAGAACATCTTGATTTAATGAATTGTCACCGTCTTCTGGATTTTTAATGACAAATACTGTGAACTGACACACTAAACGAAGAACTAGATGAAACCTGCTATACAGGTACAAAAAGCTGAAAATATCTCTTTGCTATGGCTATAAATTCACATCAACTTTTCTTAAATAATTGCTCCATGTTGCTATTTTGTGATTAGTCATAGGCTCCTGTATAAGCCAGCACAAATGAAGCCAATGTAGCTAATGAATTAGGCAATAAATACCTACAAAAGAATAATCTCAATAAAAATGCTAAAAGAGCAATATTGTAAAGAAAGTCTCTGTCTACACAAATCAAATAGGAAATAATCTTGGAAAAATCTGAAAATGAGTACAAGCGCTACTGACTGTTACTCAGAGCAAAGAATTATTGATCCTTGCCTGCTTCTATTGATTTTATGTCACTTCTGTGATTTAATCATGTTTTCCTTGTTATCTCTTTGCAGTCTTTCTTCTATTGTCTGGTATGAAATCTCAGCCAAGGCCTTTCAGCCTGTGGTGGAGGATCAAAATAACTTTACCTTCCATTTGCATTGTTTTAAAGAAATGATTAAACAATCAAGCTTAGGTGATCCTTGGACAGGATTACACAATATAAAAGCATTTCCGAAAAATGGAAACACCTCATTCTTTTCCTTAGTCGGGGACTAAGAAAGGTTTGTGAAATGCTTCTGCAGACAACCCAGTATGCAAACCTACGCAAACGTGTCTACTGCTTTGCTTTTGCATTAATCCATCCATTCGTTTCATTTTAAAATACTCAAATTATGCTAGAGCTTCTGGCTGCTGAAGTCTATGGGAACAAATTTACATGCGGGAGAGAAAACTTGCATTTTATTTAAGCAGCATGGCTACTATCATGCAAACTTCTCTCCAGGATAGAGCTGTGCTTTTTCTACAAAATGCTCAAATTTCACTTTCAGGAAAATGGCTGCAGTAAAGAGCAGGATTTGGCCTAATTCTTGACTTATGTTTAAAATTACACCTTTGTGCTTATGTTTTCATTATTGATTTTGAAGGAAAAAATATAGAAAAGGTAATTACTTTAAAAGAACAAATATAAGGTATGCATTAATAGGTATATACATGAGATATGCATTAATAGGGCAGCACTTAGATATCTACTACTCTACAACTCACTGTTTTCAGAATATATTTCTTAATTTTTTTTTCCCCCCAGTTTTCATTAGAATATGTTTTGTGCACATAGTTACACACACCTGGCAAAATACTGTAGTTCCCTCACATGCACTTGAAATTGTTAACGTTAGATGTTTCTTGCTTTCTGGATCTATTTCCATAATGGACTACCTTTTTCACTCTTTGTATTAAGATTCCATTTAGGAAGGGTTCAGAGAGGTTTAATATAGAGTCAGTGGATTTATGAGTGTGTTACATACATAATTATTATAGATGGTTATAAGCACATCAAAAGGAAATGTAATAGATGTTTGTAAGCTCTGGTTACACGAAACCTGTTGGACTCTAACAATTGAATCACCATTTATTAAACATACATTAATAATCGATCATAGCCTTATTATAGCTTTTAACATAATGCTCAATTATTTGTTTTTCCATTTGAATCTGGACTTTTTAACCTAATAAGTATAGGACATAGTAAATTCCACACTGGGAGAAGGCTGCATTGCCAGTGGATGGGAATTATAGAATATTATGCAGGTTTTCACCACCCAAAGGTCTAGTCCATGAAAATATATGTGTGTGTGTGTATATATATATATATATATGCATGCTTCTTGTGCTCTTGTTTAAACCTCTTAATGAGGTTGTATTACACTGTGTGTTTTATGAAGAAGAGAAATATATTTTGCCAGATTCATTCTTTGTAGACCATAATGTTGCGTGAATCCATGGGACCTTTTTGTATACAATGGACCATGCAAACCTCTCAGATCTCCTCTTTGCATCTTTGAGCTGTAGTAGAAAGGATGTAGAAAAGTGTCTTGCAGACTATTAAACTTCTGCTCATCAAAATGGGTAGGGTCTGGTCTAATGTGATGTGGCGACCTAGTTGGCTTTCCAATGGACATCTGTGGTAGACAAAAGGTCAAATTGGAGGCGGAAATCAGAGTGGGTGGGGAAAAAAACAACACATAAAAATGCCACTGTGCTACTTGTTGCCCTATGACAAAGATAGTGTGGGAGGATGGATTGGAAACGCGAGTGAGACCTTCCCTGGGCACCCGCAAGTTGTTCTTTGCAGCAGCCCAGCGTAACTTTTGTGTTCTAGTTAACAGCATGTGCTTTAAGCCCTCAAATATAGTTACTGGTGACTCATTCAATGTAATTCTTCAGCTATGTCAGTGGGACGCAAGGGTGGCCTTATGGGTAAAGACATGGCTTTCAGGCAGGAAGTGCACATTTTATTCTTGCCACTTGCCACAGGATAAGTCATAAGGAATTTCTTTAATCTTTCCACTTGTAATTTTGTGAAAAAGAGAGAAAAAATGTTACTCCCTTCAGAGAAGTATTGTGAATTCATCTGGGGTCAGCAAAGCATCCACTTGTTGTGTAAGGACTGCCAAGGACTGCCAGGGCTCCACTGCCCACTTGACTTATGCCAGGGTCCTGGAAAGCCAGTCTGGCTGCTGCTGGTGATGGCAGGACTGGGGCTTGGGCCAGAGCAGCTTTCCTGCTGGCAAAGGGGGAGATCCCTCTCAGGAAGCCACAGGCACAACTGCCCCAACTCCTTCCACCATTGCAGATCAGCAAGCCCAGGTCTCCTCCCATCCCTGGTACATCCACATCTTCTCTACCTTTATTTCCCATGCAAAAGCATACTTGCTTCCCTCATGCTTCTGCCCCTCATCCTTGGGCCAGCAATATTTAATTTTACAGGTGGCACTGAGAAGCCTTGGACTAATTCAGATCAAATTCTTTTGTATGTGTGACCTCTTGAGACCTCAGAGTTGCTTGGGTACTTCAGGGATTGCTGCATTCTGGAAAAGCAGTTGCAGTATAAAGCTATCCAGTGCGGGTGTGAGCTATGGACTATATGTCGCATATTAAGCATATCTGGAAAAGTATAAATTAAATACCACTGTAGAACTGTTCGGCTTTGGTTGGGAAAATATGCTTAATTTGTCAGGATTTTACAGCTGCTCGTTGTATTTGCCCATGATTACTTAAAATTGTATAGACCACAGGACATTATTTGCTTTGAAACCTCAACCTCCTTTTCAGAAGAAGAACATGGTCACTCAGATGCCAAAGTTAGAAGGGTTTGCACTCAGTCTTTACTGCTCTTTGTATTTTGAAGTCTGCATAACTCAGTCCTCAGTGAGCAGAGAGCATACTTTCTACAAGATGATTACACAGTGAAACCTGAAACAAAAGTTTTGAAATCAAATCATCAGCTGCACCCTTGTTTATTGGCTCAGAGGAAAGCAGGATTTAACATTTAAGAATGTGGAGCTGGCAAAAAATGCAGTATTCAGAGCACTTTAGGCATAGTCAGTTTTTGGTCAAATGTAGAGAATAATGCCAGTCGATTTAATTTGCACAGAGCTGAGACTCCCTTATGACTTAAATTCGCTTCCATTTAAGTATGTGTGTGTCCCCTGTATGTCCCCTGTATGTCTCCTCTCCCTATGCCTCACTACTTCTGAACAGTATAATTCTGAACTGGGAGTCACGTAAACAAAAAACCATGAACCAAGGAGCTACGCTCAGCGGAAAGCTTTGCCTTGTTCCTAAGCCGGGCTTAACCTCCCTCTTGCTTCTTGCGTGTTTGATATCAGAGTTTTCAGATGGCGTATTTCAATAGCAACACACAGAGCTTACTCCCATATATTCAACAAATAGGTTATTGACAGTGTTAGACTAGGGTAACAGATAAAAAAAGGCAAATATTTTTGCAGTGCAATAGAGTGCAGCTCTATTGCAAAGCTGAACTCGTCTCACGCAGAGGAAAGTCTTGATATATAGTGAGAAAGCCTCACAGTGCATGTATCTAGCTGCCTTCCCTAAAAGGCTCCTGACTTGATGTAATGTCTATATAGTTGCTATTCTTTGCAAGTTCACTTCAACAGCTACATCCTGATATCGAGTTTTGTTATATTATACGGCCCCGCTAACGCTTACACATTTGTTCTTGCTGATGAACATCTCCTAATATTGAGTTATGTATCGGGTTATTGCAGGAAATCTGAGTGAAGATGTACTATTTCACATGCTTACCTTAAGAGGAAAGATCTGCTAATATCATGAATAATTTCTCACAATAGAGATCCAAGCTGTCAGCTCCAACTATAATATCTGGGCCCCAAGGGAACTCAGGTTTTCATCTGGAGGTGTACAGATCCGAAGGAAAATTTGGCAGTGTTATCTTGACAGTGGCGGAGAATTCTACTTCCTTACTCCAGAGTTCCGTTAAATACATCAATAGATACACCATATTATGAATTTTTAAGCACCTCTCTAGAGACAGTACTTAATACAGAATATTTGAGGACTCAGCCACTGCAGGGTTTGTTCAGTGCCTTAGAAATGCTTCTGCTGGGTAAATTTCTGTGGGAGTAGAGTTCGGCCCTTTATTTTAATCTGTCTTCTTTCAAGATGAATGTGTTTGTTCTTAAGGTCCAGGTGACATTGCCAGATTCTTTTAGCATCTCCAGACTCCATGGCTGGAAGATACCATAAATTTGTTTTAAAGCTTAAGATTTTTTTAGCATGGCCCAAGACAAAATGAAATGTTCTACTATTTTCAATGTCCTTACCACTTTTCTTAAAAAGAAAAATCAAAGTTACGCAAAGAAATTATTTGCCTTTGGAGAAGAAATGAGAAGACTGTGTGTTCTTAAAGAGAACATGAGCGCAGAACAAGATCCTGGGACATCATCAGCATGGACTCTATATGTGTGAAATACTTTCTGCCATTACTGCAGGCTGGATTTCTCTGAAATGACTCACAGATGTGAACAACCCAAAAGTGCTTTCTGCCCCACTTTTTAATAAGAGACAGGAACCATCTTCAGCATCACCTGCAAGAAATGGGCTTGATTTTGCATGGCAGGATGCACAGTTAAACTTAATGGCTGCTTTTGTGCTTAAAGGTTTGGTGGCCACCTCAGAAAGTTTCAGAGACAGGGTGGAAGATTCCAACAGTGGTCATTTGGCAGTCCATACCGCAATCATTCCTACCCTGTTTACCAACAAATACACAGAACTTTGTCATTTAGAGAGACTGAAATAATTAATCATATAGAATTTGCTTCACTTGCCCTGACAAAGGTCTTGCTCAGTAACCTGAAGTTCAACATATTCTGGCATCTCAGTAGGGGAAGTGAATTTTTTTAAATGGATGACTTCATAGTATGTAAAGTCATCTCCACCGTTAAGCTTAATATATAATATTAATTATGTCAGAATTCTTTAAAGTGACAAAATTCTTCGCTGTGTTATGGTTCAATTAGAAGCACTAGCTTTTAAGGCTGGGTAAAAAGACCATTTCAAAACGCAATACCTTGTTTTGGTATTGGGCATTGCTTTGTCTTCAGCCTCTGGGCCTGCTGCTCAGCTGATGTAAATGTGGTAGATTTTTCACTTGCTTCCGCCAGCTTATTCTGAAACTAGCTGCTGTATTTAAAAATAAAATAAAGCACTGATGACTGTATTTTTGGTGCGTGTACAGAAAACATGTGAAAATAAGCAAAGAAAATGAACTTGCAGCTAAATTTAAAGAAACTAAAATACATACAGGGGAGTAAGCAGGAACACACACCACTTCTGCAAGGAAAAAGCTTTGCACTCTGATGTAAAGATCAGCCAAGGAGAAAATGGTTAAAGAGGCAGCAAGACTCATCGGAGAGGCCGGTGACCTGACGGCAGGCGCTCAGAGGCATCTCACACATCCACACGAGATTTCTTGAGCTAGCAAACATGGCAAGGGCAAAACCATATTTGCAATTTGCAGGTAAAGACCATTTTTATTTAAGCTAATTTTATTACCTAAGGTATTTCTCTATGTCAGTATAAGCTTTCAAGATAGACTTAAACTGCAAAATCAGATACTGCTGGCAGAGCTGGTATGTTAGAACAGAAATTGTGGTGCAAACCCTGTCCACTTGCACCAGGCTTGCTGCTTGAGTCACTGTGCTTGTCTTGTCTGATATATAAAAAACTGCTTATAGGCTGTGCATGCTTGCTGCAAGTCGCGGCATGAACCTGTACCCAAGTTTGCATGTGATAATATGAAATGTTTGACCACTTCCTTGAGTATGCCACCATCCTCAGGATGTTTGACCAAGCAGATGTCTTTGAACCATATATTCTAGCTCTTCTTGCCAATCCAGAAATGCACATCTCTGAAAAGTTCAAGTTTTTTTGTCTTGGTCTATCAAAATGTGTTTGATATGATAGTGCTGGCTGTTTAGAGTTGCTTACATGTGATAATTGCACGCATTTTCTTTCAAATTAAACCTTGTTTCAAAAGATTTGTAACAGTTGTGATGTTTTTTCTTTCACAACATAAGGAGGCTGCTTCTGTGTTGGAATAAGAAAGATGTCCTATGCAAATAGTAGCTCCTTTATGCAAGGAAGAGTAGTCACTTAGGAACGGCGAACAGAAGCTTCCGAAAGAGGAAATATCTACCTCTCATTCATAAAACATTGAAGTAGTCCTAAAATGTAAGATCTGGATTCACAGGGTGGGGGATTGGGCTCCTAAGCACTATTGATTCAGCAGGAAAGAAGGGTTGGTACCTGGACAGATTTAGCATTATGGCTTAAATTAAGCAAAACATGCCTAATTGAAAGCAAGTGCCTTATCCCATTGCAATCAGTGGGATGTAAGTACACGCCTGTGCTAGACACGGAGGGAGAGACTGCTGAATTGGTGCCTGAGCGAGGGACAAAACTGGTTTATTTATAAGCACTCTATTTATAGCTTTTGCTGTGTTGGAATACACTAATTCATTTTAAGTGCTCTATCTCTGCGAATGAGCTCATAGCTCTTGAGAAGGTGAAGTTCTCTGTCTGCACTGCCGTTTCTGATGGTGGCCTGCTTTTATTGAACAGGTCTGAGCTCCTCACCATGGAAAATATCACCTAGGGGGGGATCAAAAAAATAGGCATGTCCCATAACAACCTGTTAAATTGGGAATATACACCGGGAGGGCAATAGTGTGTTTTTTCGCTGTGGGAGAGCTGGGCCAGCAGGGCAGAAGTAGAGTTATAGAAGGGCTTCATTGAAGAGACCTTGATGCAAGGGGAGCAGCGCATGAAGCAGGACCCGTCCATGGAAATACGTTGGTGGGCTGCAGGGTCAGAGTGAGCTCAGGCACACAACGCAGTGTGGCTACCATCTTGCTCTTTCCTGGTTTGGTGGTGACTGGGAGAAGGCAGCAGAGGCCATTCCGTCCCTGTGGCTGGGCAGCCACCGGGGGACAGCATGGAGGAGAATGCTGTCCTGCCAGCCCCAAGGTTACCCTAAAATCCTTCACCATAAGCCTATTTGCTAACACCTTTCTATTTATTTGATGATTTGTCCCACAGATAGTAGGATGAATAGTCTACAGCATGGTTCTTACTGAGCACCACTTGCCTGTTGAGTTAGCTTAAGGTGGGCTCATACTGGGAGAAAAGCAAAGCCTTGGTGTGATACTCGCCTTATGGAAGAGAGAATATGGCTGGGTAGACATGAGTCCTCCACCTCCAAGGAGCAGAAAATACAAAATCAGCTGAAGCTGAGGTTGGAGGAGACCCAGGGGATTTCTCTTCCTTCCCTTTAAACAGGAGCTGCATGTGAAGCCATTGTCCACATCCTTGGCAACATACGCACAAATTTCAGGACATCTACTTCAAAGGACGCACCCCTGGAAGTGGGAGGAGGTGTGTTTCATGTGGGACAGGCTCCTGACTTGCATCTCTTTCAGGGAGCTCTGAGTCATTATTTGATCCTGGTGAGCATGGCAAAGGCGGTTCTGGGCTGCCCCCACATTTTGAGCTCAACTCCTTCCTCGTTTGTGGTCCTCTCCTAACGGCATCTTGAATTTCCAGTTTGGCCCTTGTCTAAATTTGAAACTAGACCAACCAGTCAAAACCCATCCTCAAGCCAGACAACCCCTAAGAAAACTCCACAGTCCTACTTTATTAATGGATATGTTTTTAGGGAAGTCCTCGTCAAGATGCAATCTGAAGCTCCAGGAGAGGACGAGCAAACGGAAGCGGGTGACAGAATTATATGCAAATTTCACAATATAACCACATCTCATGTTTACAAACCGCACAGCCTCACCTTTGATCGCTTTCTCTTAAGCCCTGAGAAGATAAAAGTGAGTAAATTAGACATGGCAAAACATGTGCATTCCCCATGCTTGTTCTTCTCCAGAAATAACAAGAAAGCAAAGGTTAAAAAGGGCTCAAAAAAAAAAAGAGGGGGGAAAAAAGGAAAAAGAAAATGCTGCAAGAGTTTGTTATTTATTTTTTTAAAAATATTAATAGCAGTTTGGCTAAAGTGGCCTTCTCTTGTGTTTCTCTCTCAAACACAAAAGAAACATTTTCAGGAGCACAGAGGATTTTTTCAATGCAGCCTGCTCTTGGCTTTATCTTTATTTTCTATCAAGTAACTGAAAACGAAACAAAGATCTCAGACATAGGTACATCTTTAAGAGAATTTGCTCACTCTTAACTTTGTTTGAATGGGTAAACCTCCTCACTGTTTGCCCTTACAGCTTTTCTAACAGAGAGCTGTTTTATCAACACTGGCTGCTCAGTAAGGAGAGGCATTTTCTTCCACCTTCAGTGCAGATTTCTATGCCACTGTTGGGGGGTGGGAAGCTGACCTTACGTGGACCCTCGAGACAAAACCAGAGGCTTTAAGCAAGTGAAGAATAGGCAAACACTAGCCAGCAGTTGCCATATACAGAGTACACTGCTCAAAAATCCCAGAAATCTCACTGATAGAGCGTTACACTGTGACTGGGCAGTGCTTCTCCCCTTGTAATTTATACATGTGTCAATAGGAGATTACGCCTGTAAGTACAGACTCAGCAAACTCACTTCTAGTGGTTATTATGGAATTTTTCTGGAGAAAAGTAAAAGAAGTGCTGCAGGTATTTTCCGCAACCACGGTGCCTTGGAATGATGAAACTGCCTCTGGAGCTTTTTCGTAAAACTCCTAAACAATGAGTTTAAACAATATTTTTAAAACAATAGACACTTTTCTGGGCTTTGAGGAGAGTGATTGTAGCTATGAGCTTAATGTTAAAACTCATAGAGAAGCAGATCTGCAACAAATGGTCTGCTCGTAATTATTAATTGAACAAAAATCCCTAAATCCAAGTATCTCTGAATTTTGCAAGGTGTGAGAAGCAGATCTGAATTCTTCTGATCCATGTCTCAGGGCTATGAGAAATCATCGTCAGTTAAACTGTGGGCTTAAAAATAAAACTTATACCTGCATTGCACAGATGTTTTGATTTATCTCAAGCCTATTGGGAACAGGTTCAAGATAAACTGAATTAAACTACTCTTTAAACTGTAGCAAGAATGTCCACAGAACTTTTTGCAGTGATTTAATGGAATAAATTTGGGGAAAAAAAAGTATGGTAAACTTCCTGATCTTTTCCCAGGAATGGGTTTGTAGTTGAGGCACTGGAATGGGTTTTAGGAAATCTTGATTCTATTTCTGGTTCTGCCTAGTCATTTATCCTCTCTCTGCTTCTATTCTTTGCCATTGAAATGGCCGTAATGAAGGTATCTCTGCCAGGCATATAGCAAGGGTGAAACCATATTTGCTCAGAGACTATATGACGTGTATTAGAGGAAAAATATAAACATGTACAGATGAAGTTTTTCAACATACTAGCTGTTACCATTCAAAAATCTCCAAATCCTGGAAAGTTTACACACTCTGTTAGAAATGGAAGTTTCTAACTGCATTGATATGTTTAGTTCTGCTACAAGAAAGCACAGGGAGGTCTGTTGTAGTGCAAATGTTGTCCCACAGCTCTCCAGGAAGGACCCTGGCAGTCTGGTGTCATAAATCAGGGATATTCACACACTTTCACATTAAAAAAAATCCAGATCTCCATATTTGAAGCTTTCTCTTGGCATGAGGATTCTCCAATGGATTTTCACTGTATTTCAGGGGCTCAAGCGTTAGTCCTAACCTAAGACTGCATATGAAAATAACTACCTCACCATTCCAAAAACCAAAATTATTTTAAAGTTGATTTAAACACAAAAATTTAAAACCTCCTGATGCTAAAGTACATCTTCTTCATTCCCCAAGCTTAATTTTACAAATTCCAAAGCCAACATAGCTGTTTCTATTTCTTTTTTCATTATTTAATTTCAACATATGCAATTCAAACATCACAGTGCTGTGATCTAGAAAGTGCAACCTGCTCTTCATTCAGCTGAGATGACGTAACATGCTGCTTAGCCTTGCAGCTGCATTTCATGAATATTATCAATGATGAAATGTGGGCTGGGTGTTAAAGTATTATGTTAGAGTAATCCAAGGCAAGATCAGTGATGTGGTTCTTTTTAGACATTATCTAAAAAATGGCAGATGAGTCTACCATCAGGAAAAATGTTTCTCAGGAGACAGGATCATGTGTTGGTAATTCTTACTTTATTTAATCTGCTGGTGAAAAGTATGGAGGGAGATGTCTTGGTATGTGGAATCCAGCCATGCCTATTTGTGGATGGGGGAGTGGTTTACTGCAAGATATCTCAATATAGCAGTGAATAAAATACTTTTTTTCCAGAGTTTGCATAATATTAGGGACAGCCATGCAAACACAGTCTCTACTGTCATCAAAACTCTTAATCAAGGGCCTAATAAAAACTCTTGAAAAAGTCAATGGAGTTTAGGAAGCAATTCATCTCAGCCTGAGTTAGACATTTACAATAAGTCAGATGAACCGGTCCCTTTGCTTCTGGAAGCAGACAGACAACAGGTAAGCTATGCATTGTGTCTGAACTGGTTTGGTGGGAATTTTTAGCTTTCAGGTCTTCTACGTGAACTCTTGCTCCTACAGAAATTGCTTTATGGTCTTTGTTGACTATATGGAGGAAATGGGATCTTAGATCTAAAGGGCTCATTTGAAAGGCATGTATATGCACAAATGCACATGCTCAAATATTCACACATCACACACACAGGCAATAAAATCCATAGTTTAAAAACACACTCTCAGAGCCTTCACTACCACAGTATCGCTAAAAAGATGCTGTCAGCTCTCAGTATGTAAAAGTCAGTGTGTTATCTCTCAAAATGGAAGTATTGACAAAAAGGTATACATTTTCTATTAGCTTTTATTATTTTGCTTAGTTGGGACAACGATGAACAGCAAATCCTCTGTCTTTTTGTTCTCAATCTTTCAGAGTCGCTGTAGATTTGATTTCAGGCGGCACTGGGTGGTGCTCATTCAGAGCGACTGCTTTCAATGGGATTTTTTGCTTAATGTCAAATCACATCTATTGATTTAAGAATTTCCCACAGTGGGTTGCTGTTGTTTTTATTAATATAAATTAAATTGATAATGTCCCCTTAGTGCTGAGTAGAGAAAAATATCTTTATTTTGAAACCGATCTCCATCAAAACACAAATCCCACTCTGAATAGAGGACCGAATGATTACAACAGCCATATGTTTATAAATGAGTAATAACCTTTACATCAGCAGAGTCCTTCACCAGGAACATCACAGATGGCGATATTTACAGTAGTTCTCTCTGAAGGGCTGACACCTAGGGTGGGAGAGCCTCCGTTAGCACAAGCAATATTAAAATGGCAATTTTTGACCTTCCAGGCCGGACAATGGAGGAGTTTCATTTTCCAGAGATTTTTTGCCTCCCTTCTGTCATCAGTTTTGCCATGTTGCTTAGTGACCTTCCGGCACTTGACCAGTCGGCGATTTTCAGAATGCAGGAAAATGTTCCTTCAGAACAATGCAAATCCGAGTGCCAGCTTTCCTCAATACCCTGCTTTTGTATCTGTACAATTCAAAACCTGTAGGAGTTGGAGAGATATAATACTGCAGCAAGTAGGCCTCCAAACCAGCTATTGAAAATTCATATGTTTTGATGAGATAGCACATAAAACAGTGACTGGCATCAGGCCACAGTCTGATTGCAAATGTTCATATTTGTTGGCAAAAACGGGTCTTCTGTGACCTCCCAAGGTCACATCTCCAGATTTCTCTCTCTGATTCATCAGTAACATTTTTGTCAGTGTGTGCAAGCACACAACTATGAGCTCTTCTCTTTCTCCTTTGCTGGCCGAATGCCACTTCTGAGCAATAAAGTTTCCGGAATTGCTTCTGAATATTGCCTGTGACACTTGCCCTGCTCCAGCTCCCGCTGCTTGCAGAGAGATGGCAAGAGAGTGAGCAAAAGCTCACCCACGTGAATCATCAGAAAGCCAGCCAGCTGCTGGAATACCACACAGTCTACAAAAATGCTGTGAATTTGGGGCGTTCTAAGGCCGACAAACTCTGTCCCAGGAGGAGCAGCATCTTCTGAAGAGGGAAAGGGGTTTGGAAGATGAGGCACACTGAGATGCCTGTGTTTCTGGGAGACGCATGAGGTTTCTGCTCGTTTGACTAGTCAGGTTCCGCCAAGGTCCAGTTTCAGCACCCGCCAAGGCTGTCTGTGTTCTCAGCAGGTAGAGGACAGGAGGATTTCTGAAGAAGACGTCTCAGCTCCCCAGCCCATATGTTTGTTGGCTTAATGGACAGGTGCATCTTTCCATTCAGTCCTTGTACTGTCCCTTTGCAATGCTGGTTAGCTTGCGATGAGGTGATTATTTGAGGAGCGCTGAATGCAAATGACAGGCTGGTTCCCAAATCCTGGATCTACATACCCATCACCCTGTGGATGAAGACCCTACCTGGACGCTAACCACTTTCTGTACTGGTTTCCCTGGCTATCCTCTTGGAGTGTCTTACCTGAACTATTCACTTCACTGCTGGAGCTGACCTCCCAAGAATCAAAATCCTGGCACTGCCCTTTTCCTCAAACACTGGACCATTTTAGCCTAGAGTCTTCTCTATTGTCACTCTGTTTTTAAGTTCATTGGATCCTCTTTACACCTTCCCTTGTCAGTGAGGCACCATTCATTTCCCCTTCACCATGGTGAAGGGGTCAGGAAACCAACCTTAGGACTCAAGCCATACCTTTTCATAGTCATTTTGTCCACAGTTAATCCAGCCCTGAGTTCCTTACTCCCCTCTATGCCTCAAGGTAAAACACTGGCTCTTCCAGTGAAATCAGCTAAGTAGAAACACCATAACTGCCACAGGTCCCCTGATGGTACCTTTGACTCCTCCTGCAGGGTTTCAGATTTAATGACTTGGAATGGGTAGCAGATACTAATGGTTTGCACATCTGTTACACTGCAGCTGGAGAGTGTATTCCTGTGTTAGAGGCTTGTTTTCATGTACTGAAAGTAGATGGACAAAAATAAAGGCTCATTAAATATTGAAAAGAAAGGTATCTTTTTTGTTCAAAATATTTACGTCTCTTCTAAAAAATCAAAGTTTATTAAAAAAAAAATCTCATCTCTTCCTTCTGGTAAGAAATGATTCTCTTTAGCAAAGGTATACGTCTGTGTTTCTTGAGGTCATCTCTATTTTGACTTCAGCCACTCATCAAAATATTCCTCATTGTGGCTTTTTCTCCTCTCCTTTCCCCTGCCCATTTTGCTTAAAGAAAAAAGCTACCTTAACTCATTGTGTATTGGAGGAAGTAAGGTGACATCCACAGAAGACAGAGACGACAAAATGGGAAACTTCCCTTACAGTTTTCCCAGTCACCTCAATACAGAGTTCTTATGTGACGTTCCTCCATCTTGCAGTGCTGTAAACTAATCTGGGGCCCTCAGTCCCTTCACTAGCAGGGAATTCAAACATCCACTGCCCTTTCCAGTTATTCCCATTGCTCCAATAAATTTTTTTACCTATCCCTTAAAACCTTACAGGTCTAGAATGTACCAAACAACAAAATATTTTGAAAAACATCTAAATTATTGCCCAGCAGAAGAGTACCTTACTTTCTGTGCTCCTGTGTTGAAAAGTGAAATCATGGTTTTGCTTTGTATTTTGAGACCTTGCAGCGTTATCTTCTTTGAACCTTCGGCACTCTTTGTTTTTCGCCATGGAAGTGACAGCGCAAGGACGGCTGTCCTCACTAAAGTTCTCATTTTCCTAATCTTACATCATTCTGTGAATAAAGAGCACCTAAATGTATTCAAGCAAGTGGCCTTTCTTATACAGGGTACAAACAAGAAAGAACGAAAATGAAGTCAGATCCTTGAGAATCTGCACTGGAGTAAACAAACGCAACAAAAATATTACCGTTACAATCAACGAATGCTGACTGAACTCAGTGGGAGCTATCCACATCCATCTGAGCACAGGCTTTGACTCGCCTTAGCAGTAAAGTTTAGATGTGAACCTGACCTTGAAAGTTCAAGGGTGTTCTGATTTAAAGTTCTAGTTTGATCTCATCTGCACTCGCAACAGCAGGACAACAACTTCTGTTTTCCTCTCTTTGTTAAAGAGGTCATAACTTGCCTTGGTTTTCAAAAGTTTGTTCTTTTCTTGGAAGAAAATACAAGAAGAAAAAAGAGGGTGGGTTTTTTGGTTTTGGTTTTTTTTTTCAAGTAGATAAAAAACCCCTATTTGCAGTGTACAAATGATGGAAAATAAAATTATTTTATCTGAGAAAAAATAATGCTTTGTTACAATAACCAGTTTTATTGCACAGACCTTGATTTTTTTGCTTCTCTGTACAGCAGACAGAAGATGGAATGGGGCTGGCTGTGAACATGAATATAAAGGTATGCATGGATGTAGGACTTTATGAACTGCATGGGGTAGGAGTCTTGATTAGTGTTGCTGAGTAACAGATTAATTCCTTCAGCACTTTCCCGTAAACATGCCTGACTGTTTATACAGTCAGGGGCTTTAAACTGAATGCATAACTTGAATTCTGCCTCTCTTGTCCATGTGAGCTGACATCATCTCTTTCTTCAGCCCATTTTTTATTTTTCTACTTTGCCTGCCCTTTCCCTCAGCATGGATTTGCTCTCCAGCGTGCTTTGCAGGACTAGTTTGCAAAGGCTGTGTGATCACGGCAGAGCGCTGCCTGCGTTCGCATCCTCCCAGCGATCTGGGGTCAGAATGGGGATGGGTGCCGTGCAGTCGGGTGCTGAGCAGACGTTCAGGGTTTCAGTACTGAAAGGGTTAGGGCTGCCTCCACTTCTGCCAACAGGAATCCTCCCATTGATTTTTCACTAGGAGCAAGTTCAGGCCCTTCTTCAGTAAGTTACTGACACAAGTATCACCGTTGATAATAGTGGCCCTGCAGCAGATGGAGCGCTTCAATTATCTTGGGCCTGTGATGAATGAGTGCTATTGACAGCTGCTGCAAAATCCATAGCAGACTGAGTATGCCCAGACAATTATGATATCGCTGGTAAACATATGGCAGGATTGGATCTCTTAAAAAACCTACAAACTCAGGCTCTGCTGGCCTTGGGCTTGGTCCAGAGCCAAGTTCTAGGCTGAACTTCAGTCACAAGCCGTCGGAAAATCCCATAGAGGTGGCAAACTGGGGTCTTAGGAATTTGATATTTGGAGTTCTTTCTGCCTCTGTTGAATATTGCCTTTGAATGTCAATGGTGTTTATTTGGTGTGAGAAAAAGGAATTTTTTTCCCCCTATAATACTGCTAAAAATGTATGTGTGAATTCCTTTCACCCTATTCTAATTCATCTTAATACTTACAGTACTACCTACAGAAGACTGGGCAGGTCAGTCAGATGGAGAATGTATTCCTCTACTGACCAAGCCAGGGGGCAAGTAATATCCACTATTTTAGCCAGTTGTCTGCAGTTAGGATACCAGCCAGTGAAGCAGGAGAGCAGAACTGGTTTTATCTTCTATTCTCTTGCCAATTCCTGTATCTCTTTTGACTACAAAAATCTGGCGGATTTAGGAGTACCCAGGCAGGCTTACAGCCCCAGGAAAGGAGCAGCTGATGAATTAGGTGGCTCCTCCATAAGATGATCCCTGCTTTGACCTAGATATGAAGGGGAGAAAGACAGGAGCCCCTCTTGGCTGAGCCACGATCACGTCTGGGTCACAGACTTTGAGACAGAGGCACAGCAAGTGGAGGCAGTGAGGGGACCCTGCCCACTCTGACCTATTTGTGATCCAAATTCTCCTCTGAATTTCTTGCAAGCACCGAGGGCAGATGCAGGCATGGCCCGCAGGTGCTGTCTGTGCTCCACGCAAGAGCTTTCCTTCCCCATGGCTGGGACCGTCCCTGTTCCACCGGCTGCTGCAAAGGACTCCCTGAATGCAAACTACCCAGTTGTTCTCTGTGGCCTCCTACAAACCATTTGCTGCTTCTGTGGGTGCTTAGCATTTCTGAAAAGGATGCTGAGATGGATACACATCCACCTACAACCTCCATGGTCACTTTGGGCACAACTGTGACCGTCTCGCTGGGCTCTGGAGGGCTCAGGACGTCCAAGCCTTCCCCAGACTCAGAGAGAGACTAAGAAAGAGCTCTACTTTATGGTCCTTGGAAGACTCTGAGATGGTGTCTTACAGACCTGATGATCTTTTGTTTCACTCAATCCAGAAAATATACATAAAATGCAAGTTCTGGTTTTCAATCTTTTTCTTCTCGGTGAGGATAGTTTTCCAGTAGCTTTGTTATATAGTTGCTGTCCTCCTTTGGCGGTGTTAACTCCATTATGTGATTAACAAACAGACGCAGCAAGAGCTGTGCATAATAAATGTCCCATCAGCTCAGGGAATTAAAAATAAAGGCTGAATAACTGCTTTTCCCTTTATCTGCTGAATTAACATTTTGAACTGATCCTCCTGCAAGGGGCCATATTCAGAACTCTGCATGTACATTAGACAATTGAGAGCAAAATTTGCCCTTCACATACACTTTGCTTCTCCGATCACATCACATCTCAGTGCCTCCCTAGAAAATGCACTGATTTTTATTCTTGCTGTATTGTCCTTAACACTTATTATCGCATTGTCAGCTGGCAAAGTTATGAGATCAAAAGCTTGAGCATAGCAGCCAACCAGTACTCTAAAATATTAGAAACATAGCCAGAGTGATCTTATCCAATTCTCTACTGTTTGGTAATTTGGGAGGGACTTTTGGATCCTATTGTCTGCATTGTCATTTGATTCTTTTTAATGCCAACTTGTTTCTTAAACATTATAAATTATGATACCAGGTGCAAGCATTTCTCAGCACAGACCACTCTCTGAAATACATCTTTAATTGTATCAGATTATGTTTTTATTTTGTTTTTAATAAATAAAAATATGCGAACACACCTACACAGGCAAAGGATGTATAAGCTTGTTTGCTTACTTTGAAACCTGCTTACACGCAGAGAGTTCAAAAGCTTGACTCAGACATCATGCTCTGCTTGGGGGAGGCTGAATAAAGAGGTGATGAAGGGTCAAAGAGGGAAAAAAAAAATCCAACCAAAATGGGTTCTGTAGATGACCACAGTTGATGTGAGGGCGTGTATTTGCACTGGACTCATCAGAGATATCCTTCTTTGTCTGAACTGAGCATTTGGTGTTGTTTAAATACTGGTACCTTATCTTGGCTACCAATATGTGGCATCTCTTTCCCCTTTGTTCACAGCACAAGTCTTTCCTTTGGTTGAAAACAGGAAAGGGATGACAGGTGAGAACTAGGTTTAAATACCAGAGCAAAAGGTTTGTGAATTCAACCAGTATTTGAAAGAAGTGCCTTGCCAATTCAGACCATTAGCTCTGTCACCACCAGCCATTTCCCTTTGCCCACAAAAACAGAGGAGCCTTCTTGCCATGTGGCTGCGTGGCCAGGTTTGTTCTCCTCTCTGTGCATGGCTTGTCCTCTCCAGCCTCAGGGTCTGCTTGACCACCTCTTCCAAACAACAGAGGTGTGGGGCCAACCTGCTATTTTACAGATTGATATATTTTCTTTTAATAAGGGGTGTGGGGGGAAGGAAAAGGCAATAGCCCATGTTTTGGTTCCAAATCCAGTCACAGTGGAATTCAAGGAAGAGCATAGATTATACACTATGTTTTCAAAAGGAGAGGTAAATGCAATAGATACATCTGCAAATAAAATAAAACAGTTTTTAAAAAATCCATTTAAATCACCCTGCCATCACTCACAAGAAACACATAATTTGCTAAAACCAGCTCGGAAAGAAACAGAGGAATTTGGGACAAAAGTGAGAATAGATGTGCTCAGAAGACCATGGCACTTCTTCCCTGCAAGGCAACGCCAGCCTCTAGTTGCCATTGTGCATCATTTCCACGGTGGCACATGGCTCATCTTCCTCTTAGAAAGCATGTAGGGGTTCAGCATAAATGATTGTGGGGTTTGAGATGCTTACCAAAGTCATATTAGTAAAAACACCAATCTGATGTAAAAATATGTTCTGTTCCATCTGGGGTCAGATTGCATTTGTTATCATTTAAATTTAAAATGAGGCTAGAGAAGATATAAAACCCAGATATTCTAGGAACTGACACAGCCCCAGGTCTGACTTTGAACAATTTATCGCAGAGACTAGAGTTGTCAAGGGATCAGTCATAGCCTGTGGCTGAAAGTCATAGACTGTGTGCAGGAGAAATCCAGATATGCAGGAGGAAAAATGAAAAAAAATAAATCTGTTATATTCCATTTCTCTGTAAACATAAGATTCCTGTCCTTGTAGAAGTTTTTGCATTTCATCAAAACTAGCTAGGAAAAATCCATAAATTGTCCCCAGATAGTAAGCTGGGACCAGCAATGCATTTTTCCTGATTTTTGTGAATTTTTAGTGCAAAGGTGCTGATAGTTAAGATTAACACTGTATCCACTTGACACTTAAAATACATTTTCATGATGAGGGCTGGTTTTGCCACTGGTTTTAATAGTCTTATCACTTAAATGGTCACAAAGGGGTTTAAGCATAATATCCCTATTAAGATGTATGGAAGAAGTTCAAACCTCGGCTGGATTTATTTTTTCTCAGTCTGACTGGCTACAGATTCGACCAGATTCAAGTGCAGTGATTTACAGAGCACAGACAATCTGCATAACCAGAAATCATGGGCACTTCAGGGCGTATTTTTGCCTTCAAATCCATTAACTTTTGGAAGAGTTTCTACGTGAGTAACTTAAGGGGAATAATAGACTTGTGAACTTAAAAAGAAGTTACCTTGTTGCTGAAACAGTTAATGAGGTACTTTAAAACCCAGGGAACTAAGCCAATACTTTCAGTTTGGATTGATTGTAACAGGAAGAAGAAACGCCACACCACACCAAGCCACAGCCCATGGAGAGCTGAAGTGCACCTTGCTCAGCCGCAGCACATGGGGCGATGGCCATGCAGAGGCCAGCACATCTCCTCAACCCACCACCATGGTCCCCACACAGCCATGGGTGCACTTGAGTTTTTAGCAAGAGCTGGGCTCCTCCGAAATACGTGGGGTCTGCTGCAGTCTCTTGGTGGAGGTGAGTTGCCAGAATGAACTTGCTTTTTGACACCAGGAGATATAGCGTAGCAGTCTGTATCTACTGCATGAGTGATTTTCAGTGTCATAATATTTTCCTTTGGGACATGGCCTGAAACCTCTCCAGAGCCATGCTCAGAGGGGCCTCAGAGAAACTATAGCCCATTTCTTACCAGTTTCTGCCACCCCCTGGGGGTGCAATCCCCAGTGCAAAGGCGATTCATCATGCAGTCGGTGTGCTCGGCTCGGAAGAACCCAGCTGGGTGCTGCTGGCTGGACTTCTCCCCATCCGCGTGTCTGGACATGGGTGGAGATTCATTAACTCTGTGCCTCTGTTGGAATTCCTCTACTGTGCCAATCTCCTGCTATCTGATCATTTCCAGCAAATTTATGTGGCCAGTCACGTAAAATTACGGAAAACTCTGACAAACTAGGGCAAACCATTTATTAAACTCCCAAATGAAACAATTCACAATTTCTACAGTCTTTTAAATACAAATGGCTTTTCATGGATTTTAGTAAAAACCAAGGTAAGCTTCAAGAAATATATCAGTGACATTTATAACTCCACAGATTGGTTTGATGCCTTTTACTAAACAACGTCTTAGAAAGCATTTCTGTGTGGACTTCATTTGTTAACGTGGTTTATGGCTCCATAAGCCTTACAAGCCACTTAACGGATAGCCTCTGCTCTACCCAGCAGTACAAGACTGATACCCTTTTACTTTTTGCTGATCAGCCCATATGCTAAAACTGATATTCTCCTTCTATTGCAATCTCTTTTCACTTTACAACTGTCAAATCCTCTCTGACTTATTTTTTTCAGCAATCACAAATGCTGCAGCACCTACATGGATTCAGTTCCTACTTTGATCTTGTTTCCTTAACTTTATGCATAACTACCTATTCCCATAACAATGGCTGCAGAAATCCTTCCTTAGCTCGATATTGTGTCTCTGACAATGGCCTGTAGCAGGCATTTAGGGGAAGAGTGTAAAGGCAGAGCAACCATACGGTGATACTTTATTCTGGCACACCCTCCCAGCAGTCTGTGCCTTACGGGCATTGTGAGCCAGAGATTGTATCTGCATCTTTGTGTTTTGTAACGCTCGATGAATTTTTTAGCCAGGAATTTGTCTAATTGCTTTTTGAGCCCATTTAGACTTTTGGCCTCTACAACATCCTGTGGCAATGAGTTCCGCAGTTTAATTATGCGTCATGTGAAAAAAAAATCCTTTTTTTTTCAGTTTTAAATCTACTGCTTGATAATTTTATTTGATACCCTTCCTTGAAACCCCCTTTCTTGAGTGGCAATAATTAATTTAGAACATATCATCCTTTTCTTATATTTAGGATACTTTCTCTTCATATGTACTATCCTACATTTATCATCACTAAGTTTCATCTGACAGTTTTTACCAGCTGGTCACTAATTAACATGAAATCCTTCAGTAGCATGTCGCAATTATCTTTTCCTTTTAATTTTGCTTTTGGTGTTTGGGGTTTTGGTTTTTTGTTTGGGTTTTTTTTTTTTTGCTTTCCATTGCTTTTGTTGATTAATTTTGTATCACAAAAAAATTGTCATCTTGCTGCTCAGTTCCTTTTCCAGTTTGTTTATGAATATTTTGAATAGCATAAGTCCCAGGACAGATCTCTGTGAAAGTCCATTGATAATCCCCATCCATTCCTACTCCTGTTTTCCCTTCTTTTACCTAGTTACTGGTCCACATAAGAATTTCTTTACCTACAAGTGCTCAGTTTCCCTAAATAGTGTCAGTGAAGGACCTCATAGAAAATGTTAGGGATTTAATTGAAATATGGGAATAGCCATAGTGTCACGTTGCAATGCTCTCCTCTTCTTTCTGGTCCCTTGACAATCCACACTGCAGTCAAGTCAGTTCACATCTTGGGTCTAACTTGGCCATCCACATGCAAAGTTTGACCTTGAGATGCAAGGGGCAGGGGCAAACTCAGGCATTTTTGACGGGGACACCTCAGACTTGTGTACTCCCAAGCTGCCACCAATCTTCACATTCAGACGAAAGCAGGATGTTCAGCAAGTCCTTCAGAAGAACTTGGAAAGACCTGAAAATAGCCCCATCTCAGTGTGGTCTGAATTACTGGGCAGATGGCCATGTCCACTCCACCGAGCTTGTGTCTTGAGCTTGTGCAGTGTGATATCATGGACATTCTTCATCTCAATTTCTTGAAGCAGAGACACCCTGAGAAAAAGATGAGACTCTCCCCAGGGCACGAACACTATTCTCACACGTTGTGTCAGTTAGTTGTTATCTACACAGTGGCTGCCACACTGGTCGATATGAGCCACGTTCTCTTGCAGCAGAAGCTGTTGACTACAGATATTCTATCACCTTATATTTTGCACCATCATTTATGTATGACAGCACCAGCAGGGAGGAGGAAAGGGGGAAAGATGTGGAGGACCTCTGATTCTTTGTCCCACTTCGAAGGTATTCTTGCTAGACACTATGCCTTTGAGCTATTCTTTTTCCTTTTTATTGTATTCATATTATGTGCTTGGTTAGAATTTCTGGTTTGCTGGGCTGGCCAAGCCTGTTTATTTCTCACTTGTGAAACAAATGCATTTTATAATCAAAGCTATGTACTCTCCATCTCCCAATAGATTTTGGTCTTCAACAGGAAGTGTTCCCAGATCCAGGCTGTTTAGTGTCTGGATATGCAGAGAAACTTCCCTAAAAAGCCAATGGCCATGAAAAGGAATTGTTGCCAGGTACAGTGTCTTCATGATAAAGAGAAGATAGCAGGGCTGAGAGGGGCCTCCTAAAAAGCATGCTAGGTGTCAGTACATTGTCTGTTCCTCACAGACTTTGAGATGGTGCAGAGGAGTGGGAGAAAAGGGAAGTGAAGTATGGGTCAGGAGAGGAGAAAAGAGAGCTCTTCAGAAAACAAGAGAGGGGAGTATTGCAGAGACAACATAGAATCATAGAATGGTTTGGGTTGGAAGGGACCTCAAACATCATCTAGTTCCAACCCTCCCTGCTACAGGCAGGGGCACCCTCCACTAGACCACATTGCCCAAAGCCCCATCCAACCTGGTCTTAAACACTTCCAGGGATGGGGCCTCCACAACCTCTCTGGGCAACCTGTTCCTATGTCTCACCATTCTAACAGTAAAGAATTTCTTCCTAATATCTAATCTAAATCGACCCTCCTTCAGCTTAAACCCATTCCCCCTTGTCCTGTCACTACACTCCCTGATAAACAGTCCCTCACCATCTTTCCTGTAGGCCCCTTCAGGTACTGGAAGGCTGCGATTAGATCTCCCTGGAGCCTTCTTTTCTGCAGGCTGAACAATCCCAACTCTCTCAGCCTGTCCTCGTAGGAGAGGTGCTCCAGCCCTCTGATCAGCTTTGTGGCCCTCCATGAACCTGAGCATTAGCTTTTTTGTGTGTGAGTAGCAGTTACTTCTCTTTATGTGTAAGTGGCAATGGCTTCCTGGGTTTCTCTTGCATACTGAGAGTGAGGACCGGCAGTGTCAGGCTGCATAAAAGTGGTCTGTGGGACTGGGTCCTCCTGTTTGTACTTCTGGACAGATTCCACAAGCTGTGGCAGATTCAGCTGGCTGCAGTGATGCAGATGGTATTGGGGACTTTGGTGTTTAGCTTTTTCCTGAGTCTCCAGCATCTCGTTTTGAGTAAATAATAGGCCATACTTCACCTCTAGTCTAGAGGAATTCTGGGCTTGGCTAAAATCCTCAGTTGGGCCTTGAGTATCTGTGCAGAACTCTATGAGTACAGGGAACATACAGCATAGCCACAACCCAGGCGTTGCTAGTTGCTAGGTCCTAGCACTGTCGTGACTGTGTGTCCTGTAGGAGAAAGTGCCAGCTGCACACAGATATCAGTTCTTGGTCCATGGAGATTGCTACTGGTGAAATCGTACCTAGAGATTAGCTGGGGCTTACAAAGACCAGCAAGTGGTACTTCTAAATGATGCTATAGAGCCTCTCTGACTGATAGTATGTGAAGGTATTCATTAAATGTCTCTTTCTCTCTTGCACCTGTGTTCTTGAGGTGACGTGTGGGTGCTGGCAATAGGATACCAACTCTTCACACAGGACTGTGAAGTACAGGCATCCTCATGGGAAACCTTTGCCTGCTGCTCTTAGACCTTGCTCTTCAGGACCTGGTAGTCCAACAAGTAGTTGCTTGTCTCTTTTTACCAAAACTAGCAAACACTGAGGAACAAGGAGGTTGGATCGGCCCCAGCTAATATCTGCACCAAGGAAGGTAAAAAGCAACCTTCTACTTCTCTGTTTCACAGGAGAGACCTGTGATTTCCATCACAGGACAGATTTGCTTCATCCTTTAGGGATCCATAGGCAGAGGAACAGCATCTCACAGCAGTACACGTCTTCTGACAGACTCAGTATCTACCAATCCTTCAAGCCTGACCTGTTTCTGCACACAGTTCTTGGTAACAGCTGTCTTGACTTTTGATCCCTAAGGCCTTCTTAGAGATGTTGACTAAGTGGAAAGACCAGGGACAGAGCTTTAGAAGTAGCCAGAGAATCAGGAATGTTCTCCTTTTTCTGCCTGAGGTTTCCACTTTTATATCTAGGTTATGCTGGGACCCAGTAGTCTATCCAGCTGCAAAAAACATTAATGTTTCATACTGCTGATTTTCCCAGGCTAGAAACATGATTCTCCTTTGACACTACTAACTGATCATGAAAATAGTTCTGCTACATTTCTCCATCTCATCTTCACTTTTTTTCACCGAAATAGAACTGTCCTTTTCTTCTTCAGGCATGACCATTTTTGTCTTCCCTTTGACCACGTAGTAAGAAACTACTTCATTACTGCAAATTGACTGATCATTCTTCTTTCAGAAAAATCTGAAACCCATTGCCAGTTATCTTTGTCTCTCAAGCTTCAATAAGCTAAATATTTATAAATATTATTTATAAATATATATTTAAAATTAACTTCAATTATTTTAATTGAATTGGAATAAATGCCACAAGAAAAATAAAGTAACAAAAAAAAAAAAAAGAAAAAAAGAATCCTATTAACATGGTGAGTTCTTATCTCCAAAGCACATCCAGCACTATTTCATACCCAGGCTCTGGTTTAAATTCCAGGTGCAAAGCATGAGTAATCAAAAAGCTTTTCTTAACTCACCAGCACATCACATTCCAGACTTTAACTGTATGGTGACTGTGGTGTCACAACAGCTCTTCAACTTCTAGGCAGTGAAAAATGCTGGACTATAAATAAACCAGAAGCTGTAACTTTCTCTTAATTGGATCACATGCCTGTCCATCAGCTTCATTATTCTTGGCTTTCTTATAAATTTCCTGCTTCATGTTGGTCACCAGTACAGTGAATCCATCCTGGTGAATTTTCAGAGGCCAATATCTTGGTATTGCACCTAGAAGAGGCATGCTTGGGTACTCATTATGTGGGAATTTCTCATGATTCAGCATTTAACACTGTACCTTTGACACTGCAATGCTATTTCACTCTTGTTTTTCTCATGTGCCAAAGGGCTTTATCAAAGAAATGTAACCAGTTTAAACAGCTATTTGATAACAAAGATCCTGTGTTCTGTTCATGTGGATCAGTCCGGAGAAGGGACTTAAGAGGCTTGTACTTCAAGATCTAACATCAGTAGTCTGACAAGGGTATTGGCTACATCATCTGTGAGGAGGAAGGAGCATCTAAAACAGCAAGTTTAGGTCACAACGTGAACCAGACATTCTGCAGCGGTGAGAACGATTAGTGTTTCTTCCTGTGAGGAGGTGTAGTTTCAGGATTGAGATGTCTGCTCTGTGGTCAGGGAGAGAGGACTCTATATAAACATTTCTGATGAAAGGTAGCACAAATGGCTCTTATTTTCCTCCATGGGCCCCTTTATAAGACATCACTTGTAGATCAAGATAAATAATATATGAGTGCATGAGTGCAGACATAGATCACACCTTCTCAGAGATCAGATGTTTCTCTTCTTTTAGAGATTTCAGAGCAGAAATAAAAGCCAGCATTGATGATCTTATTGGTCATCATGTAACATGCAGTTGTGCCTTGAAAATTAAATACATAATGCCTTGGGGGTGAGGGCAATCAGTTAACCTTGCATTAGATATTTGGATACAGTGAGCAGAAACTAGACTATTTGTTGTCTTCAATCATAAACCAGCTTGATTTCAAACTTTGTTAACACTTACAGTAGTAAATAAACCTCTGTAGATCTCTCTCTCCCCCTCTTAGGCCAGCCAATACTATTAACCACATCTTCTACTTTTATGTTAGTGATCATGCTGTGCATTTGAAAGATCTCTTTAACTTCCTGGCATAACACTTAAGATGAGCCTGTCAGTGTTGGGGAAACTTAATTTGCTATCATCTGATGAGAAGAAATAGAGGTCTCATCTCTTTTTTTAGCAGTGAAGGTCTTTGCCCCCATCAACAGAGCTGTTCCCCTCCTCATCAGGATGTCACAGACACTTTGGTCAGAAGCATGGAGTGATTGTGGTGATCTTTGCTGGCCTTGGAGTTTCCATGTAGAGGACAAGAAGTTCTGGATTGTCCCCAGTGTTATTTCTGACAAATGCAACTGCTTTCAGATAACAACAAACATTGGACCTCAGGCTTCAGGGATGAAGGGAGGAACTTTCCTTTGGTGAAGAATTGTGTGCACACACATGAACAAACACATAAACACATACTGCAACATAAAGAATATGCCCCAGAGATACAGAAAGTCCTCCAGATGGGACAGCATAGTGTTCCCAGGTGACACGTTGAATCATTCTTGCCTGAGTCTTGACTGGCATGCCTGGTTCATGGGCTCAGGTCATGCTGACTTCCAGATTTTGGGGTTGGGAAGGTATTTTCCATGAGGTTAGATTGCAAAAGGTAGGATCCTTCCCTTTCCATTGTTCCCCAGAAAGTGGAAATCTTACAGGGATCATTTGGGCTTATCCGAATTAATCAGTTCCCTGCAAATGCAGGAATCTCAGGCTATATTTTCTGTTTTTTGAGGGTTATACAGGAGTTCAAATGAGATAATTTGGTGGTTTCTTTTGTCCTTGACCCCTATGAAACTGTGAAACAAGAATTTAGAACATTTGGCTTGTACTCAGTGGAAGGCAGAGTTGTCGCTGCCATAATTTAAAGGGAGTTATGTTGGAAATAATGGATGCAATATGCCCTTGAGAACTCTGAGATTTTATACCCAAAACAGATGATAGAGTAAAGGCAATGAGCAGAGACAGGCTGCAGTGCAGAAATTCTGGGGTGTTTGGAGGTAAGGTGTTTGCTCTTGCCCATCTCCAGCCCCTCTGCAGCCTGTAAATTGGCAGCTCTGCTGCAGTCAGCAAAACCGTGCCAGTTCCCAGCCAGCAGATAATTTGCCCCTTAATCTTCACATGTGTAAATGACAGTCATAAACATGGGAAAATAACAAGATATTCCAAAAGGTCACACTGAGGGTGATGAAAGCACTGACTTGAGCAGGTCTCCAAGCAATATTGATAGGAAAGGAGTGTCAGGGAGAATGCACGGAGTAACAAGTGGCAATAAGGAAATATTTTTCCTGGAAATGCAACTAAAATTAAACCAAACACAACCATCTCCTTCTCAGACAAGAGAGTTCAGCTGGCAGCTCTAAGAGTTGGTTCTTTATGACAGTGTTTAGCAGCACTTCTCTTATGAGAAATAGCTAGTAAAACATTCACCTTCTCTGTGGGACTTAACACATTGGGGCCAGGATTCCTCATTAAGCATGGTCCTTGCTTTAAGTGTTTTCCACCACTCTCTGGTGAGGATAAATCTAAGCTAATGGTGGATTTGAGAAGGCAGCAGTTTTATGATCCAAATACATTGCGTTGTCTATGAATATAACCTATTTTTGTCAGTTACATTGGAAAGAAATAAATTACTCATCAGTCAATCCATTATTATTATAATAAGAGCACGGCACTACTTAATTGCATCAGTTAAGTGGATATGACTTTGCCAATGCTCATAAATGCCATTACATCAATCCACAGAAATGGACCTGTTGATTTATTAGATGATGATGGACAAAGAAGATGTTGCAATCTCTTTTATAATTTAACCTGTGCTTAAAACATGTAGGTGTTTAAGGCCAATACATGTATAGTTATTACCACAGAAAGGGAAAGTGAAAAGGGAATTGTAAACCATAACAATCTCTATCAAGTACGTGTCTATTTTGGTATGTGTAATAATCATGAATGTGCATTTATGTAACACACTGTATGGTACTTAAGCTGCTGTGGGCTATCACGTACCGTAAATCCACATTTAATCAAAGGACCCATGGCATATGATTGAGTACTGTAAATTTTCTTTACTGTGGAGAAATGCAACTGCAGAACAGCAGTTCCATAGACAAACTGCAGTCGTGCTGACTATCTAGCAATAATAAACTTCTCAGAGGAACTTCAAGTCCATCACTGGTGATTCATTTACCAAGTGCCTGTTTTCATTTACTTGTATATTTTTAACAACAAATCATTACCCAGCAGTGAGCCAAATGAATACAGTCCCAGTGGTGATATCATTACAAGGAATGAGGACAAATAGACTGTTGTTGTGATAATACACCTGCAATAGCTCTTCAGTGATTTTTGCATGAAACCGTTTGTCTACAAGAAAGGCCTTCTGTACGCTGGATAGAGGTCAGAACTGACACAAAAATGGAAGTCACCATGTCTCCTGTGAAAGCTGCTTTTATCTGCCTTTCGCTCTTCACTGCCTCGCTGAAACAATTTGGGTTTTACATCTTCTTCTGTGTGCTGCCTATGTTTTGGGACAAAGATGCTCTTTGAAAGTAGCCTGATTGGGGAGCTTTAAAAGATAGGGTTCTGGAAGTCTTCTTCACAAAGAAGAAAGAAAGACCAGGTTTTCTCCAGTGTCTGAGTCCCATTTAGGCACCCGACTAGAGCAGTCATATTCAATGAATTGCTCCCACACTAAGCCCTGGAAGCTTTGAGAAGGTATTTGAAAAGTTGAAAAGTGTGGCTATAAACACAGATCTTAGTTGTTTGAAATTCCCGCTCAGAACCTCTGTGGGGAAATCTGCATAAATTCTAAAGTACAAATGCAACTTTAAGTGGCTGACAAAAATGAGAAATAGGTTGAAATTTAATTTGTTTCAATTAATTAAATATTGAGATTTGATATTTTTACTCTTTGCACTTTTGACTCCCCAGAGGGTATAATATTTTATTAGGCTTCTCAATAAGTCTTCTAATTATAATGCATCATATGAAGCCTAGAAGGTCATCATCTTATTAGAAATAAAAATTAGAAGTTTGGAATAATACTGAATGCTGTAGCACCTGCGAAGCTGCCATGCCTGTGTTATCAAAAGCCAGACTCTTGTGCCCATTATTCAAGCTGAATAAATAGATTTCTTCATGAGAAGCTTCCTTGAAGGCAGTGGACTGTGCAGTAAGTCTCCCTTTGCTGTGATTGAAGGCACCAGGCTCTGACCTCAAATAAGGAAAGAGATTTTGATTTTGCTGAACCTTTGGACCATATTGCACAAGCTGGTGGAGTTCCTGATATGCCGACAAAGGAAAAATCTCCACAGCAGCGAAGACTTCTGAGTTATCTCAGGAAAGAGCAGAATGGTCAGCCTCTTTCCAGAGCTACTCTTTGGGCTGCCTAGCCCATTCATCTTCCTCCTGCTGGTAGCAAAACAAGGAAAGCCACAAGCACACCTTCATGGGCTGCCTCCTCTGATCACCATACTTGCCAATAAGGGCACCATTATGTCTGTCCCCCAAAGGGAAGTTGCTGCAGCCCTACAAGCTCTAACACTGCTGGTTTAGGCAACAAGGAGGTTTTTTCCCCTCCAGGGCTCTGAGTCCTGTGGTAGAACCATGAAACTTTGAATAAACTCTCCAAGGATCCTGCTCAGACCAGGGGCTATCCCTGATTACACTCTCCGGACTGAGATTTTATCAGGTTGCTGCAACAAACATATTTCTGGTTGACATTTTCAGAACCTCAAGAGGTCTGATGAAGCATGTCAGAAAATACAAACCCAAGAGCCCATCCTATACATGTCAGAGGGGAATCTAGATCTAGAGTAGTTTAAAAAGCATCTCCAGTACACTGATTTCGGTAGCATAACTGACAGCAGGATTTGGCCCATTGTTTCCTGGGAAAATTAATGAGCTGTAAGAAAAATATCTGACCATCATTTGACTTATCAAAGCCATTGTGACTCCTTCCCTAAATAACATTAAGATGAATCACCTATTATTTGAGAATTGAGAGTCACGGTAGTGACTGAAGCCAAATTAGGAAAATAGCACTACCATTACTAGCTTTGCAGGATTGAACTTGACTTGGAATCTGGGGTTTTGCCCTGACAATACCACAATGTTTGAAATCTTATTTACTTTGTGGGGTTTCTTTTGTACTAACCTTCTCACTCTAACATCACATGAAACCTTTAATAGGTGTCCTACATACGCAGAATTTATCATCAGCTGCTTGAATCCTGATCTCATGCGCAATGGTGCAAATAAGAATGAGGGTGCTGCAACTAGTGCAGAAAATGTCTATTTTCATTCTGCAAAATGCAGTCACTGAATTTTACAGTAATGAAATTGAACCTGCAGGTGGATTATTGGCATTACTTTGGGGATGCATTTTGTTCGATCACACATTTTCACTTTCACATATTTTTAAAGTGTCTTTTCTATGCTCCTTATTCTCTCATTGCTTCAATTGCATAAATGGAAAAATATGGGAACCCTCTGGTGGTCAAAATAATATCTGTAAATCCCACTCAGCCTTAATGACCTCTGCGTGATCTAGTGATAAGGTCAAATTCTGTTAGAGTTGCATTATTAATTTGTTTGATCACCTTCCTCCTCTTCTGTCCATGTACATTTGTACATACCCTGTATGTCATTACCTCTAGTACACAAAATGCCCTGAATTTATCTAGACAGCTTAAACAACGTGTTTTTTATTGTGGTTGAAGGTCTGTTGGTCTTTAATTGCTGATCACATGCTCAGTGATTAGGGCATTTCAGTACAATTAAATGGTGAAGAACTGGATTAAACAGTAATCAGGACTGCCTATCACAGAGTTCTCTATGCAGGTCAGTCCAGATGTGAACATGCTTTAAGATAATACTTTCTGCCTTTATCCTTAAAAACAGATGAAATTTTTCATCATCCCCCTCTCCCCAATATTACTTTTGAGTTCAAAACATAAAAAATGTGAGCCCTCCGGTGGCTGGAAAAACACCTGGTAAATCCACGGGTACTGATCAAGGATTAGGGCTTGGGGCAATTGAGATCGATGAATTGGCATAACCTGTCTGCCTGCTGTAGAGCAGCTTCTTTTCTACACTGCTGTCATGAGCAAGGGCATCAGGCCTCCAGCAATGTAGACTTAGATGTCCCCAACTTCTACTGCAGTGGCGTTTGGACTTTTTTGACTTGTCAACTCCATTATGTCTCCTAATGGAAGTGTAGACTCCTTGATTTACTTTCAAAGTGCAAGGTAAGCCTGCAGGACAGTCTCATTTTTCTCAGCAACGTTCCCTGGACACTGCAGAAGTATTTAAATTCTGCCAGAGATCTATGAACCACAGTCTGCTAGTGCCCTCCAGTTTGTCAAATGGATGAAGTTCTGGTATGAATCACCACTTGTCCATTTTGTGCCATTGTACAATCAATACACACTCATATAAATGAGGATGCAATGGCCAAGGCTCCAGAGGGAGTTGAACCCCACAGATTGCTGCATCAGAAAGTGGTTGCATCAGATTCCTGCTCTTCTTTGCTGATGCTAACGTAAATTTTATTGCTGTGTTGACAAATTTGGCCCACTGCAAGACTTGTGACAACTGTGACAATCAGCATTTCCTGAACAATGTGTTGCTTACATTTTTATTCCTTTCTTATAGGGAAATGAAATATGTTGATTTTCATATATTAATTTAATTCTTATCTTAAAAAAGAGTTTGTTCAGAAAACTCTACACTAATTTATGGTCATAAAATGCATCAAGGAATATGCATATAAGCTGTTCACTTAAAGCCCAAGCTCTTCAGGGTAAGGTTCATACATATTTGCCTTGTAATCCTCTGCAACACCTACTGTGACACAGATCATTTGTAATGCCAGATTCCACACGCATTACAGTTGCTCACTTGATATCAACTATTTGGTAACAATGAAGTAGTAAAGGGCATTTTTCATCTGCTCTCCTGTGCCATCTGAAATTTAAAGAATCTAAATCTAAGCAAGTCACTTTTCAAACTCCTTATAGTCAATGGAGAGAAGTACCAACAAAGACCGACAAAGGACCAACAAAGAATAATTAATCACATGTCTTGCTGGACATCTAAGATAGGTCAGGTGTCCCCAAGGACCAAGCCCGACACTGGACTGCTGATCATCCACATGTTGAAAGGGTTTGTGTATGTGCCAAACAGCCCTCTCCTAGACATTGCTTGGGCATGTTTCTGGGGAAAGATGACCCATAAGGTAGTCCTGGGACAGAGCTGCACCAGATATGGTTCACAACTGCACAGCGGTGTACCTACAACCTCTGTTCCATGCTGTGAAAACATCAGTCTGACAGGCTGCAGCATGGCCCTCGCATCATTTCAGACACTTGCAACTGAAGAATATTGTGTCCCAGGGCCATAGAGGCAGCAAATGAAGTTCTAAGGAGATCCAGAGCCAATTGCATGGGTGAAGGTAGGCCTTGCTGCTTGGTTTTGAGGTCAACCTGCTTTTTATTCAATAATTACTGCCTCCTTTTTATAAAATAGTATAAAGGTAACCAGAGTTTCATTTTGGGTTTAAAAAGCAGTATTTCTGTCATGTAAACTATATGGCGATTTTGTATGGTTGCATTTTGTTTAGGCAAATGCAAAAAGACGTAAGTAAAGCCCAGGAGCAGCAAGTAGACATAGTGGGACTACATCAAGAGAACCAATATTTACTGTCATGTGGATGTACCAGTACACAGACACAGACACAAACCTCTTCAAAGTGAACCTGAAGATACCGGTTTCCAAAGGAGCTGTGGAGAACCAGTTCACTGAGCCAGCTCAGCCTTTGGTAGCAGATAAGGGCAGGGAAAAAAAGCAGCCAAGTATTGACAGTTTTATTAATGTGCTTCTCCTACAGTACAGAAAAAAAATGCTTTGTGAACCTAACAGCACGTGTTTTACTGCTGCCTGTCTGTACATCTGCAGTGTCGCAATGAAAAATCATTGCAAAAAATGGCACCTCCTTGCACTCCTGGGTACGTGCAAATGTAGCTGTAGAAAGGCATAGTGTAGAATTTGCCTTTCAAGTCTCAGGCACCTAGGACTGGATGGATTGCTAGTTTCTGCTCCTCCCAAGGCATCAGTTACTTCATGGAAGCTGGATTTCACAGGATCCCTGAATTCCTCGATACCTGGAGTTTAGGAGGTAGTTTGGTCTGCAGAATCCCCTCTGCAATGCAAGAGACATTAAGAGAATCGACCTTCATATATAGTCCTCAGACCGGCTGGACAGCAGGGACAGTTACAAAAACATAACCATTTACACACAAGGTGAGCACGTACAACCTGCAGCCTTTGCGACAGAGTCCCTGCAGTGCCATTTTTGCAGGTACTTCTAAAAGAGGACTTGCATTTAAAGTCCATGTTGAGGCAAGCAGAAGGGAAATAGCTTCTCATTTCTCAGCAGCCTGTAGCAAACTGATGGTGTTTTGGTTTCATGGCTTGGGGAGGAGTAGATGAAGGCAGAGAACAGCACTCCGCCAATGTGGGTTGTGTTCAGACCACCTACAATAGGTGCCTCGCTTAGTTGTCATGACTGTTATGGCAATTTAGTTCAATAAAGCAGTGAGCACAGCAGACGCCTACAATCCAGGTCTGCTAGGTTTTGGCTTCCTGCACAGACAGTGGATAGAAGCAGTCACTATGCCTAAGGTAGGTACTTGCAGTAGGAGGGTTCAACGAAGCCCCATGTGCTTCTGCTTCATCTGCAGAACTATATTGCTTTTTACTCAAGGAGGCTATGTAACGTTGCCAGGAACTGATTAGCATCTGAATCACGTTGTCCTCTGCCTGTATGGCAGATATAAAAAGGTTGCAGTAGAGGTGGGCTCTGTCCATGACTGCTTGTCTCCTTAGGGAATGGTCTTACCTACTGGCACAAAAGTAGTCTACTCAGAGCCTACTCAGGCAAAGCTTCCTAGGTGCTCCCCTTGCGACGAGGAGTTACCTTCCTGATCCTGTGCTGTGGAATTGCCCCTCTGACCCCTTGTCTTGAGGCGTTACTGCTGGCAAACTGCAACATGGGTCTCCACCCATTCGACCCACACATGGTTGGACAACTGAAGAACTAGCGAAACTGCACCAGCTGAAATTCGCTTTCAGTTTATTATCTATGTAGTGTCACTATAAAGGTCTGAGCTAATCTTAGCTGCATAATGGGCTGGTAGAAAGTATTCCATTTGTTATACAAATAAATATTTGCTTCAAATGTGGTTTCCCAAAGTAGGGTCACCTTGCACGCATCTGCTTCCAAAAATGCATCTGCTTTACAACAAGGTAGTAATTATCCTTTCCTCAAGGGGGTTCAGTTTGAACCTACTATGTGTACTACACTGCTGGCGAAGTTTTTAATTTTGGTTTATGGTGTTTGTAGTTTTTGGAGGCACAGGATCAAACACTTGAAATGCAGTGTTCATCTGATACTATGTACCAACCCCAAATACAGGTAGGGTTTGCTTGGTGGGCTTTTTTCTTCTTCAAGAACAGTTCTTTACTCCTGCACTTTCTTTTTTCTGAAAACATTAGTCAGTTGAGTGGATAGATGCAGAAAGCAAGTAACTTCATTTTACTGGTAAAATACCTTAGTGGAGTAACACAATAGCATTATCATCCTTCTTTTTTACTGGTTCTTCTTTTAATCTGTATGTCATAATAATGTCATTAGAGGGTGACTTCATCTTTTTAGCAGGCTATTTCTGCAGTACTTAATGTCTGTTTGATCTTTCATTCAGATATCTATTACCATACGTATCTATTATAAGTTGAAAAGGTTTTTAGTCTGACATAACATTGGAGGGGAAGAAATGTCAGCTTCATTAAACCTCACAGTTCTGAGACTGGAGGTAAATTACTTAATCAGCACATTTTTGAAGAAACATACTGAAAAAATCTTAAGAAAATATGTAGTTTTTCTTTATTTATCTTCTCTCCTGTCTTTAATTCACCTCATAAGGCACTTTGTTCTGCTTTGTCTGGACAGGGGGCAGTGAGTCAAACAATGTCTTGAATTAAAACATAAAGCAAAGCCTGAGCCCAATTTCTAGTGGACTGAGCAGCTCAGTGAGCTCAGGGCTGGGAACAAGGGGGAGGAGGAGGCTGGGGAGTGACATGGTCTTTAGCTTCTCACATGCGATTCGAAGGGTGCACCCATAGCTATCCACTCCTTGATAACAACATTCTGCCACGATAAACTTAGTGAGTGGGTGGGTGGGTGTATGTGTGTGTTAAGGCAGCAGAATACTGCATGACGTCCTGGGGCCATCAAAGTCAATAAGGAGACTTCAGGATTTTCACTCTTGATCCATAATGTCAGGTTGATGTGTAATTCAGGTGAATTAGGGTTTGATTCAGCAAGGAGCATAAGCACTTTCACAACTTCCAGTACATAAACCATCCCAGCAAAGCAGATCGGATGCCCGTATGGGTGATGCCTGTATTTATGTGGCTTGCCAGAACACAGAGACAGTGATGGCTTTTCTCCCAGGATTTGTGGCTTTCTTCATCTGTCTGACAACTCTCTGCAGTGGCACCAAGGCTGACAGTCCAGGCATCAAACAGCACAAAACTGAAGTCCTTTTGAAGCAGGGAAGTGCAGAATGCATACGGAAAGGCAAGAGAAGGAGGGGGACTCGGGGGGCTGAATGCTCAAAGGCATTCACATGCACTGGCTACTAACTCTTATGAAAACTTATAGCTCATGCTTCCACTTTAGATTTTGCTCCTTTGAGGGAGCTGGCAGGCGAGTTTAGGGCTGCAGAGGCTATGCTTTAGATGTGAATCACCACACAGACATTATGTAGACTAGAACAAGGGTATGTTTGCAGGTGCCCTGCTGTAACTCCCTGTATAACACTAGCACTGCTTTTTCGTTTAGCTTTCAGAGGCATGTGAAGCTGTGTCTTGGTTGTCTTGACTGAAAGAATGATCCTGTGTGTTTTAGCTGGATCTTCTTTGCTACAATCCATAACAGATGCCATTGGTGGTTTTGTTACTATCGCTACTTGATGGCTTTCTGCAACCACACTTCACATTCCTGAAGCTGAAAGTTTTGTTCTCTTGGCCACCGAGAAACACTACACTCTTATTTTGGAGTCTCCCTGCATTCCAAGATAGCACCGGTAACAGAGGACACGCAAGGGTCAACAGCTCCTCGGCCAGAAGCACAACCTCATTCATTGCAGCAAAGAGGATTTCAGAGTTTGGAAATGCCATAGAGAGTTTTACCTTCTGTGGCCCAAAATGGCTGTCATTTGCTCTTTGTTCCCAGGCAACCCAGGGAGACATAGACAGCTGTCATCAAATATTCTGCACCCAAACTCGTCCCTTCTTGGCACTGAAAACTCTCACTGAGCTCACTCGGGGTCTTGAATTCACACTGGGGGCCCTTGATTTTGTGATTGGTAATAGCATGTTTGTGCCATTGCTAGACTGAGGAAAAGCTGGCAGCAAGCTTAAAGTATGGTATGTAATGACATTTGCACTAAATTGTTCCAGAAACACCTTACTCTCTGGAGCAACTGGGAAAATGAAGGTGAGAACTTTTAGCAATATACACCTTAAGCTGTGTGAAATTCTGCCCTGGATTTTGTTTATATTAACCCGTCAAATGAGATTCACGGTTGTAACTGAGGTCTGTACTTGGCCATGAATAATATAGACAATGCTGAGATTTAGGTGCAAAAGGAGAGATCAAGGTGTTGTGACAAGATATTTTACCTCCTGTAACATTTTATCTCATTATGTCTGAGATGTGAAGTGAAAATTGTTGACATACACTTGGTCTGAGGAGCTGTCACCAACTTTCAGGCTTTTTTCCCCCCAAGTGTCAAACTTTTACAAGCAGCCTGTGAAGTTACTCTTCAGTCCCAGCATACAAACATAGTTATCTCGGACAGTGGTGACATCTCTTCTTACCCATTTCCATTACTAGAAATCAAACATCTCATTTCCAAGTTGCCTGTAGCTATATTCTGCTATTGCTTTCCCATAGAGAAATGGGATAAATAATTTTTCAGTTCCTTTCCAAATCTATTGCCGTATGTTCTTTTTGCACCAGTAACTTTTTTGTTTTCTCTGTTAATTGTTACTCTAAGAGAAATAAGTTACTCTACAAGAAACAATCAGAGGGTTCTTGTACATACCTAACATTTTGTTAAATAATGACTAGAAATGCATGATCTGGCATCAACTTTTCTTAATTTTTGCAAGTTTCCAACAAGTATTAATTTTAAACACAAGGAAAACGTTACATTCATTTAAAATGGCAGCTCTCCGTATGGGGTAAACTCTGCCAATCTGGTTTAACAGACCAAAAGTCACCAGTTTTTATGCCTGTCCTGGTTTCTACAGGAAGGTGTCTGTCCCCACCCACAGCAGTGCCAGCAGGTCCTCACAATACTGATGCGGCATATAGCAGAAGGAGACTTTCTACTATTGTAGATACAAACTCTTTGGGCAACATAATCTGCACTGATAAAATCTCTCTCCTGTCAGTGTCCACACAGAAGTTTTTTTTTCAGCCTAATTTTGGCTGCTGCTGCTGTCAATTTTTCATGCCAATATAGCTGTTCTGGAAGAACATTATTAGCCAAACCCAACCTCCATAAATCAGCGTGTGCCGAGTCCGTGTTAGCTGAGCATCCAGATGGGGAGGCCTGAGATGCTTTGGGGAGTTGCTCTGCCTCTTCGCAAGGCAGCCAGGAGACTGAAAGTCAAACTCATTTGTGGGAGCCACGTTTTCATGTGGCACAGTGTGGGGCTGCAGATGGTCCAGGCTGGACTCATGGTGGAAAGAGCAATGACAGACAGAGGTAGTGAGTCCTCAGGAGGGAAAACGTGTGAGAACACAAGGCAGAAACCTGAGAACAGCCATATCCATGTAGACATCTGTAAATAACTGGCATTTTAGTTGGGTTTTCCTAAAATACAGTATGCACAAGCCACATGGGTTGTCATGTTGGCACCAGCCTAGGAACAAGAGGGAGTCCTGATTTCCAAGTGAGTGGCTCAGTGAAGCCCTTTGGTCTAGGGTCAATCCCTAACCTTTGTCTCTCATTAAAATATCGTTCAAGTGCTAAAAACGTTCTTCCCACTGGTTATATCATTATGAATGTTTACTCTGCCAGTACCTGGAAAAAATTGCTCTCTGAGGTAGAGCCAAATACCATTACTAGATCTGCAAAAGATTTGACAGTGAAATTAATTAGTTAATCTTTGTAAAGTGCTTTGAAGATGAAGAGCTCACTATGAGTTTTAGGTAATGTTATTATAGGTTGGTGAGTCATTTTGTAAATTTAAGGCAGAGGGGTCTCTTTTACAGTGTCTTATAGCATGGCCTTCACCATGTCTGTGCAGCTGGCCGGTTTTGTCCTGTTGCTTTCTGCACCCTTCCCTCTGCCTGCATTTGTGTGCTGCCTCTAGTCCTCTGGCACAAGCTCTGCAGGTCAGAGACCAGGTTGTTCTAGGGGCAGATTTCCTTTGAGCACTGAGAATCTGCTGTTAAAAATTGCTTTCAGCAAGTTTCACTCCTTGTCATCGCTGCCCCCCTTTCCTGGGAAGTTTGCCACCCGAGCCTGTTTTGGCAGGCGGCTACTTCTCCTCTTTCTGAACAGACTCGGACCCCGACGTCCCCAATCTCCCGCAAAAGGGTGGCCCAATCCACTCTGGCTCGCTGCCCTGGGCCCCGCCTGGATGCTCTCTGATCTGCTTGTGGAGCTCATGGTTGGTATTAGGTCAGGGACTTTCCTTCTGCTCTGTGTTTGTGCAGGACGCAGCACACTGGTTCCCCACCAGACTCTGAGATACTGCTGTAATACAGGTAAGAAATAATAACAACCTTTAAACCTCTAGTGCAAATTACAGCCTCATGCAACACCTACATAATTTTGTATAATATTAGCACAGTAGCTACCTTGGGAGAACTATTTTCAGATAAGAGAATACACAATAATCCTTCCATCTGAAAACAAATGGAATTGTCTAAATGCCTACAGCTCCTTTTCTGCTGCTGTGTTTTTTAAAGAAAAGAAGGATCACAGAAGGGAAGCGAGGATGTGAGATAAATAACCAAAGACAAAAGGAATAAAAAAATAAATACTAAAGCATTATAATGATGTAATTTCTCTTCTACAATGCACAAAAATTCTTCTTATGTCTGAGTCCCCCTTGCATCTAGCACTCCATGATTACACTGGAAGAGATGAGCCCTCTCCCAGTGTTTGTAATCTGAGGTTCCAATCTTGCAAACATTTACATGCATGGTTAACTTTATGCACACAATTAGTGCAATTGAAGTCATGCCACTTGCAAGACAAGATGCAACAAGTGAGTGTATCAAACACTAGGTGGGAAGAGGGCGGCAGACAGATGAAGGGTAGTAATGATAAGATCATGTGGTTACCTGGGCTAACTCTGCACGCTCAATGACTCCAAATGCCTTTTTTATTTTTGAATCATCACTTAAAAAGATTTCCCTGTCACTCTATAACTGCTTGTTGTGACTCAGAAAATGCGGGGCTTACTCATATTCGTATAGTATGTAATTAGTGGACTTTTTCATTTTCCCTTCATAGAAATGATATCTCTCCACCACTAACTAACCTGACTTTAAAAATAAGAAAAAAAAAAAAATGACCCCAAGCCTTTCTCATTTACTCTACTGCTTTCCTTCTCTCTGTTTGTGTATTAACCTCCCCCTCTAGATACCTTCTCCAAAGGAGCATATTCTAGTTTCCTGAGGCTTTTCTTATCTTCGTTGCAGCTGTCCAAGAGTCAAGATCTGAGGAACAGGAAGGCAGACGTCTCATTGACCAAATATAGTAGATACCTTCCCTTGCATGCAGGGCTCTGGGGTTGTGAACCGCATGAGGGCTGCTCTTGACAACATCTTGGCCTTGACCTGTCCCTCCTGGCTCTTACCAGTCAACACAACATGGGGAAGCAGACCATGAAGTCTGGTAGTGTTGAAATTACTGGGGCATCTGGACAGCCAGGAAGGGCAAAACAGTATATTTCAAGGACCTGCTTGCTCTCACGTTTCCTAGCTCTTTGGGGACATGGGACGGCCCTTTTGATAGCTAAATCTCTCCTTCTTGGAAGATCTTCTAGAGAGGCTATTTCCTCACAGACTGCTGCAGGAGGCTTTGCGAAGTCAGGTTTAGAAAGTGCCACACTACACACAGTGCTGGATACTCGGGGCACATTTGTGGAGCAGGGAAGCTGTTCAAAGTTGGATGGACTTGGGAAGACAATTTAGTTTACACGTAACATTGTTATCACATAAATTAGAATAATTATCACATTTGTGTTGTATTTTCATGATATTTGCTTCACTTAAATTGTTGTTATAAAATAATTTTATGAGTTATGTTGCTATACTCTGCGGCAATGTAAGGGAGTTTTCTGAACTCAATGGTGAGGCCATGTGATTTAATTGCCACACTATTTGTTAATTAGTCTGGGCGAAAATGCCAGCACCTGAGTGTGTTTGGAGAGTGGGCGGTGAGAATGTAGCTTTGTGTGAAGTAGTTCCAAACGCCAGAGAGCTTGAATTTGTGGTTCTGAATTCTTGATGTTCTTACTTCTTTAACTCTACCAGCCAAATCGCTAGCATTTAAAGTTTTCACAAGCAGAACTTTCCTTGTGTATCTTATGCATCTGAGTGGAGGAACGTTGATCTGATTCATTACTGGATCACATCTTACGTAGTGCAAGTGGGTTTGGATCACTCTTGGACCAAGGAGGCAGAATTTATGCCACGTTGCAAAGGCTTAAATGACCCAAAATAGAGGGGACACCACTGGTCCCCTCAGTGTCTAGCTGATGCAGCTGTAGAGCAATTTGCTTGATATCAAAATTAGACTTGAGTCTCTGTAGTCTTGGTGTAATTTTTAGTGATCAGGTGTATACCTTTCAAAATCTTCATATAGTCTTAGTGCTATAGGAGAATCTGGTCAAGGCAGATATCCCAGACAGCAAAGATAGTGTCGCTCATGAGTAGTTTGTATTAAATATGGGTAATGATGTATAATAACATTGGCTTTTCCAGAGATATGTGGCGCTGTTAATGAAGCTTCTAATGGGCCCCAAGGAGCTACAGGTCATTTCCAAGCCGGTTGTAAGAAGCAACAGCCACAAAGCTGTCAGTCTTCTCAATATTAATATGCCCAGGCCTCGAGCTGCAAGTTATGTTTTACATTATGAGTGTTATTTCTGGGCTAGCAAGTTTAAAGTTCAAACATCAGATGAGTTTTGTATTTCAGGGAACAGTAAGGGGATGCCACACTCTCATGTTCTTTCTGACGTTACAAAGCAGATTACAGCAATCTGTGAGCTGGCAGAGTCACCCACAGCTTTTAAACAGCAAGGGTGCGAAAGTAGCCATGGTTCTGCCATGTTTTGGAAATACAGGAAAAAACACTCCCTACATAATACATGTTTTGATTACTTCAAGGCTTAAGGAAGACAAACGGATCTAGAAAGGATCCCTTTGCTGCATCATAACAGACAAAGCAACAGCCTGTCAGGAAAATAACTCAAGAGAAAGGAGGTAACCAACTCAGTGATGGACTGAAGGCTCCTTCGGCACAGTCTGAGGCTGCAGGAAAGATCGACCGGTTCACTGCAAGATGAGGAAAAAGTCCTACTTGCCAGCGGTCCCTGCCTACCCAAGACCCAAACTGGTTACACACAGATATTAATCACACTGAGAATGCATGTGTAAACACAGGGTTAGCTGGCTCTGGTGTAGTTTTCCTGAGCTACTATTTTCAGCCCAACAGCCCACCATAAAGGTGTGTCAGAAAGGCATGGCTAAAAAAAAATCTCTAAAATACACTCACTGCAGCAATGTTCTTATATCCACAGGAATGGTCTTCCTTTTAGCAGGTGGGTAAATCCTGTGTCTACATCTTTATTGTTTTCTGCTGTGTTGACCCTTGATGGCAACAGCAAAGATGACACAGAAAGGAGTTGCTCACTTGCACTAGCAGTTGGGAAAACTGCTGAGTTCTGCACTACCCTAAAGGTAAGTATTTCACTGGTGTTTCAGAGCAGAGTCTGCTTATATGAGAGGGAAACTGCAAGTCACCTGTACTTAATATCTAAGTTCACATTAATTTATACACAGTGGGCTAAACCGTGCCCTCATTTATACGCATGCTGCCCCGCAGTGATTATGCAAGAGGAACTGAGTGGAGAATTTGATCTAGTGTGATTTCAAAAATAGCACTGTGAAGTAAAGTTGGTATAAATGTGGAGGAAGTAAATCCACAGAAGAACATAACCAAGGTTGTAAACCAGCAAGTTTCAACTATCAATGAAAACTCAGCACCTGGATGGGGTCCCTGCCCAAACAACAAACTCTCCCAAACATGCTCCAGTCCATCACGCGTACGCAAAGCCACCAGTAGCAAGGAAAGGCAGGATGCTCCCTGGCATCGAGAACCCTCGTGGGCTAGCAGACCTCTGGCTGAGGAGCAGAAAAGGAGGGAAAGAGTAGGCTGTTGAATCACCCTGCAGATAAGATAATTGTGGCTCAAATTCAGAGGTGTAAGGTAAAAATTCACTACATGCATGAAACTAAAACTGTTTTATTTCAGGAAAGCTGGCAGAGTGTTTCAGCAGCTTCCTGTGGCTTAGCTGCTATGACACAGTAGGAATAACCTTTCTTCTGTCTGGGTCTTAGGAAGTATTATGTTTCATCCTTGCTGAGTGACCTGCATTTCACAGGTCAGATGTAAAAATTATCCAAGACTCAATTCTCTTGCCCCTCCGCATGTTGAGGGTTCATTAGAAAGAGCGGCTGGTGCAGAGTGTACCTGGCACTCAGTGCTCATTCACCCTTCCTTGTTCATAGAGCTGTCCACGTCCCCGTGTCTGATCACTGGCCAAGATGAAAGCCGGATCCACTACGTTCAGAAAAGGGATCTCTTCCCTTCCCTTCTGGTCAACCTAAGTGGTTCTTCCTTGACCCTGCAGGGCAGGGCAGGGCAATGCGGGGAGTGAGTCGGCCAGACCTCCAGCTGCATCTGTGACACGGGGTGCAGGCAGTACCCCGGGGCAGAAAAAGGTTCAGTTCCTAATAGTGACTCTTGCTCCTCCTTGTGTCTATTAGTCAGTGCCAGCAAGGGCGGCAATTGTTAGGGATGGCAGTGACTAGAGAAGCTCAGGGCTTTCTATTAACAGGTGGCTGTGAAAAATCAGCATTAACCTCAGCATTAATTTTTTCTGGGTTTTCTGGGTTTGTGTGGTGTTTCTGTTAGTACCTCATGTAAGACAAAGTCATTGAACTGCCATTCTGGACTGATCACGAGAGTTTGAGTCACACATGCAACTCTGTGACTCCATCACAATGACAAGTGATGGTGCTTCATAAAGTATTTCTTACGGGTACTGTGCTCAGATAATACTTCTACTATGGTGTGCTACATGGTTTCCAAACTGGAAATACTCTGATGGTGGAATAATACTTCTTTTCCAATTTCCCTTATTCCCAGGTACGTAATTAGTTTTTACAGGGAGATAATAACATGGTAGCTTATACATAATTATAACGTGTAAAGTTTGTAAAATTAAAAAAAAATCCTTTAAAATAAGTTAGGAAATAGCAGCAGAGCATTTAGAAAATTTTGCACATTGCCCAAGGTATTTCCTTGAAATCCAGCAGCAGCCATGAGAACACGGGTTAGAAGTTGGACATTTCCTATTCTGGTATCAGTGTAAAACCGCAGAGAGGGAGCTTCACCGGCTTTCAGGTTCAGGACTTGTCCTTACAACTGTGTATCATGAACCACATAGTTGCACATACACTTACTAGCTGCACAACAGCTTTAACACAGAGATCGCACTGTGGTTTTCCTCAATGTAATTGAAGAAATGGCAGCTGTAATTCTGCAAACACTGAAACATTTGGGAAAATTAAATTATTTAACTGAAGATTCAGAAGAAAACTGCTGCAGAGTTGAGAGGTTTTGCCAGCATCCCTCCTGGCATTTGGAAAAAAACTGAAGTTTTAAAAAATTGTCAAATTACTTATAATTTGGATTTTTTTTGTTGGTAACACCTAAAGATCGGAGAGATTAAAAATAACTATTTTCATTATATTGCTTTTCAACTGATCTGATCACATTTTTCTTACTGAGAAAGGGAATATCTTTCAAAAACCCCCAAATTAATTTCAAACTGCACTGTCATCCTCAACCAGCACAAATATTTATTCCCCAAAAGCCTCTGTGATGTAGCTGTGGTTTTGAATTGTCATTCCTGTTTTTCTGTAGATATTTAGGGTTATATTTAACACTTAACCATGCAGACGAGTGTTTGCAGGACTTCTTTAAAAACTCCTGAGATGCCTTACTCCTGATGAGCTGTGTGGGAGTTGAAAATCCCTCTGCCTGTTTACACTGGAAGAACCTCGAGAACTTTAAAGATCTGGCTCTAAGGATGGGATTCATCACACCTAATGCTAGCCACCAAAAAGCCACGTGTCTAAGCTAAAAGTGAACCATCTCGCTCAGGTCCTGAAGGGGAGCTCAGCCCCATCAGAGGGCAAGGCAGCCTCCCCACGAAAGGCACCCAGCTCAGGACACTGTTGCTTGCTTCATGGAGGATGCTGACTCTTTCCACTGACCCCAGGGGCAGCTGAGATCCATGGCTTAGATGAGACGCTTAACTTTTAGAGACCTATCTTATGGGAGGTGAATCCAACACTAGGGTGAGGTACTGGAGTTATCCATACAATGCTGTTATAGGCACATGTAACTAGTAGCTAGCACTGCCTGCATCTATATTTTAGGCACTTTTAAAGTCAAAACTTTAGAGTTAGGAGGCAAATTCACTGACTTTCATTCTTCTCCTTGACCTTGATCCAGCTGAAACCTGTAGAAAAGATATACACAATGCTAAAAACAAAAACTCCCAGTCAAGGCAAAATCCTAGATGCTGAAGGTTTTGCGTAAGACCACTATGGGAGCTTCAGGCAGGTAAACAAGTCACAAGGTAGCTTAGGTGTGTAAAATTACTGTGGAGCTCTTGAATCAAGTCCAACTCATCTCCTTTTTATATCAACATAGGGCCCCGTAGGCCCAGGGCTGTGCTTTTGCTTTTCCAGCATAAGCATTTTTCTGTACACAAAAGCGCTATCTGACCAGAATGTTATGAATATAATTTCTAAAGCTTTGTGAGATCCCTGGGTTAAATGCAGTGCATAAATGCAAATGGTACTATTTAAGCTGCTGCACTACTAAAAGTGGAACTTCGATGATACCCAAATATAGGTTTGCTAATTATTTGATATGATGGATCAGTTAACAATTGTCTTGCGAGTAGTCAACAGCCTAAATTTGCTACACCCCGGTCTGTACATCTGGGGCTAGCTCTCTTCCTCACCTTTCCTGGAATGCCAGCTATGATGAGCAAGCTATTTTCAGTTTCTTATTAGGAAGCTGCCTTTGGACCAGTTCCTACACTACTTAGCATTTTGCCTGAGTAGCAAATTCAGGATCTGGCCCTAGGAAACCTGTTTTCTTGGCACTTTGAGCCAATTTTTATTAGCGTAGTTACCTCTAGTAATCTGCTATGTGCTGTCTGCAGTGGCCTCTGTAGAAACCTCTGTGAAGATGGAGTTGTTGTGACACTTGTCTCATGAAAGAGCCTCTCCAATTCTTCACTTTGAAGGTCCACTAAAAGGTGTGTCTATGATGACACATCTGTTCTGGTATTTTTTTTTTTCTTCTTTCTCATATGAAAAAGTACCATGATAAGTTCTTGTCGCTGTGCCAGGACGTCACTCGATACATGTAGAGGAGAAACAGTTTAAAGCTACTTGACTAACAGCTTCCTCTGTCAAATATGACATTAGAGTTATGATTGTCTCTTTTTTATCTCTTCACTTTGATGACAGGCTTATCTGAGGTAGTGAGACAAAGAGCGGAGTTGATTCAGCCTACCATGCTGTGCAGGTGAGAGTTTTGAGATCAAGTACAGCTGTTCGAAGGGCAAGTCCTAGTGCTGAATGACAGCTGCTTTCATCAGGAGCATGGCTTGTTTTTTCTCTCTTTCTTTCTTTCTTTTTTTTTTTTTTTTTTTTTTGACAATGCCAAGAAATTCGACTGAGGCTTGAGGAATGTACAAGCTTAAATATCAAAATGTGACTGCTTGTGTAATAATGTCAGTCTGAGCTACTGGCTCCTTTTGATATTCTTAGATCAGATCAGATGGTCCTCTTAGAAAATCAAATGTGTTATTGCTGATTCTGGTCAGAAGGAGTGAATCTGTTTACCAAACCCATGTGTGTGGATCTGACAGTGCAATGTATCACACCCACTGTAATACTGCACGGAATATTAACATTTATGATTTGTTGCTAGAAAAGAGCCGCAGATTGCTTAGCACTGTGCTTTTCAGTCTGTGTTTGCCAAGATCATGCTTTTCACCATTTTTTGCAGAGCAGTGTGATATTTCTTCCTTCTCTCCTTCCCTTCCCCCATCACTTACTGCCTCTCCACCCCACCTCTCAAAAACAATTGTTAGTGATTTGATAAGTTAATTAGCCCACTCTTCAAAAGCCCTCACATAGTGCACATTATCGGGACATTTGATGTGTGGCTATTTTTAATTTCCCAGAATACTCACATATGCAGATGTAGCATGAGGTTTTGCAAAAAAAGTGCTCAGCCTTTATTGCATGAACAAAATCTCACATGTAAGCAAGCAAAGAGGTATGTGCTTATCCAAGTATTTATCTATGCCTGCAGGTATTTGAAGTGTGTGAAGGAGTGCAGGGTTTGTACATGCACTGGTTAGGCTATACATACATGTTATTAAAAGCTGAATATACCTAGGATTCTCCCTCACTCACTCTGCCTATCCGGGAGAGGATGTGTTTATTTTTAAACCTCAGGTCTTCTTGCATTCCCTGAACAGAGAAACCTGACTTCTTCCTTAGTCATTTCTTTCTAGTTGTCTGCTATGTCACTGGTATAATTTCTTCCAGAAATGTTAGGCATATAACTGCATTCATGCTTTTACTATTTCCTCTTATTTTTTCTCAAAGACCATTCAGGCAATCTGACTCCTTGGAACTGAGGGATCCTGGCTGTACAGTGTTGGAAAGTCTTGAGGATAAAGGCACAGCTTTTCTTTTCTATAATAAACATGTCAGCTGGGTCTCTGTACAAGTACTTTTCCAGTATGGTTTTCCCGCCAGCAGAAGACACTGCTTTTTCTGCCATGAAACACGTAAGAGTATAGAAGTTTATCTTAGGTGAAAACAATCATTCATGTCGGCCAGTAAAGGCACCAGAAACAAGAAAATTGTAGCCACTACAATATTTCAGTATATGGTACTTTTGCAGCTATTTGATTGATAGTCAGTAAAACCTAGAGAGAGTAGGTTCTATTAATATCAAATCTACCTATTAATATCTATTAATATTAAAATAGGACTGGAAAAATCATGTGAAGAAGCCCAGTAAAGTCAGAGGACGTGGACATGTTGTAGCAATGTCTGATATTTATACAGATACCCATTGAATAAGAAGGAAAAAAAAATGCTGACAATTCTTTGCTTCCCTATATGCATTATGACATGCTTATGGACTGGTTATAGTATAAGAAACTTATTGACTGATACACTTGAGGACAAGAGCAGTAGCTGTGAAACTATTTGTGTGTGTGTTAGCAACATGCTTTTACCCAGATCCCACCATTCAAATCATGTAAGGGGTAGCCCTATACTCTGTAGGATCCTGTCGTCAATTTGGGGGCCACTAGTGCCATATGCCACACCTTCCACCTCATGCAAGGACACTGAATGTAAAGGGATATTAAAAAAAAGAGAAGCATGTGTCTCATTTTAAAACTCCTTGGAGCAAGAGCATCTGGCTAATTTAATTTTATTTTAAATGGGAAACCAAGAGAGCAACCACCATGCAGTGCCGCAGCAAGGCAGACTTGCAAGGTGGCTAGGTGTCTAGAACTGTAGATAATAGCCTCAACACATTTTCCATTGAAATTTGAAGTATTTGTTTGCTTAGAGGCTTTTGAAAAATCTCACTATGCCTCTGTTTGCCCTTCTTGACATCTAAATATCTTAAAAAATCTGGCCCCTTCTCTCCTCTTCCAACGGAGACTTCCAAAATGAGATCCTTTCATTATTAGAGCCAGAGTGGTAGCTAATTGCTACTGAGGAGCTTTTCACTGTGGCCAAACCCAACAATAACAAGCAATAAAAATCTAATAATCCAAGCAATAGACTGTGTATTGAATAATTCTTCTGAGAGCACAGTGCAAATAGCACAATTCTGGGCATACTAAAGAGAGTGAAAGATTAAAAACCGAAATGAACACAGAAAATGTCTGTCACGTCAGATACATCAACTCTGTCAGTCCAATACATACACTTAATTAAAATGGTTCAACCATCTGTCCAAGAGGGTGCATGGGAAAACTTTAATTGATCGTCTCAGTTTTCCTGAGCCATCAGGAAATAGGGCTAAAGCTAGCTCTCCTGGAATGGATTTAAGAATTATAAAACTGACAGTTGGGGAATTTTCTGCTTTAGCTATTTTAAGCCTCTCTCATCCCCACAACTTTGATAGAATTGGACGATTCAAAAATATAGGAGCATCTTAAGTACGGAGAAGGCAGGTGAACCACGTCCCTTGGTGACAGCCAGGCCTTGTGCCCGAGGGGCCGTTTGCTGTGAAGAAGGGTAGGTGTTCTCCTGCCCTCCCTCGAGGGTACTGCACAGGCAGCTTTCATTTTCCACTGGGGCTCTCCAGGAGCTCAGTGAATGGAAACAGCTGAGAGGACATGCAGAATCCCACACTGCCTCAATCGCCTCGCCCACCTCTTGATCCAGCCTTTGCTCTATAAAAAGATGCAAAGTCAGAGTCATATTCAGCTGGGTGTAGCCACCCCACCTAGAGCTGTGCCTAACATTGAGGCTCCTGGGATAGGATTCAGCTGCCTAAAAGGTATCTAGTCTAAGGTGGTCACCTTATGACATCAGTGAGAGAAATGCCCCCCTAGAAGGTGGTTAAAACTGTTTTATACACATTTGTCCCCGTAAAGCCAGTGGGAAGAGGCTGCTGCTGAAGGCCTCCAAAGAGACGTCAAGTCCATATAATTGTTTTCCTTAAAAGACAAATTGTAATCAACCACTGAAGGCCAGAGGCCTTCATCCATGCTGAGCTTCACGGTCACTAGTTTCCCCAGCCCAAACTCCTCCTGCTTGTTTTTTCCCAAATTCAGTCTCGGGATTACACTGTAAGGTGGGTTGTTTTTCTCCTTCTTTGCAATCTCCATTGCCCTCAGCTATTTACCTCTAAAAGATCAGGTTCTTCTAGCAGCCATCCTCCCAGAAACGTCCTATAGGATAATTTGGCCAGCTTCAGGGGAAAAGTGTTAGAGATTCTTCATATTGAAAACATCTGTACAAGAAAAAAAAATAACAGTGTCTATTCTTTCTTGCTTCTAGGAGAATGTTTGCCAGGTGGCCCAGGTCTTTTCAGTCGATACTGTATTGTCATTCACCAGTCCCTGAAATAACAGCTTCCACTGATGAGGGCACAGAAAAGCCTACATAGAGCAATCATTGAAGCAGGGATAGCTGACAGTAGAAGCAATCCCTTTTGTAATTACCCCCTTAAGCCCTTCAAAACCAGGATGGTGAGAGCTCAAACCCTTATCCAGGGCCCTCTCACCAGCCTCTGTGCTGTTATCATGGATGCCTACTCTCACCAAGACACACCGGCTCCAGCAGTATTTTATATTCCTTGTTGTGGGATGAGGCTTATGCCTACCCATTGCTTCACTAACACCTAGAGGAGACAGCTGAGCAAGTTGAGCAGTGTTAGGAGCAAAATGAGTACTCCTTCAGCCTGCTCAGTAGCCTGAGGAAATAGCACAGTTGGGGCACACCCTGCTCAAGCAGCAGGGTGGGTGGGAATTGAACTTAAGAAGTCTGTCTCTATCCCTTCAGACCACTAGCAATCTTCCAGTCCGTTCAGGTGTTTGCAAAATCAACAGACCCCAGGAACCTTTTGTACATGTCTATGAACTGGAAGCAGTTCCAGCAGCTGGTTAACATGCGCATGCATCAGTCTGCTGGTGGGAGATGTATGCGATGGCATTGCCACGGGGAGCTTTGGCAAGTTGAAATACACACCAAGACTTCCCCAAGCACCCTGGGAATTCAGCTCTCTCTGTGGCTGTCTGGTTCAGGACTTCAGGTCCATGAAAAATTTTTAAAATGCTTGGTATGTGTGTGCAGGGAATTCAGGGACTGGCTGATGCCAGGTGACAAGCCACATGCTGGAAATAGCCAGTGATCGGAGCATTTTCAGAGGTGTTCCTATGTTGTGGGTTATAGCAATGTTTTTTACAAGCTTATCCCAGTCTAGCTGCAAAAGTTTTGCAAAAGTCTAGGGAGATAGCAGTCAGGTGGAAAGCTTGTGAGGAAAGTAAGGAAGCTTTAGTAGGAGGGTTGGACTAGATGTTCTCCAGAAATTCCTTCCAACTCCTACCATTCCGTGATTCTGTGATTCTGTGAAGAGTCATGAACTGAGAGGTTATGCTGAGCTTGCTTCTCTGATGCTCCAAGTAATGTCTTTTGATGTTATTCACCTGCCCTTGGTCCTGTCTCTAGCCTCCCCACTCATTCTCCCCTCTTCTCCCACCATCCACCACACCTGTCTGTGTCTGACTAAGGGCAAATTCCACTCCTGAACATCAGACCTTGTGTCTGTTGCGCTGTCCCACCAGTTCTCAGTGACGGTCCAGTTCCTCGTGAAATGTTTTTTCCTTTGGTGGCCCTTTTCCCAGTGGAGTCATACTATCTATTTGTGCTCACTGAGGCAAAACCTTATCTTCGAGCCACATCAAGCTTGATGTATTATTATCCTAAACTAATTTTCTCATTTAATTTCAAGAATATAATTGTGTGATTTGTTTGGAAGCTCCTGTTTCCATTGGCAGTAACTACTGTCAATTACACTGTATTATGATATCTCATTTTTCTGATTAAAAAATAGATTGTCACCATCCCTGTCTTCTGGTGTACTGATTTAGTAGTTAAGCTCTCTGGGTAAACTGGGGAGAGTTTACAAGAAGACATATCGTCCTTAATATTTAAAATACACTTCAATATGTATGACTAATTGTGTCAGAATAATGTAATCTGTATGTTTGCATTATAGCTCTATGATCAAAGATGGACTTCTAAGATATAATCTAAGCTCACTTAAATCCTAATGAGAAATTACATGGGAATGTTGGTATTTCAACAATCCACAAGAGTAGCTGAGCTCAATTATCCCAATGTCATAAGGGATTTGTTTGGATAATTGAGACTTCTGACCATTGAGACAATGTTCATTGTAACTAATAGACACGCAGGGATAAATCTCTATTTTGAGGAAGAGGGAACTGTGGACAGCTATGGCTTTGGATAATCAAGTTGCACTGTAAACCTAGTTTGGATTCCCATGGATCCTTGTGATTAATAAATAAATAAATAACAAGGCAGGCCTGGAACTCCTCTGAGGGATTCGTCAATTGGTTCATAAACATGATCAAGTTAGTACAGAGATAAATGGCTCCACCTGTCACCCAGCCCTGCAAAATTTATCAACTCAAGATTAAAATCTCTTTGCCTATCCTTATGATGAAGTTCATAATTATGAAAAAATGTATCATATATTACTCGCAAGTCAAAACAAATACTATTCCTTAGATTAGTGGACCAACACAATTACACAAGTCTGCCTAATACTTTCTCCTTTAATTAATTAACAGGGTGCGAAAATGTACTAAATTCCTTGTAAGGGTGAAGTCTTTTTACACTTGCTAAAGACATTTCTTTCTGAGTCTCTCTGAGCCAAAGTAGGTACTGGGGCCAGCTGGACAAGATTCATGCCATGCTCCCATGGTTTCAGAGTCGTCCCAAGATAATAGAAAGCACGGAGATGGGAGCAGAGATATGGGCAAAGAGCTCACTGTGTTGCTATCTGAAGACTGTGAAAATAGGTCAAGTAGGTTTGTTTTTCTGTTAATGAAGTCTATAAGAGTTTTCCCATTTCTTCTTCAGGAGAAAGCTCTTCTTGTAACACCTAATAGCATCTGACTGGCTGAGAGAATAAAGCAAGGGCTGAAATCTTTAAAAAGATGTGTGATTGATTGTGCATAATAATGCAATTTTTAAGAGCATCTTAGGATCTCAGCTTTCACTGAATGTTAGTAAAGGCTGTGTTCAGAATCCACCTCAACACCTCTGAAAACTCCGTTTTAAATAATGGTGATTTTAACATCTTTTATTAGTGCTGACAGTGGAGAGAACAGAATAAATCAGAGAAAAATGAACATCTTTCTGCCACTCTATAAATCCATGGCACTTGCATGTCTTGTGTACTACATGAACTTCTGGTAACTCCTTCTCTAAGGTAATAAGAAGAGGAATAAGAATTACTGGAGGAATGAAACAGCTTGCATGCAAGCAGAGACTGAATAGACAAGATTCCTTTAATTTGGACAAGACAAAATAAAGAAAAGATATCATAAGAGATCTAAACATCCATGAATGCTGTGAAGAGCATAAAGAGGAAACGATGATTCACTATTTTCATAATGGCATCAGGTTTAAAATTTAAAAAGGAAGAATTTTTTTGCACAGTAGAAAAGTACTAACCTGTTCCTACAGGATGTGGTGGAGTGTGGAAATGCAGTGAGTTCAAAAATGCTAGAAAAAATTCTAAATTAGACAAAATGAAGAGTGGCAGCTATTAAAAATTATGATGCATGTGCAAATCTGGTTTATGGGGACCTTTATCTACTGATTGCCAGAACTGGAGATCAGCTGACATGATAGCATTATGATGTACTTTGATTCTTAAGCACTTTCCTGAATATCCACTTCTAAATGCTGCTGGAGGCAGCAGGATACCTTTCCGACCCTGTGGCTATGCCTACACAAGTAAAATAGACAGGACAGGCCACAGTCAGCAGGGCTGTCACATTTAATTTATCAATTTAGTCCCCGGTATGAGTTTGACTTGTGCCAACTGTGAGAAAGTTTTCTTGCCAAGAAAACGCACAGGGATATTTTGGGTTATACAGACCAGCAGTTATTCACAATAAGCAGTTTCAATGTGGCCACTTGCTTTGAAGATAAGACTCTACCTTCATGGAAAGAGAGTTGGGTAGGGCTAGGTGGCCTCAGGGCCCAGAAATGGTCCTTATCCAGCTTAATTTTCTAGTGTAAGTGTAAATAGTATGGTTGTCCTTACATGACTAAGCATAACAGAAGATTCTATAAAACAGTGTGAAGGAAGACTCTAAATGTGACCTTCTGAAGGTTTCTTTCATAAGCATGAATTCCAATGGGAAATAGAAGATGTCACCAAAAAGTGAGTCCTCAGAATCCCTAAGAAATGACCAGATATCAGAAGATGAAATCAATGAAATGTGAGTGCCTCACGAAGAAGGAGGCAGCAAAGAGCTATTTAGAACTTGCCCCACAATTTTCATGAAAAGTAGAAAACTAGATGAGTCCTGAACATATCTTCTAAGTTCTTACCTGAATCAGTTTGAAATCACAATTAAAATCACAACTGATTGACCGCAGATTCACCTGGCTCCCTGGTATAAGGCTTAGAAATTACCAGTGGCAGTATATGGCACAGTGCCTGTGCCACCCTTGGAATTAACTAGGGGAATCCGACTTTACATTATGTACCACTATACTATTAAGAATATGGGCAGACATGTTAGACAGGACTTGTTCCCACTTGATTGATCTTGTCTGTATACTATCTTGGAAGCTAAGTGCTTTACCTTTGCCCTATTGCTGCTTGTTGTGATGTAATAGTAGAGCTCCTAAGTGCATGTCTTGTCAGAAGCTTCTTAAATCACGCACAGCTTAATCGAGTTATTAAAAAATAAAGTTTCTTTTCTTATTTAGTCTACTTTCCATGCTCAATGACTAAGGTCCACTAGTAGGAGTCAATCATATTAAGGAGTGATTGGCTTCTTGCCTTGGTTTGCCTCGTATAGAATCACAGCCCACCTTCTCTGGGTGTGCTTCTTGGGGGTCTGGTCAGCCAGGCTGGATTGCAGAAACAGGCTAGAGGCATCACTTCAATTCCTAGGGTCATATCTGGGGCTCTTCCCACTACAATGTTACTACAGACTCACAAAGGCAGAGATTGGCAAGGAAGAGAGGAATGACTGGGAATTCACATTGACACAGTCACAAAGAATTCCTGTTTTCTTTCCGTAGTCTGTGTGAAGCAAGCAGTGTCCCACCAGTGGGTTCTGTCGTTTAACTTACCTTTATTCCTTCAATTTTCATATTGCTTTTCTTCTAAGATGACCACACCAGAGATCACATTCTGCAACATCTCATTCACTCTGTGAAGGGCCATGGAGGGGTATATTCAGATCACATGCAATGGCACTTTGCATTGGAATTGGTATTTTCCGTGTCATCAACGTTCAAGAGATTGATGAGGCAGACTGCCTTGCCAATCTGCCAGAGCCTGGATCTTTGTCCAGCCAAGTCAGAGAGACAGACACAAATTCTGAGTGATGTGTTTAACCTAGGTGGTCTAGTTGCAACCTCTACTTCTCTCTGGAACCTGAATAGGGCACGATATCTCCTTTTCGGTTTATGATTAATGGTGTATCTTAACTTTCGGGCTTGCATTCAAAATAATGCTCTCTATGCCAGATTTGCCCCTTTTCTGTTCCAGTCCATTAGGTCATAGTGGAGAATATGCATCACCCTGGAGATGGCATCATTAGTTTCCACTCTGGGGTCCGTAAGAGGCTCATCAACAGAAGGCACCAGATACTATTAAGCCTTCAGTTGTCATGGCTACCTTCCTTCCGCCTCACTCATAGAATTGCCTTGGGAGCTTTAATGGAGAAGACACCGGAAATCTTGCATCGCTGCAACTTCTTTTTAACAGATTTTGAGATCCCTGGGTTTCTGCACCTTCCCTGTGAGGGAATTTCATCCTCAGATTCCCATCAGTCACTTCAAAACAGGAAGCAAAGGATGAGTCTTGGCTGAAAGAATAGCTCTGGAAAGAGGAGGAAAAAGGTGAAAAAGGCAGAAGAAAGTGGATGAAGATAGAAATACATCAGTAGAGAACAGAGATGTAATGATAAGGAGCAGGAAAAAATGCAGGTTGCAGGAGAGAAAATGGGGAGCAGGTTGAAAGAAGAGCAAAACAGATCAGAAAAGAGGAGAGACGTGAAGAGTAGATCTACATTTCCCTTTCTGGCAGTCTGTAGCACAAAACCTAGGAAGAATTAGGATTTTGGTATTGTACAGCAGAGAAGATCTCTTCTCCAAAGCTGCAGGAATCGGCTCAAGTCTCGTCCTAGATCCCTCTCCTTCACTGACAATCACATCTGAAAGGCAAGGTGAGATCACTGCACTTTTGCTTGTTTTCCCTAAGTCCACAAAGGACTTGGTGCCCTGAATGGCTTCAGATAATCTGCGCCCATGAGCTAATTACCAGGGTTAAGCAGAGAGGACAGGAGAGTATTGCTTCCAAGTGTGCTATCCGCAAAGATGGGCACATTTAAATGGTTTCCTGCCCATTGACGAGCTGGATGCCTGGTATTAGTGTACATGAACTATAGAAGAAAAGCAGGAATATGGGCATTTGATGCAGAGGACCTAATGTGCTGTAAATTTACCACTTTTAGACTAATCCAATATAATACCTTCCTATACCTTTATCATGTCTGTACAAAATGCTTGTGATGCATTTTAGCATTTAGTAACAGAAAAACACTTTAGGTGTTTTTATTCAGTAATATGCTTTTACAGGTTATGTGGGTTACAGTAAGTGTTATTCAGTAGTAATGTGCTACAGATTCATCTCTTTCTAACACACTGTTTTGAATTCTTCATTGGAGGTCACCTAAGTTTGCAGAAAACATCTGTGTTTCTCATTTTCAGGCACTAGAGCAGATGTTATTGCTGCCTTTAGTGTAGGTGCTGGCCCAGGCTTTGACTTCTGCTTCCCTGAAATGAGGAAATTTGGGCTCTCATGGGTCTCTCTCCAGCAAAAGCACTTAAAATACAGGAATCCTTAAGCACTGAAACTTTAAGCACTGCTGTCACTGGGACAATCAGTGTGTCTACGCATGCATTGCTTGACCAAGGTTCATAGGCAGCAAGCAAGCCCAGTCGGTGCAGATTATCTCTCCATCTTTCTCATTGACTAACTCCTAACTTCATTGCCTACTACCTTTGCAAATGATACAGTTACCTTGGATTAGGTATGAGGAAGCCTTGGATAGGTTTTTCTCTTGTAAGACAAGCATTGACATTTTAAACACTGCGGTAGCAGTGGCAGGATGCTGATGCACTGAAATGTTTCAGATTTTTTTTTTTTTTTTTCCCCTGAGGAAAAGACCTTCCATTGTGCATTTAATTCACCTGTATGGCATCACTGAACAGAAAGTGCCTCTGAGTGTGCAGGATAAACAAAGAATGTGCAAGCTTATTTTTAGTCTTAATTTGATTGCCTGTTTCCTAGGCTTGTTCTGTGATTGAATGATTTTTTATTTATTATTTATTAGAATATTAATTAAGAGCCATATATTTTCTTGAGATTCGTTTCCTCTTCGGATGAAAACACTGTCTGCTCCCTTTTTCTCTTAATGTATAAACCATTTGCTACATGTTTACAAAATGATATCAAGTGTAAATCTAGTCCTGATAAGCAACCTTGACAAGGAAATAACTTAGCATTCAGTGTTCATAAGAAGGGAGGGTGGGAGAGAAAGAGAGAGAGGGAAAGAGAGAGAAAGGATAAGATCTGAAATGAAATCAGCACAATGTGCTCCTTTAGGATTGGTTCTAGAGCAGATAAGCTTTCTATTCCTCCATAAACAGGTCAAAGAGTCTCGGCATCAAAACTATATTTACCAAAGTTTTCTGTCATTTGGTGAATTGATCACACATACAGTAAACAAACCTCTGTAAATATGAAACCAGATTAGCATTTTCAGGTTTTTCAAATGCAGCATTTTCTTTAAAATGGTTGGGCATTTTTCTTAGACATTTAAATCCTATGCAAATAGTTACAGCAAATATATGAATCAGAAAAATGCACTTTCAACTGCAGTGACCACTCCTTTCTGTATCTCCTTTTATTTGAAAATAGGCAAACACGGTACTGAGTTATTTCTATTTACTTTTTCTGTTGAATATTTTTAATGGTTTGTACTGACGGAGGAAAAAACTGATGTTTAGTTAAAGTTGATACAACCCACAAGTGGACATGTCAAAACAAGCTATAGAAAGTTACTTTTGATGTGTTTTATTGAGATATCTGTGGTACTTTCCAATTACTTTATGCCAAAAAAGGTAGCTCTACTTAAAAATTATTTCTTTTGAAAACCACAACTACAACTTGTCAGCCTTTTGAATGTGCTTCAGTATATTTAAAGGGATCCTTCTTAAAGTAGCAATTGTTTGCTGCTAGGAAAAAAAAAGAAAAGGCAATTAATACAATAAAATCAGTTCAGAAATCTTTAGATGAAGTACATAATTTCATTAAGGTGGTGATATCAGGTCACTTGTTTTGTGTGTGTGCATACATCTGCTTTTGTCTTCAGTAGCTGCATGTGCAGGAGTTAAAAAGGAACAGTGTAGAGAGCCAAGTTATTAGCTCTGTGATTGCTCGTGCTCTGAGCCAAAACTACGGAATATTTGATGACACTTGGGTGTCCTTTCTATTTTAGGATTCTTCCTCTTACTGCACAGAAGTAATCCAACCTGAAATTTTCCAGGATTTTCTGTTTCCTCCTGTTTTAATCAGACCTTAAAACTGCTACTGAGAAAAAAAAAAAAAAAGAAGAAAAGAAAACTCATTCTTTTTCCGTACACAGAGATATGGTTTTCCCCACCTTAAACATACATGATTGGAGTTCAAAGGCTCAGCTTCCTGAGTGATAGTGAAGGTCTGTTGTTTAGCCAAAGGATCAAGAGGATACTGGGCTCTGAGATGTCAGAAAGCATGTCTAGGCAGGGGTGGGAGGTTTCTCGGTGGAGGTGGGAGGGATGGTAACCTTGATACTTAAATGTCCTGTCTTATCCATGGCTGCTATAACCACAGGGTGAGAGAATAGGAAGAAAAAGCCTAATAAAATGGCTTGTGACTTTTACAAGTAGAAAGGGTGTGAGGCTGGCTGCCTGTGCATTCCCCTTGTGCTGTGGTGGAAAGCTGCAGGCGTTGCTTGCCCTGCCCTTTGAGGGAGCACGACCAGGTGCACTAGGAGCCACGGGGAGAGCCACCCTCACCCCGGGATGCTGATGGGCAGAGGGAACACACAGAGCCCTGCTCAGTACCACCGGGGACATCCATGGCAGGTGCCACCATCTAGTTCCAACCCCCCTGCCATGGGCACGGACACCCTCCACTAGACCAGGTTGCCCAAAACCCTGTCCAGCCTGGCCTTGAACACTTCCAGAAAGAAACTGCTGCAAGGATGGGAGCTTCCAGGGAAAGGTCTGTAATTCCTGAGATACAGGTTTCTCCAATGTGAAAGACCAACTCTTTCTGAAAAGAGTAGGTCACAAAAAGCCCTTGCGCTGTCCAGAAGTCTCTGCTTGAGTGAATGGGCCCAGTCACCTTACAAAACCTTATGATTAGAGCTGGACAAAGGGCTTGTGGTTACTGTTAGAGGAGGCATGCAAATATCAGTCTAGGAAAAGCTTCCCTACTTTATTCAGGGCTGGGAGTCCTGGACTGAAGCTCTAACTGTGCCACCCTGGCATTACACTCTTAGGGTAGCTTTTCCATATCATGCTTTTCCTCATTACCCATGTCAGAGAGCAGCCCACATTCCCGAGGCTGAATGGGTAGATGGGCTTGTATCTATGCCATATGCCAGGAGCAGACTCTGACATGAATAATCCATCTGTACTGGGGAGTGTCCTCACAAAGAAACTATCAACCAGTGTAAAGCTGAGGTGCATGTACCCATAGTCATGATGGGGAGATGAGGATCCTGGAGCACAACAAAGGGCAATAAAGATTCCCCAATAGAAGGACAGTGGACATTGCACCATATGAGCCCGTAATAAATGGTCTGTATCCTGAAGAGTTTCCTACCAAAAGAGATACGAGACAAGGAGAAGGGAAGTGATGACTTGAAGGTGCAAATTAGCTCCATTAAGCTTTGTATCTCTTTGCTGTTTATGCCCAGCCATATTCTGTATTTATCAGACTCCCATTGGTTTTGTGCCTTCTAGAAAAGCCTCTATGTCCTCCTCCCATCCAAAAAATTACCCCTGTGAGTGCCCTCTGGAAACATGTAGACTTCTAAGGTTTCATATCTATCTATAAATGTGTGTGTCCTTGAGTGATGAGCCCTGCTTTAGAAAGAACTGGAAATAGCTAAGACATAAAATCCATCATAGTAGGACAGGGTGGAGAAAAACGAGAAGAAAAATTGCAGTTGACATTAATTTGTACAAAACATTTACATGTGTTTTGATAAAACTATTGCCATAATATAGTGCAGCCTCTGGTAACTTACACAGCTTTTAGTGCACTAAGGTGTTGTCATTTTTACTGTTTTCATTGCTGTTTTACTCCTTTATAAGCTTCTTTGTGTTTTATCTTTTGATAGATGTTGGTAGCTTTCCCCCATTTTGTGCATCAGAGCCTCTTGAAACATAAATCTGCTGATTTAGAAGATATAGAGATATTATGATAGGATTAAGAGCACTCTTTTCCACCTAATACAATCATTCATTAAAATACTTTTTCATTAAATTACAAACTGTATGTTGCTGACTTTTATCATTTGTTAATTTCAGTTTCTGCAACCTAAGTCTTCATTGACTGTATTATTAAAATGTGTTCATGAAGGTTATGGTGGGTTGTATTGTGGATGTGACATTAGAAGACTACAAACACCTCAGGAAGAAAGAACTTAAACCTTGAATAAATGAATCTGTATATGACATTACACCTAAAGGAGAGTGAAACACAGCCTCAAACATACTCTTAAATAAGCATACCTGAGACTTTCGATCAGTATCTGAGCAAAAAGGGTTTGCAAAACACTAATAGGCACAGTATTTCCTGCAGTGAATTATGCCTGTTGACTACTATGAGTAAGGACTTTGTCTAGTATTAAGCGTTAGCAGGATTGGGCCTAACCTGGCTCCTCACGGTAGAAAAGCATGCCTGCTGCAAGCCACTAGCTGTCAAAAATGAGTAACCTGCCAGCATATGGGTGAGGTTTGGCTCTTCTGTGCAACAAGGAATTCAGAGGACATTGCTATTTTTTGACAGTGGAAGGGAACCAGATCAGGTTTTAACTTGACTGCAAATTAAGAGCTCACTGGGCATAAGAAGAATACTCCTGCAAACAGCAAATAGACTGAGCAAGAAGAAGTGTGTGCCTGATCTTGCAGGGAGCCTATTAATGGAGTCATTACAAAAAGTCATGTTCTGCTATTGGTGAAAATGTTGCCCATGACTCATGGGCTGTATCAGTACAGCATGTGGTTCTCTGCCCACAGCCAGCTTAGCCTGTGCGCTTGACTTCTGTGCAAGCGTTTAGCTTCCATTTAAAAATCAGCCTGTCTGCCCAGTTACTCTGCCTGTCTGCAATTACCCCCTGGCCAGCTCTCATGGGTTCGGGATAGCCAGGAGATAAATTGCTCCCATCCCTGCTACTGTGCAGTCTCACAGTCAGCAAAGTAGGTAGATCCAGCTGTTAAAGCCAGCTGTTGAAAACCACCTCTGATGCCTCCAGATGCCTGCAATATAGACTCCTTTTCTGGGAGTCTTGCCACAAGACTTGGCTCAGCCAGTGTTTCCTCCTTCTCGCCTGTTTTCTCCAGCTCAGCGCTGGAAATCCCCACTCAGTTCCCCTCTCCCCCAGCCCATGCCCCCGGGGCCAGCCTGCGCCCATCTACCCCGGGTGATACCTTCCACCCAACGTTGCTCTCAGCGTGGTCCACACTTCCCATGCAGCTGAGACTGCAAACTCGTGTGCATTTGCTCTGTGTGCGCGTGTTTGTGCAGTGCTGATCCATCCATCAAAAGGGAGCATGGGTGAACCAGGCTGGCCAGGAGCTGCAGAGACATGGATTTCATCAGACGTGAAGTCCTTACATCTGCTTATGCTCTATTGTCCTCTCCCATCTGTTTTCTTCACCACCTGGTCTTCTGGATGATGAGAAGGTCAGAGGCCCTCCCTGAACTCCATGTCTTTATGCATATCCATCTGTTATTGTTATAGCCATACAACCCACTTTCGATAAAGCTTGCTCTTGGTACTTCAGTATGGTCAACGTAAAATGTTGAGAATCTGTGAAGCTACCAAAAACTGGTAAGATTTAAATATAACAAGCATCCGTTCAGGTCATTTTGTTTGCCACATAGTTTCAAAGTGCTTGAGACACATTCTGATCATGTTTTCTATCTTAATCCTTAAGTCTTAAGAGCTAAAGACTTTTACAGAAAAAGAAAATGGATATTTTGGAACAAATCCCTTATTCCAATAGGGTAAGCTTTAAGAAAGTCACCAGTGACTCTGAGAAATGAAACAAAATACAAAATGTGGGGGGGTCTGATACATGGTAGCAAAACTTCAAAGCAAGTTCAACAGTCCTTTATTTGATGAATCTCTTAAAGCTTCAGACAAGAACTGATAAAATTGATATTCTTTTTTTCTCAGAAAGAGTAAAAATATTTATTATTTTTCTAGAGTAGAACTACTTTCTTTTGACTATTAGGTTTTTAAACCCTAAGTAAAAAAGAAAAAAAAACCCTAAAGCAAACTTAAAATGTAGAAAAGTCAAGTTAAACTTTTAAAATACAGACAAAAAGTTTGTTTGATGCAAAGTGCCTTTGATCAAAAATGTTTAGGGAAGCTTTGTTCCAGCTGGTAGCCAAGTAAAGCAGCCGTGCATTTGTTATTTCTGTTATGCTTCACAAGTTAAACTGGGCCCTGTTGTTGTCTTTATACAGTATAAGCACACCTGTATATGTAAAATGCTAGATAGTGTAGCAAAGTATTTGTGAAATGTTGCCGGTGATCTGGCATATGCAGAATGGATTGGGAATATGCAAAGTGATGATCATTATAATAATCTCCACATACTCATACCTGTGTTACTTTTATTAAATTTTCTTTCAAGTTTCACTATTCATTTCCACAGACACAAAGATAAGACCTGAGAAAGTATGAGCTGTCTGCCTACATTTATCTATGAAACCATGTCTTATTTGCTTTTTATGCTGGAGTGCGGGACCAAATGTGAGAGAAATATTGGCACGAACTGTATTTTTGTAAGAGTTTTAAACCTTTCAAGTTTACTTTTACCAAGTAGTCTTCCTCTGAGACACCTGTCTGAAACAGAGCAGAGACGCATGGAAGAGGACAAAAAGCCTGTGCATCTTCAACCTTGCTGAGGGTTATTGCACCTGTGTGCAAAGAAAGCCTGTGGCATGGGCAAGAACCTCAATGCTCCCAGAGCTGATTGCCCAACAGAGCTGGTGGTTACGGGAGGCCACAGACATGCTCTGTTGCAAGACACACTCTCCTCCCAAAGGCCTCCCTGCTGGTAATCTACTGCAGCTGATGGGAAAAGAGGAGTTTTCAAAATTGTCTGCTTAAGAAAATGTGAGAAAAAATGGTCAGCTTTTATTTATTTTTACTTAAAAAGGAAAATTTCAAAGAGGGATGAAACTGGTGATGGGTGAGGGCAGAGAAGCATCAATTTTACATGCAGTGGAGTGAGGGATGGGAGAGGACCAGGGACATGCATGGTCCTCTCCTACACCTTGCCCCATGGGGTTGCAAAAAATGGGAGAACTGGTTATAGGGTCAGTCAACAGACTGCTGGCCACCTCTAGTGGTTGCTGGGAGTTGCAGGTGATTCATACTTTCCAGAAACATGCTCTCGGTATGTCTGAAGGCGTTTGGCACAGACTATTTTACTCTCTGAAATCTGGGAAGGATCCAGCCTGCCTTGCTCAGGGATGCTTTAGCAGTGCTTCTTCTGAGCTGGGGCAGCCCTTACTTCGGTTTCTCCTCAGGTGAGAGGAGAAATAGTCATTAAAGTTACAGCACTCATGAGTTTTATGGGAATAAGAATGAATTCTCCAGCAAGCAGGAGAAGCATACCATTTCCACCCATTGCATTGCTTTTGGTGGAAACTCTGCAAACAGGTCTCAGTATGGAAACGGCAAGGTGGACAGACATCTGGAGACATGTACAATAAAGGAGAGCATTAATTTAAGAAATTCTGCCAGAGTACATCGACAAGACTGCACTTAAAAGAAAAAAAGAAAAAAGAAAAAAAAAAGCGAAAAGGAGTCCATTCCCAATCTATGGGAAAGTAGGATGGTCTGAAAGGAATTGTCAACTTTGGTGAGAAAGAGAGCTGCACACAAGAAAAATGTAACTTTAAAATACACAACCACATGATGTCGGGTATGCTTAATGGAGGGAAGGACTATATTAATCTGTTTGAATTGCTAATTGGGGATTTAGTTGGCTAGATTAGGGGTTATAAGATTAAGGCTTTTATTCTGTGTTTTTGTTCTTTTCCAAAGGTAGGAATCCTCTATAGATCCCCGCTCTTGGGAATCTAATGCCCTCAAATGCACAACTCGGCAGCCGACGAGCAAGCTGATAAAGCATTCCTTGCAGATACTTAATGGGTACAGTCTGTATCTCCGTCTACATCTTTCTGTCTGCCTATCTTTTTTTTTTTTTTCCTCCTTAGCATGCTTGGAGAAAGGTAAGCAAACAAAACAAACTAACAGAACTACCTCTTCCCTTCATATTTATAGTTGATTTTCCAGAAGTAATTTCCATTTATGGAAATAAGTCTCTAAATTTCTCCTGTTTCAAGGTTTAAGATCCCTATTTTATTTCAAGTCACTTCAGCTGAATAGGACAAAATGGAAAGAGGCCCTCAGGACTCTACACATTTTGCATTACAGCTGTACATCAAAACACGCTGGACTCCTTAGAGGATGAGGCAGCTTTGTGCAAGGCAGGTCTGACATGGCAGGACGCTTCCCGTCTTGCCAGATCAACTCCATCACTCGCTACGTTCCTTTCTTGGGCACAGATACCAGAGTTCACGGGAGGAAGTACAGTTTACATTACTCTCCAAAAACTACAAGTCCTCACCACGCTTGTTGCAGTACAATAACTGAAATAATAATAAGGATGTGGTGCAAAGGAGAGCCTTTATTTTTTAAGACAGCAAGTGGCTGTTGTGTGTTGTAAGGTTGCTTGGCTTTGTGCAAAGGGAAGCTGTGAGGTTGTGTTATTTGCACAGCTTCCAGTGGAGAGCTATGACATTCTGAAATCATTGACTCACTCTTTAAAAAGGCAAATACAATAAAAATGTATTATGTAGTAAAATGATTACAAATGTCTTGAGTTTTAAAGCATATACAGAAACCCTCTTCAGAAATCTTGTTGCAATAATTTCCTGTATTTCCCCCAAAGTCATGGCAACATATCTTCCCAATTTTCTGCTGCAGAAACGTCAGAATAGACATTTTAATCACTCAAGGAAAACCACTGCAACTTCTGTTTGCTGAAACTGAGGTAAGTGTCCTCAGCCAGAAGGCAAAAAAAAAATTCTTCAAGTAGTTTTTTATTTACTCTCACAGGGAGCTTCTCTGCTGGATACAAACAACTGCCAAACTCATTTGTATCTTGCTGCTTGTGTACTTAAATTCCCCAGTGGTTTGCAACTGTTTGAAAAATTGTGACCATTCTTATATAGGTAGCGTACTCCTGACTCCCAAATTGCCTGTTTACACCCGTTTTGCACCTGTAAGAATGGTTATCTATGGTGCAACTGTAATTATGAACTGGATTTAAGATGTTAGCAAAGCTGTGTCTCATATTTTTCCTACAGGGTCCAAAATCTTTATTCTCTGTTGTGTGGGCATTTTCCTGCCCTGATCAGAGCCTTAATGAATTCAGAAAAGGACAAGAAATGCTCAGGGATGCACCAAGCTTTTATAGTAGATCAGGGACCCAGCAGGTCATGGCAACCTTCCCACTTTTAATGGGATAAATCTCATAGGAAATTTTGCGTAAAATTCATTGTCAAAACAGTGCCAAGTCAGATCCTTCCGTTATAACAGAAGAACCAAAATATGGCTCTGCAGGGAGCTAAAAGCACAAGAGCAGATGATGCTGCTGTGTGGCTAGAAGTACCGCATGATGCGGTGAAGAGCTGAGAGGGGTGTTTTTGAGAAATTATTGTTGAAAACATTGTACATAAAACAAGAGTGGAGAGAATTCAAGAAAGTTTTGGGCATGAGGGGTAAAACATAGATGAAGCTGATAAACAGTTCCAGAGCTGGTGACAGCAAGAGGAGAATTCTTGAGTGAGAAAGAGTTTCAAATCCATTCGCTGATCAGGCGTTTTGGATTTAGAGGCTCTAATAAGTTACAACACAGGTGACCTCCTTTTGCAGTATGCTTTATCTCCACAACATGTCCACCTTGGTGAGATGGAGTTTGTGCTTCCTGAAGACTGAAAGAAGAATTGCCGCATTTCTACTCAGCCAAATGAGCTGTGCTGGGGAGAATCAAATTGCTACTTCTAGAAGACACTTGTCTTCACTGATCCAAATTTTAAAGCGTCTTATAGAATTCACTCATCACCCTACATCTGTCCCCTTGTCAGTTGGGCTTGATCAGTATTTCTCGGTTCCTTTGTAGAGATTTAAAAGCTTCCCATTCTTCCTTTGAAATGTGGGAATAAATCGCATATTGGGTTTTGCAAAGTGAGTGAACGGCCCCTTTCAACTAGTCAGCAAAAAGTTTCAATAGAGGAATTAAGGCCGATGGAGGAGGAAATGTGATTCTGGGCTTAAAAGTTGTTTTTGGTGCAGACTTCTAGAAACCTAGTGCATACATTCATTGTGTGAGTAATAATGGAAAAGAAATGTCTTAAACAAATACCTTTTGTAGGATAAGTTTAATGCCACAATCATATTACTTGGGTTGACTGCAGAAATGGGAATGCAAATGATAAACCTTTCCCAACAACACTAATCTGAGAGGAGCTCTCCGGGAAGAATAGCATCTGAAATATTGTACACAATGAAATATTGTGTCCTTCCCTACCCCCAAGGTTGAGGTCTTCTTCCCCTCTTCAGGCAAGTGGCACTAGTCGGATTACAGTGCAATCATAACAACTAAAGATGGAAAAAGCTATTGGGCCATTTAATCTCTTCCCCTGCCAGTAGAGGATTACTCCTGAAGCATGTTCTTCAATGCCTTGTCCAGTTCTGGGTGACTGGAGCAATAGGCTTCCATCATTTTTTAGGGAGATTATCTTTTAGATAAGACCTTAACAACCTATGTCCTAACTACTCTGCACGAATCCTCAGAGCTAGATTCCTCAAAGTTAGGCTTAAATATAGCTGTGTGCATGCATTTGCCTGGACTTATTTTTAAAATCTGACTTAGGGCTGTCATACCAATTTTGATTAAAGTAAGTAACAGTTCTTTGGCCAAAACTCCCTTCACCCCCACATCTGTATTACATGCAAAGAAACTATTTCGCCATTTGCTTTCAGTCCACATGTAAATACATATCAGAGGTTCTTCTGCAAGTTTTTAATTTGTAAAGAACTTAAGGATCTTTAAAATCCATGAATGGAGTAGTTTGATGAAAAATTACTATATAGTTCATCTGGCATTATTTTGTCTTTTAAAGACCCTTAGATAAATCCCAGTTTATCTATTGAATCATAAGTCATTTTTTTTATTATTCTGTCTATGTGTTCAGATTTTTTTTGCATTAAGACTTTTTCTGTTATTTTGTCAGGGACTCACAGTTTGCTTACCAAATTATAATTGTAAGGTTATCGCTATTTTTAAATATAAAGTTTGGTAAGACATTTTGTTTTCCTACTCCTTTAATGCACTTCCTCCATATTATTATTGCTGGTGTACATATTATACATTATATACTGATGTATATATTATTACAGGATAATGTACATTATCCTATACATACACTCTTGTATGTGTAGGAATGCATGTAGGGCCAACAATGTCCCAACTGCTCTATTTTGGTTTAAAGCAAGTGCCCAGAGAACCCCAATTCTGCAAACCTTAGAAGCTTGCTTTACTTTGAAGAGAACAACAACATCTGTAATATAATATACAATGAAATAATGGCTCCTTTCTCCCCTAATGAAGAGGGGTCAGGTCTTCCTGCCTTCCTCAGGCAATGGAGCAATTGGACTATTAGCAAATTATAATAATGAAAATAGAGGAAAAAAGTTAATTTAAGTATAAACTGTCATGTACTTAAGCTTGTAGACATGTAGGATCCGGATGTAAATTGATACTAAACTGTCGAAGATTTGATGAAAGAAAAAGGTGTTCGATACTCAGATTTAACAGGAATCTTTCATGATGTTTGTGTTTTTTGCATCTGGATCTGTTGATATTTATTAGAAAAGAGGACTAGCCCTTTTTGTTCCTATAATAGAAATTATATTTAAAGGAGGATTCAAAGGGACAAGTGAAATATGATTGTGATTTAGATTGCGCAGGCAGCTTCCCACAGACATCCTGCCAGAGAAGAAGGTCATATGGGATCACGGTAGAAGGATGTCAACAAACTGTGATGATCTTGCCTGTTGAGTGGCCAAAGCTATGTAAGAAGGAGAAAAAGGATGAAAAATGCAAGGTCAGTAGCAAGTCAATTGGACAAATGATTTTTTTTAAATTTTTTTTTTTCTGAAAGGGAAGAGGAAACTATGCATGAGGATGAAAGTGATCACAGGTCTTCTCTAATCATTAGCTAAGTTGAATATAGTTTGTCCATGCTGATTCTGGTGCATTAGTTAATTTCTTTGACATTGTAGAACATTCATGAGCTTTATCTGATGATTCAAATATTTACAAACTTTCACCTAAATCTTCAATAATTTTTTGTCATTAAACATGAAAAAAGTCTAAAATACTTTTCACAATTTTTCATCGTTAAACATCCATTTATCTAATACAGAGTCTATTGTTAAAAGAAGTCCGAGGTATTTGTGCAACATCACAGAAATTTCAGACAGCTGAAGTCCCCTTTGTAGTGTTGAATGTAACAATTTTCAAATGCCAAAAACCAAGAGGAACAGGAAAATGGGTGCCAGTGATAGGCAGGACTGATTGATTTCATTACAAGCTGCTAAGACAGTCTAAACACTTGTGTGTACAAGCTAGATATACAGTAGTAAATAAATGGGAGTTTTCCTTGGCCCGGAGGCCAGCTGGCGTGGTCTGGCATGGCTCAAACCCATGCGGCTTAATTTTCTCCATCCCCCAGAAGAGTTGCTGCATCCCCTGCTGCTTATTGGCAGTGGTCCCCAGTCTACACCAACCCCTGAACTATGCCCAGACCTTGTCAAGTAAAAACAAGACACTTGGCACAGGTCAAAACTGTGCCACGTGCCAAGCCAGCAGCTTCCCAGCATGGGTGATTGCTGGCCAGAGTGCAGGCGTCTCTCCTGGTCCTGCTTCGCTTTCCAAAGCAGGCTGCAGTCCTACGTGCCCAGCCTCATGTTAAGCCGTACGTGCACAATTTTATTGATTGTAAAACTATAAAAGAATAAATAATTTGGTTGCTTTTTTTTTTTTTTTTTTTTTTTTTTGAAGCTGTGAAAACTTTAGAGGTATTCCTGACATAAGGTAATAGATAGTAGGGATATTGAGGAGAGCAAGCAATGTATATAAATGATGCAAGAGATGCTTTGCTTTCGCTATGTAAATAGAAAGAGAAATGCAATGAAAATCACATTAAAGCAAAAAAAGCTGGACCTAGTTTCTCTATTCCTACATTGTATCTTCCAGGAGAAAATGTTCCCAGGAATGTTAATACTTTTTTCTCAAATCTGCTTGGAAATACTTAGCAGGTCTGATTAAGTGAAAGATAAATTTAGTTATCCCCATAGCTGGTTTGATCTCAATTACATTTTTCGATTGGTTAATTGTAATTGCCATTTTTATTTTATTGTATCTCTAATTGGTGCAAAGTTTCTTTTAATTTAGTGGCATCTAACTTACCTTGCAGTGTGTTTTGGTTCTAAGCAATTTCAGTCTTAAGCATACTTAATTCCCTTCTGAGATCCTCCATCACTAACAACACAAGATCAAATAACCAACTAATTAAAATTTATGTCCATCTTCTATTGAAGTCATCATTCATATCCCCTTGAGTAGGTGATTTCTGACTGTGTGATCCCACAGGAATATTTTTATGTCTACAGTAATATGTGAGTGTGGAAATGTGGAGTTTATTCTGTTTCATTCCTGTGTAAATGGAAAAGGTTTCAATTAAAGGGTTAGTATTATTTTTTTCCCATCTTTCAGATATACTGTGCAAAGATTTAGCTAAATTTACCTTTCTGCAAGGAAACAGTGTAAAGTTCTGTGTATATAATTTTCTCATTGAAAAGGTACATCAGATAAAATAAACTTCATCTTTCAAGAGCCACCTTTTTTCTGTTATTTTCTTGTAGGCACAAATGTTTCACTGGAAATAGGGGTGCAAACCCTTTCTGAGCAGTCAGTATGCATCTGAACGTGTCATTTGGGGTGTTGGGTGAGTGGTCATCTCTTCCGTGGGTGAGCCTTAGCTTGTACTTAACAACAACCTTACCTCCCTGGATATATCTACATTTGCAAATGAAGCAGGGCTGGGACTCGGGCTCAGACTAGACTAGCAGTTCTCCATCATCTGTGCTGTTTCATTGCACATTGGCACCCCACTAGACATTTCCTAGCCCCCATCGGGGATGGCATGTGCCCATGGCCGTTCCCAGGAGGCAGTACAAGTGGGACTGCAAACTTTCTGGCTCACTCTGCCTTATACACAGTACTCCAGCACTATCCCAGAAGGGTTTGTACCCTCAAGTGCACACTCACATGCCATTGTCTGCTGCAAACAATTCTTTCCAAAGGCTTCATGCTATGAAAACACCATCCTGATGGGCAGCAACGCAGCCCTCGCATAATTTCAAAAACATGGAACTTCTCCACACACAAAGGATGATCACTATGTCTTAAGGCCCCCATTGGCAGCACCATACAGTCCAGAAGAAATGCAAGACCAAGTGCTGTGCAACATGGATTTCACCAAGTTGTGTCATTTGGTCTTAGGCCTGTTTTATTTAGCATGAATTGCAACATTTCTTTAGCAATACAGATTCAGCTTAAGACAACCTTTATGAACTCTGTTTTCTACATGAAGACAAGGAGGGGGAATGGTCCTTCCTCTCTATGGTGCACCCACTGAGTCCTTGCTTCTCCTTTCTCCAAGGTGGAGGAAGCCATCTGAGAACAGCTCTACAAATGAACTGACCTCTAAATGGAAAACCACAGCACTGCAGAGGTGCCTCCTGTCAGGGAGAAATGCTGATTACTGTGGAAAGAAATTAGAACAGGATTTGGACCAAAGTGAGTGTCTAAGAAAGCAGTTGCACATGCAAAAGTGGTTAAAATAAAGCAAAGGGAATTGTGGTTTCCTGATAAACTGGGTCTTCAAAAGTTTTTTTGAGCTAAAATTAAGTCTGATGGTGTTTTCAGCACTATTATTTATGCCACTCTGTGGTTTATTTACTTTTATTTAGATGCTTTCAATGTTTTTTATGCTGCATTTCTACTGAGTCAGGTTCATTTTTTAGCACATCCAGTTGATGAGAAGTCTTTCCACCCAGGACAATTCCCAAGTACGCAGCGTCCTCAGTCCCAACAAAATAATAAAAAGTTACTGTGGGACTGTGTGGGTCCTGGAGAAAGCATGCACTGCTGGTTAGTGGTGCTCATGGTAGCGAGATAGTATCAAATTCTGATTCATAGTCTTCATAGACAAGTCTCTCACTGATGATCCAGTATATGCTACTGAGGTCAGAAACCTGGGAGAGGGATGTGTCCTCAAGCTATGCAGTAGGTGTGGGAGAGCCAAGCACAACACCTCTTCTCAGTCAGGACAAGCACCTTCACAGGGAGAATGAAGGCATCCTAACATAAAGGTCCAAAATAGATTAAATTATTTCCATCTGGAAGTAGGACTACAAAGTCATGTTGACTACCTTCTAGACACTGAAGTTAGGTGACACAAATCTGGCCCTTAATACCTTGCCTACACATTGCTGTTGGTGCTCTGCACTGCACTGGTTTCCTCCTGATGGTGTGTTTGCTTTAGCACAGCTCAGTACACCAGGAAAATGCACCCAGCTGCCCTGGGGAGTGCTTCAGAGACCGGACACCACCCATAGAGCTTTCATATCTCTGGGCTGAGGAGGTCACACACCTCCACATGTGGCTGTGGACATGCGATGCAGCCTCTGGTATGGGGTAGGAAGGAGGGGTGGTGGGCTTGGCCGCTCAGGGGCTAGTGCTGCACCCCATGTCCAAATGAAAGTGCTGAACAACACTAAAGTCCTTCCCTCTCAGATGAATCCACACATGCTAAACCTGGCAAAACCCTCAAAGCTGAAACAGAGAAAGGAGTGGTTTTGCCAGAGGTCTTGCATCAGAACAGTGGAGAGATAAAATACTGTGCTCTTGGTCCCACTGCCACGTGCTGTTTTCTTCATGGTCTCTGAACTGAAAGGAGGGGAAATGTGCTTTAGCTCCTCATGGATCTGCTCCCGCTTGCTGCTGTCTTTTGGGTCTCAGCCTGGGCCGCTGCTCAGATTCCCCAGGGCAGCAGAGAAGGGACCTGCAGATGTAACCAAAGAGTGTGAGGAACAGACACTAGCAGTGGGCTTGTCTCCATTGCAGGCAGACTTGGCCAGTTACAAAGAAGTTGCAAGGGCTTGAAGCTCATCTGACCCCACAGGCTTTTAATGCAAGGATTTCCAGCACTAATGGCAGAGAAAAAGGTAGGAGGATCTTTGTCTGTGAGCAGTTTAGAAGAAATAACTTACAGTGGTGATTGCTAGTCATCTCCTTCCCAAGCATGCCAGTTTTGTTCAGAAATTACTGTGGGATTGATGGAATTTAGGCAGGAGGATATGACTGAATGCTTCTAACAGGAGAGAGAGGACGACAAATACCATGTAGTGGTCCTAGGGACGTATTTCTCCTCTGGCCTCCTGTGTGGGGCCATAATTAGAGATCTGATTTACCATTATTGCATGATTTATTTCCTTCAGTTCTTGCTTCCACCAAGTCTAATAGATTTCTCATGTTATTAGATAACCCTCTCTGTGAGCTGTTGTATAGATAATGGTTTCGTGCCCCAGACCCAGAGCTTTAATTTTCACGAGTGCACTTAAAAAAAACAATCAGGCAATGAGTTATTAGTGAAGTTATTAGTCTCAATTGTGTCACCATTAAATAATTTGGTCGCTTTTTTAGCTACAAGAGCAATCGGTTGAGTGTCCTCCTGGTCTCCCGGCTGTGGAATGAGCCCGATGATACCTTCATTATCCCATCAGAAGGGCTGACAGCACGCGGGTGCCAGCGCTTATTTGGCCTGACATGTCCAAGGCTCAAGTTTAGCACTTGTACTTAGCCAGTACTTACATCCTGTAGAGTTCAATGGAATTAAAGTGGATGCTTTGTTAAGTAGAAATGTATTAAAGTGCTTGCTTCATTTTAAGGAAAAGCAGGAGTGCTTTATGGCATTTTGGGTGGTGAGCGTGTGGATCCATTTCTTCAACCACAGCAGGTCCTGAGAAAAGCCACTCCCAGCTATTGGCATGGACTTTTTAATTTTGAAATTGTATATCAAGTTACCTGAGCTTTGGGAGCCTGATAGTATCAGGGCTAGAGTCCACTGTGAAGTGAAGGGCATTTGATGCGTAATGGATGTCGTTCAGCAGCAGGGCGAATCGGGGTCTTAAGCTTTTACTGCATCCTGCAACGTGAAAGTGGAGAAGTCCGAGTTTTATTTAGCTCCATAAAATATTTAACCTCAACAGTGATGGAGTTGATAAAAATCTGTATTTTGTAAAAAGCTTTTGTTTCAAGCCTATCCTTTTTATGATTAGCCTGTACATTCTCAGAAAAAAAAGCAATATCTATTATTACCAGAGAATGATCCAATAAGTGTCTTGGGTATTTCTGCCAAACTTCTGTGCAGGTTCCTAATGAGGGAGATATTAAGTTAAAATCAATGTGGGAGTAGTTCTTGTAGACCAGGGGAAAGTGTGTCATTATTTTTGCTGGCCAAATATAGTATCATCATCCATTAACTCCCTAGCTGAAAAATATCCTCCATCTCACTGGGATGCTGATCAAGTCATGTTCTTGTATATGATTTCTCTTAAGACATGCCTAGCATGTATTTTAGCAGGAAGAATTATAGCAGGAGAATCTTAAAGCACTGAGAAATTTTGTGTTCCTAAATTTTACCTGTATCCTACCAATCTCCAAAAATAAAAAGGAAAAAAGCCATGGCATCAAAACCCATTTGGTGTGGGCTACAGGTTGTAATTTAACCCAAATAGACCATTCTAAAAATTTGAAACCTAAACTAGCAGAGTTATCTGGGAAGGTAGATCCAGACTCTCAAGAAACATATGTGTTGGTTTTGCGTGGCAAGGTTTTGGTAGCGGGGAGGGCTACAGGGGTGGCTTCTGTGAGAAGCTGCTAGAAGCTTCCCCTGTGTCTGACAGAGCCAATGCCAGCCGGCTCCAAGACGGACCCGCCGCTGGCCAAGGCCAAGCCCATCAGTGCCTCTGTGATAACATATTTAAGAAAGAGAAAACTAGTTAGAGAGAGCTTTTGCAGCCGGAGAGAGGAGTGAGAAGATGTAAGAAACTCTGCAGACACCAAGGTCAGTGCAGAAGGAGGGGGAGGAGGTGCTCCAGGCACCGGAGCAGAGATCCCCCTGCAGCCCGTGGTGAAGACCATGGTGAAGCAGGCTGTCCCCCTGCAGCCCATGGAGGACCCCATGCCAGAGCAGGTGGAGGCACCTGAAGGAGGCTGTGGCCCCGTGGGAAGCCCACGCTGGAGCAAGCTCCTGGCAGGACCTGTGGATCCGTGGAGAGAGGAGCCCACGCCAGAGCAGGTTTGCTGACAGGACTTGTGACCCCGTGGGGGACCCATGCTGGAGCAGTTTGCTCCTGAAGGTCTGCACCCCGTGGGAGAGACCCACGCTGGAGCAGTTCAAGAAGGACTGTCTCCCGTGAGAGGGACCCCACGCTGGAGCAGGGGAACGATGAGAGAAGTCCTCCCCCTGAGGATGAAGAAGCGGCCGAAACACCGTGTGATGAATTGACCATAACCCCTACTCCCCGTCCCCCTGTGCCGCTGAGGGGGGCGGAGGTTGAAGCCGGGAGTGAAGTTGAGCCCGGGAAGATGGGAGGGGTGGGGGGAGGTGTTTTAAGATTTGGGTTTATTTCTCATTCCTCTACTCTGTTTTGCTTAGTAACAAATAAGATGAATTCCCTCTCTAAGTTCGGTCTGTTTTGCTCGTGATGATAATTAGAGAATGATCTCTCCCTGTCCTTATCTCGACCCGTAAGGTTTTTTTTTTTTTTTCATTGTACCTTTTCTCCCCTGTCTAATGAAAGAGGGGAGTGATAGAGCGGCTCTGGTGGGCACCTGGCCCTCAGCCAGGGTCAACCCACCACACATAACAAGTCTGAAAGTACAAGAAACAAATAATCATCACGAGGAAATTCAGGTTCTGGTGTTCAAATAAGTTAAAGCTATGAAAAGACAGTATAATCCATGACATATATGCTTTTAAGGAGCTGATGTTCAAACTAGAGCTAGATAATTTTTTGTCTGAATATTTTGTATCTTCAAAATACAGTTTGGGATTGTCTGAAATTATTGATGGATTTGGGTTAAACAAAGTGAATAATTTTGACTGAAAAAAAATAATTTCAAAAGCATATTTCAGTTCTGCATTAAATAAAATTCCTTATGGGTACTATCTATGCTCTGAAGTAAGAATTTAAAATAATTGCTCAAGAAAACTATTACAACAGAGTCCCTCCTCTCTTTCCCTCCTCTCTTCTAGATTAATGTCACAGTCTTTGTTTTTATGTTCCTAGTTTGGCCACACAACTGAAAACACAGTTACTTACCCAGCTCCGTACTTGCTTACATCGAATATAGAAATGCTATTGACAAATTCATCTCATTGAGCGTCTTTAAAGCAAGATATCTCAAATCTAAATCTTCTGCTCACTTCAGGTATAGGAGGAATCACTGAAAGAGGCAAAAGATCTCTAACCTTAAGGGAGAGGTAGCCCATAAAATCTATTTTGTTTGGTATTTTCTGATGTTAAGATCATCACCCATATTACGGACTTCTCAGGGAAAATAGTAAAATGTTCTTCAGGAACATTTCATTTAACATAAAACCGATGCGGCTATTTGGAAAGGCCACGACAAGTTATAAGAAGAGCATTTGGAAGACGTGCTGGTTGAGGGTGCGTGGGAGCAGCCCTGCTGCGGAGCTGCGTTCAGCTGTGGTCAGCAGCAGCGTGGGGGACACGGGGCACCAGGCTCTGCCAGTGGGAGATGCCAAGCCCCAGACCCTTCTCTCTGCCCTCATACAAGCTCCTTGGGGAAGTGTCTCTGGCAGCTACCAGAGGGTCTGTCCTGAAGGGACCTTCCCACGTGCCTGGCAGTGGGTGCCACCAGGTTTTGCAGCAGCTCCTGAGGGGTGCTGCCAGAAAGGGCTTCCCTACCCAGGGAAGGGGGCCTGGGGTGCATGGGGCAGCCCTGTACAGCAAAGGTAATCCCCGCTCTCATTAACCCCCTTGTTTGATAATGATCCACTAATGGAGAGAATTAAAGTTGGCAGCCTTTGCCTTGCAGCTGTTCTCCACTCCCTCCCGCTGAAAACAGGCTTTGTGGGAGCTGGTCTGCCATCAGGATGTGCTCCTTCCCTTAGGCTCTGCCTCCTTCTTGCATCACACAGTGCTAGCCCGGTGGTTGTCTGCATGGCTGAGGCACCCAAATGGCTGCATTTATCTATTTCAGTGTTGATAGAAGTCAGGCAGACTAATTTCGAAGTTTGGATGTCTCAGAGTTTCTGCCAGAAAATTAAGTCTACTATGAACTTTACATTGCATGCTACTAGAATTGCTTAAATTTCTGTTAAATCTTTGTCATTTTTTTTTCCCTTAGCAGGTTACATGACTTTTGGAAAAGTCCTTTAAGTCATATTATAACATTATAAATCACCTGCTGAACGACCAGGATTCAAGGTGGTTGATTCCTCACAATTTCTGCAAGATCAAAGGTATGGCTGTCCTCCAAAAGCTGTGATGCTTCACATCAAAGTTCACAATGAAAACTATCTCAATTTTCCTCTTCTGCTTTTGGATTTTACTTCATGACAATAACATTTCAACTGGCATGTTCAGCCTTCATTCGTGAGAGGACGTGGCTGTGCTCGTTAGCATGGCAAATGCAAAACCAAATGGAGCAACCCTGATTTGAAATCTTCTGTTCCTTGAGTTTGTGAGTCTGTTTAAAAAGGCGAACGTCTTTAGCACTGCTATAAATATCCTTTTGGTAAATGCCCTGAGTATCTTTCAATCCATGCTGATCCTTGTAATCACAGCCGTATTGTTCTGGGCATGTCATTGAAAATGCTTTTGACAGAACAAATGATGATCACCTGTGCTAGAGTTTGTAAAAAGCCTAAGATCCAATCTGCTATTTCATCAAGAAAAAACAACATTCAGTTCATTTCTTTCTCTCTTTCATGTGCAATGCTTTTCACTGGGACACACTGTTTTTTTACTACCTTTTTTTATTCTTCTTCTTCATGAGCCTCACAAAACAAATAACTGGTGGGAAGTTCATAAAGGAATTGCTTTTACTTGCTTCAGGTGCTGACGGCCTGGTGTGGCTTGTTACGTTGGGGGTTTTTTCTTGAAACAGTCAAAAAAAGTTTAGAGACTGGACTCTGCTTTGCTTGAAAGTAAGAGTTCTGCAGATGTGCGATGGCTGATATTTCTGTACCTATCCTTGTACGGCAGAACTAGACTTTAAAGTGTCTGAAGTTGGTATATTCAGAGAATATCAGTCATAAATACTTTTATGTCTGACTCATTTAAGCTGGAGCTGTAACTTTCACATTGCCATGTGCCTTTATATTATTGAAGTTTAAAGGAATTCCTTTCGAAGCCTAATGTTTGGCTCATGATGAAAGAAAATCAAACAGCTTATTCGGAGTTACGTTAAATAATTACATGTGTAACCCTTTAAATGCTAGATATGCAAATAAAGTGTTATACAGTCACTTATATAGCAAAGTCTTAATGCCAAATTCCCCCTGTCTATCCTCCCTCCCTGATCCCATTCCTGTTTCTTCTTCTGAAGTTATCTGAAACAGAAATTGCCCCTAGCAAAAATGGTTTGATTAGATGAAATACAATTTAATTCCTGAAAAAAATGTCCATAGCAAAAGACCCAGTTCTGTACCCAATATTATTGCTGACATCATTGGAAATTCAACTGAACTGAAGGCTCACAGGATTATTCCGTTTCTCATGGTACCTGCTGTGACCCTTGGTACTGCAGACTTTTCCAGGTGGGAAAAGGTACATCGGAGTCACAGATAGACCTATGCTGCTAAATAGTCACAGATCCCAAAAGGCAACTGCTGCTGTTTGTCTCACTGAAATGGGCACGCCAGTGGAGATTTCAGAAGGTATTCAGAAGGCATGATGCTGAACCTGGGCAGGGACACTTGTACCTGTGCAAAATATATATGAATTCAGCAGCTATACTTAACCTATATTAGACCTTTCTTGTGTTAGCTGACCTAGCAATGCTGATGTTATTTCAAACTTTTGCATAGAAGAAGGAGCTAAAAACTTAAGTCCTGCAAAGGATCTAGGCCTAGAAGAGTCATCCAAGGTGATTTAGGAATTGCTTAGATTTATGTCCTCTGCTCTGACCCCTCTTAAGGTTAATACACAGGATTATCTATTTAGGATCCGTCATTTCACTCAAACCATTAAAAAAGGGAGAGTCACACTACAGAGGGACACATTTTCAAAATATTATGAAGCATCTTTTATGAGATCTTGTTTGTATGCTAAATTTTACTAACTTAATCGCTGTCTGCAACTAAAGAGAATCAGAAAAAATTGCCTTTTTTCATGGTTTCAAATACTTCAAGGAGAACAGTGAGCTTCATTGTTTAAGAGAATTTTTGGCTTCTTCATTTCCCTGAACCAGGAAAATTTGTTGTCAAAATATGTGAGCAAATATCATAAAGACTGGGACAAGGAGCAAAATTTTCTCTAATCTCAGAGAAGATTGAGTTTAAAATCTGGGCTATGATTCAGATCAGGTATTGTTTGTTTGTTTGTTTGTTTATATCTTTTTTTTTCCTTTCTGTTTATTTGATCCAAAATAATTTCTCCTTACAAAGACTTTTTTTCTGGCAAAACTCCATCTGTCTTCAGTTTGGTTTGCTGGAGCTTGTGTTTACGTACCACAAAAAATGTCTGTCTTCACTGAAAGCTGTGCCAGAATAAAAACTGCAATGTTTGACCTTTACGTACAAGACCAGGGATGGGCATGAACTAGTTCTGATCAAATGTAGAAAGAAGTTTTGGCCTTACATAATTTTAAGAACACTTAAATGTACCAGTATGTATTTTTGTATTTTTCCTATTTTTAAAACATTTGGAAAAAGAATAAAAAAGGTAGGGAGAACTGTATTTCTGAGCCACAAACAAAACTGTAGCACTGTGAGAACTAGAAATGAACAAATGTATTTTTAGGTGCCTGTTACCACAATGCTACTCTTTTTGTTTAGATCACACAAATATGAGCATTGCTTAACTTTGTCATTCACTTTCTAAATATTTTACAAAAGGGAATAAACCATGTTCATTTTTTGACAGAGTGCTGTTGCATGCAAGGGCACTCACAGTTTGTTTATAGCATACCAAAAGCATTCTGTTAATGAAACATTTCAAGGCTAATGAACCAAAACTTTGCACCAAACAGACAGCGGCTGCAAACGCTTTCTTGTCTGCGTTTGTCGGAGTTCACGTTTCAGCTGTGCTCTCTGCTCCACCCACTCTGCGCCACTGCAGATAAAACAACATCTTGGATTGACAAGTCAAGTTTGCAAGATTAGCTTTCTATGAAAAAGCTGTAGCAAGTCATGCCGTTAACTCTTTTGAGGCAAATACACTCATGCTTTTTGGGCAAATCAGCTACCGCTGGGCAGCCAAGCTGCTGTCCTGTTCCCTTAGAGTTTTAATGTCCTATTGATGAGCCTGGCATGTGGTCCATAAGGAATAATGAGAAAGTACCATTTGCATTTTCAAGTGTATAGTATGCAGTAATGGTCTAGTGGTTCTGACTGTATAAAATCCACAGCTGGCTTTTGGGAAGATGGTTAGCTGGGCAATGCTGATACAATTTCAAGACCTTTCACTACGTCCTGAGGATCTAACTTATTTGGGAGGAAATGTTTTATGGTGGCCACTTCCAAACTGAGTCGTGATCAAAGCAATCCAAGGTCTTCATCTTGCAAGTCTGTAAGCAGCGAAGTAAACGTCCATGGCAAAATCATGATCCAAGGCTAAGTGTTCAAGGCACTACTCTGGGGATCTATGTTCACTTCTGCTCTGTCTCTTTTTTTTTCTTTTGGCCTCAGGTAAAGTACATTTACAAGACTTTTTCTAGCTGTGCATTTGCACAGTATCTGGCAAAGGCCCTACTCGGATTTGGGACCCCCAGGCAACACCCCGAGTATGCAAGCTGTATCATCAATCAGTCTGGACCAATCTTCTGCACTGAGCAGAAGTAAGGTTTCAACCAGTCACCTTGCAAACGCATAGAGTAAGAAAAAAGTGTGAGCAGAGAATGGGTAGGTGTGGAGAGAGAGATTATTCTAAATCTTTTATGATTCATGGTGAAGATAACCACAGAGTCATGGTTGCACCTAATTCTATCAGCAGCCAAAAGCGCCCTGATGCTGTGAAAGTCCTGTGAATGCAGGATCAGGTTTGCGTTGTTGCTGCTGCTCATCTCAGGTCATCATCCCTGCAGTGTTCCTCACCCGGGCTGTTGTCAGGAATCCAATCCATCTTGTTTAGAAGGGAAACTCCTTTGTATGTGAACCCAAAAACACATGTATTAACACAAACAATTGCTTATTTTGATGAATGTATGGTCAGTAATGTGATCTAGAGCAAATACTCCAAGGAATTTGTCGTTGAAATCCTGGTATTTCATTGCTGTCCCTGTTGTTCACACAAGTCAATGGATTGGCTGCTTCAGAAGAAGGCAGAGACATACACCAGGTATTTTAGAAAATGCTTTTTGAACAGGGTCTTCTGTATCAATGGGCTGTCCTAGCAGCTTGCCACAGGACTGGAGGGAGATCAGAAAGACATCAGCCAGTTTATACCACCTACAGTGAAAAGGATTTGGTACAAAGATATTTGAGAGAGGAGCTAATCAGGAAGAAAAGTCTGTGGTAGGAAAGTGGATCCCAGTGATAAAGAGGAGACTCGCAGTCTTTATTTGGCATAGAGACGTAATGCTCTAGATTCAAAAAAGGATAATTTTATCAGCACCGGTCCAGGTGAGCACTCTGCATATCATTGTCCAACGGTGATTACAGTTATGACTCTTAAATAAACCTGTTCCTTGGCCATTACACTTCATTGTTCTAATAAAGTTACTTCTTACACCAGGAAAAAAACCAGAAAAGAATATTTCCTCTGAACATAATAGCTACGTATTGCCAATAGCTACTATATTTTTAAGAACAGTCATTGTCTTTCAGGCAGCTGAAAAGGTTATTCCTACTCGTTTTGAATCTGAGATAATCATCTTTACCAGCCACAACGAACAGGTCCTGTCTGGAAGAAAAGAGACAATATCTTTAGCCTACTTTTCTCCCAGGAACATGTTTGAGTGTGGTTTTTGGTTTGGTAGTAGAGTTCTCTGATGTGTATCAACTGAAACATAGGAGTGTTTTTTATCATCATCATTTGTAGATGTGGTCCAAGTTAGCGCTGGGTAAACCTACTACCTGCAAAACAAAATATGAATAAATTCACCTGCTTACTCTGAACTCCTGTTACTCAGTAGCGCAATTTTTTCCCCAGACTTTTCACAGGTACATGTGAGGTACCTTTAGTACATAGTATATGCAGATACAATTTAATAATGACATTTTCTTTAACTGAAATCAGTGAAATCCCACTGTTGAGAAGTGAAATAGGTTGCCATCATGTAGCAGGACTGCTATCACATGAAATAGCAGACGGGGATCACAACATCCTCAGCGTGCAATAAAAAACCTCTTTAGCTGACATCCAAAGTGATCTTCTGAGTTACTGCTCCCAAGATATGTCCTTCAGGAATAAAAAAATAGGAAGGTAGGAAAACAGAGAATGACTAGGAATTGGTGCTACAAAGCACTGTTCACTGGCCACCCTTCAATTCTTTGTCTCTCCCACAAAGCCTTTTGCTAGAGATGACAGCCATTCCTACTAGGCTACTGCAGCAGAGACAAGCTCAAAGTCCTCTTAATAACTGCTGTGTTTGGAGAAAAGAGACAAAGATGATAGTTTTTCTGTTTTAGTTCTTTGGTGGAACAACTTATCTCTGAGTCTGGCAGAGTTCCTGGGGTTTTGGGATGCTACTTTGCTTTATGCCATTACTGTTATCATTCTTCTGTTCCCTACATTGCACCAGCTGACAAACCCCCAAGTGAATATGAATGCAAATGCCAAGGGCAATGCTGAGGAGATGTCATCTTGTCTTGTTTGACACAACCCTCTATATCTTGGACGGATTGGTAAAATACAGTGAAAGGTGATACCTCCCTTAAGATAGGGATGAAGATCTGAAATAGGTTATTTTATGTTTCTTCAAGAGAAGTCTCCAGGAAGTACATAGATAGGACATATCATGCAAGGGGATTCATTTTAGCAAAAATAAATATCTACATGTTGTGAGGCTACAAAAGCAGCTTGAGGTTTTCTTCTATGGGAACCCAGAAATTGAGAGAGCACAACACAGCCAGTTGCTGTCTGGTCTTTCACTCTTTGGAGATGAGCCTAAGACCTCCAATTTCAAAAGTGAGTATTGATTTTGGGTATCCAACTTGAAAATCCTTAAAAGTAGCATGCTCTAAAAAGTAGTAGTAGATTGAAAGAGGGGAATCCCTCAATTTCTGCATATTGGACCTTTTCTAACTGGCTCAAGCTACTCACCTTGGAGTGCTTAGATCCATCCAACAACAAAAGTTTTCCAACTCACTTTACTCATGAGTAAAGGTGGATGGCATAATGTAAATGCACTACAAGTAATCACAAAGCACCTTTTGTGTGTGCGTATCTTTGTGCTAAATCCTGAAATCATGAGTATTTTCAAGCTATATTGGCAGAGAAGTAGAATATTGGTATAGTTGAGCTTTTTACTGTGAAATCTTTTCTCATTTTGCATGACAAAGGCAAACAAGATTAAGTGCATTGAATCATTTCCAAACACTTCTCCTCAAGAGACAAATAATGCATGAAAGCAGTATTTACAATATTTTTAACATAAACATTGCAAGAAACCCAAAGAGTGCATATTTTACATTTAAAATAACTCTGCTTCATTAAATTGGTAAGTCAATTAGCTGAGGAAAAGGTAGCTGACATTTATTTGAAATGTGAAAGACATTATGCATATTTTAATTTTTTTATGATATTCTGCTGTGAAATAGGAGTCCGTAATTATCTGTCAGAGCCACTGACTTACCTTTTTTTCCAAAAGCCACTCCATAATAAAGTGCTACTGTCATAATAGCTATTCTACTTTTCTCTCTGAAGTTCTTTCCCACTTGGAAGAATAATAGGTATTGAATATAATTCTATAGAATCAGCTTCTGTAAGGCTAAAACAGGTGTTTAACTGGAAACGAATAATGTTTAAAAAGGATTAAAATTGAAACAGGAAGTATTTTGTGCCAAAAATATTGTGCTTAAGGTTGCTCATGATCTCAAAGTTGATGTTTCAGACAAACGTTTACTTTCATTTGGGTGGAATGATTTCTGTATCTTATTATCCTTTCAAATACCTACATAGAAATGTTAGAAAGCCCAGCCAAATAGGTGGGCACACCCTGTATTTTGGCAATTTTGTGAAAGTGACACCTGGACAAACATCTGGGCAGCCTAATCTGTCAGCGGTAGTGAAAGTCAACCAGAAAGGTCAAAAATGCTGTAGACAATTGTAATACTTTGATTTAATAATATGTTTAGCTTAAAGTTGTGGGGAAGGCAAGTTGAAAGAAACATAGCAAAAGTGGGTGGGAATTTGGTAAGGCAGGGAAATGAAGATGATCCATGGAGAAGATCCTGTTTTAGCCTGGCACTGGCAGAATTTCAGTGCTGTCCCTCAGCAGCCCAGCCATGACAACTCACCCCGCGCATATCCGAAGGGAAAGAATGCAGGCCCTACCATGGGCAGGTAGGTGCGCAGCTGTGGGGCATCTCCTTGATGGCTTTTAATAGTTGCAGAGGCTTGTTGCTATAGAGAATGAGACCGGATTTTGAAAAATCTAACATATTCTCTGAAAAATATGGGATCACCTTTCTGTGCCCAGCTCTGGCAGTAGGTTCTGTTCCTTCAACATGTAGATAACGATTTGCATGGACAATAATGTTTTAAGACACAGCAGAGTTAGAAGGCAAAAAGGCTGAGATGGTGCTTTGGCTTTATCACCATAGAACTCTACTTGAAGTCCACAATGAAAGGAAAACTTGGTGGCCTTGGTGTCTTTCCTTGACTGAGGTTCCTCCAGAGCTGGAGAGAGACTGAAGAACACGGATCATGCCTAAATTGTCCTAGTTTCCCTGCACCATCCTGTAGGCCCCAACAAACTCTAAAATCTCCATCATGGTTTTTCCTGCTTTACCAGGATGTTCCTTTATCACCTGAAGTGCCACTTGACTGAATGATGATGCCACATTTTACAAAGGACTGTCTGTGAAGCAGCCACATGATTTACCTCTACATTGCATACTGTTATCAATGCTCTTGTTCTATTTTAATTAGCGGAGTGTCTTCACATTGTAGGTAATGGGATGAAATTAGTGGTTTTGCACAAGAAATAGATTTGGTTTCTTTAATAAGAAATTCTACATTATTCAGTCTTTGGAAAACCATGTCACATTTGATCTGTGATGAAGAACAGAGCCCCAGCCTGAGATCTGACTATATTTTGCATTTTTGATTGACTTGATCACAAACTAAAACCAAAGGAGAAAAGTAGTCTAAAAGGGATTCTCTTTGAAGAGTAAAACAGTAAAGTAGGCAAGAAATACTCTTTCTGAAAACTGAACTTCTAGGACGCTTTTTACGCTGATCTGCTGTTTTAACCTCAAAGATGAGGTCAGCAACTTGGCTACCATGTTGTCACAGCTGGGAACAATATACTACCAGACCTGCTTGTATTGAATTCATTCCTTGTTTCCCACACACAGAGCAGGTACTTTCCCCTCCTTGTGTTGCACAGCACAGTATCCTACAAGTGGTCAGTCTGGTTCCAGCAAAACTCTGCATGAGTAAGGCAGTAGTAATCTTGCTCTTAATTAGCAGAGAGGTACTACAATGGAATTGCTCATGGAAGAGGAGGCTTCTGTAATCAGGATGTCTATTGATATATGCCCTGTGACAGCTTACTGGTAAGAATGGAAACCAGTTCATTTTCTGAACAGATGTGATATTATGAACATGCCACGTGTCCCAAGAGCTTGGCTCCTGCTTCCCAGCATCTCAAATGGTATGTTACAATTTCCTTTGTAGGGTGATAACCATGCTTCAAATACTTCCATCCCAGCTGTTAAATTTATGAAGATTATGAATGTTTCACACCTGCCAAGCAAATGGACATTGCCCTTCTAAATGGACGTCTAATTGGGGCAGTTTCATTTGCATGCGTTTTCAGTTTTCAACAGGTGGCACTAAAGAGCCAATAAATGATTCTATTCCCAGACTCCAGCATGCAAACTCCTGGGCAGGCACTTTTATGTGTGTTTATCTATTTAAATATGGTATTATAATTCCAACATAATTAGTCATCTAATTGAATTGCATGACCACATCCATCCAAGACATTTGCATGTACAATTAATTAGGATTTATCTAAAAGCACTCTTTTTGTTCTCTATTTCCTACAAGTTAAATTACTCATGGATGGATTAGATGCTGATTTCATTTTGAAAGTGTTACAATACATATACTTGGAGAAAAATAAGTCTGCAGAATCAGTAAGCAGCAGGCAAGCAAAGAATTCTTTTCCTTTCTGTTTTTATAATGCCACCACAGGCCAATGCTCAAGAGCATAGCCAATGAGGGCCAGAGTTGCTGTAGTCCTAGAGAAGTAAAAGTCTGTAGTGTCTTCTTTAGACTCGTTCATTTTAGCAGAAGCAGGATTTACAAAAGCAGAATGGCTTTGCACATACTACTAGGTTTCGATCTTCCTCCAGCACAATTTTTACTTAAACTCACGTTCCTGATGGCTGCAATGCATTTATCAACTTGCATTCTTGGAAAATAATGGACAGAAAATGAAACTGTAAAAGACATCCTTGAGAAACAGCCTTGTTTTCATACAAAATGTTTACATCCCTCTCAGTTGCAGGAGCAAACGGAGACCCACCTTGAGATGTGTTGTGCTGTGCCAAGTGGGAACTGAAATACTATGAATGGCCCAGAAATAGAAAATTGGCTTTGAAGAGATGTCCAAACTGATGATGTACCAAAATGCCTCAGAAACAGGAAGGGCAATATGGCTTTGGTTTCTTCATTGTTTGACAAAGCTTCTTCCTCACAACGTATGTGCTTGCTTCATTATTGGCTGCTACAGGACAGTGAAGCTCTCCTTTCACTCTTTCTTTCGTCATCCAGTTGCAACCAGTGCAAGATGTATTTGGTCACTTCCAGAAGAATAAGCACAATTTAAAAAAAACCTTTGAAAACCCAGCTGAGATATATATGAAGAATTATAAATACATCTGTGCAAAAGCAAACAAACAAACAAAACGAGACATTTAATTTTGCAGAAGGGTGTGTAACAACTAAAATATATTGTGTTTCAGTCCTGGAGCTCTGAGGACAGTTTGGTCCTGAAAATTGTGTAGAGAACAGGGAAAATGGTACCAAGATAATCTGTGTTGAGAAATAATTTCACAAGTAGGATAGAGCACACTAACATGGCAACACCATGGTGTAAAGGGGAGGAGCAGACCAACATTCCCCATTTCTGTGTAGTCTTTGAAGTGACCTTTGCTTTGCGGCTCTTTCTTTTAAACAAATTATCTCCTGTACCTCCTCTATGAGCTCTTTTAGTCCACAGCTTCTCAGAGGCCTTTTGTTCTGTGAATGGCTTCTGGTGGGGGAAGTAGTAGACTGGTTCCTCCCTGAGATCTCTCTCCTCTTTTCTATTCTGCTTCCAAATTGCTTTTTTCTTCCTTTTCTTCCTTTTTTGTTTTGGGGGTTTTTGTGTGTACGTGGGGGGGGGTGGGGGGGGTGGGGGTTGGGGGATGTATTTTTATCAATATTTTATTCTTTTAGAAAAGCTCACCCTATACTTCCAGAGGAGTAAACAGTGAGTCCCCAAGGGGTATGCTGGCTGCTGATCACATCTTTAGCAAGTATTTCTGATCTGGGTGTTTCTCTCACTGTTACTGTTTTTAGCATCCTAATAGAGTTAGGCCAGATGGATTTTCTGCTGGCAGAAGTACCCACTGTCTGACTGAAATAGATTTTTTTTACATCTCAGAAAGTTAGTGGAAGGAGGTTTCTTCCTATAGTTTATAAGGTATCAATAAGTACCGTCCATCTCAACCATTTATTAAACAACCCATTGCTAATTGCAATGTGCTTAGCTTCAGCCTTATCCTTACTTTTATGTTTAAGTGCTTTGTTGAACAGAATGCAAGCAGGCTCAACGCTTTGCTGAATCGCAGATGAAAGAACTACAGCCAGGCACAAACACGTGTGTGCACATGAGCATGTGTGTGTCTGTGTCTGTGTATTCAAGCTGTGACAACTGATGGACAGTACTATGTTTGGCAGATATATATTTGAAAGATGATTACAGCTAAAGCAGAATTAAAAGAAATAGTTGAGAGGAAGGAACAAAATGAAAAGGACTAGAAGGAAATTAATCTTCCTTAATGTCTAGGTCATTTAAAATTCAATAGGGGAGAGTTTTGTACCATAATGTAAGGCAAAATTTTCCCAACAACCTGCTCTCTGTCTCATTTGTTAAACCATCTGAACAACGCACTGTCCTCCCATCTACTTCTTAATTATTATTATTATTATTATTGCAAATACACTGTTGTGTATAAAAGGTATGAACTTCATGACCTCAGTGGAAATGCTTGTTTGTGACTAGAGAGTAGGGAATGCCCTCTGCCCATAGCCCACTCATATCCAACCGTGACAGATGCAGCAGTGCTGATGACATGTAATATACTGTATGTAGCTTTAGACACTCCATGAAAACATGAAAGGTCCAGAATCTCGTCCATATTTCAACAACTTGCCAAAGCTTCTGCTGGAACAGTGGACTATAATTCAAGCATCTGATAAATGTTTGTAAGACTCTAACAAGCACAGAGTCAGGAAGTTATACCTAGAAAACTTTTTTAAAAGATAAAAAACCTATAACACTGAGCTTAATTTTTGGAACTAATTGACTCCTACTTTGTTATCTAGTAAAGGGTTCACTTACTTCTAGTAAAGAAGTTCTGAAAGTTAAGGGTGTAATATTTAAATTTGTCTGGAAAAAAAAAAAAAAGAGGTTTTACTTTGCAACAATTTGTTATCTGCAATTTAAAAGGCAAGTAAGGCAATAATTCCCCAGGTGCTGACTGGCAAGAGGTCAGATTGCTGGAAACAGAAGGATACTGAAAACCAGATGAGAAGAAGGGGAAGTCAGTAGTGTCTTTACTAAAATCTAATTAGGAAATAGCATCTTTTCCTCTGCTCTGGAAAGAGCAGAAACTATCAGTGAAATATCAGCAAACAGTTTGGCATCTTCAAAGATATTAATTAAGTAAAATTTGGAAAGTGCTTTGAAGATGAAAAATGGTAGGGAGTGCTAAGTATCACTGTTAGCAGGACCAATGTGTCAACTGATGTTGTCTGTCTGCATAGTATTGGGTGAACACTTGGGTAATTAAGGTCAAATGAATAGCCTCGCCTGGCCAATTTATTGGATAAAGCGTGTCTTGTTGCTAGCTGAAGCAAGATGGGGTATCTGTGCAGCTAACAGACCTGGAAAGTGAATGTCTACGCCAAACATATTTCATTGCTTCAGGAGCCACCAGTAGCAATAACAGTTTCTTTCTTTGTGGGCCTGTGTTATACTCTCTAGATATCAAAACAGTGAGCAGTTTTTCATAGCATTTAGCAGTTTCTAAACTTGTGATTATTAGTTTGACATCATACCTGCCTTCATTAAAGGCTTGCATGCCTTCTTGAACTAAGACAATATCTCATTCTCCATAACTAATTTTTCCAGCTTACCAATATTTTAAAACTAAAACAGTTATGGGATTAATTGAGGTTGAGCTAGTGAAGGATTGCTGTTCCTGACCAAGAGGTGCTATTCAAACCTCTATCTACAGTCTGCAACTGCACTTCAGCCCTTGTGTTATTATTCTGGGAGCTCTTGTCATGGACTGACCCCAATTTGCTACAACCTCCAGGATATAAAAAAGAGGTATGTCATAAGCTTTTGCTGTACCAAATGGAATTTACATAAGTAACATTTAATTTCCTAAGTTTCAATGTTTATTTGACTTACCTTAATGAAATCCCCAGAGAGTACAGCCCGATACACACCACAGCTGCCCCACGAGCACGCGGTCAAACTACGGGTGAGTGCAGCTGGGCGTAGGAGCAGCCCTGAGCACTGGTCTCAGCAACAGGCACAGGGTCTGGTGCGACATGGGCAGGAACAGCAGACCAGGACTCACAGCCCAAGATCTGGGAAGCACGGTCATGCAGACATCTCAGTATGAAGACCCAGGTTTCTCAAATGTTTGGTTCTGTTGCAAAATCAAGTTTAGGGGGAGTTTAAACTGTCCCACATAAGAGTTCCAAAAGCAGCAGGAGCAATTGTACCTGAGCTTTCAGTCTCAGCTGGGAGAAAACCAGTAACAGTAGATGGGAGGTTGCTGCCAGTGCTTGATACTACCTGGCTAAGACTTTAATCAGCTGAGAAATTGTTGCAGGTACTGCTTTCCAGCTGCAGTTATTTGCTTCCATTTGTATCTAGTGCCAGGATAGTGTGGACAACCTTAGCATGAGCTGGTGTGCTCAGCGTAACCACCTGCTTGACTTGTGAGCAGTTGCTTTGTCTTCGGGCTGCAGACTGGTACCTCCATTTCATAACTGAGCAGGTATTCCTGATCATCCCTCTCTGTTAAACATATTTTCTGTTTTATTTTAAAAATGGCAAAAATCTCCCCAACACATTTCACGTAGGAGAGCACCAGATGAGCATCACTGAGGTAGATTCAGGCAGAATGGTGTCACTCTCTGGCAATGAACAAAAAACTAAACCAAGCCAGCTCTCAAATCTTGTGGGGTTTTTTTTTTACCCAAATGCACTGACATCCAATTAATACTGTAAAGGTGAACTGTGCATTCCTATGTTCTGTAAAAATTCAGAAGTGTTGGATGCCATGGCACTCAAGGGAAACAAGGATGGGGTAGGCCTGGCTGTGTTAGTTATGGCAGTTCTGCACGCAAATAGCATAATAAGAATATCCCCAGTGGCCAATAATGCACTTGAAACTGCCTTGAAATTTAACAAGAAGGACAACAGTTTTCCATTTAGCATATTTTTCTGATTGAATCCAAAGCAATTCTTCAGAGCAAAGCAAATGTAGAGCACAGGACCATAAAGCTGCAGTCCTTTCATAGAGTCATAGGCTAAGATTTACGGATAGAACTTGTGCATCCTGAAAGAGGCAGCAAGAAAGACTGCTAGGAGACTTGTCACCAGGTTTCTTGTCTCTTTGTTCTGTACCAGATACAGATGTACATCAGGATATCTTCCTATAACAACACACGAGTAGACTTTAGATGCATATCTTCAAAAGCTATCATTGAGCACTGAAAGTTTTGACACTCAGTCAGCATCTGCAGTTTGGATGTCAGGTGCCTGTGTGGGGAACGTGCCTTCAGAGGAGCAGCTACCTACAGCCTGGCTGTCTGATGGGGACAGCTCTGTTAGGTGTGCTCTGAGCACGAAAATGCTCTTGAATGCACAGTAGAGCACAGTCCTTACCTCTTCAATGCATAAATCTGCTTAGAACTTATGATATACCTCTTTCTTCATAGCCCAGATATTGTAGCATGTACAGTCAAAGGACTTCAGATTTAAACTTTGAGTCTTGCTCAAAATTACTTTAAAAATCTTGATGCCTCTTCAGGTTTTTTAGTTATGAATGTTGGACTTCTCTCCTTTCCACCACAGAAAAAATAATCAGTGTCTAGGGTAAAGAGGAGAAACCTATGGACAATAAATAAGAATAATTAAACCAAATGACAGAGCCACCTGCTATTAATATCTCCTACTGTCTGTGTCCCAATCTCACAGGGAGCTGTACCAAACTACCCAAAGGATCAGTAGCTCATTTAGCATTTGTCATACCCCAAGGATGAGTCAGTCTGTGACTTAACTAGTCTGGCACAGTGCACTTTCTGCAATGCCAAGTTTGATCAGGCTATTTCAGTGGTTCAGCATTATAGAAAAGAGGCACTAAAGACTAAAAGTGATGTTGACTCAGCCATTTGGCTCCTGCCAGTGAACATTAGTGATTTTTGAACTGCTTAGATTCCACTTCTAATGAAAATCCATTTAGACAAAGTAATTTACATGCATTGCTCATTTCCATATGATGTTTGAAGCCTTTGCCACATTGCTACAAAGACATGCAGTTCAGAATGCAGTCATTTCTCTCTGCCCTCATATCATACACAAATGATTTTGTATCATATAATTGTTTGATATCAATACTCAGTAGATATATTTTGACTTATGACAGAAGATAATGGGATTTCCCAGGAAAAGGGGAGAAACAGAATATTCTAGTAGGAAGAAGAGGATTTTTGCATTCGATTGATTAAAAATTTTAGCTGGTGCATCAAGAATGTTTCATCTCTGCAGCGAAATCAAAAATTGCCCAGTCATAGCTGGTAGCAAGTAACAGGCTATTAGCTTCAACACATTAAGGAAAAATTCCACCTGTATTGAAATCAGTGGTAAAACACACATGGATTTGCACGAGGTGAGAACGTCATCCTGCAAAAGCTGTAACAGCCAAACAAGCGCGTCAGCACTTACGTGCAGATTTCATGGGCCATAGTGAAAGAAAACTTCAGGCATGTAGAATTGAATCTGGGCTGCAGGTATTCATGGTGTCATCTTAGTACCTAAAGGTTTGCCAGAAACTGGGGGATTGTGTCTTTCTAAAAAAGTGAAGCAAAGTCTCCCCAGGATGTAGTCCTAGTTGGGTTTGGGCCAGGTCCAGCCTCTCTCAATCTCAGGGGACCAAATCCATCCCATCCCAACGAGCGTGCTGGCTTCACAAACACCAGCTGGTCTTACTGGGACACTCTCTGCCTCTCCTTTTTGACCTTTTACCAGTGAAAGGAGTACGAAATTCAAGTGTATGTAGGGTGGAGGGGGAGAGATGAGAAAAAACCTAGACATGGCAACTCTAATGCAGCCATTGGGAAGTAAGCAGAGAGAGATCTCAGTTTTGGTTCCTTGCCCCAGAGCTTTTTCTGTATGTAGTATTAGCTGCTAGATAAACTACAGAATTGCTCTTATTTTGTGGATAAGAAATCAAGATCCTGAAAAGTTACAAAAACTTACCTGAGATCCTACTTTAAAGCAGTAGCGAGTTAATAGAACCTCCAGACTCAGTATTTTTCCCTCAGTGGCCTTAAGCTGGGTAACATTATCAGCATTCTTTCAGTTTTATGTTCAAAAAGGTCTTTGTAAACTATGTACTTTAGACTAAACAGCCCCATGACAGAGTAGGCAGATGATAACTGGGCTGTGGGACATTTCGAAAATGCGTTGCCTGTTCTTCCCAGCCTTTCTATGTTGTTGCGGTGTTTCACAGAGCAGGCACTCAGCTGCTATGGTGATGGGCAACAGTATAAAGCTCTAAGCTAGAGATGGATGCTGTAAGAGCAACTTTCACCACCTCTTACTCGCCTTTTCTTTAAGTAATTAGAGCCCTATATTTATCCTGGCACTGCTCACAGAGCCTACATTTACAAAATGAAATTGTCTATGAGGCTGAACACTTTCGGCAAGCCATTTAAAACTGCAGATCTGAGACAGCTAAGTGCCTGATTTTCGATGGTGCTGAGCAGACCTACATGAGGTGTTCGAGTTTTTACTCTGGTGGGTTAAGGGGTTTGGCAAAAGATATATTTGTACATAGTTATTAATTACATATTTTTTGTTCATTCGAGGGTATTTGAAAATTGAAAATAAATACCTTTGGCTGCTGAAAGAGAAGAGAAAAGAAAGTAAAAATAGTCTTACTTCTCTTTTACTTACAAAGTAAAGCATAGCCTTGTGGTTCAAGGTCAGTAGTCAGGACTCATCTATGCCCAAAACATTTTTTGCTGACAGTATCCCCAGAAGTTTTCTGCCTTACTGCTGGGCTACAGGGGAGTTTTGGGTAAGAAGGAGCAGCTGAAGCAGCCCTTTCTCTCTGCTCCTCATGCTCAAGGTGTCCACTGGTTGCAGATTTGGGACATCTCCCAAAACAAGCAAGAGAGAGATGTTCTTATGATCAATCACAAGACAGTGCTTTACTGAAAATGGAATAGTAAAGGAGAGACTGAGGCCCACTGCGCTGCATCCAGACATCCTTTGGGTAGGAGTGCTTCCCAAATGAGGCCATGGCCACCCAACTACTCCACTGAAAATGGTCTCTCAATATTGCTACTAATTTCCTCCATCTTATATTGAATCAGTCATTTTGGATGCAATTCATGATGTAAGAGCAAGAGAAAGCAAAGGAAGGAAGGTAAAGAAGGGAAAATGCTGGATACTTCTAGATAGTGAGCTACCAAAACAGAGGCAAAAATGAATGACCCATGGGCCTCAGTTCTTTGAAATCTTTTGTGTCTGCTTTACAACTCTCAGAACTTTACTCCAAAGAGATACAATTCTCGAATGTTAAATTTAAAATATGGCAGGAATGTCAGGTCAGGAATCATCCAATCCTACATTTTTAAAGGAGAGAGACAGGTTGCAAAGGCTGTTGTCTTCATATGCAAATTAAAGTAGAGAGCTAAAGCAGATTAAGTAAGATTCAGCTCACATATTAGGATGCCTAAATATGTGTATATTTGTGCTGCTTCACATGAGCAACCTGTTTAAGCTTCCACTGTAGTCAGTAAAGATCTACTGTAAGGTCTAGTTGACGCAGTCTAAAGAGCCATTCAGCTCACCCTGAAGTAGCTACCTACCTGGTCCTCCATCTCTCTGATGAGGATTTGGAGCCATAGCAGTGGAAACAGTTTAGTACTACTTACTCTCAAATGAAATGTTTCATTTAATTGCCCAGCAAACTGTAGTTTTCCAGAACATTAAAGTACATGAAGAAATTAATATTTCAACTCTTGGTCTCAGTTCAAGGTAGAAAATCACCCCTGAAATATCAGAATTACTTCCAGAGCAGCAACACCAAAATAACTGGCTATTCTTTGCTTCTGGAGTCGTCTGTGACCTGTATTTGTTCTTCTCGGAAAATTTGTTAGTAGAAGTGAGGGATATCAGCTCAGACAACCTTAAACATCTTCTGTTGATTTGCTGAGGGTGGGGTTTTTTGGGGGTACCTTACAGATCTGTGACTGAGGAATTATTTTTTAAGTTTGTCTGTGTCCACATTAACCCACCTTAAATGCCAGCCTAAGCTACATTTCTCCATTAATTAGTGGAGTCCATTGTATGAGCATCTGGCGACTAACTAGGAGAAAACACATTAAAGATAAAGATGGGTTAAGCTCCTGTGTGAAGTTTCTAATGAGAATAAAAGTGTACAGGCTATATTCCATGTCATATAATTACCAATCATTTGAACTCTCAAGTGCCCAGTTCCTCCTTTGACTGCTTCAATCTAAATTTAGCTTTAAAAAACTCCAAAACAACAAAACCCAAAAAATCCTTCCTTAATTTGTCCAAAATGTTTGGTCTCGACTTTAATTGCTTTTAAATCCTGTCAATTAAAGTTTATAATGGAGAAAACCTGCTAATAGTGAAATGAATCTCTTTGCGTTCCCAAAGTGCGCAGTAAGTCTTCTCACCCAATTGTAATAAAATTTGTTGTGGCATAGTTTTGGGGATCAATACAGCAGACCACTGTCAATCAAAGAATTTTCTACTTACTTAAAAGTTAACAGACTTTTAGCGTCTTTGTGTTGGACTGAGGACAGTCTGAGTTACCACAGAAGATTAAATCTTTAATTTTACATTACTTCAGCCATCTCTATAGAACAAAGTGGGCTTTACCTGTTGAATATGAGGCTTATGTGAGCTGAAGTGCTCTTGAGACATTAAGAGGCAGTCTTGAACAGTCTCTGAGATTTAAGCTGAGGGGAATTCTAAAGGGATTACTGCAGCATTTTACATAAAACGAGAAATAAAAACAGACTTGAGCAATGCATGATCATAAACGCATTCCTGCTGTGATCAAGAGTCCTGTTCCCATTGCTGTTCTAAGACTAAAGCAGGAAGAACTGTCAAAGGGCAACCATACTTGTAAGGATTTGTACAAGTCCAATTTATAATGAAATTAAGGGGCTGAGCAGTTTTGAAAGATTCGTTAAAAAGGGAGATACTTTTCAGTCTCTCCAGCCCAGAGGTGAGAAATACAAGCATTATTGGAATACTGTTTTGTAGAGGAGGCATGCTACTCTCCAAGAACAGACATGGCTAAAAACTCATACATAAATAAGCAATTTTAACAAAATTCACAAATATTTTAACTATTGGTTACCCTTTTCTGAAGAAAAAAGGGGCAAATAGACTATGAAGATATATCTCAGAAATAAAATAAATACTCAGTTACTCGTGTCTACACTTGCATGCATAGTGTATGAGAAAATAAGTAATAAACAAGAACTGTGTTCTTGCCAGCTGTGATTCACCTTTACACTACAGCTCCCTTTATCGCCGGAATGGTATAAAAAGACCTTGGTACAAAATGTGAGGTTGACCTCTGTACTGTCTGTACTGAGAGAGAAGTCTGTGTGCATTTGCGTGAGTGTGTAAAACATGCACACACAACGGTGTACTTAATAAAGAGCAATTAGGATACAGCACCAGGCAACTGTCAGCAAATGCAGGCATTAGTTTCTTGTCACACACTCACTGCCAAAAAAAGATATTTGCTCTTTGTGCCCGCAAATTCTCAGGAGACGAAAGCCAAGATGTTGTTGCCTGTACTGAAGGTGCCTTTGCTATTATCGCAGCTATAGGTCCTCCTGGTCCTCAGGGACAGCAGAAAACACAACCTGCCAGTCTAGGTCAGGGATGACCACATATCCCAACACTCCAAGCCACAGATCTCAACCATCACATGACCCAAAGCCACCACAATGTGTCACCTACATATCTTTGAGCATGAAGAGCAGTCCCTCTGCCCAAGAGAACAGCTTTGCTGGGTTGTCCATTGCTTTCTTGCAGAATGGATTTGGGTTGAATGTACCATGGGTCCCAGGACAACCTTGCTTCAGCAGCACATGATAGCACTTGTGTGTGACCCCCCCAGCCAAGGATCAGCTAGACCAGCAGCCCCCACCTCAGCACCAGACCTCTGTCTTTAGGCAGAGCACAGCTCAGCCCATCATCCCTGTCCTCACTACCTTTCTGAAGCACAATGTTGGGTAAAGTGTTGGGTGCATTGAAAGACAGGCAAGGCCAAGGTCCACTCTTGCTTCGTCCTTTTGACCATCCTGTATGCCATAACAGCTATGCAGAGCTGCATTTCTCCACTGGACTGTTCTCTGAGATGTCCAGAATTCAGTGTGGAAAAAGTTACTTTGTCCATTTTTTTTCTCCTAGACGAGCCTTGAGGCTGGCCTTCAGGCTTTGGTGATGATCCTGTGTTTGCTCAGTGTTCCAGGTTCCAAGGTAATCAACTAAACCTTTGCCCATCAGTCAGAGCTATAGGTCCAGCCCCTCCTATGGGCTGCAGCACCAAGTCATAACTTTATTAATTATTTCACTGCTGGTAAGCAGTAAAGCATGAAGTCTCTACTGAGAAACAAGCATAAATATCAAATTGTCTATTTGGTTATGCCAGTGTGATGAGTAAAATTTTCCTGCTATATGTTAGAAACGCCATTAGAAACACTAAATAGCTTAAATTTGTGGAGAAGAGATAAATCTATGAAATTCAGCTTACAATACTGGTCTGAATGGAAGTTAAATTTGTTTATTTCTAGAAACTCTTATTACTAAATCTCAGCAAATATTTACTTGGGGAAATAACATGGAGACATTTCCAATTCTATTTATATATCTAAAAGGTAGAAATCCCTCTGCTGAGATCTCTTCTGTTCAATTAGAAGCAGCAGGAAAGGAAACAAGGATCACAGAAAAGAATTATTTGATAATTGTCATACGATAAAATATGGAATATGAATAGAGATCAAGCACACATTGTGAAGCATACTCATTATTATCATAAACTTTTATGCTGAGTCTTGCTCTTTATTATGGCCTCACCATATAAAATACAGATCAGCTTCAATTAGAGTAATTCTAAAAACAGAGGGCCACCTTTTGACGTAGTTTCTCAACTATGCAGTGTACTACATGGATAAATATGAAATTTAAAATATTAATATTATGTATATATGATTTTGTCCCAAACTAAAATAGCTAAGATAGGTTGTAGTGCAAGCAAGTCAAGGAAGGCCTCTGCTTGCAGTGGGAAGTGGTAAGGTTTGTGGTGATCTAACACATGAAGATGTTTGTTCCATGCTTGAGGAAACCTCGGCGCCTTTCACAGATGAACATGGCCCACACTTTGTGAAACTCCATTGTGCTCAAGGACTCCAGCTGGTGTTCATGGTCTTTATGAGGTCTTTGCTCTCAAGTGGAAGGATAACAGGATCTTATGGCACATTGTCGTTTGTAGTATGGCCACAGTGATGGGGAGCAGCAGCATGGAAGCAGCATGGCTGCAGCTCATGGTCCCGCTCCAGCGTGGGACCCCCAGCAAGCACTGTCACCTTCCAGGCACACACTGAGCATGCACCCTGTGACATGGTCTTACACCTTCTGTAAGATAAGTTTTGTCCCACCTCACAGTTGGCCACAGCAATCAGCAAAAGCAGTAGATAAATTGGAGAGGCCAATTCATCTGATTTCTGTTGTCCTTGAGCTCATGACGAGCTTCCATAATGCTGGGCATGGATCAGACCAGAACAGTGACTTTATTGCACCCCCGGACTGTAACATTTAGATCCTGAATTAGAAGTGCATATAAACTAACTAAAAAAGAAGTTAAACACAGCAGGTGTTTAACTCTGCAATGAGTGAACTGTTCCAAAGTACTGACCTCAGAAAAGAATGATGTCACAGCAGACACACAAATATTATTTGCAGCATTCTCATAGATTTTCACCATTTTGTCTTCTTTTCTCTCCTGTTTTTTGAACTCCTCTGCCTTTTCCAGGATTCCTGGTCATCTTAGTCACATGAAGGGAATGGAAATTCTGAATGGCTGCTCAGGAAGGGTATTGAATCATTATCTTACCTTTGATCAATAGCTATCGAAAAGTTATTTCCTATTTCTCAATCATGCCACCTTTCAGACAGTACAAGCATTTGCCCCTGAGGAGATATAAACATATAAACATTTGACATCCGTAAATATTTAAAAAGAATTAGAATATTCCACAGTAGTAAGGAAAGCATACCTGAAAGCTCATGAGAGCAGTAAGCACCTAATGAATTTAGCTGGTGATTCTGACATTCTGCTGTAAAGTCATCCCATTGTGAGCTGAAGATTAGATATCCCAGTCTGGGTTGTGTTTATTTTGTTATGTTGAAAAAGATATCTCCGTTGATTAAAATATTTTTTATAGATTAAAGACATTTTTGTCATTTTTAATGACTTACTACTAGTACTTTATAAAAAGTATTTGAGATTATGTTGACATATGCTTTAAAACAAGAAAAGCTTAAGTGGTATTTAATGGATAACTTATTACAAAGAAGGAATTCTCTAGACCTGCTTTACCTTTAATTCACATTGTTTGGATGGAGCACTTTTTCACATGATAAAGCACTATGTGTACAGCTAGAAAGAGGTGATTCGTGTGGCCAGAGAGCAAATCAAAGTCACATTACTGCAAACAGGGGAGGGCTCCAGTGCTGTTGTACATTCAAGAGAGCTCAGAAATGCTGAACTGAATCATGAACATCACATTCCACAGAAATCACCCCAGGTCCCTGAGAAGTCTGGTGGAGCCACACAGACATCAGCAATATTACAGTTGTCTTCATGTCCTCACCATTATCGTCATCAATTAGGAGCCAAAGCTGTAATCGTGGTCTCATTGAATGAGGTCCCCTTCCTGGTTCTAACTGTGTGTAGACTAAACAGACAGGAGAGAGAGAGGTTGTCAGTGGGTGTCTCTTATCAGACTTGTTTCTCTGTGCACAATCAACAAAAGTTAGTTTAGGAATAACTGCACTGAGAGCAGACCCAAGGAGGAGGACTTGGGAGTGTTGCTTGATGAGAAGCTCAACATGAGCCGGCAGTGTGCGCTTGCAGCCCAGAAAGCCAACCGTGTCCTGGGCTGCATCACCAGCAGTGTGACCAGCAGGTCGAGGGAGGTGATCCTGACCCTCTGCTCCGCTCTTGTGAGACCCCCCCTGCAGTACTGCGTCCAGCTCTGGGGGCCCCAGTACAGGAGAGACATGGAGCTGTTGGAGAGAGTCCAGAGGGGGCCACAAAGATGATCAGAGGGCTGCAGCACCTCTCCTCTGAGGACAGGCTGAGACAGTTGGGCTTGTTCAGCCTGGAGAAAAGGCGGCTCCGGGGAGACCTTAGAGCAGCCTGCCAGTACCTAAAGAGGCTTATAAGCAAGCTGGAGGGGGGCTTTTTATAAGGGCATGGAGTGACAGGACAGGACAGGACAGTGGGTAATGGCTTTAAGCTGAAAGAGGGGAGATTTAGGTTAGATACAGGGAAGAAATTCTTCCCTGTGAGGGTGGTGAGACATTGGAACAGGTTGCCCAGAGAAGCTGTGGATGCCCCATCCCTGGAAATGTTCAAGGCCAGGTTGGATGGGGCTTTGGGCAACCTGGTCTAGTGGAGGGTGTCCCTGCCCATGGCAGGGGGGTTGGAACTAGATGGTTTTTAAGGTCCCTTCCAACCCAAACCATTCTGTGATTCTATAATGAAGTCCATAATCCATGTTTTTCTCAACATGAGTTAGGTCCCCATTTGCTTGTCATGTGGCCCCACTATTCTTGCATATCTAGTGGCCCCAAAATATTCTGCATGGTGCAGTTAAGGCTCTGTTTTGGGAAGTGAGTGTTGTGAGACTCCTCAGTCTAAGAGGTATCCATAAACTCCTAAGCTCCTGGGCAAGGACATTAATTTTGCTATGGAAATTCTCAAGGAGTGATTGTATTTGCACTTTTTGTAATGTAGGGGCTACGGCTGTTGGTGATTCTTAATTTTTCATTTATTTTTGTACAAATATGTATACTGATGGCTGGAGTGTCATCATGATGTGAATGCCTCCTTGTATGAGGACATTCAACATTCTGTTCTGTGATTCCATGGACATCTACTACACCCCTGTACTGGCACTCTCTTTAATAAAGACCTCCAGAGCTGTTGATTCCTCTATTCCAAACCAGCAAAATCAAATGTGGTTAATTTACAGCAATGCAAAAGTTGGCAATGGTGACAACTATGTTTCTTTGGGCTGGGCAAAATCAATTTTGTTGCACATCAGGTATTCTTTAAATGCTGTACTGGGTCTCCAGAACTTTGAAAAATAACTTGCCGCTTAAATTTCTAAACTGAGTGACTTCCACACAAGCCTGCGGACCTCACTGCAGGAACCTAGCCACTCTGCAGTCTGCATGTAGCTACCAAGTAAATGCAGGGTTCTTAAGGGAAGTGGGGGGTTTCTGAAACATTTCCTTGGATTAAGGCAGCTGAACTCAGACTCAGTTCAATTTTATGTACCAGAATGAGCTCTCAGGATGTCATGCTGAATATTGTGGACAAGGTAACACTGGAAAACCACAGTGGAGTGGGGCCTGAACTACAGCTTTAAACATCAAGAACACTTAAACACCAAAATCAAGACATTTTTCTAACATTTCTGTTCTAGGTCTGTCTCCAAAATAAAAACATGCTGTTTGCCAGACTTAGTTTAGATGAAACCTAGCTGGGAGGAATCTCAGCTGGTCTGCCATTTGGGATTCGAGCCTTGCAACTGAACATGTCATGCTGCAATGCAGCAACTTTAAGTCACAGTTTTTTCACAGGAACAATGCCCAGTTAAACTTAAAAGGAAATGAAAAAAGTAAACCAATAAATCCCTCATCTTTTAGTACACACTGAGGACCCTCAATTCTAAGAGAAACCGAGAAAGTGAGAGACCTACTTTTTACTCTTATGCATATTTTCATTACTGTTTAAGTGTTACTCCAAAGTCATGGAGGTAATAGAAATATGCCTGAAAAGAGTTGATCATGAGTTTTCACTGCTACTGAATACCCTGATCCTAATATCAGGCATAATTAAAACTGCATTATAAGTTCGGGATCTTTATCAGCTTTTTCTCATGACATTGGTTCTCACTTTTATTGGATGGTTATTCCATGAAGCTGGGGTCTTAAGGCTTGAGCATTTTAAATACCAGAGACTGGGACACTGTGCAGAGAACAATGACTTCAGCCATAGCTGGCCAAAAATCATGTTCAAAATGGCAAATCTAGGATTCGTCGGGTTTTGTGTATTCTGTTGCCAAGCTGCTAAATCCCAAATTATTTAAAAAATCTTAAAGTGTACCTGAACCTCACTGTGTCCTTACTTCAGCCCTAGCCACAGAATATGCCAGAGGTCCAAGCAAGCTGCAGTTCTTCCCTGCTGTGATCTTGGGATAATGGCAAAACAGGTAATCTGATATGATGATCTATACCTCAGTGCACATGCAGCCATGTGAAATCAAAGGTTTACATACTTCTGGGATTTCTCCCTGCCTTCTGTTCATCGAGGATTTCCCCTCTCTGTTTCCATACTCACGGCAGCACTGCCCAGGTAGCCCAACTAGAGAGGTCAGGAAGGTTTTTGCATGGACTGTCATGATGGGGTGTCTGATGTGCCCGTTGACAAATCTTTTCAATAGCTCTCACACGGCCTACATTGATCCTGTCACCCAACGAGGCCTGTTTTCCTTTAAAAATCAGCACCAGGTCCCATCAGTTTGCATTATTTCATTACTCACCACAAAGAAGGCTTCCGGCAAGGCACTTCAACACTCATTAGATAATGGTTGGGAAGCATAAGTAATCATTTAAAAACTTATGGGACTTTAATCAGCATGCCATTTAGGCAGGATTTTTATGTTGCCTGGTAGGAGAGCGTGCATAATGGGGCCTCTTCGGAGGCATTTTTCACAACAGATTACTCAGCATATAGCAAGGGATATAGTCAGTATTAAGGTGTCTGAGCCAAAAGAACTGGGCAGGAATGGGCAAGCTCTACCAATTCATGCAGATAAACTCTGTAAGAATGGCTTTGTTTGTGGGCACCTTGCAGGCATTGCTCTTGTGTCACGACAGCTTTGCTTGCACGGGAGCAACAGCCCGGAGACCAGTCTGCTGAGAATTACCCGGTGCAGAAATGAGCCCAGCACAGCCCTGGAGGGGCGCAGGATTTAACAGAAGGTAAGAGAGGAGGAGTTGCATCGTGCTCCCACGTGTTAGTAAAAGTCAGGCAGACTATGCCATGTTGCAAGCAATACAGCTTACCTCTGTAAAAAAAAAAAAAAAAAAAAAAAAAAAATTTAAAAAATTTAAAAAAATTGCTATCTTTTCCATCTGACGGATAAAGAAATTGAAGCAGAGATGACTGAATTGATTAGGCTTTACCACTGGTTTAGCAAAACACAATTTAGATTCAGATCCTCAAACTATCTGGAAAAAAAAATAGTAATGACTCAAATATCAGTTTAATACATCTGCATAACCCATGGGTTACACAGTCTTAAAATAATAGATTTGAATATCAATAAATAATGAAATTTCATTAGAACACCCACATAAACATTGTCCCATAGGCTGAGCAGAACACTGTGTCAGAATGAGACGAAGTTCTAAGAGATGGGGATCTGGATTTACCTCTCTGAAGGCTATCTTAAACCACAGAAGCCCTTCAGTCCTTTTTTTGGCAAGAGAAAATAACCCCAGAAGAGCTTTTTGGTTCCTGAATAATATTATATATATGTCACCATGCAGTTGCTTTTTAAAAGATATTTCAAATTCTGAGTCATGGACAAACTATTGACAATTTCACTTTTTCCCTCGGTAAGTTTATTTTTAACCTGCTTACAACACATCATCTCTTTCACCACTCTTCAGTTACTCAGTTGTTCTTCACACGTCCACGGGAAGGTCTGAGCCTGTCTGTTGGCTTCTCTCTGAAGAACGTCCTGAATGGAGCTTGCTGTCAGCACAGATTTCAGGACAAAGAAGAGAGATTTTTAAAAATGTAAACTGGAGCACAATGCCTAACTCTATTGAACTGTTAGAGGGAGCAAGGCACATTACTGACCTTTGTGCTTTTAAAAATCATCCTCAAGAGTTGTTTATCAGATTAAGGCTTTAGCACAAACAGTTTGACTCTTGCCACAGTCTGTCCATTCAAATCACCAGGAAGGAGGAAGAGCTTGAATTTTGCACTTACATTATCCTCAAGAAATGTTCATGGTTTAAAAAAATGCTTATGGAGTCTATGTTTAAATCTACATCCAGCACTATGCAAATATTTGCATGCTGTAACTTAACTCGACATAAATCAGGGTTCTTGTCAATGAATTGTTTGATTAATCGGTGGTTTAATTTGTGCATCAGAGCGAGAGAGACAAAAACAACCCAAAACAGCTGTGTGATTGATTTTCTTTCCTCCAGACCAGCCCAAAGTATTGTATAAATAACTAACTTCTATTGTGGTTAACTTCCGCAAAAGATAAAGAGGGAGGCCAGAAGCTTGCTTTTCCACCGTCCTCACTTGAACGCTGGTAGATCCGGGGCTGTGAAAATCCCAGTACAAGCCTGGAATGGCCCAGGGATGTTGAATGTTGGGCCACTGATTTACACAAGTTAGATCAAGTTGGGTGATTTGGACCAGAGTACCTACAAAATATGACAGTTTTCAACAGTTTTGAAATGCTCTCCAACTTTTGAGCTTTCTGGCAGGGTAAGCTTTGTTGTGCAAGTAGGGCGACCATTGAAACATAAAGATTGTAAGAATGACTATATTTGATCAAATTAAAGGTACATGTAGTCAAGAAAGATGTTCTTGTGGCTGGTAACAGATGCTATAAATTCAAGACAAACATACAGTGTATCAAGGAGTCGATGCTAATTGGTAAATGAACACTTAATCTCTCTTGAGGACCCTGATGCTTGCTGAGTCCCAGCATATCCAGTGGACAACTCACCTTGGATTACCTGTGTCCCTGCAAACACCAGCCCCTACTTACCACGCTATTTACGGGCATTTTGGGTTGGGCTATGATTCCTCTACCAGCAAAGCAGGTTGGAAGTGTCTGACTGGGAGATGCCCTCTTTCCTCTTGGCAGCGAAGCCAGAAGACAGCTGGAAGACGTGGATGCTCCCCAAGGCTGACACAGCTGAGGTAAGCAGGATTATCTGTTTCACACTTGAGCTGACTTTACCCTCTACGCCACACATGGATGCTTATCTACTCTCCATATTTGCCATTATACGCATTCAACGTGGCAGATAAAATAACAGCGTTACATTTATTAAAGATGTGTGTAACCTCTTGTGCTACAGAGCCAGCTCTCCCTGCAGTTGCAGGTCAATGCAAGAACAAACTTGCTGTAGTGCTACAGGTGATTCCCCAGCCACGTCGGGAATCAAACGGTAGGACATATGTCACAGTTTGTGTAATGGGAATTTGAGCGTAAGTGATATCCTTTTCCTGTTAGACTGAGTGAACTGAAAGGTCTTGGAAATTTGTCAGGTGAAAAGAAGTTGAGAAATAGAGGCTGAGCTTCTAGAGGCATGTGGTGTGGAGGAATGAACAGGTTTGGGTGGAATCATTGAAGAAGGCTTGGCAGGTCCTGTGTCTGCCTCTGTTGAGGACTCCTGCATGACAAGGAGAAATGCAACATCTCTTGGTTGTGGTGTGAGGTGGGTACAGGAGAGTGGTGAAACACCCTCCTCCTCAGGAATACAGTCAGTACTGCTCACCAGGTTTGGCTGGGGGCTGCAGAAGTAGGGGCTATGGCAGGAGACCCTTTGGGATACACACCAAGAAGTCAGAGCCTGGAACTGATCTGTGGTCATCTCTTTGACCACACCGTGCACTCAAACAATGAGAGAAGTCAAGCACCATCAGGGAGAAATGGCACTTAGCATAGTTTAAAAAAATACCATTCGGAAATACCATTAGCAGCTCAGAGGTCGATTTCATTTTTTTGTATCTTTCATGTCTGCTGCCTCTTTTCTTTGCTTTCTTCTGCTGTGCCAACAGTGTTTTACACCAAAAGACTTTCAGTGTTTGGACAGTTTCACATTAAGTCTGACAAACCCCAGAGACCTGTGGTGTGAAGGAGGCATATATAAAATGCTGTGTAGCAAGTTGTCAGCCAGGCTTTTCTCTTGCTTAAAAAGCCCTTCAGAACTGAAGCGTTGACTGTCCTTTGCCAGACACTGCTCAGTTTTAAAATAGTGGTTACACAGTAGGAGCTCTGGTAGAAACATCACTGAATTAAAATTGAGGCAGAAGGAAAAAAGATGGAAAAACACAAGTTTCCTGACTGATGTAAAAAATTCTTGTTGCTGGAGATTCACTATGGCCAATATAAAAGGCAACACCATCACAGAGATCTGACATGATGCATTTGGGATAATGCAAGTTTTAATGTTTGATAAGCACTTCAACGGCAGGCCAGTCAGAGATGAGGTAAGAGACTCATATCTGTATGAACACTCCTGGAAGCCTTCTGGAAATGTCTAGGATGGTGCTTTAATGGGCCATGAGTATCCAAATTCCTCAGGCAGTGCTGAAAATTTCAGCCCTATATAATGCTGGACATCCTACATATGGAAAAGCGGCAAGTACTTTTCCTGCAGCAGAACTGGACATTCTTTGAGGAGCAGAAACCTTGGTTCTAGCCTTGGAGCCTTCCACACCCTGATGAGTTTGTCAAAGCTGTGTGTTTAAATTTAAGACAGATTAAATGTAGGAGAGAATGTTTCTATGAATTATATGTATCATCTGGCAATGCAAGTCACAGGTTTTGAGGTGTAACCCAATAAATACTAAAGACAACAGCAAGAAAATGGAAGAGACAAAATCCCTTTGCATATTGTAAAAAAATACAGATAAATATGCAGGTAGCAAGGTCTGTACAAAGGCTCGGGCAGCCACTACTTTCCAGGTGCTCTTCTGGATGACAGCGACGGGGTCCCAAAGGAAGAAGCAATGTTCCTAGACATACTGGAGGACTGTTTCCTTACAAGGTTTGTTTAGCAATCAACAAGAACAGACACTGTTTTCACTGTGTCCTAGGAAGTGAGCCAGGTATAATAAATAAGTAAGGAGCTGGTAAACATCCAGGGTCTCCTGTTCACAGTATCATCAGAAAAACTCCTGGGGATATGTGCAGAAGTCAGCAGCACAGAAATATTGGCAATGTGGGAACAAAGAATGAGGTAAAGAAAGTTGACTGATATTGCCAGAAGAAACATCTTGTAAAAGTGAAAGACATAAAAGAGAAAGTTAGAAGTGATTTCATTTCAACAAATAAAAGTGATGTTACTTTTTACATGCAACAGAAGGAGCAAATTCTAAACAAATTTGTAAAGAAAAATACCAATTTTATGCATGCAAGTTTTGGCTTGTTTACAAGCATTAGGTAAATATCGCTACGGATCCAGAAATCAAACACAGGCTTGGGGCAAATGTACACTTTTTTTTTTTTTCTCCTTTCTCATATAATGACTAATGACAAGGTCACCAATTGAATTTGCACTAATCTGTATGTATCCTAAAAGAACAGTGTATACCTTTACCCCTGTTGTGAGAAAATAACTGCATTTTTTCACTACCTAAAGCAACTGCTGATATTTTCCTTGTCTTGATATACCTGACATCTTTTTCCAAGTCCTTTGAAACTGTTGGCGTCTTTGCTGTGTCATGGTTATGGGATGATTGTGCAGTATGGAGGAAAGGAGTCCCCTTTTCCATATTCAGGCTTGTTCCATCCTGTTTGATGCTCCTTTGCTCCTGACTGGGATGGGGTAAGTAGCTGCATTCATTTAATCTCTTCCAGTCTACTAGTGAACAGCCCTATCATGTTATTCTTTACCTGCTTTCCCTCTAAATTAATTTCTTATCATATGCATGTCAAACAGAAGTGTTTCTTGCTCCTACTCATCTTGTTTGTCTTTCTTTGAACTGCCTTGTTTCTGCTGTGAATCAGTTGTGAGACAAAGAGATTTATCTCATCTAACTTTAAATATGTAGAAGTTAGACCTAATCTACTCTGATTTAACCCTGGCAAATTCTTTGACTAGTCTATGGAGGAAAAAAAGCACCTTAAGAGGGCAATTTTTTCATATCTGTTTCAGAAAGATTAGATATCTTTGGTTCAGATACATTGAATACCGAGCACTGCCTGATGTCTTGCTGTAGATGTCTAAAGGCAAATGTTAGTGCTGTAAATGTCTAAAGGCAAAGGTGGACGTAAGGCTTCTTCCTGATTAAGAAGCCATGCTGGTCTCTCTGTATGGTCAAAGGAGATCCAGCGACCAGTGTCAGTGGAAGTTTTGGTGCAACTCTTTCTCCTAAAGCAAAGTAGACCAGATGAACCATGCTCAGACTTCCAGCATGCAGACATCTGTTTAGGGTCACCCACAACAACTGATGAACCCATTGACACTGGTGCAGAGCTCTGATACAACAGTAATGGATTAGTCTAACAAATTATTGCATGAGAGAGAGCATTTACCTGGCAGACCAGAGCTATCAGATTTCTAAGGGAGCTTGCCAGAAAATATGGAGGATTCATGGTGCACTTTCAGCCAATTTTGTTTTCTTGCGTTATATTATTGAGCCATTATCTATCCTTTCTTGCATTTTGTTTGCTATGGTCTTGACCCCACTGTCTGCTGAGAAGATATTTTATGCTGAAGAATTCAGTATGGCAACCAGATCTGTTTCCTGAGTGACTGCCATTAATTCAAAATCCCACAAAATGTGCCTATGGCTGCACACAGTAGCCCACTAAATAGCCATGCATGGCCCAGGGCAAATTTGCAGTATATTTGGCATCCTTAGAAAAAAAAAATGCACACTTTTACCATTTTTAATTGGAGGTAAGTTGTTCTTTGTAGAAGCATGTATTGTAGAAAGAATGGGGAATACCATGAGTACCAATAATACCTTGCATAACAGTAAAAACTTAAAAGGGAACTTGTTTTTAAGGGCTCCCATAGCAATAGGCTCTGCATCACATGAGCAATCCCCTCAGCCATCTGAAAATAAACCGCGTTTAATTGACTGGATAAGCAGATCACATACGTTAAAGCTAGGAATGCCCCTTCAACTGTAACTTTGAACTGTAGCTTGCACACCCTTTGGCAACGCATTTACACAGAAACGTGTACATCCCTTGGCTATAACAGTAATTTTGGCTGCAACAGTAGCATGTACACCCTTTGGCAAAGCTCTTGCACAGAGGAGGAGAAAGCCTTTTTCAAAAAGTGGAGCATTTTCTGGTTAAACCCAGGCTGTACAACACACTCTATTATTGCAAGAGTATCTTTGAAAACATCTTTCGTGCCATTACAGTGAAAAAGTTCTTTGCACCATGCACGCCATCAGCAAAGAGAAAAGGGGCAGTTTAGGTGGCTTTAGGGTTGCAAACCGAATTCCGCTCTCAGCTATGCCAGTGGTGATCCGTAACAACTCCGCTCACTCAATGGGAGTTGCTTAATGCTTCCACATCATCAGGTAAGATCAGAACTGGACCATTTGATCACATTTATGCACAGGCACAAATTTCACTCTAAAAGGGAGCACTTACTTCACTGACCTACAGAAATTCTTTACTTGACTCTTCTTTCATGTAAGCAAATTAAAATAATACCAGGAAGGCTTCCATGCAGCAAGTAAGCAAACACTGAAGTAAAATCCTCAGAAGCACAGAAACTTCTGTGCACGCTGTCACGAGCATAAATAATTCACTACGTACCTTTTGGAAGAAGAGCCATTGAACTTGTGACAAGCCATACTGAAAGCTCTTGAATTGTGCATGCGTGTGTGTGTGTGTGTGTGCATGTACACGGGTGTAAACAATCTTTCATTTAAAAACGTGTACATTGTAGCAATGAGCCAGCCAATAAAATGAGCCAAAGGGCAGACTCTGACTTGGCTCAGCAGTGGTGAATGAAGATGAGCCAAGGAGGAGCAAAGGACATTGCAAACGATCTGGCACAGGTTCCTGGCAGTCAGTGATCACTTCAGGTATTTTTCTTTCAAGGTGTGTACGGGCACATCCAGTGACTCACCTGTATTTATATACAGAGAGCCAAGACGGACCCATACCTTGGCCCTGAGCTGCACCAAATCCCATATTTATAGGCTGTCTTGTTCCAGTAAACACAAAGCAAGCAGGAGAGCTGCCTGTTAAATTGTCATCTTTTAAAAGTGAATATTTTTTCAGCTGATTGAAAGTCTATAGCATTGGATCTGACTGACGCAGAATAACTCTGCCTCATTGATGTGGGGACAGAGCCACCAGCCAACAGGAAGAGGAACCCATTGTCCAGCTGTGACTATGACATCCTTGCTTCCTAAAACCTACAGTGCCTTCAGTCTTCTCTCATTGTCACTACTTTGTCAGTCAGGGATGTATTTTCCTGTCACTATGGTCATCCATAGTGAGAGCTCAGAGACCTTAATGAACTATCAGTTATTTTCTCTGTAAATAGTGATGAAGTTAAGCAATGGCAAGAAATTCAGCATTGTCTCTCTTGTGTCTTCTACACCATGTGGCATGCCCACTGAAGTTACTGGGATTTCAATATATCCTCAACATACTCTGTTCTTCATGGTCCATTCCCCATCAGGAATTCCCTGTCATTCCCTTTCCTAGACTCCTTTCAATGTCTATCCAACCAACCTATAGACTTTCAACTGATATTGTAAAACAACTTACTTTCTGCCTAAATTCACCTTGCCACCTGGAATCATAATGTACCCAAGGAGACATGTGGTGAACCAGTATTTTTAATTCCTGCTTTTTTTTTTGAGACATACTTGGCTGTCATTTTCTTTTGTCGTTGCTAAAGGAGAATAGACCTGGCTGAACATGATGAGAAGCAGAATTGTAAAAGCTTAAGTATAGATATACTATAAGCCTTACTTATCATGCAGTGGAAAAGAAAGGTTTTGAGGATTGGAGTGATAAAGGTTAGGCTACATTACAGGCCCTGAAGTCAGGATACCTTTGGGTTCTCATTGGGGCATCCCAGAAGCTCTTTGGTTCCACATGTTGCCTTAAAATAAGCGCACCTGAATGACCGATACAATCTAAATCGACAGAAAGTTTCAATCACCTGGGGAAATAAAATAAAATACCAAGCAGATTCATGGAGGAAAACAAGGTTAACAAGAATTGAAGACCACTCTTCCCACTGAAATTAAAGTAAAACAAGAGGAACAAAAGAACTGCAAGCCACCTTATACTTCCTGTGGTCTGGGCACTGTTCCCTCTAAAATCCCCAAAATTGAACTCGGTATTTTCATTCATGAAATGTGAAGGAGTCATGTGTTTTGGAAAGAAATATTCTGTGATCAGTCTGTGCATCTATCAGTCCTCCACTTAATTAAGACTTCAATTTCATTGTCCAGTTTCCATAAAACGACCACCAGACTGGACAGGAGCTACAAAACAATAGTCATTTTATATAAGTGGATCATGTACTGGGAAAAGGTATATTAAGCTCAGAAATGCATCTGCTAGAAGACAAAATGTTCCTTCTCTTGTTGTCTTTTGTAGTCCTGTCATGGTCCATCTGACTACATGACTTGCAGTCTTCATGCAACGGACAGCACAAACCTTCTTGTACGGAAGACTATAAACAGTGAACCCAAAAACAAGGACTCATCGCCAGAAGCACCTTATGCTACAAACTCAGCTAGAAAACAGTGCTTGACTAATGGTACTTGCAAAGAGTTAGAATGAGGATAATGAGGTAGTTCTGCAATACATGTTTACAGGTGCTTCCTCCGTAGCTTGAAAAGCAACTTGAGATAAAACACAAGGATGTCTGCTTGAAAAGAAAACAAATTGGCTTATTAACTGTGCTTTCCTGGCAGTGTTAGCAGGCTGAATATGATTCAAAAAAAAAAAAAAAAAAAAGCAGGAATTAAAAAGAGGAGGGTTTTTTCTGGTTTACATCTAAAGATGGAGAAAACTGTGATGCCTGACTATATAGACATTGGGAAATATTACAAATATTTATTTCTGTTTTATTTTAACTAACTATTTTAATTTTAATATTCCCTAAAGATAAAAAGGCTTTCATTTGTGGTGAAAATCTAATTCTTCAAAGTCTTTAGCATATTCTCCTTCAGTTTTTCTGTGCTTTTGGCCATAAAACTCAGGCTTTCAGGAGTTCATTTTCTAACCGAAAAGTCAAAACTTTTGAAACTTTTGTCTTTGGTGGAAAGTTGTTTGACACTAAATAAGTGCCGTGCAGTTCCCCCACTGGTGGAGATGTACACCACATAGTCAAACACCGCATAACCCTCACGGCTGTTTGTATGGCCATGGAATTAAATAGATATTTTCAGAGTTACTCTATTTAGAAAGCTGAAATGAACCACTTTCTGCAAGAACACGTTTCTAACATTGTAGCTGATTAGCTCAGAGATACGTGCCTGCAGTGTAAACATCTACGTTTGAGTAGAAGACTTCCACTCCTGATGCTTTCTGAAAAAAGAATTCAGCATGAAAAATTTAGTTGAAAATCTGCTTTTGATTCCAAAGTAGTTTTGATTCAAAATTTTAATAAGCCTCAGAGAAGAGTTTCCTTGCAACAGGAGAATGCAACTTTGAACACCTGAGCATGATATTGAGCCTAATCTCCATAAAATATTTACCTTTACAATTGACTGAGAAGGTTTCCTCCGTCTGGGCATAAGACTGAACCTGGTTTTCGTCAGCTTTGCTGGGCATCAACTCCACCATGGATTCTCTATTGACATATGAATTTCACAGTATGTTTAAAATACAGGAATTTTTCCTAATTCTTTCGCATAGTCTGACAATAAAACAAAGGGCTTAGAAAATAACATCTGAGTGGCTGAGAGAAGGCAGATTCAAGAAGCTCTGTGTCACATCTTGAACTTTGTAGAGATGTGTTTTATTTATTTCCTTAAATAGAATTGCTTACAGAAAACAGCAATGAATGTCTGTACTCAAAACACACCTGAGCATGGCAATGTATTTTGGGGGCACACATTAAAAATTTCTGCCTCACAGACAATGCCAGGATGAAGTTTCTTTTGTCTTTTTACAACTCTGCTATGAATATTTCTGTATCTATTGAAGGAAGTTATTTTTATTCCTCTCAGTGAAGATGGGTCAGTATTTTCTCTTAAACTTTACAGGTTTACATCCAAAATCAGTAATTACTGTCAGTAGAAACCTACTATAACACCTAAGAATCAGGGACTTAGCGTAAAGTCTAATTTGAGGCTAAATTAATGTTTTATTTCAAAAATAGCTTTATTTGACAATGACTTCTTAGAGCTTAATCTCATTTCTTTTTCCAGGTTGATGACAGTAGAGTGGCTGTATATTGGGTTGTTGAACATTGCAATGCCAAAATCCTGTCTTTAGTCAGGGCTTCAGTCCTCACCTGTGGAAGAACACAATGGGCAGATATGTAGATGAAAAGTTCAGATAGGTTTTGAAAGAGAAGATGAAGAAACTATGAATGAAATTACTCTAGAAATGGTATGATACTTACAGAGCTCATTAAAAGATCAGATATATTTGCTTTTCATTCTTGAAATGTACGTTATGTCTAACCCCACCCCCCCGAATACCCACAAATAGTGAGAGAAATCGCCTCTGAACTTAACAGCATTCAACAGATGTCATTTCAGTTCAATTCAATATAAAATATATTTTTTCACACATTATCATAATATTTAAAGAGGTGCTACTCCTGCTATAAATCTATCTTAATCATGAAATCAAAGTTCTCTTTGCCTATACAAGAGATCTTGAAAAGTGCCTGAAAGTTTGCCAGATCTTTTCCAAAATATGTAATCTTTGTAGAGGTTATTCTCAGAGCGTACTAGTGACTTCTAAATCTTAGTGCAACAGACAGAAAAATATCCATCCAAGGATCTCTTACAAACCTGAGATAGCTCTGTGTAAGTTACAGGTAGGTGTTATATTCCTTAGTATGCCATCTGTCAAGTGATAGACATTGACAGAGACTGTTTCTTTATTCAGCTTTTTTTCTCTCAAGAAGCTAGTTTCAAACTATTCCTAGGTATTTACAGGAGACAAACAAGCTGCTGTGGATTTTTGCTTTGGTTTATATTGTTAGAGCTTTCTCACCTGTCTACTTCAGTCTCAGGCACTAGTGGTGGCCACATCTTGCCACCACCAGATGATGGATCTGCTGGAGTGCAGCACCTCTGAAATACAATTTGTGAAGAAGAACCAGTTTAATACATCAAAATAGTACAGTGCTATGTCAAGCCTTGTAAGATTTGACTGCAGACAATGTGTGCAGATTGAAGGTCTTTCAATGACTGAAATAAGCAGGAGAAAACTTCAGGATTGCAATCCTTGCAGACTGCGTTCTTAGTATTACATTAAAACATTACCACATGCAGAAGCATATAGTTGCTTCTGTCTGTTCTGTTATGGCTCAGTATTTATCAGGAAAAGGTCCCTTGCAGCAGTGCAGAACTTTCACTCTGGTGTAAATATTCTTCTGCCTGAAAATTCTGATTTAAGCAGGCTGCCTAAAATGCTCAGGCTCTGTTATGAACCTGAGGCGGATTATATTTGTACAGGTTTGTATGGTCAAGATGAGCTAAGACTTTGTGCCTGATCTCCAGTCACTGTCAGACGGTAACAGGCTGGATCTCATCACTGTGTGTGCAAGCCAATGAAGGCACAATTAACTGAAGGTAACACTCTGGTTATTTTGTAAGACTAAGGCCTTATGTGTTGTGGGGTTCTTCTGCCCGTTGTACTTGGTCATAAAAAATGTTGACCAGCAATGTACTTCTAGAAATGTTCAGCATATATTTGCAAAAAAGATCTACCAAAAGGTGGAGTCTGCCAAACATTTGTAGACTGTCATTGATATGCAAGGGGGCACCTCAGAACCAGCCCCACTGCTTTCGAGGATGAAAAGTAGGCTGAAAATATAAGCACACACTTAAGTACTTTCCTATTTAAGGATGCTTTTTTTCAGCTTGACCGCTGAAGATTATTATGAAAGCAAGAATCATACCATCTCTGATAAGGAAATGTACTCATCAGAAATATCACCAGTACATTCTTATGACTAACATGATTGAGACTTAAGCCCTTTGATGATGTTTGTTACCATACAGAAGGTACTTCTTTACATGACACCGGATATTGCAGGGCTTGATTGCTGTGGCTGAGGGCTTAAGGCATTTTATAATGAAAGAGTTATGATTTCAAAAATCCCCCAAATTATAAACAGAGTATCCTGGCTCCTGTTTTGCCTTTGAAGGGGATAAAATTGTTTTGCTACCATAAGCCACTAGGAGTAGCTCCCCTGTCAGACTTCATCTGTACTCATATTCACCTGTGTCTGTCTGGTCTCCTTTTCACCTGTGTTTGTGTGGTGTCTTTTTCAATTGTGTCCTTACTTGTGATTGATAGCATCTCCTCTAACAACAGCAGTGCGCCTAAAGAGCACTGCTCTGTCCCCAGAGTCTACCCAACCTCTCCAGGAGAACTGCTGGACTTACAGTCACTTTTGTGAATCTTCAGAGGCCAAGTTTGTACAGCTCCATGAGACTCATGAACTGCTCTTTTAGTCCCTGTCCCTATCAGGTCAATAAAGAAGATTAAAAAATCACAGCTTTTCCAGTGTCTTGTTTGCCCTTGACTCTTCCTTCTACTCTCTCCTCACCTTTATTTTATTTTGTTTCCTTTTCTAGTGATAAATTTGTGATTCGAAGGGAAAACATTGTGGCTTACATGCCTAGGAATCACTTTTGTCCCGATCGGTCAGGTAGTTTTAGTGGAGTTGGGAAGTTGTTTGACATGGGAAGTTGGGAACAGCCTGACTTCTACAGGAAAGCTGCAAGGCTGAATCCCTCAAGTAAAAGTGAATGGTATGAGCCATGGAGCCCACATTTGGATCTGAATTCCCACACTGTCCATGAGGTGTTGGGCCCTGTGGGTCAGTCCATGTCCGAAACAAAACACTAGTATTTGCCACCCTTGTCTGCATCCAGGCTACTTTCTCGAATCCCTCCTTTTTAAGAAATGACACCAAAATAATCAGCTGATTGACAGCTACCAAAAAGAGTGATGATGCACCAGCTAAGACACATTGTATTTTTAAATTCTTATTAGTTTAGTTGACTCCCATGACGTACTCATAAGATGACTGTCCTGCTTTGGCTGTCTCTTTGGTCATGCAATTAGAAAAATGAGTTTGGTTCTGGGCATATAACATTCACAGGAGGGAGAGAGGAGCAGGAGAGTGTTTCAGGGAAAAGAACAAAAATGATTAAGCACTGGAACGATTGATTTATGATGAAAGATGAAAAGAACTGACTATGTATAGCTAAAGGGAGACATGCTGAGTGCCTATGAGTAAGTGGAGGGTGTAAGCACCAGGGAAGAGAAAAGGTGGTTGCAGGGGCCTATGAAGGAACATGAAGGAAAATCTGGAGCAAAGGACATGCTGGTGTCTATCAGGAAAAATTCAAGAGGGAAACTGAGGGAGTTACCTCTAGGTGAGGCTGCAAAACCATTGCTGCAGTATATTTTGGGACAGTGACACTCTCAGATAATATTTCTATTCTTTGGTGTGGATTTGTTTGAAGGCTTAACCAAAAAGGCTTCCCAGTTGTGAAAAAAAGAAAAAAAGAAAGCAAAGCAACTCTTCTATGATTCAAACAAAACCCTAAATTTGCTACTGTGAAAAAGCTGTGGTTGAAAGATGCCACAAGTTAATCCCATCTCCATTGCTCTTGCAGAAGCTTTCATAATTCCCTTTCTATAAAATACTCTTTCTTGGGGAGACCTGAGGAAAAGCAGGGTTGAGCGTGTCTGAAAATAACTTTTGGCTAAGAGAGGTGTGCAGCTTTCTTCTGGAAAGAAATTCTTCCCATTTACCATCTTGTTAGCATTTGAAAATCAAAGTACAGAGTCTGTCCAAAATATATTTTTGTTGTTCAATATGTAATGTATGCATCTGAGAAAGGATGAAGAGCTGGTACATGTGATGAGCTGCTCACCTGCTGAGCTCCAGAGGGCCTCTTCTTTTCCTTTATTAAAAAAAAAAAATAACCCAGGAAATTAATAACTCTGTAAACAGACTTCAGTGCTACATACTTTCATATGCCAAAAGGTACTGGAGTCAGAATTAAGGTTAAAAATAAACTTACCTGTGCCCAGTAGCGAATAGCCAAGAAGGCTACATGCATTATGAAATATGATAACATATTGTCTCTGAACTAATATTTTTTCTGTATCTTTAGGTACACAGGAATAGCAACTTGTGGTTGTTCTTACTGTTTCCCAGATTAAGGGCAAATAGAGCCAGGGAATGTCCTTTGTACAATAGTTACCTAGTAAAACTCTACTTCAACTGAAAACTACAGGTGACGTATGTAACACAGTAGTGAGTGAAACATTTCTGGGAAAACAGTTTACCCAAGTTGCATAGAGAGCAGAGAACTTATCATGTAAAAACATCTTGCTTTGATATGCTAGAAAATGAGGACAATGAAATTAATTCAAATATACAAATATAGGAGGAGGCAAGGTGGGGCTAACAAGTGATACAGAAGTTAATCTACAGTTTTTAAAAAAAGAAAAAAAACCCACAACGGTACAATGGAAAAATAGATTCAGTGCCACGCATGAAGGAGGCAAAGCTTTGCTTGTCTATTGCTTAACCTCAATGTTCCTTTAAGGTCATTTTTATATTTCATAATAACAGAGGAGATAAGCAGCACCTACAAAGACAGGCGCAAGCACCGCACTCCCCTGCTTGTACCCTGCGCTGGCTGGACACGAGCTGGCACCAACCCGGGAGCAATGTAAACGTGTGGGCAGCAAGGCACTGACTGAATCCGGACCGTCAAATCCCAACCAAGGACACACAGACAGGGTACCCAGAGTTGTATTGCACCTTACCTCTGCTTTTCTCTTTCTCTAAAGTAACTCTTCAAAAGTATTAAGGGAATACCACTAGGCATGAGCGTGCCGCGTGCTATGGGGAACTTTGTGTCTCCAGCCCTCAGTTTCCTCAGCTGTAATAGGAAAATGTTGCCCCTGTTGCACAAGCATCTTGTTAGGTTTTCTATCTGGTATTTTGGAAACTGTCAGAAGCCAGAGTGGAGGAAACCTTTCCCAGAGCTGCACGATATCTTTAGCTAAACATTATAATACATGTTCTATGTGCAGTCTGAGTAAGAGCATTGCGACCACATCTAATTTTGCTTGGAATAAAAGTTGGCAGGAAAAATCGAGAAGCTTATTTACAAAAATGCTCATGATACTGGGTAAGATGTTCTTCATTCTCTTTTTCTCTATAAAAGCTGAAATTCTATTCTCTAAGGCATGAATTCAGAATGACATCACGTGCTGGCAGGAAAACTCGTCGGCCTCCCTTCCCACTCCGCACTGGCAGTGGAAATGACACATCTGTTGGTGTTTTGGTCGCAACATTTGTCGTCCCAGTTATTTGCACAATATAAATGTGTGTTAGCTATGATTTTGGTTTGTGTCTAACAAACAAGTGTACAATTTGGGGTCTGCCATCAGTATGTAGGATTATGTCAGAGAAAGAAATGGCAAACCCAAACGATTCTCCTTTGTAACAAGAGCATGGTCACGGGGAGATAAGTGAAGAGGCTTGACAGGTGCAAAAGCCAGCAGTGATGAGACATAGATGTGTTTAAATATGCAGCAGTATCTACCTGGCAAGGACTACAATCTTTTCCCAACAGTTAAAGAGGGTCTTTATGTGTCAAGAAGACAATACTGGAAAACGCATGATAGGACACATAAGATATGGACAGCTGCCAGGCCTCTGAACAGCTGTGCGGTGTATGAGAATTACTGCAGCTGTATTTAAACTAGAAATTAAATCTTTTTAAAATTTTTTTTATTTAATGTGTTCAGGCTTTTTACTTATCCAAAAGGAAACATTAGCAATTATGAAATGTTTATTTCCCAACAAGACATGCTGGTTTTGTTTCTGCTGTCTGTGAGCTCTGATGTTCAGGAGACATCACTGCTCATCCTTAAGACTGTGTGTGTAGAGCAAGGGGATATTTTCTTTACATGCTTTGGTTAGTGGGAGCAAGGTATTCAAACTGAGCTCTACACCACTTCAGGAGCAACTTGAAAAGGAATAAGGAAACGGGTCTCTCCTGGTGTTTTGGAAACACTAGGAAAGAATCTGATACCAGTGTGTGTTCAGGATCATTATGAGGCAAAGGACTTCAAGGCAGGTTCCCACAGCATGACTGAGCCTATAAGCTTGGTGGGTGTGCAGGAGGTGGAGCACTTCCTCCCCAACTTTGGAGATGCTTCCATCATGCTAGTAAAAATAGTCTGCTCAAACGAAATGAACTGATCACAGCAGAGTTGGGCCAGATGCAGTTTCCCTATTTTCCAACCTCACCTATTCCTTTCCAATTTTTGTAAATTTTGTAAGAAGCACATGAAGTCAGGAGGAAATTCCTCATTTGGAACTTTCTCTCCCCTTCTCTATAATTCTGCATCGGTGGAACAGAAAACTGGGGAACATTGAATTCTTTCTGGAGAAGAAGACAGAACATCCCCGTGAATTACATAAATTACTGGCAATATTAAATTCCTCAAGAGACAACTTGTGGCATGTTTGGCTGTTCACTACTGCCAATTTATGAACGGGATATTAGATGTCTTCCATGGTGTGGCCATAGAGTTGCTGGTTCCCATGCAAGCTGTCAGCTCAATTACTCCAAGAGCTAAACAAGATAGTAGTAGGTACCTGTGGTTTTGGAATGAAAATTCTTGGGTTCTCCCTACAAAGCCACATCTACAGTGTGTGGTTTGGCTGGCAACTGTGGATTCTGATTTGTATGCAACCCTGTGGACACTTCTAATTTAAAGTTTGTATGAAAGGCTCACTCTGTGGCCACTTTTAATTAGAGGAGATTTCCGGTAAAGTTAGTCAACAATTTTTGTTATATTTACATTTTTGTTACTGGAGGGAGAGTACAGAGTCATGTTAAAGAATTTTTGGAAAACTGTTGTGAAAATAAATGGTATAACATTTGGTAACAATTGTGAAAATGTGTAAAATTTCATATGGTGTTTATTGTATGAACTAAATCCAGAAGTTTTCATTTGATATGAGTTCTCCAAATTTCTTTTTATGTTTTTCATTCCTCTCCTGGTTATTAGGGTTAAATCCACTGGAAGGGAGAGGAAGGGGGTTAGAGACATTACAACCTGGCCTTAAACACTTCCAGGGATGGGGCATCCACAACTTCTCTGGGCAACCTGTTCCAGTGCCTCGCCACCTTTGTAGGGAAGAATTTCTTCCTAATATCTAATATAAACCTGGCCTCCTTCAGCTTAAAGCCATTACCACTTGTCCTGTCACTACATGCCCTTGTAAACAGTGCCATAAATCCACATAAAATTTTGGTGCCATAACATCCATGGTGAAGAGATCTCAAGTTCACTACCTGCTGAATAGAGAACTAATTTTTTTTTTTTTTTCCCCTTGTTTTGAACACAGCTCCTAGTAGCTTCCAGGAGGGATGTCACACTTTGGTGCTGGTGCATTTCCTTGCCAAAAATCCTAAACACTTCTTTTGATGAAGGCTGTTCAACAGACAACTGAACCTAATTCTTCAGGAATGATGACATTTATACCTTGCAAATGGAGCGTGATACACTTCATTATGACCTAGTAGACATCCATTTGTTCTGCAGAGGGGTAAATGGTCTCAAATGAGGAAGATAAATGGAAGCTAAAGTTAGACTTTGGGTTCACAATTACTTGCCTAAAAGTTTTTACAGTCTAAATAAAATAAAAAAATCCTCTCACTTTGGTCAGCTCTATGTCAGAGACAGAGCAGAAGCAAAAGGGAATATTTACTCTGAAGTGGCACTTGGTTTTCTACATTAAAACTATTGAAATAATGTCTGTGAATAATGCCTAGTGAATCAGGAAGAATGGCAAAAAATCTTGGATATTTACATGAATAGAAAACTTATAAAAGATTACATTTCAATAAATAAAATCATTTTCTTTTGATAATTTCAAAGTGCTTTGTGATGGCTCTAATCACTTCTTTTTTCTCCTACTGTAATTATCTGATCTTAAGGACGTGCAAACAAGTTGCCACAAGTGTTAGGCTACTTAGTAATAACTGTGCACCTTTTTACCCATCAGTAAATGTAAGATCATTTACTTCCAAGAGGGGGAATTCAGAAGAGGGATAGGCAACCTCAAATTACCACACATTTATAACCATGTAAAAGTCTCCCCACAGGCAGTTACCACAGATGAGCTAAATTACTGCAAATTCAGACTCTAGCTTACATCATATTAACCGCATTATGTGCCTATCTTTACATTTTAAAACAAAACATAATTTCTACCCAGAAGACATCCAGTTCTCATATAATTATGTTAAACTGAATTGTTTAGACAGCTGGAAACAAACAAAACATCAATTTTTTGTGAACTTAAGAAATTTGTTGATTCCACTTCTTTTCTGAAGAAAGTTTCAGCTTCAATCACTTTAATTTCCTACTGGCAGATTTTTTTTTCCCCAAAAGTGATTCTTTACCACCTCAAGGTGAAATCTTTTTTTCCTGTTGAAGTCAATGGAAGAATATCCCTTGATTTCCATCAGGAATTACCAGCAGTTCCTGAATATGCAGAAGCCATCAATATTTTCTCATTCTTCTTCCTACAAAAATCCATGCTACAGATTTTTAAGGGGGTTTTTTTGTGACTCTAAGGTATGTGGAATTTAGAAGCCTTCACTGAAGAGTCTGCAAGGAATCAGCTTACTAAAAAATCAGCATAAAACCAGAAATCTGAAGAAAGAGGAGAATTCTGATTATTTATGAAAAAAAGACTTGGCAAGACTTGGACCCCATAAGGGATCTAAGAACATGCAGCACGCTTTATACTAAAGAAATGTAAAACTGGACTAAACTCCAGAGTTTCTTATATCGTTACTGAATCAGATGCTGTTAGAAGATCAGCCACATTGATTTTCCAGTTCTCACCTTTCCTGAATGAGCCAAAGAAAAGGTAAAGTAGAGACCAAATCTCACAACTCTCACAGGAGTGTGAGTTCAATTAGGGCTGCATGCTATGTCATTTTTGTTCTGTAAGCCAGTCCATCTCCATCTAAATCTTTCAATTTCTTCCTAACCATGACCATAGCTTCTGATTGCAAATCCATCTCTCACTTGGGATGAGGGACACTCTCTGCTGGGGGTGGGACTCACTCCACCGGCACAACTAAGGCATTTCACATCTTGAACTGTTAAGAAATGAGTTATGCATTTTCACACTCCGCCTCTAAAATGGGTTTTGCATTGCTCACCTGGAACATGTTAGTCTTTACCAGCAGGTAACCTATCATCTTTATTCAAAATACTGGACAGCAGTCTGGTCAGATACTGTTTGGTAGTTATTGTTGGCCCCATGTTGACTTGATGAAAAGTGGGCCTGAACTTCATTCTTCACCAAATTACTCCCCCATACACCTAGGTGACTGTGAATTGGTTACTCTCATCCCCTCAGCTAAATTCATTCTTGGTCAATATTTTCAAGATTCTGATGTATTTGGGGACTCTTCAGTTGTAGTGTTCACATCCAGTATGTATTGTGTGAGCCATCTCCAAAGGATTTTTTCTGCTACATGTTTTTACGCTCCTAGGAGAGGCAATGCACGTTTTTTAATCAGGAGACACAAATCATAGAGTCATTCAGACGGGGCAGGAGCTCGGGAGGTCTCTGTTCCAACCCCCTGCTCAGAGCAGAGTTAGCACAGCCTTCAGACCTCCACAAAGCTGTATGAATTCAGGGACTTGTAATGCAAGTTACAAAATTCAGGAAACTTTGGGGATTTACTAGCATCTCCATATAGTCATTGCCTGGCTAATGGCATTTTAAAAATAATACAGGCTCATGAATCATAGATAATCTACCTGTGTACTTGCCAATCCATTTGTTACTTTGATTCACTTTAATAACGCCTATTTTTGCTCCAGTTTTTGTATTTTACTATTCACCTGCTGTCTCCTTCACATACAGGGAAAGAAAGAAATGAATTAAGTAGAATCAGTCTGTGCAATCAGAGCTGAAGCCTCCTGAGCTGAAAAATGACTCACATTTATCTGCTGGCATCTCTCCTCACAAATCTCCTGCAGCAACATCTCTCAAAGATTCTACTAATTGAGCCATTTTCTGAATGCTAGCACTGAATGGGAGTTAGTGAGACAGAGACCAACTAGCATATGCAATTTGTCATTAGTGGGAATGGCAGTTTTCCTAGAAGATTTTTGATGAAGGTGTATTGAAAGTGCAGTTGAAGAAGTGTAATTTACTGCAAGCCTGCATCAGGCACTGACCTTCATGCTACTCAGTAGTAAGCCAAGAAGCAAAGATGTTAAAATACAATGGAGGGCTTAAATAGAAGTGAGTGTAATTAAAAATATATACTGGATTTGGGAAATGCCTGGGTATGGCTTTAATAAAAACATTACTGTGCTGCTGATATTAAGATTTAAATCCCTCAGAAAGAAATCACAGACAAACAGTCTAGTTTTCTAGATGGCTAAAATGACATGCTCCTGCTCTTGTCCTGCATTATATATCCAGCTGCATTGTCTTTCATATTTCATTTGTGTAAATACCTTCATTTCATAGCCCCATTTTTAATGGTATATTAGTATGGATCAGCAGGTGCTCATCAAAAACCCTTTGTGCCACTAAGGGCACCCATGACACTAAAAACTTATGAAGGATCGATGCATGTCTAGCAAGGCTGTTTCTCGCTGGTGGGCAGGGAGAGATTCTTCCTGACAGCTAAAAGAACTCCAGTAATGCCAAATGACAGCCAGTATCTTTTCTGCTAGAAGAAAAATTGCAGTACTGCAAGGAGTGTGAAAATCAAACTGTATTGAAGAAGAGCATAAAAATCATTCTGTTGGGTTAAAGAAAATACCTGTTTTGCCCAGATCTTGGCTTGGTTGGTATCAGTAGCTGGTTGTAGGTGCCTACAGAAAGCAAATGAGAAGAGCAGTGCCTTTTCCTGAGCTGCATCCACCCAGCTCTGCTAATCTGCAGTTTAGAGACTTCCTAAGCCAGAGGATGTATCTGTTACTTGGTGTTTGATGGACTTGGGAAATTGCCCTTTTTTTTTACCTACTTTATACATTTTGCATCCAGCAAATCCTGCAGCAGCGTGTTCCACAGTGTAACAATTTGGTAAGTGAAAAAAATCCTTCATTTTATTTGTTTTGAATCTTCCGATTACCGCTTGCTATGTGTGCCCATTGATTTCTGTTTTACCAGTAAGGAGGAATAATCAATCTCATTTACTTTTCTCATGCAGGATTTAGAAAGTTGCGTAAACTTTACAGTTGGACTTGATGATCTTAAAGTTCTTTTCCAACCTAAATGATTCTATGAAACCTTTGTTTTTGTTTTTCTCCTTAGTGTAGGCAGAAAAGCTCCTACTCAAGCTTACTGGCATGAGTTTTCTGGACAAATAAGCTTATACACATTCTGGGAAGAATAGTTTTTTTTCTTCAATTATGCCATTATAACTTAGAAGAAGGTAACAAACTTATGGAGGGAAAGTGAGAGGAGAAAGCGGCCAAAGTTTACTTATACTCTCAGCAGCTTTCTGTTCTCACCTGATCCATATCTCTGATCATGCTGCAATTTATCCCACAGTAGCTGCAAGGGATATTTTCCACATCACTTGTAATACTGAAGGAAAAAGTCCTGACTCGTTTTTAAACATACTCCACCTTTCTTTTTATGACTACATGTATATATTCACACAGCTACACACCCCCATAAACTGGAAAAAAAAAAAAAAAAGTAGAATTTTTTCCTCTTTCATCACAGTTTTGACTGTGATGTTTTCATTTTATGTCCTTGAGTCTCAGTTTTGCAATTGAATCTCATAGTGGAGATGATCTTGGATTCTGCAGGTGGATGGATTTTGGATTGATGTGAATAGGACTGGATCCACGTTTTTGTGCTGGCACAATGACACAATCAGTCTTAGGAACATTTGTCAGATGTACAGCAGAATCTTTACCTGCTCTGTGAAACTCTCCTCAGGTGTTGCACACTGTGGTTTCCTCCCAACTGGACCCATCCTTTTCCCCATGCAAATTCCTGTAGAGGTAGAAGCTCACCATACGGTGATGCTGTGTCACAGTACCGTGGAAGATAAGGGACACTCAGCTGCAAGAAGTGTAAAGTTAAAGCTCTGAAAAAACTATGGCATTTTTCTAGATAAGCCACAGTGAGATTTGCAAGTTCAATGGTTTTATTCTTTCTGAGCTGGTGGATATGATGGTGTTTCTTTCAGATTATTGCATGCCTTCATTATTTCTTCCTGTTCCAAGAACAGATTTAAGACCTATTTGGAGGTAAAGGAAAAAAAAACCCGTGATGACCTGAGATGTTTGGAAATAGTCCTGTTTCATTGGTGCTTTGGGTTTGCATTTGATCGTTTGCATCTGTCACTGATTTATATAGACAGCTAACAGTAGGGCTAAAAAAACATTTATGCATTGGTCCTCCGAACCCACAGCCCTCAGGGGACTGCTCAAGCTGTCTTCTGTCAGCTACATGCAGAATATTTAGATTGAGTAGAGGTGTTGATCTTAGTTGCTCATCGTTGTCCACACATCTTCCCACTGGCCAGGCTCTTTGGGCTTTTTCCCCAGGTTCTTCTCCTCTTGATGATCGCAAAAATGGGCCCTGTGACTGCCCCACTCACCTCCCATAAGCACCACAAGTGCCCCAGGCTGTGCTGGTGCCTCGATAACTTTGGATCTGGGTCGGGCTTGTCTTTGCATGGCGATGGCAAACTATCAACATCTCTGGGATTTCTGAGGAACAGCTTTTCAAACTCATCAAATGTATCATGGCATGAATACAGATTTGCTGCTTGTAATGCAAGAGAAGGCATTCACTGTTGGTGCACAGCAGAGAAGCAGGACTCTCTGCTTCCCCATGCACTGTGTAGAAACCTTGGTATTGCAGACTGAATTTTTGCTAGTGAGAGTGAGATTTTCTGCTAATACTTTGCATAACGGTCCATGTTCTGCCCTCATTTTCGTTTCACTTAGGCAAAAACATTATCAGCTGCACTGATGGTTGGATACTTTCTCTAGAGATCAAAACTAAGACCAACATGAGTTTTGTTATGCAAACTACATATATAACATGATTTTAAAAGAGGATAAATGAATTAAGGACTGTATTATTAGCCCACATTCAGTGTACTATACTTGTCAAAATTGGTTGAATATCCAAATTAAGTTGAAGCTAATCCCTGCACGAACCTATAAAAACTTGCTCCCAACAAGCCTTCATAATAAATTCTTTGTGCCAGGAAATATGAATTAAATTGTTTTAAAGCAATAATGTTTAGGTAAGTAAGAAAAAGTTTCCTACTGAGAGATATTTTATGAACAAAATTAAATATTATAAAACCATATTATTAAATTCTGTCAAAAAGGTATTAATCTTGTTACTCTGGCATTGGTACCTCAGTTCTCCATAATTATGGATTAAGACTTAAAACAAAAATATAATGTGGAAGGTGTTTTTCAAAGTTCCTGAAAAGAAAATAAAACTTGAAAGTATAAACCTTTAGACTCACAATATGTCATTCTATTATTATTATTAACTTATTAAGTGCTGACTTTATGATCGGCATTGTATAAAGCTCAGTATGAATACAGTCCCTGCACAAATGAGTTTACAAACCGTGGAATCAACCCCAAAGAAGATATATTTGGTAATTTAAGATGGTACAACACAGGAATAGCTGTGTGTGCTGAGTTTAAAGAAAACTCCTCCATTAATTTCTGTAACTTGTATGTGGCTGCTCTAGTGCTCTTGGTCCCATTGTAGGAAAATTATAACCTTTTTAAAGGAGAGAGGATCTGGGGAAGGGGATTCTATTTGTTACAGCAAAAGGTGCAAGGAGGAGACATAGTTTCTTAAGACAATAACTAAGTTTAGAATAGAATAGAATAGAACGGAACGGAATGGAACGGAACAGAATAGAGTATTTCAATTGGAAGGGTCCTACAATGATCATCTAGTCCAACTGCCTGACCACTTCAGGGCTGATCAAAAGTTAAAGCACATTATTAAGGGCTTTGTCCAAATGCCTTTTAAACCCTGACATGCTTGGGGCATTGACCACCTCTCTAGGAAGCCTGTTCCACTCTCTTGGTAAAGAAATGCTTCCTCATGTCCCGTCTGAACCTCCCCTGGCACAGATTTGACCCATTCCCACGTGTCCTATCAATGGGTCCCAGGGAGAAGAGCTCAGCACCTCCCTCTCCACGTCCCCTCCTGAGGAAGCCATAGAGAGCAATGTGGTCACCCCTCAGCCTCATTTTCTACAAACTAGATAAAACTAAAGTCCTTATCTGTTTCTCATAGGACATTCCTTCCAGCCCTCTCACCAGCTTTGTTGCCCTCCTCTGGACACATTCAAGGACCTTCAGGTCCCCCTTAAACTGTGGGGCCCAGCACCACACACAGTACTCAAGGTGAGGCTGCACCAACACTGAATACAGTGGGATAATCCCCTCTTTTTACTGGCTGGTGATGCTGTGTTTGATGCACCCTAGGATGTGGTTTGTCCTCTTGATTGCCAGGGCACACTGCTTATTCATGTTGTGCCTGCTGTTGACCAGCACCCCCAGATCCCTTTTTGCAGGGCTACTCTCCAGCCACTCCTCTCCCAATTTATACTTGTGCCTGGCATTACTCGATCCTAGGTGCAGAATCCAGCATTTCAACTTGTTCAATTTCCTCCCATTAATCATAGCCCAATACTCCAATCTATCTAGGTCCCTCTGCAAGGCCTCCTGTCCCTCAAGAGAGTCAACAGCACTTCCTAGTTTGGTATCATCAGCAAACTTTCTAATGGTGCATTCACTCCTGCATCCAGATGGTTGATAAATATATCGAACAGAATTGAACCCTGAGGAACACCGTTGGTAACCGATCACCATCCAGATGTAGTCCATTCACTGCAACCCTTTGAGCCCTGCCCTTCAGCCAGTTCTTCACCCAGCACACCGTGAACCTGCTCATCCCACAGCTGGACAACTTGTCCAGAAGAATGCTGTGAAAGACAGTATCAAAAGCCTTACTAAAATCCAGAAAAACTACATCCACCACCTGCCCTTCATCCACTAGGTGGGTGACCTTATCATAGAAGGATACCAAATTAGTTAAACAGGGCTTTCCTTTTGTGAACCCATGTTGACTGTGCCCGATGATTGCATTATTCTTTAAGTGCCTTTCGATAATACCCAGTATAATCTTCTCCAGAATTTTTCCAGGAAGTGAAGTTAGACTAACAGGCCTATCTAAGGACACAAAAACTGGGAGTAATCCCATGTTTATGTGCCCACCAGTTAGGTGGGCAGGTCTAAAATAGTCATGTCCTCCACTCAACAAAAATAGATAGCTTGTTCCACTCTCAGAAATGTTACCAGGATAGTTGAACTGCCTTTTTGAACTGCCTTGGGCAGAGGCTTTTCTCTCTTAAGGAACAAAAAGTATATTACACATAAGAGAAAACTATGCAATACAAGCAAAGGAGTGAGAGAACGAATGGGGCCACAGAAGATAAAGGTCTCACTGTTCCTGGCCTCCCCTGGCAGTAGGTCACTGAGAAACCCAAAGTGGTAGTACCAATTAAAGCTGCTCTAATGCCTCACATCAACATATGGTTGGGCGTCGAAGAACCACAGGGATACAACCACGTATTTGACAGTCCACAGTCTCCAGTGCACCCAAGAACTGCTATAGCATGATGGAGAATAAATTCCATGATTTCAATCAACTCTAATTTTATGAGAGAAGAAGAGTTTAAAAATTACACCAAGAGATGCTCTAGATAGAACATAAAGTTTTAAGATCTCTGCAGAGGAACTTTTTTACCGAGGTAAACTGAGCCTCATGATCTTTTTTAATTCCTCCACTACAACTAGTAAAAGCATTCTGTAGATTTACTACTTTCCTTAATTGGATTATCTCTGAATGAATGCAGTAGGTAGATGTTCCTGTACTAGTACATGTACTTCATAACTCTTTCATTCTTCCCTGTAAGTCATTGTTATTGGGTCATAACCCTGAAATTGTCAGCAATTTTTGCTATAATCCACATCATATATTCAGATTATTTGTTGGTAATATGGAATGGCTGGGGTCTTATTACACTTTCTTTACACTCTGAAGCACTTGCAGGCAACCATTAAACATGGGGCAATGCTCAATCACATTTTCTTATGTCTGATATTTACTTTATGGTAATCCACTAAGACATAAGCAAAATAAACTCAGCAAATACGTAATGAACAGGATTTTTCGGTTATTTTTCCTCCAGCTTATAGAAGACTAACTTTGTTATAGAGTCTTTCAGCTCCAAGTAATAGCTTTGTAATCAACTCAACATGGCAGCTAATTAGTCTAGGTAGAATGAGTTACATAGGTAATTATAAAATCATAGAACAGTTTGGATCAGAAGGGACCTTAAAGACCATCTAGCTGCAACCCCCCTGCCATGGGCAGGGACACCCTCCACTAGACCAAGTTGCCCAAAGCCCCATCTAACCTGGCCTTGAAGACTTCCAGGGATGGGGCATCTACAGCCTCTCTGGGCAACCTGTTCCAATGTCTCATCACCTTCATCAAAAAAAATTTCTTCCTTATATGTGATCTAAATCTACCCTCCTTCAGCTTAAACCCATTACTCCTTGTCCTATCACTGCATCCCCATGTCTCCAGCTTTCTTGAAGGCCCCCTTTAGGTAACAGCAGGCTGCTCTAAGGTCTGCCCAGAGCCTTCTCTTCTCCAAGCTGAACAACCCCAACTCTCTCAGCCTGTCTTCATAAGAGAGGTGCTCCAGCCCTGTGATCATCTTCATGGCCTCCTCTGGACTCACTCCAACAGCTCCATGCCTTTGTTGTTTTGGGGACCCCAGAGATGGACACAGTACTCCAAGTGGGATCTCACGAGGGCGGAGGGGCAGAATGTCCTCCCTCAACCTGCTGGTCATGCTTCTTGTGATGCAGCCCAGGATATGGTTGGCTTTCTGGGCTGCAAGCGCACATTGCTGGCTCATGTTGAGCTTTTTGTCCCCCAACACCCCTAAGTCCTTCTCCTCAGGGATGCTCTCAATCTATTCTCTGCCCAGCCTGTACTTGTACTTGGGATTGCCCAAGTCACATGCAGGACTTTGCACTTGGCCTTGTGTCATCGGCAAACTTGTCGAGGGTGCACTCAATCCCATTGTCCATGTTGCCAACAAAGATGTCAAACAGTGCCGGTCCCAATACTGACCCCTGAGGAATGCAACTCATCACTGGTCTCCACTTGGACATTAAGCTGTTGACCACAACTCTTTGAGGGCAACCATCCAGCCAATTCCTTATCCAGTGAGTGGTCCATGCATCAAATGTCTCTGATTTAGAGACAAGGATGTCATGCGGGACAGTGTCAAATGCTTTGCACAATTCCAGGTAGATGATGCCAGTCAGTCTTCCCTCACCCACCAATGCTGCAACCCTGTCGTAGAAGGCCACCAAATTTGTCAAGCACAATTTGCTCTCAGTGAAGCCATGTTGGCTGTCACTGATCACCTCCTTATTTTCCATGTTCCTTAGCATAGTTTCCAGGAGGATCTGCTCCACAATCTTGCTGGGCTCAGATGTGAGACTAACTGGTCTGTAGTTCCTCAGGTTTTCCTTTTTTCCCTTTTTAAAAATGGAGGTTATGGTTCCTCTTTTCCAGTCAGTGGGAACGTCACCAGACTGCCATGACTTTTCAAAAATGATAGATAGTGGCTCAGCAACTTCGTCCGTCAGTTCCCTCATCATCTCATGATGCATCTCATCACATGCCATGGACTTGTGCACCTTCTGTGACCCAGGGAATGTGGCTAGAGTACTTGCTGGTGAAGACCGAGGCAAAAAAAGTCCTTGAGTACCTCAGCCTTCTCCATGTCCTGGGTAACTATGTTTCACTCCAGAGGGAGCCAACATTTTCGCTAGTCTTCCTTTTATTGCTGATGTTCCTATAGAAAATTTTCTTGTTGCACTTGATGTCCCTGGCCAGATTTAATTCTATCAGGGCTTTCCCTTTCCTAACCTGATCCCTGGCTGCTCGAACAGTTTCTCTGTATTCCTCCCAGGCTACCTGTCCTTACTTCCACCCTCTATGGGCTTCCTTTTTGCATTTGAGTTTGACCAGGAGCGCCTTGTTCTTCCATGCAGGCCTCCAGGTGTTTTTGCCTGACTTCCTCTTTGTTGGGATGCATCGCTCCTGAGCTTGGAGGAGGTGATCCTTGAATGCTAACCAGTTGTCTTGGGCCCCTCTTCCTTCCAGGGCTTTGTCCCATGATACTCTACCAAGCAGATCTCTGAAAAGGTCAAAGTCTGCTCTCCTGAAGTCCAGGGTAGTAAGCTTGCTGTGCACCCTCCTCGCTGCCCTGAGGATCTTGAACTCCACCATTTCATGGTCACTGTAGCCAAGGCTGCCCTTGAGCTTCACATTCCCCACCAGCCCTTCCTTGTTGGTGAGAACAAGGTCCAGCATGGCACCTCTCATTGGCTCCTCTATAACTTTGAGAAGGAAGTTATCATCCACACATTCCAGGAACCTCCTGGATTGCTTATGCCTTGCTGTGTTGTCTCTCCAACAGATACCAGGGTGGTTGAAGTCCCCCATGAGGACCAGGGCTTGTGACCGTGAGGCTTCTCCTATCTATCTACAGAAGGCCTCATCTGCTCGGTCTTCCTGGCTGGGTGGGCTGTAGCAGATCCCCACTACAGTGTCACCTGTCCCTGCCCTTCCATAAGCTCTCAGTTGGCTCCTCATCCATCCCAAGGCGGAGCTCCATGGACTCTAGCTGGTCATTGACATAGAGGGCGACACCCCCTCTTCGTCTCCCCTGTCTGTCCTTGCTTAAGAGCCTGTATCCTTCCATTCCAGCACTCCAGTTATAGGAGCTATTCCATCACATCTCTGTGATGCCAATGAGAACATAGCCCTGCAGGCATACACGCGTCTCCAGCTCCTTTGTTTATCTCCAACTCCTCTTGTTTATTCCCCATGCTATGTTCGTTTGCATCGAGGCATTTAAGTTGGGCCCTGATGAAGCTGACTGACTGGCTGGAGTGGTTGGAATTCCTTTGTGCTGCACTTCAGGTGTTCTCCTGCTAACCTGTGGTCCTTCTCCTGGCTCTGGCCTTCTATTGCTGGCACTGACATCAAACTGGTAGGAGTGGGGTGGATTGAGGTTCCCCTCCCCCAGGAACTTTAGTTGGTTTATTTCACAGTGAGCATATGTCCACAATACACTTTTTAGACACTGGATTGACACGCTTTTAACCTCTGTAAATATGGCAAGAATTACCTTTTCACCCCACCTGATCCCTCTTGAACTCTCCTGATCCCATGCGGGAGGACATCTTGCACTGCAGGTAATATTGCATCTATTGTTTGTACATCTGGAGAAATTCAGACAATTGTGTTCACTGAGATGGGAACATCACAAATTGTATAATTTCTGCAGTAATTCACAAAGTTTTAAAATGTTACTTGAGATTACATCACGAATATCTGACAGTACTGATGTCTTTGGAGACTTCTACATGATAATGCATGGCTGCAGAAATCTGCATAAATAGGTGCACGTCTGATTCCCCCCCCCAAACCAAGTTCCAGTTACCTATTTATGGTGGGTTGACCCTGGCTGGGGGCCAGGTGCCCACCAGAGCCGCTCTATCACTCCCCTCATTCACTAGACAGGGGAGAAAAAGTACAGTGAAAAGCTTGTGGGTCGAGATAAGGACAGGGAGAGATCACTCACTAATTATCATCATGAGCAAAACAGACCGAACTTAGAGAGGAAATTCATCTAATTTATTACTAAGCAAAACAGAGTAGAAGGATGAGAAATAAAACCAAATCTTAAAACACCTCCCCCCACCCCTCCCATCTTCCCGGGCTCAACTTCACTCCCGGCTTCAACCTCCGCCCCCCTCAGCGGCACAGGGGGACAGGGAGTGGGGGTTACGGTCAGTTCATCACACGGTGTTTCTGCCCCTTCTTCATCCTCAGGGGGAGGACTCCTCTCATCATTCCCCTGCTCCAGCATTGAGTCCCTCCCACAGGAGACAGTCCTCCATGAACTTCTCCAACGTGAGTCCTTCCCACGGGCTACAGTCCTCCACAAACTGCTCCAACGTGGGTCCCTCCCACGGGGTGCAGACCTTCAGGAGCAAACTGCTCCAGCGTGGGTCCCCCACGGGGTCACAAGTCCTGTCAGCAAACCTGCTCTGGCGTGGGCTCCTCTCTCCACGGGGCCACAGGTCCTGCCAGGAGCCTGATCCAGCATGGGCTTCCCACGGGGTCACAGCCTCCTTCAGGTGCCTCCACCTGCTCTGGCGTGGGGTCCTCCATGGGCTGCAGGTGGAATCTCTGCTCCACCATCATCCTCCATGGGCTGCAGGGGGACAGCCTGCTTCACCATGGTCTTCACCACGGGCTGCAGGGGGATCTCTGCTCCGGCGCCTGGAGCACCTCCTGCCCCTCCTTCTGCACTGACCTTGGTGTCTGCAGAGTTTCTTACATCTTCTCACTCCTCTCTCCAGCTGCAAAAGCGCTCTCTAACTGGTTTATTTCCTTCTTAAATATGTTATCATGGAGGCGCTGATTGGCTTGGCCTTGGCCAGTGGCGGGTCCGTCTTGGAGCTGGCTGGCATTGGCTCTGTCAGACACAGGGGAAGCTTCTAGCAGCTTCTCACACAAGCCACCCCTGTAGCCCCCCTGCTACCAAAACCTTGCCACGCAAACGCAACATGTTATTCCATTTTCACAGTTGTCTTGGACAAGTTTAGTGTACGGTCTTTGCTGTAATATACAGAGCTGCCAGCCTAAGGTCTGCGATCAACGGCAGCTTTTCCATTCAAGGGTGACCTGTTTTAATGTACTATTTATTACTTCTTCCTGTTGTTTACTTCAAATGCCAGGCACCTTTCTACCCAGCCTCATCATTTAGATTACAGGATAATAAACCATTTTTACTCATACTTAATGGGCTGAATTTCAGAGAGAGCAAGTGGAAAGGGATGATTTGAGTGTCAGTGAATCAGCAAAGTTCTTTGACCTTTGATGCAGCTACCAAAATCTTTGACACCATCTAGAACATTTTTTGTTTGTTTTTTTCTTGGTAGAAGCACAGAAAAAAAGAAGACCTGTCTCTAAAGCAGAAGCATTGGCTCTTTCATAAAAAATGTGTCTCTGGATGTTGTATACAGAGAGAGGACTCGTCCCAGCTTGAATACACAGCGTGATATTGTTCAGATCAAGCCACAGTTTAGCATTTCCTTTTATTTCTTGTAAATGCAGCTAAAGGGTGTTTGGCTTTATTCACATTTGTTTAAGTTTTCTTCCTTCAGGGGAAAAAAATTGTATTGAAACAATTAAAAGAAATGGTCTTTTCTGAAGATCTTACTGTTAGGACTTTTTCACTCTGGGCATCAATTCAGTATAAATCATCTTGCTTCACTACTACCTTCTTTAAAAATGCTCCGCTATTTAGCAGATAGAAACTGAGTGTCTGTGGCACCTTGGAATTACCTCGCTGCCCTGATAAGGCATTCACTTACACTGACAGAGAAACAGAGAGAAGGGAGGTATGGAGCAAGCTACAGACATGTAAGTTTTTAAAAGACCTAACCTTCAAACATAGCAAATTCAAAAGTTATGTCAGACAGAATGTATATTCATTATTTCTAGAATTTAGGAAGATATGCATTAAGTGTTTAAATGCTTAGAAAGAATTATTGTGCATATTGGTTTTGCTGTCCTTTTTAATTTTGCATTGAATATTTGAGAAAAGAGAATCTTCTGTAATGGAAAACAACTCACAAATTGTTTAAGGCAAAGCTATTTTCTGAATTCCCAAGGAGCATGAGTGTTTGGATCTGTATTTACAACCAGCGCTCACCAGTTTACATTTACAGTATCAAAAGACCTTAATTGAGTGTTCCTTCTCTACACCTCATCCTTGCCTTCATCTCCATAATTTCATCTCCCTGTCTTTCTCCACAATTGCACCTATCTGGCCTTGCTCTCTTAGTCACTCCAAGTCATTTTGTGTTTTCTTGTTCTTGGATCTTGCCTTGTCAGGAATTTTCCCACCGTACTGGCCTTTCATTTTTCCAGACCATTGAAACAGAAAATGAACAAAAATCAATTGCCGTGCTCGTCTGCATGGTGCTGTGACTCCAGGCTGGGATGGGCCTGGTGCTCTCCAAGGCAGCACAGCTTGGAGAGTCACCAGCCTCTGACTTCCCCCAGGAGAGACTATGGACCCATCTTCAGTACTGCATCAAATAGTGCTAAGGAACAGTTCAAGCACCAAAATTTGTTAATCCATACTGTGAAATAGTCATCAAATCACAGAAAAATTAAGGTTGGGAGGGACCCCTGTGGTCACCTTGCCCAACCTGCAGGTGTTGTTTTGTCCTGAGCTAATGAACATTTTTCCAAACAGTTCCTGGGTATGACTTGTGGACCAGAAACTGTTTCAAATAATGGGTTTGCATGCAATCACCTCACTCTGGAGGCTAGGGGAAATTAACAGTGAGAATATGGGCTCTTCCATGGAGCTGAGTTTCACGCCGGGGGTTTGTGTCAGCCATACTTAACTCATTAGCACAAAAGTAATCTCTGTTAACTCTGTCGACACTTGAGTATTTGCCATCTACAAGAATATATTGCTTAACGTCTCTGCTGACTTTATAGTACTATGCCACCAGTCGTCTCCTTCCATCTTCTACATTGTTTGAAGAAGGAATTTGCTCATGGTCATGGGGAAACTTCTATGAGACGCTGTGATCATCCCTTTATTTAAAAATAAAGCTTTCTGATATAGATTTGAGCTATCAAATACGTTGTCTTCCTCACAGGAGAAAAGAAAGTAGACTGAATCGCATCTCGGGACCACATCCGTGCCTCTTGCTCCTGTGCTTGTGTTAAACCGATTGCCAGATTTGGGGTGGGGAGGGAATTTCTCCTTGCCCCAGGTAGAGCTGGCAAGGACTGTCAGGGGTTTTTGTGGTGTCCTCTCCAGCGTAGACTGTGGTCAGCCAGATCACCAGGATGATTTAAACCCTGAGCTAGTTTTTTTTCTGATCCATCTTATCAGTATCAAACTTCATGGCATGGATAATCTCTAAATTAGTTTAAGGTGGTTAAGTGATTGTATCTAGGCATGCAAAGCTGACAGACAAACCACATCATGGCCTGGATTTGGCATGCAGGTTGCTTGTCTGTGTAATTCCCAGTCTGTGTATTCCTCTTTTTCCGTTCCCCAGGCACCCTAACTCTCTGTCATTACCAGCTGAAACTAAAATATAAGCTCTTAAGCGCAGCTGCTACATCTTTCCTTACTCTGAGAAGTTCTGCACTTATATATAACACTCTGTATGATTTTTTAATAGCAAAGAGCCTATCTTTAACTCGTTGAAAATACACACAAATTCTTCTGGTAATTTTTGAATGTTTTTCCTTTATTTTTTTCCAGGGAAAATCTTTCCTTTTCAGTAGTGGCAGGGTTTCTGTTCATGCATTTTTGCTTGAGAATATTTTTGGGGAGGAAATGACATTTTACATGAAGAATATTTTCAACTAGAAAAAGTTTGAATAGCTGTAACTGATAAAAAGAAATTAGACACAATTAAGAACAGGAATGCAGAGTGACATTTCACTTGAAATCTGCAACTTCTTGGTCTGCTGTGCCAAAATTCAAGATCTGAACAAGTCCAAATTTTGGGAAAAGAAATTCATTTCATGCAGCAAACTGATACATTTCTCCCAGGAGCGATGCTTTTCTGATATTGCTGCTACTAACAGTTGCCACTATGAAAAGCAAGTGATTTAGCATTTTTCTGTATTGTTTATAATGATAATTTCTAGAAACAGTTCTAGGTAGCAAAATATACCAGGATAATACCAGGTTAGTTACAGTATTGCCCAGTGTAGTACCATGTAGAAATGCCCACCTGGCTTTCAATAAGCCTGTAAAAGAGTAAAACAGATAAGGCAGAACAATGTGCTAGCATGGCTTGACTGCCTTGAATAGAGAGAATCATTTAGTCTGAATTTGGGTACCACTGCATGAAATTGCATAATACAGTGCGCAAACATACCCTGAGTTTCAGTGGCCTAGTTAGGGCGGTACAGCGATACCAGCAGAGTTACACAACCGAACAGGGAATGCAGACAGCTCCCGCAGCACCATTTCTCCCAAAACATGCAGATGCTCCTTCTTATGTATTACCTGCCCTCTTGGAAACCTGTTAAGCAAAATATGTTATCCACGCAACCCTGTGCAGGATGGCAGTTGAAGCGATGCTGCACTTACCTCACAGGGAAGCCTGTTTTTGTGAGCTTTCCATCTTAAACGTGAATGGTGAGGCAGATCTGAAATGCCTGGTGGCTTCAAACTGGATCTCCTTTGGATTCACGTCCTTGTCTTCAGCATGAGCACCTGTATTCCCCTGCTAGGCAATTTCTTTTTCTGTAAACATATACTTTTTTTCTTGGTAAAATGGCAGGTCTTTTGTACTTGCAACTTTTGCCCTTACAATCTTTACAGTATTTCCTTCAACAAAGCATTTAAACTACTGGGCATAATGAATTTATCCCATCTACTCTAATTAAAAGTAATGTATGGCTGAATATGTCAATGTATTTTCCCTTTTTCCCTGGAGTCAAGCAATTATGAGATTGACAATGGTTACTGATCTCTAAAAAGCTTGTCCTTTAAATTACCTCAAAAATCCATTTCTGTGATATGAATTTGTCTTTAATAACCTGGAAACTGCCAACCAAAGTGATCAAATCTTTTACTTACAGTGGATTTTCTCCTTCTGTTAAAAAAGTTTGCTCTTAATGTTTATCTTTTGTAGTGCTGAGTATTTTCAGGTTGTCATTTGCTAATGATTGCTCTTATTTATTTAAAAACTTTAAATTCTTTCCCCTATCTGCATTAGTACTTTTATTTTTGACAATTTAAGCATCTAATTACATGTGTAGTATAAACATTTGTATTTATGGTTTTATAAGATAGTTTTGTTCCTAGCTTTTACAAAGATTTGAGTTCAACTGCAGTGAAACAGGAATCTTGTGGGTACCGAGAGGTATTTTCCACAATGGGTGACTCCAGGTCCAATGCATTCAGAGTTCTTTGGGACATAAAGGTGACCCAATCCTAGAAATGTTTAAATGCATAAGCAGTGCTGGGAGAAATCCTTATCCCACTGAAGTGAATGGGAATTCAGAGCAAAATGTTCATCAATCCTTTTGGGAGCTTTTGAAAAACTACGGCTAATCTGCCAAAGAGAGACAGACATAGACTCACCTTGACAGTGTTTTATAAAATAATAGTCTTATTGTACTAGGTTACAGCATAGAAATTATAGAATATATAGAGAACATAAAGCATTATACAGCAAATGCAAGCTGTAGAGAATGCCTTAATTTTTAGAAACTCTTCTCTTCTGATATGCAAACTACACTACAACTCTAGGAGATGCTGGGTTTTGGAGCTGGGCCACCCTGCAGTGAACAAAGAAATACATTATTGAATGGTCAGTTTATATTAAAAATACCTACGAACACACTGAAAACAACAACAAAAGAAAAAGCCCCAACCGAAAAAAAACAAACTCAAAATACAAAAAGAAACAGTCCTGTGAGACAGCGCTAAGACTCAAATCTCCTCCTCCAGACACAAACACAGTATCATACCAGCTTGGCTATAGAATTTCCTGGGCTTTACTGTACTTGCTGGTACAGTTCTGCTTGGACTTTCCCTTATGATAACCAGTATCCTGGACTTCTGTCAGTCAGCTGGAGACACATGCCTATCCAGACATGCCTAGGAAGATAAGGGCATAAAAAGCTTTGGGATCTGGTCCAAATCTCACATACGTCTCCAATGTAGTCCAATAGAGAGATAATTCCAGGCTGACTTGAACATCCTTTTCTTACTCTTGATCTAAGAGCACCATTGGCATCTCACTCTAATTACAAGGCATTTAATTACCTCTTTAGGTTGTGCCTCAAGTGTTTAATACATTACACATCTTACAAGGGGCCATATAATAAGGTGTCATTCAATAAGAGAGCTTCAGGTATTCCATTTGTCCTTTTTCTGCTGAGCTTTTCCATCTATCAAATTGAAGTCTTTTGCTTTGAGTTGCCTCTGAGTCCAGCTGAGTCCAATAGCATGTGAGACCGAAAGGTGGATTTATGACCCAGTGCAGATCTCTTATCCCTAAAACTACTGCAGGAAAAAAATTAATTGTTCTGTTGGGTGGTTGAAGACAGAGGAGAGTTGTTATGCCTATATCTGCACATACACAGCTGGGCTTAGGCAGCCTGAGGTACACCTAAGCGCTTTATTTCCATAACAAAAGCCTGGCCAAGCCACACCATTGATCATTTTAGTCCATGCACTGCCTTTCTTCCCATGAAAAAACAAGGCAGAGAGGATGCAGAGGGGTGTACCAGGGTATCCAACAGGCAATCTAGTGGCAGCCAGAACATGCATCCAGGCTAAAATCCAACTGGGACAGTTCTAGAAATTCAGAGCTAGTGCTTATTCTTTCTACAAGCACCCTTGCATCCCTCTTGGCACAATTACTTGGTAGGATCATGTTCTGTAATCACACCTTTATCTTTTTCATAGGTTACGTGATTCGAATTCTAGATCTTTAGGATAATGGACTAACAGTCTGCAAACTGCTGTAGCAATAGTTCTGTCCTGAGGGATGTATGTAGATGCCTCCAATTCTGGTATGAGAAGATCAAGAATAAACTTTCTGGCTATGTGCTATGAAACAGCAGAAATGGTAAAGGTAATTTTTCAAGGCACTCATGTGACTGGGTTTAAAAGACCTCGCGAAGAAAATTTATATGCATATTATGAATTTTTATCCACATGTATGCATTAATATGTACACTTGATTCCACAGCTTTATTCTTCATGAGGTCTTCACTTACCTGGGATATGTTGCTAGTTGTGATTATTTTGTAAGTTATACTTAAAACTAAGCATAAGAGAAAAACTGTGAGAGATGGGGAAAAAGTAAGGGTGCATTTCCATGTTCATTCAGCCAATCAGCTTTTTAAGAAAATATCTTTAATACGTGACAAACATACGGTTTGTTAGTTTTCCCCACAGATTACTCAGAGCACATGGGCTTTAATCTGATTTGACAGCCTTGTGATATTTTCTGCCATTCTTGTTCTTAGCAAAGTGCTCTAAAAATGCATCCATAATTTATTTATGGGACCTTCTTTAACCCTTGAGTAACTAGAATATACACCATACCTTTCATCCTTGAACTGTCAGTGCTGATTGTGGAAAGTGCCATCAGACACCTCTGAGGTTAAACAGCTGAGCATTACTCTTTCTTTCTAAAACAATAAATAGCAAAGAAGCCATTGTTTTCTTGTCAGAATGGTGAAGAAGAAATATCAGAACCCTCTACCACACTACATCGCCACGGAAATATTCACTAGCACCATGAAGACACACAGCTATTAATAATTTTGTGAGATACTTTAATTTCTAACAAAGGAAAATCCTAGGCCAATTTATTTTTATCTGTACCGAGAGCTATTTTTTCCACTAAAAACATATTAAACTCCTTTTAACATGAATATACCATTACAAATTCTATACAAAAAGCTCTTCATAATGGGAACACTTCATATCTCCTATAAATCTCTTAAATTCTCTTGTACTATGTGCCTCTCGCTATATTTGGATTTGTTGCAATTATTTAATATCAAGTAAATCTTCCATATCTGTGATGCCAGAAGTAACTATTTGGTGGAAGCAGTTTAATTACTAAACCAACCAAACCATTGTTAGGATAATATGAGGAATAACCCCAACTTCTATGCATTTATTCTGGATTTGGCCTGACCATCTTTTGTGAAATGATAGAGTATAATTTCCCTTCCCTTCAGGCTGAGAAATATTAGCAGATTAGCACTGTGTCCTGCGTTCCTGGTTGTACTACGTTCCTATCCCAATGTTGGGTGGAGTCCTAGTGCAAACTTGGATTTCATAGACTTACAGAACAGCGGAGGTTTGAAGGGATCTTTGTAAGTTATCTACTCCAACCTCCTCCTTAAAGAAGGAGGTTAGATCAGGGTGCTCAGGACCTTGTCCAGTTGAGTTGTGAATATCTCCAAAGCTGGAGATCCCACAACTTCCCTGGACCCTCTTCTAGTGTTTGACTGCCCTCACTGTGAGCATTCTTTTCCTACTACATAGTCAGAATTTCCCCTGTTGCAACGTGTGTTCATTGCCTTCTGTCCCCTTGCTGTGAACCCCCAAGAGGAATCTCACTCTCTCCCTTTTTGAATTCTGGGAAATGTGTCTTTATAGCCATACAGAAATGTCTGGGGTTATTCACAGGTAATAATCTCTGATCAACCCTGTAAAAGTGAGGAGATGGTTGTGTCACCTTGGCTATATGTTCTGGTCTTGCAGTGACTTCACATAAGTGAGGATAGCCTGGGGGGATTTCCATCCTGTGCCAACTGATGATAGTTCCCATCAGATGGCGAAGAGCTTAGTTAAGATTCAGCCTGCTCAAAGCATCTCATATGCTGTGCTAGTGTAGGTGCTGCGACACTGATTCTGCATTATTTAGGAAATCTCCCAAGGAATTCTCTCCAAGGCAGAGATGTTCTCAGCAGAGATTCTCAGCAGTCAGGTCAAGTTATAGACTATGTGTAGACTATGCAGTTTTAAACTTATATGGCAGCAAAGAGTTCAGTCCCAAGAAATATATCTACTTACTTTCATTTAAGCAACACACCTTCTTTTTTCCCACGGTTGGCACATTTTGAACTCATGGCTGGTGGACAATAGAACATCCAACTTAATAAAAGAAGTGCCATGGAAACCGTAATTCTGGAAATCATAAAGTGGGGAGTAGTCAGCATGTATCTGTGAAGGGGAAATCATACCTGACCAACCTGATTGACAGCTCTCCATGCCCACAAGACTAGTACAGTGGATTGAAAACTGACTGGCTGACCTGATGGGCTCAAAGGGGTATGGGCTCAATGGGTGCTGGGCCATTTTGTCTAGACCATGCTTTTGCCAAGAAAGGGTGGACCAGATGGTCCTTGAGGTCCCTTCCAACCTGATACTCTATGATTCTAGGATTCTATGATCAGTTTTATGAAGTTCAGATGGAAGTCAGTTGTTGGATGTGTGCCCCAGGAGTTGATTCTGAGGCCAATATGGTTTCACATCTGTATTAATGACCCAAACAATAGGCCAGAGTACACACACAGCCAGTTAGCAGATGATACAAAACTGAGAGGAGTGGCTGATGCATCAGACCATTGTGCTGCCATTCAGAGAGACCTGGGTGGGCTGGAGAAATGGGCTGACAGGAACCTCATGAAGATCAACAAAGGCAAATGCCAAGTTCTGCCCCTGGGAAGGAACAACCCCATACATCAGCACAGGCTGGGGGCTGATCAGCTGGAAAGCAGCTCTGCAGAAATGGATCTGAGGGTCCTGTTGGACAAGTTGAAGATGAGACAGCAATGTGCCCTTGCCTCAAAGAAGGCCAACAACACCCTAGTAAAAGCATTGCCAACTGGTCAAAGGAGGTGATCCTTTCCTTCTACGCAGCAGTGCTGCGTCCAGTGGTAGGCTCCCCAGTGCAACATGGACGTATTGGAGTGTGTCCAGTGTAGGACCACAAAGATGATGAAAGTTTTGGAGTATCTGCCATAAAACAAGAGGCTGCAAAAAGTGAGGTTGTTTAGCCTGTGGAGAAGACTCAGGGGGATCTTATCACTGTGTATAAATACAAGGAGTAAAGAAGGTGGAGCCAGGTTTTTCTTAGTGCTGCTCAGGGAGAGGACAAGAGGCAGTAGGCACAAACTGAAATGCTGGAAATTTCATTTAAACACAAGAAAATGTTTTTCTACTGTGAGGGTGGTCAAACACTGGAATACACTGCCCAGAGAGGTTGTGGAATCTCCATCCTGGGAGATACTCAAAACCTGACTGGGCATGACTCTGAGTAATCTGCTCTGAGCAGGGGAGTTGAACTAGATGAGCTCCAGAGGTGCCTACCAACGTCAGCCGTTCTGTGATTCTCTGCTAATTTCCCTCAACTTTTGGAGAATACTTAGGTTTTACTTTAACTTAGATGATGTTCTCTCCATGTTTTGGAGACATGGTTTTTTTCTAACAGAGTATCTTAGCATACCTCTGCTCAAAAATATTTCTCATAATCATGTAGAAGTGAAATACTCTCCCTATTCACTTTTTCACTTCATTTTATTCTACAGTACATTTTTGTGCAGCTGTGTGATGATAACCAATGTTGTAATCCACTGCAAAATGTTCATTGCAAACAAGAATATACTTTTTAAAGTAAAATTACTTTCAATAAGCTTCATTTGACTAATGCATACCTGCTATCTAGTAGTATTGACTGTTTTTCTAGATTACCTGGAGCCAAAATAGGAAGATGGTTCCTTTGATATTAAGTTGATATTATCCTGATTTTGTAATAGATCTTGAGCAACCCTGTCCCTAAGCAGTAGAGGAAATTACCATGTCAGTACTCTATCAGATACAGAACTACCTGGGTGAGGAAAAATTAAAAGTTTTGGTAACTTCCTCAGCACATTACCTGTACCCCTAATGATTTGTTTGTCACCTTTCAGTTCATTCCTCATAAGGGGACTTCATCAATCAAAGATTTAAAGGGCTATATTCAGCTCTCCCCACCTCTGTCTTCATCTCTATCTTCTATGAAGGAGAATTAGAGTGTCATTATCTAGCATAAAGGTAGCATCTTTGGGAGACCCCCATGAGAGGGGTGAGCATGGGGATTTGCACCAGACAAAGCTCAAGGCCAGGCTGGCCAGACATGAGTCAGCTTCTTTCCAGAAGCTCTGTAGACAGAGAAGCACAAGAAAGTGTTTAAGTTCACAAAGCCCAACAATCTCCGAGGATGGCACCACAATGCAAGTCTATAGGTCTCACTTTGACCTGTCCATGTCTGACGGGCAAGGTGCACCCCAGAGTCAGTGCTCCTGCCCAGCTGATCAGTCCAGCACCTATAGTTAAGGCAGCCTCAGATTTGCAGCAGCAACCACAGCTGTTTTGGAGATTTGAAAGGAGGAGCTAGGAATTCCCCACCATAGCCCTCATGCCAACCCCTACAGAGCCCTGGGCAAGTCATTTAACTTCTCTGACTCAATTTCCCCATCTGCTAAATAGGGATAATAGCAGAGGAGTATTGTAAGGATTAATTAATTAGCTAATGTTTGTAAAGTGCTTTGAAGATCAAAAGCATAAAGTACTATTGTTGTTATCAAGGGTGTTGAATTAACTTTCTTCATTTTGGCACACAAACTCCAGCACTTGGACCATTGCCTCAGGGCATGTGCTGACAGTAAGAACACGATGATGATCATGTTCTTATCAGAGATATCAAAGCACTCTTGGAGATGCTGGTAGTTGCTAAAACCCAAACTCACCAGACAGCTAAGCCATTTTCTTCCCCATGGGGAGGCAGTGCAGCAGTTGGAGAGTGACCTCTCCAGGTCTTCAGTGGGTCAGGGTAAGCGTCAGCAAGTGCTTCTCGCTGCTTCTCCTGATAGAGCAAACATGTCCACAAGGAGTTAGGACTTTTCTCACAGCCCATCAGGTTTTCTGGAGTCTCCAGTCCTTCCACACCTCTCTGATTCTTCTTTCGGCCTATTCCTAAGTATCCAGTTTGTGGGTCAGCTCCCTTCCTTTGAGCTGTTGGCATCTCACAGAAGTGGGAGCACATCCTATTTTCCTGGCATTAGCATGAGAGATCTGTAGTTACTGTAATATAGGTGGGTTGCACATGCATACACACACATTCAACTGCAAAAATAGCTGGTGCATCACCAGGTTTATTGTCCACCGTGGCTCACAGACTGCCCTGTGCAAGGCTCAGACTGAGGACGATATGTAGTCTCTTCCATTGCTGGACTTGTGCACTTGCTAGCACAGGATCTGGTGCTTGGGATCAGGCACCTGAGATGCTGGTGTTAAAATACTCCCAAGGAAAGTGCACTGCCAGAGCTAGCTGACCTGCAAGAGCTGCTGCTCCTGAAAAGGAAAACAAATACTATTTCTTAGTCTTTGAGAGGCTTGGCCTTCTGCTATCATCTTTGCAGAGCCCCCAGAATAAATTAAAAAATACAAAGATTGTGATAATTACACAAAGTGAACAGAAGGCAAATGTTGTTTAATAAAGGAGAGTTATTGTCAAAATGCCATTTTAACTTGTTCATCAACAGAACAAGCTCAGTTATTATTAACAGCTAAAAGGACTGTGAACTCCAAAAATCATTCATTTCCTAGAAAACAACCATTTAAATGACTGCAGTGACATTTTAATATCACCTTTTATTACTGCCGAAGAAATCATTCACACCAAAACACAACGCTCACCCTCCCCCAGCCACTATAAAGACAGCAGTTATTAAGTGCAACACGTAAGATTCCTCTCAGGTGCTGCCAGGGAAAAAAATGCACTATTACTGATACTGCAATGGTGTGAAAAACATATGGCCTTGCTTGCATTTGTGCCTTGCGTTTTGGTCCTTTTCCACAAACTTTATTGAGGGGTTATTTTAAAAAGTGAGGTCTTTGAAACAAAATGCCATGCTGGTTTTCAGAATAGATGAAGAACAAGGGAGTTTGGGAAGAGATAAAGGTGCCGAGTTCATCAAAGCATTAATTCAGTTTGTAATGTTCTTTATACTAACTGTGCCCACTCAATCTGGCACAAAATACATGGGTTTGAATTTTCCTAAACACACTTGAATCACTGGGACCAGTCCTATAAAATTGTGATACTAAAATAAACACCTGCATTGATAGTTTTGCACCCTTTAATGTTTGCAAAGAGTAGATCATCAAAATGAGAGATTGGAAGATTGTTATTAGATTGAACTGCAACCAGATTATATGTTGATAGAGATAATAAACACTTTACCTTTAATTTTTGTTTCTACTAACTCGTGAAAAGGGATAAAATTTCACTCAGTCTGTCTACTATACACATGCTGAAACAGCTCCAAAAAAGTAACTTATCCATTTGACAAATGCTGTGAAACATCTGTTTAGAGATGAAGTACGTTTTGAGTACAGCTTTGGTACTTACTTCCAGGAGACTCTTACATACAAGTGCAGAGCACTTAGAGATGAAAATTACCTCAGCTCAGCAACCTGGTAGGTTTTTCTCCAGGCTCATAAGGGTGGGTGTGTACTTTGTCCTCTATGTTCAGGTGATCCTGAAGCAAAATACCTCGCTCCTAGGAACGACCATATGCGTTTCTTACAAGAACAGTGAGATATGGGGCATCTAACACAGTTGGAAATTGTAGTAGGAAATACTGCTTCACAAGATCTGACATAAAAGAGTTGCCTGCGCCAAGTAGTTCCATCAAAGTCTGGACCTGTATCTTCTGGTGTATTTGTAGAGTCCTGGGCAAAAGGAACCAGCTCCTTACATTTAAGTAATATAATAATTCATTGCTACAGAAACATGGGACATTAACTGGAACATACACAGCTTTACAACCATGTGTTAATTTTTATGTGAATCATCTGCACAGGGGTAATATTCATCCTACAGCAAATAACAAAAGATAAATTTGGGCAGGCAGCAAGAGTTAGGTTTTTTTGCCCTTTTCCTTGCAGAAGAGTTAGCATGATTCATCTTCTCTTGTAATTTGTAAGCCCACAGTGGGTCACGTGTATAAATACACCTGTTGTAGCATCTGTACATTGCTCAGGCTCACAGAGCAATGGGGTAAGCTCAGGCTTACATGTAGTCTGTGGCCCAAAGACTTCAGGGTGACAGAGAGTCATTAAAAAGTCAAGGTAAGGACTTCTTTCAAAATAAAGATAAACTGTGGGAGGATGTAACTTTATTCTGCATAAGGGAAATGGGCAGGGATTGTGGACACTCAGCAGATGGACACCTAGAAGTGGGATGGGTGTGTTGTATTAATATTAATTTTTTGTTTGCACTGTGGTAGGACCAGAAAACCTATATTTGGTTAGCAGCCCCTGGTGCTGAGTTCTGTATGAACACATAAGTAGTCAGAGTCCCCGTCCCAAAGATTATACCATCTAATTATAGTCAATATTTCTGCCATGCCCAAGGGTTCATGATTGCAGAGTTCAGGCCCCCAAAACCTTGAGATTGGCACAAAAATAATGAAATTGGAAAAAAAAAAAAAATACTGCAACTGGGGTTATTTTTATTTGCCTTCTGGTATCTAAGCCTTTTCAATACACTTGAGTCATGTTTCTCCACAGCCCCAAGGACTAAAAATGTAGGTCTTGACTACATGGGATTATGTTTTTGGCATAACCTAACATGTGAATTTAAAAAGATATTGTTAGAGCAGTATAACCCTTTCTTCCAGCTGGCCACTCACACTGGGACCTAGCTGATGTAGCTTAGGCAAAGTTATAATTTAATTCATCTCCAAAAAGGAGCCCAAACACTGCCTTGTAACAGAGTCACTATGCCACGATAGTTTTATCAGTACGATTTTGTATATGCTTATTGGCATGAAATATAGTTGTGAGGATCTTTTGGCAAACAAGGTGCTACTTAAACACCCCCCAAAACCCCCACATATCATGAAAAACACGTGACTCCAGGAGCTGAATGCTAAATGTTGAAGCAAAAGGTTAGATGCAAGTCTCAGGAGAGAAATCTCAGATGTTGGCAGTGCTGCTGCTGAAGGCAGAAAATGAGTAGGAAGGAGGACAACATGAACTGCGATTAAATCCAGCTAGGACAGAAGCCAAACTGTTCTGGGTCACTCACACTTAGCCTATTTATAATTTTAGTACAATACAGATCATGAACAATATTAAAATAAATAGCATGTGCTTTAATGACCTCCTCTTCTTGTCCCTGTCATGCAAAGAATTCTCTAATTCTCTGCCTACTGACAACATCATGTTTAATTGCTTTTACACTCTTCCATGTACCCTGCCCTTAACTACAACTCTGTCTAGCACAGTGGTATCCGACATTTAAATTTTTACACTTTCTACCCAACTCTAAGTCACTACATTTAATTCTAGCAATACATAGAATTTAAATTAACTTCAACTGGAAAAATGAAATATTGATATGAGTTGACAAAGACTTTACAGCTGTACATTTCTTGTTGGGCTCTAAATCAAAAGAATTTCTGATTCATTAGATTTATACTTTACATTTGGCTTTAAGACCATGAATATTCTTTCCCTTCGTGACACTCCATTCTTCAGTTGGAACTGTACATAAAAGCTGGTCGTTTTTCTGGTGCATCCCTCTAATCCTGTGCCAGTATAACCCAATTCATTGCAGTGGGATAAACCTAGAGGCAGAGCATCAAAGAGCAAGTGCAGTATATTTCAGAAATAAATTCTAAGGTTCTGAGTGTGACCAAGAGATCACTGAAGATTTGCTGCTATTAACCCAACAAAACCTCCTTTCTTTGTCATCTTGTACCATCATTTACCTCCACACGTGGATACCACAACCCTGTTCTTGTCAGTCTCTGTTAAACTGTCATAGATGATAGATTTTTCTATGAGTTTGCTCACGTGTTATGCTCTTTTATTTACAATGTAGCTGAGTTGCTTTTTGGGAGTTTAGCCTCCAATAACAGTCATTCTTAGCCTGTGATGGTAATATACCCCATAAGACTGACTAGAAAAATGCAATGGTTTGCAACAAGCCCCATGGTCATTTTCTAATAAGCCCGATATTGTTAGATAGATGGGTAAACAACAGATATTTATAGTTATGTTTTCTTTCAGGTTGCTTATCTAAACCTCATTCAAACCTCCTGACACTAACTGAATCAGGCCAGAAATCTTGCAAAAATCTCTTTAATATTTCTTTTGATGGCAAACACAGGCAATGAAGCCTGAAGTTTTTTGCATGCTGCATTCAGGCATGGGTCTTAGAGTAACAGAACATCAGGAAAAGATAGACTGGAGGCCAAAATCTTCAGGTGTCCTCATCTTGTAGCAAAAATTCGTTCTACATGTTGCTGCGTATGAGAATTTCTCCCTTTGGTCATCTGTCTGTCTTATTTCTCTTTTCTGCACGTTTTATATTACTAATGTTATGGCTGTTGCTATCACTAGTGCTATTGCTATTTATTTATTTAGACTCTTCTGTTTTCTGATGGGTAAATGTGCTTCTTACAATGCTGTAAAATAAGATGATGTTTACATGAGAAGAATATTTGAAATAATGTATAAAGAATTGGTGCTTATGTTAAGAAGTACGTTAAGAAATGCTGAAGCCCCCTATGTTAAAGTTCGGTACCTATTTCTTAGCTGTCATCCAGAGATGACAGGTGAGCACATGGATCCCAGCCAGCCCTTGTAAGTGACCTAACACTTTCTATCAATGCCTACCCTGCAATATTACTCCCACGTAGCGAGGATTTATTAATACTTTATTAAGACTTGTACTGATGTGCCTCTAGCATAGTTTACTGCTGGGAATGAAGCAGGACTGCCCTCGGAAGCACTGTCAGCCTTTAATAATGCTGGACACAAACTTGACAAGAAAGGTAAAAAGCTAGAGCTTAGTTACCTGTCTTCTTTTTCTTTTTTTTTTCCCCAGGAGTTAAGCTGCAGGATGGCTTAACTTTTCTCATAATTTGGCTGGCTATGTGAAGATGCAAAAAGAAAAAAAACCACTCATTGTCTAATCATAAGAAATTTACTTTATTTTAGTATTTTGGTTCTACAAGAGCTCAACTGATATGTCAGAATTTCACTATAATGGAAGCTGTAAATGTTGAAACCTCTAGAAACAAAACAAAAAAGGCAAACCTCAGGCAAATTAATAAAAATATCCAGTGAGGTATGAATTTTTCACAATGTTTCAATAGAAAATGAAGTGGTTTAAAAAGAATAAAAGAAATTTGAAAATGAACCCCTGTCAAAAGTCATCAGCCTGCATTGCACAAGAAGCAAGACTGGGTGCTCCTAGTGGGCTCCCCACCCGAGAAGCTGAAGGATCTAATCACTTAATTTCTACAATAAGAGGTCTTCACGACTGATTAGCTAGATCTAAAATTGCTTGTAATGATTCCTTTGACCCTGGAGCAGGTCTAAAGCTCTGTTTGCAAAGAATAATAATAATTCCATCCTGCTTGGTTATGAACCTCAACGTTAAGAACCAATGCAACCAGTTCCATGTTGTCCTGAGTTTTTTAACTTACTGAAGCTGCTTTGGAGCTCTTCATCTCCCTCAGTAAGCACTGAGGCTAAATTGGACCTTTAAATGTTGGGATTTTTTTTTCCAGATCAGTAAAATTGTGCTAACCTGTTATTTTCCTAAGCAACCCATACACACACACAAGAGAATTTCAGCTCATTTGCTTAAGACTAGAGGACTCCTCTGGCTAACAGCATTAAAACTCACAAGTTTCTGCAAGAGGGTGCGACAAGGTAAGGATGCGGATAGCATCCTATCGGCCATCTGTGAATCTCAGGTGAGTCCATTTACCTGCAGGAGGAATAGCTGCCCCTGCAAGACACAGCAAAGCTGGAATCACACACTGAGGGTGGCAGCAGGACATCTCAGGCTCTGCACTGAACCCTGCATTCAAGGCTTGTACATTCTCTTCACTGTTTTATAAAGATTCTTTCCTGTTTAGTACTGCGGAGATAAAGGAAATTAAGTCAGTGCATGTGTTATTATCAAAAAAACAAAAAGGCCAGATTAAGTCTCTTCATGTATCAGAATATGATTTCAGCATCAGAACCTCTTATCTCATCCTTTATCTTTCAGGAAGACAGAGGTGTCGTTAACTTGAATAGTCATCATTACATGCTTCAAATATTCTCATGCCTGCCTGCTTTGTGTACCTGAAGAGAACACTCTAACGTCAGACCAGTATCAAGATTTCCCATAAGATCTGCAAACTTCTGTGGAAAAACAGGGCAGCGGCTATGGGACTTAAGGAGAGACACTAAACTCATTCTGCGCTCAGAGAAGGGGATTCTGAGAGGATGTGCACATTGCCAAATAATTCCACTTGCTATTCAAACACATGAAGAAAAAATGGTCTTAGTGTTAGGAGAAAGGGACTAAAAAAATATGAAAGCAAAATTGAGCACAGACAGAACAAAACACAGGCTAGTTTACTTATGACAATGATGTAAATCAGCTTTTAGAATAATGCTGGGGGGGGGGGGGGGGGAAAAAAAAAAACCCCTAGTGCAAAAGGGTCTGTGCTATAGAACAGAAAGAAACAGTTGAATGCTACATGCAGCTCTCTTAATATCTGTGGGGGCTTTCTTATACACTTATATAATTTATTGTGCTGTACATGACCAGACACAAGTGAAAGAAAGACTCAACAAAGGACATTGCACAGTGGTTGATGGGCAAGAAGAAAGTCCAGCAGGGCTACACGGTGGCACAGCATCAGCTCTGTCTGTGCACTGAAATGCAAATGTGTGTCGTCGTTGTTGTTGGCTACAGTGGCAAGACTGAAATTGGAGGAAGCAGATGCTGTAATCTGATGATGATGTTGTTCTTGCTGAGTCTGAAGAATCACTTCAAGAGCTAGTAATGAGAGTCGCTGAAGCTAGTGTTGATTACAGACTACAGCAGAATGTAAAAAGATAAAGGTGATGACACTTCTGAAATGGCGTATAGCAACCACAATAAAAAGAAAGAGGTTGAGCAATGAAGGAAATTCTGTTTCTAACAGGCAGTGAATAAAAATGGAGAATCCCAGTTTTTGGAAGAAGGCATCTTGTTCTATATTCATGCATATGAACGTTTGACTATTAAGGATTCCCAAAGGGGATGTTGAACACAAGACCAGGTGAATCTGCTCTAGGAAGGGACAATACGAATGCAACAGAGACAAAGCACATGGATTAGAAAAACTGTGAGGATTTGTAATCTCAGGCTCCCTCCAAATGCTATGAGTCGACTTTGGGATAAAGAATACTTTTAAAGTAGTTAATACTTTAAAATACTTAAAAATACTACAAAATACCTTTAAAAGAATGTCTTCACACGGGAGCAGAAAGAAGCGATGCAAGAAGGAAGCAAAGAGAAGGCTAGGCGGAGGTTTGAAATGGTTACATGTTCGCTGATTTAAGCTGAACAGGGGTCAAGATGGAGGCTGAAGCTGTTTTGAAAAAGGCTATTGGGCAGGTTTTACAACCAGAAAACCCCTCGCCTCAGGGACACACGAATTTGTCAAACAGATCCCGCTTTAACAAAAACATACTCCCAAGGATCGAATGGACAGTCCCACTAACAAATCCCCTGGTTTTCTGGGGACCTAAGATACTGCTGATGGCCCTGATGTCTCCAATCTTTTTCCTGTGGCACAGATATGCACAATTTTTGTCCTTTGCCGTAGGTTAAACAGGAGGTTGTTGAAGGCACAGAAGTGCTTGGCCTATTGCAAGGCAGAGAGGGGAAAGTGGGGGCACATATGAAGTAAAATAGTAAAAGCTAAACAAAGGATTATGGAGAGCATCTGCTTGAAAGGGACTCTTTAAGAAGTGGTCAAAAGGCACCAGAAGACATCAGTGCCACATACGGCTACTGGAGTAGCTGAATATTTTGGTGTTAGTATTGCTCCTGCAGTCCGATCTCCATGGTGCTCCACCCCTGACCTTTTTTATTTTGGCACTTGGATTATTGTTCTTAGTTAGGGCTGCACGTGGGTGCTATTTCCAGCGAGTCAGTTCTCAGCTTCTTTAGCTGTGAAATATTAAGTCTCCTCACTGTAATATTTTATCATATTGCACATTGGCCAATAGCCATATAATTTCCAGTTCATAAATGCACCACCATCAATCAGACATGAATGCTGAGGAGGTGAAAGAGCTTTTGCAAAATTAAAGGGATTCCTAAGTCCTTGTGCTACAAGTGACTCCTGTTTCTACCTGACCACTCATGAAACTAAGGATTGTCCATGGGCATCTACCCCAAGACAATTGCAAATGGTCACAAATGATCTAATTGGTATATCGCAACCAGCTGAAACTGGGAAAGCTCTAGAGCATGCGTTCTAGAAAAGTTGATGGCCCAGCTCGTGTCTCTTTAAATGTCACTGCTGTGTCACACTACTTCTGACACAATATGTCATGTGTGGTATGATTTCAGAAAGCAGGCAGTCTCTGAGCCAAGCATGCAGCAGATGTTGAAGAGACCAGGTGGCCATAAGAAATGGGTAATTTTAGATCTCTCCAAATAGTTCAGCAGCCAGGCTTCTTCACTGCTTGTGCATCTCCAGTCCAAATCTCTGACAGCAAAGACAGCAACTTTGATTTTCCCAATGAGCATCATCAAACACATTTAATTGTCTCCTGATCCTTAGGATTTATCCACTTGGGTTTATAGCAGAAGGGTGGGTGAGGGACTAGCAGGGAGGGTAATAACAGCACAAGTACCTCTTAGCTAGCTACTTGTCAGGCTGAATGCAGTCACAATTGCCAACCTGCGTCTGCTGTTCCAGCGACGCTGATTTAGTTAACTCTGCCAACTTCCCACTCCCCATCCTCTCCAATACAAGTAATTTTGATACCACCTCTACTCCCACCTTCCTACAGCTAGTCATTTCTTATTCTCAATTCTGGTAGAGTTTAGGGCAAGCTACTGCTGTTGAAGATCTGACCACTTTTCTCCCACCATGTTGTTATAACTGCAATGGTTATCTTTACTAGATTTGCTGCATGACACCTTTAGTGTGAATGGAGTTTGGCTCATATAACTGCAGCCATCTAAAGGTCAGGTGTCTGCTCTAAGCAAGCTGTCAAATGTCGCTCTATGGTCCATAGAGAGACAGAGATGCTCTTCTAGATTTTCACCCCATCTATCCCAGATACTTATTTTAGGAGAGGAAAAATATATCTAGAGCCACCACTCCTATCAACTGTAGAGAGAGCCTAGATGATAAGCGTAGATTCAAAGCCTAGATTTCAGAAATGCCATGGCATAAATCCTGCTCCATCATATTATGACTCCTTCATAATATTAGTCACCAAGTTACACTGCTTTGTCAGTTGTGAAAGTAAAGCATGTGTTGAAATTACTTTGTACGTAGGTCCTACTGGTGAGGGGTTCACTGATGGTCAGAGCCTATTAAGAACCACCAGTTTTGTATTTTAGGTACTGGTCTTTGGCTGCCTGCACCAATTTCCCCACCAGATTTTCAGCAGCAAGGAAGCAACTGCTCCTAAAGAACGTTTCCCTCCCTTCCGACCATACAGCAGAAGTAAAGCCTTCAGGAAGTTGGGCAAGTTGCTGGTTGTGCAATGCTCAATAAATCTGAGCTGCACATTGTGTTGATTTAAGTATCTTCCAGCAGTCAAAGCTGTCTGGATTTTCAAGAAATACATTGTGCTGCACCAAGGTCTAGCTACACGTGTGCTACCGAGAGCAGAACTCTTTCACCTATAAATTTCAGCAAATTTAAGTTGTTCATGTTCCTGTCCAACTCTATAGTTATAGAAGTATCACTTTACTTTTTCTTAGATCCTGGAGCCAAAGAGTTCATTTTAGGTAATAAATCCTGCATAATGGTAGCATAATCCAAGGAAGCAGTAACTGCAGTGATATAGAAAAGGTACTATTTTTCTCAGTCATGATTTAGGTCACAGCTTCATCACATTGGTTATTGCTATAGCAACCACAGCTTTTGCTTTTGTACAGAGACTTCTAACAGTATTCCACAAGGTAAAAGAGACATTCTGAAACAGAGGAGATGATAGATAAACCAAAGACATAAAGGCATACAGCCCATCAAGATTAAAAAAAACCCCACCAAAACCAATCTACTCTTTCCTTACAGATTGAACTAACACCTCGTTCCAAAAGAGAAAGAATGGAAGTAATGAAAATAAATATAACAAGTGTTTCATGGACCCTGGTAGAAATGAAACCATGGTAAGGCTATTAGAGCTCAGAACACAAAGGACTCTTTCCTCTGGTACAGAAGGTCACAGATTTAGCTCCTGTGAAGGGAAAATCCAAGCATACTTCATTTACTGAACTACTACACTAGAATAAGCACCTTTAATTATTTTAGCCTCTCTCTCTCTGCTTTCCAGACAATGACAAAGCCTTGTGAAGGCAGGGGTTTTATTTATTACCTAGCTCCTGTAGGAAGCTTTATTTAACCAACCTTGCCAACACAATGATTTCCTTAGGAAACTTTGTCCCTCACCACAAATTACGTCCTATTAATTTAAAGAAGCAGAGACAAAAATTAACTTTCTGCCCCTTTTGCCACAAACCTGCTACTGGCCATTAAAAATACACCAATCCTACTTGTTAAATGTACTTTAAATCGGCTGGTTTAAATTGGCACAGCCCTGCCTATAACGAAAAAGTTTTTGAGTTGCCTTTTAGTTGGGCTAATGTATGAAAACCAAGAAAGGACCTAATAATGGCTAATACTCAGCACTTACATAGCACAGCACTTTTTATCTCCAGAGTGCTTTTCAATATTAACTAATTAAATTTAACCCATTCCTGGAACAGGGACATTATGAATGTTTTATTGATCAGGTAAATGAGGGTAAAGGTTTGAACGGTTTAACCCCCACAGTCAAGTAAGATCAGTGAGAGCCAAGGCTGTGCACCTCCTGCAAGATGTTCTCAGTATCTCAGGTCCATCCCTTCCTAAGGTGGCAACTGGTGATAGACCCCATTGGCTCCCCTGGGCACTAAAAAGGCAGGACCATACAAGTTTGTTAAAAATCGCTACCAAGAGGTTTTGTTTTGCAGACAATGAGGCCCCAATCCAGCAAAGAAATCCGAGTACTGTAATTGGTTAATATTTATCCTGAAAAGCCTGTGCTGAAGACTTAGTGCTCAGCATAGCACTGTCTGTGGCATAGAATCCTAAAAAAGGTCGTAAAGCGTATTGCTTAGCAATCCATATCAATGGATGAGTCCTACTCTAGTCATTTTATATAAAAATATATTTCTGCAAACACAGACTGAGGTTTGGGCTGAAATATTTGTTCCTTTGTATGCCATCATATACAGCCATACTTTCATTCTTTCGGCCAGCTGACATTTGTTCAGATTTCATAATATTTACTTACTCATGTTTCCTTTTTTTGGCTGTATTTGCTGAACTATATAACTTTCTTTTTATCTGTAGATGTAACTGTATGCATTGCTGCAAATTGGTAGATAATCTAAATGTACCCACAGCTCTAAAATCTTCCAGCTGTTGCCTCAACTAGATCAAAATTAAAATAATTATATTTAAACATTTAAGTATTTTCCCAGTATAATAATTCTAAACAAGTCCCCAAGGACTGTCCCAATTTGTTTTCTAAAACAATCGCAAGCTCAAGTTTGCATTACACTCGGAAGCTAGACTGTTTGCTTTATTTAATACAATGTTGTCCGCCAGCCCACTTGTACTGCATCCAGTCTAATTACCTGCCTTCCTCACACAGATGCATCAACGTATATTTTCAGTCTACATACCAGTCGCTGACTCCAGTGGTCAGACATCACCCTGATCCCACAGGTTTAGACTGTTGTGAGAACTGCCATGAAACACAATTTCCGTTTAATTAAAGGCAGTACAAACATTCCAGTCTCTATGGCTACGTCTATTCTCGTACATAAAACGGGCCAGGGCCCGTTCTTTGCCCTGATGGCAAGTGGCAAGGCATGGCTTGTAACCATATGGCTACATCCTCCTTTTTCCATCCTGCCTCCTGGGAACGGTCCCTGTCTAGTGCTGTTGCCTGCATTACATCTGGGCATCATGTGGAAGCATGATGGCATGGGCCAAAAACGTGCCAGGGAAGTTGTTAATAATTAAACGGTGTGGACCACCAGTGCTTGAATCCCTGCACTGGTCCTGTCTAGTGGACTTGTACAGACGTGGGCTATGGCTACATCTTAGTAAATCAAACAAACTGGAGTTCAGAGAGCAACGTGTGTTGCCAAAGTTGTATTTAGGCCCCTTGCACAAGGACCTAGAAGAGAGATGACAGACAGGACCCCACATTTTGGCTTGAGAAGTCTTTATCATTCTCTGAGACAACAGGTTTCCAAAATTCAGTAGCACCTGGGAAAGGATGCTAGGATAGCTTGGTTCAGCAAAAGAAAATTATCTGGAAAGTTTGCAACACTGCATTGAAGTTTCCATCAGAGTGAAAATGAGGCCACAACCATTGATAAGTAAAGTGCCATTGGGGTAGCCCCATAAATGCTGCTGAAATCAGCCTGCCCCAGGTGAACTTGCACATCATTTGTCCTTCTCCTCCCAAGGCAAAAGTCCATGACAGTAAAGACATCCTTGTTATAAAGCCTTCATTGCCATGCAATGCCACTCTTTTATACCTTGCACTTATGGTAGAGATAATGGTGTCAACCAGGGATTTACCCCTGGTCAGACAGTAGGTGCGTAGAAGGATTCGGGATAAGATCCCTTAGTGCAGACGCTCAGCTGCCAGAGTGTAGGAGCTCCCTTGGTTCCAGATGAAATGGTTTGTCAGCCCAGTGCTCTGAATTTGTGTCTGCTCTTTCAGCTGTCAGCCGGTTTTGTGCAATTATCTGATTGCTGGTTGTACCTGTGTGATGTTAGGTAGGATAGGGCTATTATGAACACCGAACAATTGAAGGAGGAAAGGGAAATTGAGAAATGACAGGCTCAGCAGTAGAGGTTTTTCCCTCTGTCTTTTAAAAAAGAACTTCAAAGCTAACTTTAACAACTGAAATCACAGGCGGATATGAATCAAAACTATTCCGGGCTTGTTAAACTATTTTTAAAAATGCAAAAGCTTTTATTAGCTTAACATACTATTCCAATCCGCACGAGTAAAATGAAGCGTGTCTTCGTTATTCTGTCAAGATTATGCACATTTCCCTCCTGACTCACGACCACACTGATCATAATGGCTTTAATTGATATTCATGTGCATGCCATATTTACTTCTGCAGAGTTCCCGTGTAATTGAGCAATAGTTAATGGGCACTTAGGACTCTATTCACAAGAGATTACAAATGTGTGTGTATTGGGGAGCTTTTCCCTGTGGAGTTTCCATGTGTCTGGATAGGTGCATAATCAGCGCGCCAGTCATCAGACAGAGCAGCTGACACTCGTGGCCCTGGTGAGGGTTTGAGTGAGACAAATTCACAGCCCCTTCCCAATTTGGACTTGGAAGGGGGGGGACTGTGGCAGGGGGGAGATGATTACGAGTCGGGGCTGCTCAGCAGAGCTGGAGACAGCATCCATGAAGATTCAGGATTTAGGTGAATCATGGCTCCAGTCTTCAATAAACCAGAGCTGTTTGCTTTCTTCCTCTGGGTAAAAAACCCTCTCCTTAATTTTCTCTCTTAGGTAACCCTATAGGCTGTGTGGACCTTCCCCATGCCCCCATCAGTGGGGCACGTGGCATCCCTCACATCAGCCAAATGACCCGTTGCCCCCTATTTTCAGTCTTTAGACATAGCCAGGCATTCACAATGTCCTTCCCCAAAAAGCATCAGAAAAATCAGAAGCACTGGGACCCAGCAGTGCTCCGCTGTGTAACCTTTAAGATGTAGCAATCACACATTTAGATAGCAGACTTCACTGAGTGGAACCCCAAAGCACTTTACAAATTACAGAGAGAGGAATCACGTTAACTCCCTCCTGATAAGCTGTCATTCCCGGTCTGCAATGCAGCAGCTGGTTCACAGCCCACAGCAGCACTCTACGGCGGTTCTGGACAGGCAGCGGGACTTGGAACAGCATCCAGTGGCACGGCAGGCGAAAATAAACCGGGCATGGTGTGACTCCTTGGATTGGACAGTGGGTTTGATGCATGCACTTGGGGAAGGTTTCACAGGAGGTTGAGTGTGATGGGGTAGTGACTTCCCTGGGATTTGTGAGTTAATGGAGTCAGGGAGAGGAATGAATAAAGATGAGTTTGCTAACAACACTGCCATGTTAGCGTGTTAAGTGGAAAATAATATAATTTTATTTTCATTTTTTTAAATCTTATTTTCCTGTGCTAACCAGTACTGTGCAGAGCTCATTCTATTCTGGTTACTGCTATTAATAATATAAAACTCTCGAGGTGGGAAGAGAGGAATTGTTATTTTGGTTTTTTAAGTTCACTTACATTTTTGAGTATCGATGGCTACTGATTTTACTGTATCCTTTCAGCCTGTTTCTCTCTTGCAGTGCTGCTCCTTAAGCTTAACATCATCACTCTGACCCTGAGACTTGCTCTTTCCTTGTGGAAGCTGAAAAATTAAAAATTAAAGGACAGGGGGAAAAGAAAAGCAAGTCTGCAAAGTGAAGGAAGACAAGCTGGAAACTCCACGTTACTGGCTTGTGAAATGGACCCCAACAAGAGCCGTGTGAAAGTCACATCGATGGCAGTTCTGGAGGAAACACGTAGTAGTCTCTAAGTTCATAGTCCCCCATCTTATTTACATGACGTTTGAAAGGTGCCACCCTTGTGTGTTTTTATTCTCTTACAAAACACACCTGGGTCATTCCTAGTCCAACACAAAAGAAGGGTAATATTGTCTGACGATATGAATTGTGCTTGTCTGAAAAACTGATTATGCCTTGTCACAGAAACATGTTTTCGACGCGGAGTCTAGAAGCTGTGCCTGGAGACGACTGCTGTGTCAGTGTGCATCTGGGCTGCCCGCAATGTAATCACCCTCAGCAAAGGTGTCCCACCTGGGGAGGGAGCTCAGAGTTTCTGGGGATACAGTACTAATTTCTGCGTATTTCTGAAAAATTACCTTCTCCATTGGTCAGGTAACAGTGAAGCTGCCTTCTTCCCTAGCAAAAGATAGAAAAAAGTTATCCCTAGGTTTCAGAATTACATGGAATTGGTGCGAAAGAAAGACCTAGTGTGATGTGTGGGGAGAAGTATAAAAATACTTACTGTCAGAGTTAAAATACAAGATAGCTTACATTAGATATCTCTTACACATGGATTTTCCTGATGTAGGTATGCAGTTATCACATCACATTCATGTGATGATCATCTTCAGATGGAACAGTTCCAGCAAGCACAAATGAATATGGGAACCCTTTCTTATGTTTGTCATGTTAGAAATAAATCTCTATTGTTGAAAAGAACAACAGCAGCATTTCTTCCTTGTCCAGATAGTGTTGTCTTTATCACATCCATCATGATGCTAAATGCAAGACCAAAGTTTTCCAGAACTTTTCCAGTCCAAGATTTGATTGAAAATGAAACCACTGACTTTGCATATCAAAATCTTGGCTGGATGAGATATTCTTACAGCACAGAAGCATTTAGGATTCATCCAGCAAAGACTGGCAATGTTGTTTGCTTCACCCTGAGACTGGCAATCTCGGTTTCAATGTAGGCTGTGATGCAATGTCTTTCTCTGCATTAGATTATTTCCACCTTTACTTCCCATTTGAATGCTCCATCCTCTGAGGCAGAGAGCATTCTAAGATGGGATTTTCTCTATCCACCCTTTTGGAAAGCTTCCTGTGGAAGACTGAAATATTCACTGGGTATTATGGATTCAGTGGGATTTACAACCATCCATTTATGAATTCGATATGGCACCACTCAGGAATACAATACATACAGTCCCACCATGGATGTATCCACAAGTCTGGTGATTACACTGTGCTGAATTATGTAGTTACTTCATCATTATCTGCAGTAGAGGATTTGCTTCCTTTATAGAATTATCTCCCGGGATGGTAAATGCCAGTTTCTGACCTTATGAAGAGTTCTTGAAGCGAATTGTACATCCGTTCCAGATCCAGCTCAAATGGGCAGAGACATTGTGCTGTACAACGTTGGTAATGATTAGTACTGAAAAGGCATTTGTGCGTTAGATGATGACCTTTAGTAGTGACGAAATTGAGGTGGTCATGGCACATCTTACCAATATGAACTAGTCACATCACTTTGCAGAGTTGCTCCTGAATGTGTAGGAGTAGCTTATTTTAGAGGGCCAGATGTTTTGGAGGCTCTCATGGGGATGCAGTTTTCCTCTCAGCATGATGAGCAGCAGTAGTTTCTAGGAATCAGCTCAGCTGCAGTGAAAGAAACCAAAGTCATCCATTGGCACGGAGAGAAGAGGGAGCAAGGCATTCTCCTTGCATTCCAGCAAGACATGCTGAGCATCGCCCCGACAGCACTGAGTTCAGCCTTCCAGGAAGACCACAGCATCTGGAAGCAGTGACGGGCCGACAGCATCCACTCACTTCTCAGTTCGCTTCCAGGTTGTTTCCAGGGTTTGCAGTCATGAGCACTTGCTTGAATCTCAGCTGTTCGCTCATCAAAATATAAACTTCCTCTCACGCCACTATATTTCTTACTGGGCCAGACACACAGTTTGGGCAATAATTCTAAAATCAAATGTTTCACAATGACAAATTTGACTTTTTTGTCTTGATAAGAGAAAAAAATGTCTTGATTCTTATTTCACTTTGACATTCTATTGAAATACTGTTCAGAATAATGTGTATACAGTTACTATCTTTTAAATGCTCTAATCTCTTTGACATAGTAAAAAATGATTTCATTCTTCCAAACAAAGCAAACTTTGGGAAATATTTTCCATGAAATATTTAATTTTTTATGTGAGGATCCACAACTAAAACAGACTTTAAAATCTTTTAACCAAAGCAAAATTGAAAATGTTGAAATTTCCCAGAAAGGTGGAATTTTATTTTGGTAAACTTTAATTATATTTACCAGAAGTTTTCCATGCTTCTGTACAGAACCCAAAATCAGTCACTTACTACAATGAGAGATTTGAAAAGGTTTTCCATATCCTTTCTAAAGCTTGAACTACAACAAAAATGCCATTTTTTTTTTAAGATTGAGAGGAGAAAAAACGTATAAATTTTTCTTTCCACTTTACAAAGAAAATATCTGTAGATATTTTGCTGAGAAGAGCTCATATTTCCATGCCTCAGTTGAGGCTTTTAAAACTGTCAAAAGAGATTGGTTTGTGAGAAAGCCCTGTAAGTTTGTGAAAATGTGCCAATCAATGAAGGTGAAAGAGTTTGGGAAAGCAAAAATTAGTTTGGATGTGTTCAATGGACACTCGTGAAACTTCGTCAGCTGAATTTGCCAAAGCTCCTGCCTGCCTTACTGAGTGGTGAGCCAGTAAACCCAAATACCAATCCAAATCAAAACCCCTGTCACAAACCAGCAATAAAATTTTGGATGCATGTCAGTATATGGCCAATGCTAGTTATTTTCAATCGAAATGCTAACAGGCCATCCCATATCCCAGCTTATCTTGGTCACTCCATGATCACAGTGTGCCTCTGTGCTGCATCACACCCCTGTCATCCCTCTGCAGCCAGGAACAGCAATACCATGACAAAAATGGTTCTCACTAGGGCTGACCCATAGTGTTCCTGATTATGTGGGAAGTAGAAACAAAATTCAGCTTTTGGTTGCCCTCTCCCACCCTCAGGTACAAGTCTTCAGAAAGGATTGGCCACAGGTTAGGTGGTGAATTGAACTATCCCTTTTTCTCCCCTGTACTCACTAAACACAAATTCTTAGGTTTAATTCAGTACGCTTCTGCAGAATTACCTTACAGAGTGTCACATTCATAATCTTAAAGTTTAATGACAGAAATTGTGATTCAACAGTATCCTGAAGCTTTTGTGTAACTCTGCATACAGGCTTTAATGGGGCTGTTCCACAGAAGCAGCCAACTGAACTACTCAACTGCAGGGAGCTTCCAGTACATTAGAGAGGCACTGGAGAGCATTATCTCAAAAAACAGGGAAAAAAGGCATATGACCCACTAACTGTACAGCCAGCTGGGTGTGTTTGGCTATCTGCTCCATGGAAAGGGTGTTAAAATCAATTTGTTGCATCCTTAAAAGGAACAGAAGGAAGGCATTGTGGTTTGAAAGCACTTGTGTGCCCTGAATATTGGCTATACCATACAAAGATGCTAAACTATCCTTCCTCAAGGGAAGTTGTTAAAATTGTAAACTGGGAGCTTATGACTTGTATTACCACAGGGTGTTGCAACTTAGCACCACATCAAGTCATGTAGGGTTGAATGGAGTTCATGAGTAACCCCAACCTGTTTAGAATATAATTACAAAGCTTAACAAGTTGAATGGGTTGCGTAAGTTAGCACAAAGATACCATCTAAAGCACTTTTCCTATATTGCTACCTACCCATCTATAAATATTGATAGATATATATAGTGCAACTAAGAATAAAAATGCATCTAATGTTCTTTCTTTGTGTAAGTGTATATTAACATGTACAAAAAAAGAGTGAATATATGTATATATGTGGTATTTTTTCATTTTTGTTTTAAAACAACTTTTTGTTAATGTGTTTGAACAGTCCCTGCGAGTCTTTAGACTTGAGACAAGGGGATTGTGTGACAATAGCAAACATTAAACTACTGTTATTTAACAAAGTTGGTTAAAAGTAATTCCAAAGCCATCATATTTCTAATTAAGTTTGAAAGTGATGCATAACAAAAGGACTCAGAGAAACTTTAATTTCATATTCCAAACTAGTTAGTCCTATTTGTTTGCTTTGAATCACTCATTTCAATAAGGTGAAAACTTGTGTTAATCCTCCATTCATCAGTTGCCTGGGTGCGTGTGAAATGAGTCATGTGGACAAAATAAACCACTGCTAGCCGCAATATTCTATTGTCCTTTAAGCTTCTTCAAGGGGCCTCTTCACAGGTACCAAAAAGCCACTCTAGACACTTCACATATTTTTGAAGATCCTCCCTTTTTTCACATCGCACATTACTCACTCATTGAAGAATAGCAGAAAACAGGCATAAAATGAAGGAAAAGCTGAAGTAGGCCAAACTCATTTTCTACACAGAGAGAGATAATTGGCACTGCAGTAATTTTGGAGAACTGAATTAAATGAATAAATTGTGACATGGGAAAAACTGAAAAGGACAACAGTTTCCTGGCTTGCACATAATAGTTACTTTGGACAGCATTTTTCTTGGAGACCAATTGATAAAACAGGACAAAAATGTTTTTCCCATTAATTGCTTTCAAACATTGTCCTGCTAAATGCCCAATTAAAAGGTAGAAGTGTGAGCTTCTTTTTTACTTATAATGACCACATATTGGGGGGAAAAAATCAGTAGCAACGTCCTAGCATTTTCTTTTGTGGTTGTGGAATAAAAAGATCAATGGAAAAAAGTTCTTAGCTTACCTTAAACTAAAACAGCAGCCTCAAAGCCTGCAGATCAGCATGGGGGTTAGGATGGAGTAGTGGATGGTGGGACGCATACAGTATCACTGCACTATGCTGAAACTATCATTTATACCAAAAAACTTCATAAGTTGGTAACATAGATAAATGTGACTTCATAAATTGCCAACTGATATTTTGAATATATTATAAATGGGGTTATTCCATGTCCAAGAAAAAGTTATGTACAAAAAACTTATACCAAAGTTTTCCCTCATTTGATTTTTAAAAACACTTGCTGTAAGGACATGGTTCTCTGAAAATTTAAAAAGATTCTAATGGGTCAAACAAACAGAAGGCACTGGAGTCAAAGTTGTCTCTGAGATAAATCCACTGAATTCAAATGGGGTTAATTCATCACCTTCTCATTAATTATATTACTTGAACTCTTAAAAAGCTGTCACTTCCAGTCAATACTATAAACATTCATTACTTTTTGCAATGCTATTTTTAATAGCAGATCCACTGGCAGGAGGAAAATATTCTTTTCTAGATGGGACTAACCTACATCTAGCAAAACCGTTTTAAAAGGAACATCTTGATAACAAAGTAGCTTTTATTTGTCCATACCTCTTAGCTGTACATCAGTTATGACTGTATGTTTCACAAGGCTTTAAAATTTCTTGCAGACCATCATGCACACTCATCACCGGCCTTAAACTGAAAACATTGTAGAGATTAAATGGTTGTACAGATTTGTTACAAAACACCTAACATGGCCTTGCACCAACTAGTAATACACAGGCAAGCAGTGACGTGTGTGGTTCTGTTTGGCTGAAGTTAGTAACAAATTCTGTCTCATGTGAAAACAACCTCAAATTTTCAGGTTGCTGGGAACTCTCTAGAACAGAAGATACAACAAGTGGTGCTCCAAAATGAAGCGTTGCTGCTGGGCAGGGACCTCCTTTGCTCCCAGATGTGTACAGGCTCTACCCAGAGCTGTCTCTGGACTACACCGCAAAAAAACCTTTGGTGGTATGCATCTAAATCCACTTGTGCTCTCGCAGGGAAGGCTAGAAGATAGGTAAAGTGGAAGGCCAGTCCCCTCCCGACAAAGGGAAATAAGGGGTGAGAAGTCAAATGATAAGAGCTCCACATATTATAAAACCAATTAACAGTTTAAAATGTCAAAGATGGTGGGAGATACACGTTCTCCTGGATATTGCATAAGGCTGCTGTTTTCCCACCAGACATCTCCTGTGCATCTTCTGTGTCTGCATGGACTAGCCATGCCGCAGTGCCAGCATGTCCAAGATGCATCCATGGCCATTTCTAAGCCAAAAGAGAGAAAGTTTCTGAAGATATCCAGATTACAGTGATCCTTACATGTTTGTTTGTTTGTTTTTCTCAGCAGTCCACGTGAAATTTTCTGCCTTTGTCACAGAAAAGAGAATGGTCCCTGTGGGGCAGTCGATTTCTCTTCATCTTCTTTGCCCAAGGCACTGATTAAGTGAAGTGCATAAGCACCTGAGTGACCATAAGCACATGAGCAGTTGCACTGATGCAGGTAAAGTTAGTCAAGTGCACAAAAAGACCTTGCTAAGGGAAAGTTGCTGTGTAAAGCTATCTATTAACAGGTACACAAAGCAAAAAATACAGCAGGGCTCTTCTGTATTTTTTTGCATTATTTACTGGGATTTAAACAGTCCTGTGAAACAGATCCTGATTACAAATTTTAAACTAATAGTTCAGCTTCACAGAAGAAATCTCTTTTGGTTTAACACATCAGGATTTATATTCATCCATGTAAAGGTTTTGCCTCCATAAAGTTTGACGTTTTAATTTCAAAAGTCCGACATCATTCTCGTGCACAAGGGGGAATATGAATATGATCGTTACACATTGTAAAAAGTGGTCCAAAAAATTTGGGCTAAGAGTTTTTAAAATTTACGTACAATTTATGTGTTATCTTGCTGTACAGCATAGCTTGTTTGGAACAGAATGTGAGAGACGTGTCACAACAAAGTGCCACAGCAGTTCTGTCATGCACCAACCATCCTCACCTGCAAATGAATTGGTTATTTCATTAAAGCAACTCATTTTGAACCACATGAAGTTCAACAAGGCCAAGTGCAAGGTCCTGCACGTGGGTCGGCACAATTTCAAGCACAGCTACAGGCTGGGCAAGGAGGGGATTGAAAGGAGCCCCAAGGAGAAGGACTTGGGGGTGTTGATTGATGAGAAGCTCAACATGAGCCGGCAGTGTGCGCTTGCAGCCCAGAAAGCCAACCGTGTCCTGGGCTGCATCACCAGCAGTGTGACCAGCAGGTCAAGGGAGGTGATCCTGCCCCTCTGCTCCACTCTTGTGAGACCCCACCTGCAGTGCTGTGTCCAGCTCTGGGGGCCCCAGTACAGGAGAGACATGGAGCTGTCGGAGAGAGTCCAGAGGAGGCCACAAAGCTGATCAGAGGGCTGGAGCACCTCTCCTATGAGGACAGGCTGAGACAGTTGGGATTGTTCAGCCTGGAGAAGAGAAGGCTCCGGGGAGATCTAATTGCGGCTGACCAGTACCTGAAGGGGCCTACGGGAAAGATGGTGAGGGACTGTTTATCAGGGAGTGTAGTGACAGGACAAGAGGTAATGGCTTTAAGCTGAAGGAGGGTAGATTTAGATTAGATGTGAGAAAGAAATTCTTTACTGTTAGAGTGGTGAGGCACTGGAACAGGTTGCCCAGAGAGGTTGTGGATGCCCCCTCCCTGGAAGTGTTCCAGGCCAGGTTGGATGGGGCTTTGGGCAACCTGGTCTAGTGGAGGGTGTCCCTGTCCATGGCAGGGGGTTGGAACTAGATGATCTTTAAGGTTTCTTCCAACCCAAACCATTCTATGATTCTATTCTATGATTTTCTTTAAAAAGATCCCATTAAAGCATGTTACCTGAATCTTCAAGATCCGCTTAGGGCACTGTCCATGCTGGAGGTAAAACTCTGGTTTGCCTTCCCTCCTTACTCCTCTGAATGAATAGCAAAGCCTCTCTTTGTTTCAGCAAGAGAAGGATTTCATGCTGAAGTTGCTCTTATCCTAAGGGATTTGAACAGAGACAAACTGGAGCTGTGATGGTGTGCCAGTGCTGTGCCTCTGCATAGAGTCTTGCTCCTCAGCCATCTACCTGCAGAGCAGTTTTGGGCAGTGTTAAGGACCATGACCACCTCAGGGTAAAAACCATCTCTTTCAGTGATTTTGGCAAGTGTTTGCCAATCGGAGGGCTTGATTGTGGCCAATTCTGTGGTTAGTAATGAAACAAATAGAAGCAGGTGGGCAATTTTCACTGGGGTCCCGCTGCTATGCCATAACCTCCAAAACCCTGTTCCTCCATGAACTGCTCATCACAAGCCTGCTATACCTCTGGGTCTGAGTCTCTGCAGCTGCACTCCAGTCCAGTGGGATACTGCTGCTTCAGGAATGAATACGCAATAGAAACTCTGGGATTACCTGGTTTGCCAAGGTGTCCTGATCCCAGAGGGAAGCAGCTCTGCCCAGCCTGACTGAAATGGATAGTGAACAGCCTTGTGGTGATAAGATATCAAGGACTTCACTGAAGAACCCCTTGAAGTACACTTATATGCCTTATAAAAGTATGTACATCCTCTGTGTTGCATGTTCTGGTTCGCCTTCCCATTTGCCCCCTACCCCGCAGTGACTGGACAACTCAGAATGGCTTTGGGTGACTTCTCAAAGAGGCAAGGAAAATCCAACAGCTGTCTCCTAGAGCTTCTGCCAGGGTGGCCTGACGGACACTCACATTGTGAATCCCTGTGAGGGGACACCAAAGGACGACAAGAAGACCTCTGAGCTTCAAGCAGCCGGTCCCTGAGAGTGGAGGCTGGAAGGGACTTTAAGAAAGGTGCTGGGGAAAGGAGACCTTTCTGCCTGGCGTGTCTCATGGCAGCTCTGTGTAGCTCCCTTTCCCAAAGATCTTTTTTTCTCCATCATAGCTTGAGATCACTGCTTGTAACTAGTTGGATGATTATTTATCACCTCATTTAAGAATTAGCTGGTGCGTGACCTTTTGATCAACAGGCAAGAACTCATACATTTTGTCAGCCTCTATAGAGCCATCTAAATATTACAAGTTTGTGTTACTTTATTACAAAACTGTGTGTTATGTTACACCATATAGAGAGCTATAAATTCCCCTGTACTCTAACCTGAGCTTCCCCTGCTTCTGTGTCCAGGATTGCATTCATACTCTTCTTCCAGCATCTGTGCATCCAGCATTTTCTGTTGATTGTCAACTGTCCACTGTCTGGTACCACTCATATTCTTCTAGCACCTTGAAAATAATACTTTTTTTTTTTTTTTTTTTTTCCCCTAGAGTTTCACTGTTCCAAGAAAGGTCCTAAGCTCAAATAAGCAGTCAAGCCATAGTTTTCTTCATGTCAAGCCTGTATAAAATGACATAGTGCTATAGACATCAGTGGAGCTACTCTGAGAGGTACTTGCTAGAGATTTGGTTCTAATATTCTTGCTGGGAATATTGATATTTCTACCAAAAAATCCAGGTCATTTTTACTGCTTATGTCTTGCATGGGATGATCTGCATTAAAAAGTAATGTGCTTTTTCTATTTCTGAAACACTGAGCACTAATTTTAAATTTTTTAATATACAGTTTCCAACAACTGTGCTTTGCAGGCTTTGCCCTCAACCATATAGGAACACTTTTTGGAAGCTGTAGATGAGTGGATATCTCTTTTAGGTAAAAATCTATTAGGCATAAAATGAGTAAAAGTCCAGTTACAACTTATCATTAAGGTCTTCTGTGTCATCAGATCCATTACACATTAATGATTCCTTCAGATAGAACTGAAGTAGGCTCAATTTACATGTACATTGTATATCAATAATAATCATAGTAGATACTAAAATTATTGCATGTCCTTAACAGTATCCTGCTGGATATTATAGTTTCTATGGGAATATAAAACAGATAATTTGTATCCCCCAAGCAATTTATACAGTACGATTTTTTTATGTCCCTGCTACTTTAAATGGAATTAGTGAAGGCAGTATGTTATCCTCAGTCACTATCCATCAGAAGTTATGTTAAAATTGATTAAAGTATTACTTATCTTAAATACTGTTGACCTATTTTCTTTCAAATGTGTCACATATACATATAAGATTAAATATACAGTAGGAACCATGCAAGGATATGGGATGAAAATTTGGACTTCAGAACAAAACGTAGCACCTGGTTGTTTCCAGAAGAGTAACTTTCTGAGTGTTCAGGAGCTAGGATGCAATTTTAACACAAGTCTGGAGAGTGGAAGTTTTCTTAGGGATTCATATTTCTATTTCCATCTTTCATATTCTTCTTTTCCTCATTCTCCTCTTTTCTATGCTCTTCTATTTCCTGCCATCTCTCTCTTTCTGACCACAACCCATAACTCTATCTTTGCTTTTTAAATGGAGGCATGAAGAAACCCTGCCTTTCACATCTCTTTCAGAAAGGGTCTTGCTCTGGACCAAGGTTCATAACCACAGCAGGCTGCCAAAATGAAGGAACACAACTGAATCTGACTGTAAAAATTTTTTCATCTGTCCATTGATCCATCCATTGCCTGTTCACACCCACTTTCAGACACCAGGTAATTCCTGCATGGACAGAAACATGACCTGCCATTCTCTTATTTCAAGGCAGCATCCTGAAATTGCTCCAGAAGCACAGGCAAATCTTGCTGTGGGCAACTAATATTTTGGAAGGGGGGGACTCATAAAAATATTTTTAAAAGTTATTTTTATTGGAAATAAAAAGAAATGGAGGGGAAGATGGAAGATTTTAAAATATTTTCCAGTGTAGGCTACCCTTACAATGCTGAAGTTAGGGTTTTTAATATTTCTTAGGCTGTGGATTCCCATATAACCTGAATTTCTGTGCTGTTTCTGTCAGAATGAGACATAACATACAAGGGCATGTAGTGATAGGACAAGAGGTAATGGCTTTAAATTAAAGAGGGTAGATTTAGATTATGTATTAGGAATAAATTCTCCACTGTGAGGGTGGTGAGGTACTGGAACAGGTCACCCAGAGAGGTTGTGGATGCCCCATCCCTGGAAGTGTTCCAGGCCAGGTTGGATGGGGCTTTGGGCAACCTGGTCTAGTGGAGGGTGTCCCTGCCCATGGCAGGGGGTTGGAACTAGATGGTCTTTAAGGTCCCTTCCAACTCAAACCTATCTATGATTCTGTGATTCTACGATAATGTTGACACCTGAGCGCTGGGCCTGGATTGCTGGCAGGGATCAGCCCTCACACACAGTAATTCATGGAGCTTGCAAGTTAGCATAGCACCTGCATAGATGCATAGCATCATGATGGAAGGATTTCCAACCACTTGAGCTTTCAGAGGAGATCTAAATAAGATGTGGGCTAAATTCAGAAAACATGAGAACTTGTCCCTGAGGAATGCTTTAAAAATAGTGGGTTTGTCTTATCTCTTGTGATCCTCGTGATTCTCTCTGTTGTGATTCACTGGGCCCTTATTAGAAATAATCTGATTTGAAAGCAAATTAGCTTTCAAAATCAAGGTCTAATTTTGGTATGTGAAGCATGCATAAGCAAAAGGTGGTTATTCCTCTTGGTTCTGTACTAGTGAGGCTGCACCTGGAAAGATGTGTCCAGTTTGAGACCCCTCAGTACAAACAGGATGTTGGCAAACTGGAGTGAGGATCACCAACATGGGTGGGAGGCTGAGGCACTTTATGGACAAGAGAGACTGAAGCTTGTTTAGCCTGGAAAAGAGAAAGCTAAGAGGGAAACTAATTGTTGGCTTTGATTACCTAATGAGGGGTTATGGAGAAGATGGAGACAAACTCTTTTCAGAGCTACCCAGCAAAATGAGAATGTGTAACAACTACAAGGTGCATCAAGAGAAAGCTTGCATGAACAAAGGGAACAGGCTGCCCAGAAAGGCTTTTGGATCTCCATCTTTGAACATTAAACTTGTTCAGAGGTGTTCCTGAGCAACCTGCTCTGATTATAGCCTTGCTGTGAGAGGGACATTAGACAAGATGAGCTCCAGAGTCCTTTTCAGCCTGGATTATTCCATCCTACTTCTGCCAGAATTCCTGTGGGGTTGTGTAGACTCTTGTAACAAAACCTGGAGAATGATAGTTAGATTGTATCATTTGCTCTCCTCAAATATTTAGCACAGCATTGTCCTTACTATATAGACTACTATGGGTTTTATGCACACTTGCATTCAGAACTTCTTTTTTTTGGGTGCCCAAGTTCAGTCCAGTTCTCAGGATCTCTTCAACTCCTGTCAACTTTGTGGATTGCAGATGAAGCTGGGTATTTTACACATTTATGAAAAGTCAAGACTTTTCAATAAGGCATCTCTTGTAAGCTTCAAAAATAAGTAGTTAGAACAGCAAATTGTAATTATATCTTTGCCTCACAAAGGTCTGAGGATCTGCCCCCATATATTTGTAAAATACTAGACATCCTTGGAGAAAGGCTTGAGTGAATTTCAGTGCTGCCATTTTTCTTTTGTTTCTCATTTTCCTACATGTGCTGAGACAATGTCTTCTCAGCTTCTCTGTAAATTACCTTATCAGCACCTTATTATAAGATTACCTTATTCACCTCTCTGTGAATTACCTTATGCTGATAAGGTAATTCACTAGACTTCATAAATTACATCCTCTGCCTCTTTAGACATAATCTAGCAAAACACAAAATAAAATTCCCTGGACAATGAACACTGGCAAGACTGAAAATGTTGTTCATAGGGCAATCCAGTCCTGCATGTGAAAATAGAGATCCCAGACCTGTCCCACCACATCTAGAGACTGCCACATGCTCTCTTACATGTTCAACCTGTCACCCAGGTCAGAAATAAAACTTGGCTTACTTGCCAGCAGAAAAGTTAGCAAAACCTCCTTACTTTTTGACAGTAACTGTTAGCAACAGGAAAATTATTGTCTGCCTCTTCTGTCAGTAGGTAAGAGGGTTTTTAAAACAAAATACTGTTAAGTTCATGCCTTGCCAATGCATCAATGAAAGAAGTGGAACAGAACAACAACTGATCCTGGTGAGTGTAAAAATAGGCTTAGATTTAATATTCTGTAGGTGGAATCCTTGTGAATGCTACAGCTAGCAATCCTGAAAAATATCCTACAGTATTGTACCAGGCACCTTAAAATGAAATTACTTTTAATTATTAATTTACCTTATTTCTATTTATAGAAACTAATCAAGATGAAAAACTAGAAAATAATCAAAACATTTCAACTGAATTTTTAAAATCAGTTGAAACTTTTCATTCCGTTTCAGAAGTGATCAGTATTTTTCCCTGACCATCTCAAATTTTCCGTCACACAGGTTAGCCTACATACAGTCAAGCTCTCATATCAGCTCAGTGAGTCCTTCCTAGCAGCTATACCAAACTAGCACCATCAAAGGGCAACAGTCACAAAACGGTATGCTAATTATTCTTAATAAATTTTTGGTGAAACGCTTTGGAAAGGTATATTTATTTGTTATCTTGGAAGGGAGTTTATGTAACAAATATTTTGGTGAAATGTAGTACATTGTTCTCTCAATATCTTAACTGCATAAAGACAAACCTTAAAAATATGGATGTAGATATTGACAGATTGACAGTGTCTTCCGAATTGGGCTCAAAATTTCTAATGCTGCCCACAAAATTCTTCCATATAAATGCACTTCAACTTCTGGATTTAATTGTCATAGCCCAGGTTTGACGGCCTGCAGATCACACTATGTATGTTTTACCTAAACAGTGCATGAAAAAGAATCCAAACAACTAGAATGAATTCTTTCCCAGTGAGACAGTAATGTAAAAGTGAATACAGTATCTCTTGTAGTGCAAGGACAGATATATATATATTTTTTTTTCTCTCTTACTTTCTTCAACTGTCAATTCAGAGAGATGTTGGTTTGACAGGCTACCCAAGCACTGCCAAACATGCAAGAAATGGCATGGGTACCTGGCAGACGTGATCATGTGTAGGTTTTTTAGAGCAGGTTGGACAAACATCTGTCAGGAATGACGCAGGTAGACGTGATCCTGCCTTAGGGCAGGGAGCTGGACTAAATTACCTCCTGTGGTCCCTTTCAGCCTTTTATTTAATGATTTCACTGCCTTGGGGTAAGGTGACACATTGGGTCTGATCTTTTTGCCTGGAATGTCCAAAAACTTTTAGATCGGTTACATGTGTCTACATAACATCATACCTTTCTGGCCACCACTTCTTTATTCCTCTGTCTTTCTTTTATCTAGGGGCTATACACAAGCTCACACACTTCCTCAGACTTTTTATTAAACTATTATTAAACCATGCAAACTGAAAGCATAATGAAACAATATGAATATTAGGGAGTGAAAATAACCTTTGGCATTCCACCCATTTTGCAGTCTGTACTTTCCCTACTGGAGTTTATTGTCAGGAAGACTGTTTAAATTTAGGATTTTGACACATTTTGCAATTTGCAATGTCGTGTAGGTGCTGCAGCATTTGTGAAGTTTCCTAGCAGGTTCTTAGAGATTGTTTTGCAGAGCCAGATGTTTGTATTCTGAATTACTGGGAGCCAGAAGACTGCAATTGGGTGAAGGTAGTGTATTTGTCAAGGGGACTCCGTAAATGCTGCTTCTGCCCTCTTTTGGAAGAATTCATGCATCTCTAATGTCAGAGTGCTTTAGGTGCTCAGTGCTGGGAGTAGAACCTCAGGTTTGACACTGCGGGAACTCCTCTCTCCCATCTCTTTATGGTCCCCAGCACTGTTATCACTGACTTCAGGGACTGCAGTAGGTTTTACTTACGCTGGCTTTCTTATTGAGTTCAGCTACCGCTAATACAGAATTGCCACAAAATGTCACGACTTTACACAGGGCCTCACTGTAAGCAGGCAAAAGAAAAAACAATAACGTAAAATAAACACATTTTATACAAGAGCTAAAATATACCCTGTTTATTTCAGTTTGTGAGGTACCTGTTCATGGTCCTGTCAGCAAGAAGGAACCTGCATCACACTATTTGCTGATGAGTGTTTTCTCTCTGGCTGGTCTGCAGTCTGTTCGCCTTCAAGCACATGGTTATGAATATTCAGTTCTCACATATAGAGCCTCATATCTGGGCACTCATTCTGGGATTGGATTATTCTGTCATCTACCTTTTCCTTTAAAATAACTACCGTCCTAGGAGAAAAACAAAAAAAAAAATTAAAGAAATTTACCATTCAAACTCATACAAACACTACAATCAACTGCTTCAGGTTAAAGTCATGAAAGCCCACCTTTACATCCCATCCTGAAGGGAAATATATGTTTCCTTTTTAAGAAATAAATAAATGTAGATTCATTTGCACCAGAAAGTGGTTTTATTCTGTTCTTCAAGTCTTGATCCAATGTCTGATTAAGTATGTAATTGTCATTGTTTCAGAGTACAGCCATTTCTTTAATGTGTGTATTTATTTCTATACATGAATCTTGAAATATGCCCAGTTCATGTCTGGTAAATACTAAAACAGAAATATAGCAGGACAAGAGGACAGACTGTAAATGTAACATAGCTGCCAATAGCAATAGTTCAATTACTGTCTGTGTGGAACAGTTATTGTATGTTAATCCCTCTCTGTTTCCCTTTATTTTGTTTTTTGATCACTGGAGAACTCACATCTATTTCTGGTTTGGTATTTGTAAGTATTTGCAAAGTACTTTTTGAGAACAATTTAAAGCCTACAAGTTCTCTCTCACTTGCTCCCTGTAAGTATTCACCAGATGCTCTCCAGGCTGAATTGGAGGGGTAATCTAAGACATGTGGAATTATTTCTGCTCCCTGGCAAGACAATTTCCATTATTTAAAAAGAGGTAATAAAAAATTATTATCAAGTGACACGCTTTGCCTACCACTTGTAAATATTCATTCCTGGCTCGTATCCATGAATCCTACAGAATACACAGTGATTTCACGATCATGTGAGCAACCATCTGAAGATTCTCTAAAACCCTGGATCGCAAGGAGCAGAGGAGTGAAGTGATTATATTTATGTGGGGTTTTTTTTCCATTTGTCAACAAGCTCTGCTTTTTAAAGTGTGATAAAAAGATACACAGATGCTCTGTATGCTTATTTTTTGTACTCCCTCTCATTCTAAAGAGCTCACTGGAAAGGCACCTGCATAAAACAATATCACAAAGAATGGTCAATAACGACTGAAAATAGTGTTAGTACAGGTGTTGTATGAATATCTTTGATCTTGAAAGCTCTGCTTCTTTTAAAAGCTTTAGGAAGAATGAATGTGTTTAAGTCAAAGAAAGAGCCTACGAGTATTGTTTTCTAAAGTAGACAGGAAGAAAAATCACTGACTTTACTCAAATACCTGCTACACTACAGCAAGAATAAAGGCTGAAAAGAAGCTAAGGCTTTTTTTATATATAAAGAAATATGAGTGGTTTAATTCAGCTAGCACTGCCTCACCAATGGCAAAAAGTGCCATACATTATTCATAACCCTCTGATGAGCTACTTCTAGGCAGCCTCAGAAATGTAATTTCTAGCATAAAGCTGATATAGATACCCTTCTCTAGGTTCATATCTGTTAATTTTCTAGCAGTTTGTATAGTAGGATACCAAATATGATTGCACCCTGAAATGCCAACTCTGTTCCTGAGGTTTTAGTGAGATCTGCAGAGGATCTGTACCTTTTTAAAGATCTCTGGGCTCATGTGGAGTCCTCATGGAGGCTGTGTCATAGCCAGGAGCTACATGTGTTCACTTCCTGGAAGCAGCAAGACAATACAGGTGTGAAAATACCTGCCTGGCTTGTAACAAAAATCATATGATGAATTAAGACCACATAGCCTCAAACGTTAGAAGGCTACTGGATGATCCAAGCTGTAGGTGTCTGTTCAGGAGGAGCCCTATTTTCTAGAAGTTGACCCTTGGTAGGTGCCTGAAGTTAGGCACCCAAACACTCAGGGAAGTTCAGCTGTCTGTTTCCTCATTTTGAGGTGTTTAGTGCATTATTTTTGCTGGTAACTCAGCCAAGAGGACATGGGGCAGCCACTCACAGCACAAGTACTGCAGCACGGCACAGGGGGTTTATTCCCTTGTATCCTGTTCATTTTCAGACCCACACTACTGCCTTTCTTCAATTAGTTCACCCTTAGGAGCAGAGTAAAATATCAGAAGTTAAAAGAGATAAGTACTGTAGCCAGCTTAGGGTTAGACCCTAGGGGCTCAGCAATAACCCGTAGCTCCACAACATGTCATATCTGAAGGTTCATTTGAAGACGGAAGTTACTATCTCCCTTGAAGAATGAACTCAGCTTAATTCTTACATCTCTTGACAGCAGCCTTGGCCAGAGAATAAAGGCAGAGGCCTTCTCCTGAGCTATTTGATCCTTGATTTTAGTAGCTGAGATCAGGGACCAAACTCAAACCTCAGACCAGTGAGTTGAGAAGGTTTTTTATTCACTTTGGTCAGACAAGACCACAGTGTAATTTCCAAAATGCAGAGGAATTAAAAATAAAAGGCAGATATAATGGCTTGCTTTTCTGTCTTTCCTGTAGTCATACACTAGATAAGAACCTCATACATAAAGCTGCTGTTAAAAATGTGGATATTGGTATTTCTTGAGAAGGCATAATAAAAAATAAACAAGTAAATGACATTGATTGAAGTCCAGCCCAAGACAAGAATGATGGCCAGAGTTTCAGAAGAGAGGCAACGTTATCAATCAGGATGAACGGTTATTAGAAAAAAATAAACAGACTGATTTGGTTCACTGCCATCAACGGAGCAGTGAAGTGTGCAGAATGTCCCTGTGCTGAGACCTGTCAGCGAATTACAGAGTGATGTTAGCAGAAAATGCAACCAACCTGATATCCAGCTTTTCAGCTGAATATAGCCACTACTGAAGCAATTTGGCTCTAGAGGGAAGGGGAGGAGGTGGGTGTTGAAACACATCAGCAGTGAGTCAGCAGCCTGTGGAGCTGGCCACTAAAGACCCCCTTTTAACAAGCCAACTGTACAGTGATAATTTCATTTAAATGCATTTATTGTCATGATTTTGTTAGTGTTACTGCTAAAGGGTGAAGTTACAGCTACAATAAAGCTTATAATAAAGTTCTATATATTTAACAGAGACAACACAAGAGAAGAAAAGGAAGGACTTTGTATCTCTGACATTTGTTTCAGAAGGAAAGGCAAGTTGGAAAACAAGAAACCAATTAGTTAAGATTTAACATTAACTAGAACTTTCATCTAATTGTTTTTGCTGCCTTCAGAGCTGACATTTAAAACCTGCACTCCTCTCTATAGTTCAAGGAACTCTGCTGTAAGTTTCCCTTAGAAGAGACGCTGCTTTTTAGGATCCCAATAGTAACCCTGCTCCATTGTCACACTAATCCCCAACAATGAGATCCTCAGCCTCAATAGCAGGAGAAAGGTTTTACAATACCAAATTTTCACAAAACCGAAGTGGCTAAAAGCTACTGTAGCTCCACATTCCCTGAGGTGTCTTGTGAAAACATTCAGAAGCTTAGCACCGTACTTAGCTGGGGTTTTTTTAAGTTTTGTCTACTCAGCCCATGTCTGCATTAAAAAAAACATTCAGCATCTCGGGATTACAAGAGCAACAATTAAAGTAAAGCCTAAAAGCTGACCTCTCTTCAAAACCTTGAGCTATTGCTGTGCAGGAAACTATTTTATACTTAGGTGCCAATCTTTGCATAAGCCTTAAGCTTCCCATAAGCAAACAAAGACTAAAGAAACATTCGTCTCCACCAAACACCAGTGGCAAACATAAACATAGGGGGTTTTTGTGTATCTGGTGAAAAGATGGTTTGGGAACGGAACCATAATTCACTCTAATTGCCAGATCTGACTTCTGCTCTTTCAGAACAAAAAGATAAATTTGAAGCCTCACAATCTCTTTGGTCAACTCACCTACACCAGACATCAGACACTCTCATTTTCACATAGTCTCGTGATAAGTTTAACTTGAAAGTGCCCTTTAATGCCCTGGAAGAGAAAAGCAAAGTGAAGAAATATCTCTGACACCCTAACGCTAGGCCTCTTAAAGCAAATGGTATAACAACTGAAGTTGAAAATAAATCCTGGCCATTGGCACTTCAAATCACATCTTCATACGATATAAACCAATTTTTGTTTAAAAGTCCACTATAAAACAGTTGCCAAATGCTTCAGTAAAATTGTCTTTTACTAACGAGATGGAAAGCTCATAGGAAAATGTTTTCATTAAGATATAATGATCAAGGATAGAGTTTGCGGAGTAGCAGATGTCAGTGCTGGATAGCTATGACTTGGTCGGGTGACTGGGGTACCTGTGTCCTTCACAAAATGATGATACTGGAAAGGGACGAGTAAACTGGAACACATTTTTTAGCTGAATACAATAGTGATCACCCATGCAATTTAAAGATATCTGAAATTAACAGTGAAGTCAGATTGAATTTGACAATTAAACCCAGATTCCTCATTCTTCTGTCAACAAGAAAGTCAGAACATTACATTTCAACATTCTAAAATAAGTCATTTTGCTTATTCATCTTGCAACATTTTCTGATTTTGATAACTGAAGAATCAGTCATTCACAGACACTGAATTGAGCAGCCTTAACCCAGAGAAGAAAGCCCCCTTCATGGGGCCTAATGGGGCCAACTCCCTGAAACCACTGATCGCTGCATGTTGAGAGGCCGTATAATGTCATACGCTCACCTAAGCCGTAAAACAAAGAAGCTGTGAAAACCACAGAAAAAATTAGGATAAAGTCCACTGCGTCCCAGTCTAGTTCTAACTTAACCTGACTGGAGAAGGAAGTGGCAGAGATCAGAGAAGAGAGGTGGCCCAGCAATGATATTTATCCTTCAGCTACTTTATAGAAAAAAAAATATTGAGAAAACTGAAGTAGACTTAGATATGATTTCATTTTTGTACAGTGAGTAGCCCAGGATTACAGGCGAGGTGCGTTTACAGACAATAAACTATCACTGATGGACTGGTTTAGGGAAGGTTGCTTTCTCAAGTCATGGAGGAACAATAACTATCATTTATATAGCACTTTAAGTTAGCAAAGTGCTTTTGTAGGAATAGTACACCAATATTAGGTGAAAGAGGCAAAATGTTTTAAAGGAACACTTTGTACTGGAAAGTACCGTTCAAAATCAAAGATGTTTCTACAGGAAAACTAGGAAATCACTCAAACTGAAATAGATTATATGGCAAAATATGTCATTTTGTTTCAGTTTTCTGATGCTTGACTCCTGTATTTATGTTGTATGTAGTTTTCAGTCATATCAATCAAGCTGTCAGCAAAGGAAGGAAAGATATTATAAGTAACCACTTAGAGGTATGAAGCCACACTGGCCAGAGAAGGAAAACACTCCTCTAACATGTTGTATTTAGTACATTTAGTCTGGACAGACAGTCGTAATTCTGTGTATCACTCACTTCAAAAACCTGAGCTGGCGGATGAACAAGTGGGCAAATGCTGCACACAGGAATTTTCCCCAAGGCTTCAGGTTGCTGAGGACAATTCAGGCTGTCTCTAGCCATGGGAAAAAACATGACATGACCTCACTCAGGTGTAGGATAGACTGGGATATGTTGCCTCCTCAGCTTCACCTGAGATGATCAGGATCCCTCAAGTAGGCGCCCAGCCTAAGGCTGCTGCCCAATATACTCTCCAGGGGATGGAGAGATACAGGCATGGGTGACTGCCCATTGTAGCAGGGGTAGGTGAGACACAGGAGGATGGACGTCTTCTTCTACTCTGTTGAGGGAATCAAGATGAATACCTCAACTTAAGGCCTACTCTGAGGAATACTCATGTGCTGTCTTTAGCCTACAAGGAGGCTTTGGAAATATTATCACAAACAATGGGTTTTATCCTTTTTTTTAACTCTTTCCTCCTATTAGGGAAAATAGAGTTCTTAATGATGACAAGCTCTCACGAAAAAATATTAAAATTAAGAAGTTTTTTTTCATATTTTGTTCTAGCTCATTCATAATAAATGCTTGTCTTTATCAGACCATCTTTGTCACTAACTAAATCAGTGCACAGCTTTCCCGATACTTCTACTTTAAACCATCTCATACTGCTGTTACAATGTGCCTTGATGTGACCATCTGCTGTGTTCAAATTGATGGAGAACAAAGGAAGGGTCAGGGATGTTCCCAATGTTTGTCCTCACTCCAGAAGAATGACCAATAAGAGATTTCTTATTTCTCCCTGAGGACTTTGCTGCGCTCCCTCTGTTGTTCTTGCACAAAAACAGGAGGTAGAGCAGGAGCTAGAGCAGAAATGGTCACCAGTTTCCTGGGGTTTCATAGCAAAGGTAACATTTGCTATTTATTAATTGAATTACTTATACTATGCCTATTGTAAAAGCTTCAGAATTAAAAACATGATACAGGCATTTAAAAATTTCCAAAAAAAGGCTATCTTTCCCAAATGTGCTAAAGCAGATTGAAGTAGTCTGGCAAATCAAGCAAACTGATAGCTAAGAGGCCAACAGGATATCAACATCTTTCTCTGACAAGTGAACAAGTGTAAAGGTAGGCAGTAAATGTGAGAAAAGCAATAGGAAGGAAGAGAAAACACTCAAATGAAAGAAACAACAAAGGATGCAAATAAGGGCATTTCCTCCCTCCCACTCTCCCTTTCAGAGAAGCAGCCTCTCATTTCTTACGAGGAAATTGCAAGAATTAGAAGCCATCCTTTGAAAACAAAATTGGACATTCTTGTGCTGGTCTACTGCCCTTCACATATCTAAACTGATAAAGGCTGGATCACCAAAAAATGTGGGTATCGACGTTTTATGGACAGTTGGCTGGAGGTTTTTAATGAACAGATATGTAAGTAGACTGAAATTCCAGGCATGTTAAATTTAATCCTAGGGGCAAGGTCCCTGGACAAATTTGAAGATCACTTAAAATCAGCTAATCGCAAACCATGCATTCAGTACATTCACACAATCTGCAAAGCAAAATGAAATAGCTAGACAGGGTGGGATCCACTTACATATTAATTCTGTGTGTTACCATCTAAGCATACGCCCATGTTGCTTATAATGATGGAGTCTCCCAAAATGGCAGTGGTCAAGTGGCTGCATTGAGATTGCACAACACCTTGACTCTGTAGCTTTGTGGAGAGATGTGGTCTACTCACCTGAGCATAACACTGAGCTCATACAACTTTCCTGTGCCCGGACAGTGAGCAAATATCTCTAGACAGAGGTGCAAAGTGACATGTAGCAGCCCTTGTGATGCTGGTCTGAGGGTCTCTGTAGGGTGTCCATTGTAAAGCATAACACATGGATTGAGTCTGGATACCACTCTTCAGCTAGCTAGCATGACCTGAACATGCTTGTCATCATATCTACTCACATGCGTGGAAACAGACACTGTTTACTCTGAGATTTGTCAGATGAAAAACCAAATTAACCCTTTGGTTGGGAAGAAGAAAGTCAAGGCCTCCTATCTCACCTCACCAGAGAAAGCCACCAGACTTCAGGTTGTGGAAACCCCACAGTGGCACTGAAGTCAAAGAACATCAAGCTCAGAAGAGATGCTCAGCTATATAATCGTACAAGGTCTGGCCCACTGGCCCTATCTGACCAAAAGACATTTCAGCAGAACATCCACAGATGAACATGTCTGGATGTGTTAGAGACTCTAAGGTGTTCCTGAAACTGCCAGACTTCAATCCTTAAAAATTCAATCCAATGCCTGTGATGTACTCAGAAATACAACAGTAAATACACTACTATCAAAAGCCACATTTAAAGGATAATCTATAAAAATTTTGGCTCAAATCCTTGCATTTGTGCATTACTTGTTTTATATATATAACATTAATATATAATAATAATATATAATATTAATATTCTCTTCCTTTGTTATCCTATTAAACTGTGTTTATCTCAACACACAGGGGTTTTTTTCCATTCTTCTCCCCATCCCCTTGCGGGGGGAGGGGGGAGCAAGCGGCTGCATGGTGCTCAGTTATCAGCTGGGGTTAAACCAAGACACTACTCCATTTGCACCCAAGTTTTAGAAACTTAAAGTGATGTCATCAACCACCTTTTCAGCTGTTTCTCCCCTGTTGTATTCAGGACTCATTTTGGATTATGAAACCACAAATGTGATGTAATTTGGAAAATTAATGCCCATTTACATGTATACAGCTGTTTACAAACATCGGTTGTTTTAGGACAGCAGAGACTCCATAGTTTCTGGCTGTCTGACACATCTTCATGAATACGGTCAGAAACCTTCCTACTCTTCCACTTCACTCTTCCATTTCTAAGCTGCAAAACATATTAACTCAAAAAGTGCCAGATTGGCACAGATTGCAGAGCTGCCTCAAGTCTGGTCAGCTTGGAATGGAGACATAAGAATTGGTATCTGTCTACAGCCATCTTTGTCAAAGTACCCTTATGGTGATATTCATCTCACATAACTTGAGGTATTTAAAAATTAAGCATCTAGTTCAAGCTAGGCTGCTTCTCTAGCAGTGAAGAAAGAAGCACAACTATGATTAACAAACCCAACTTCTTGAGGTGCCAAGTACCAGCTGTGACTCATTGACTGACCATCAACTTAAAATTAAGAAATATTTTCATCCTGTCATCTTTTTTATGATACCTAGATAGGGTTGTAATTATTTTTGCTGAATGATCATGAACTTGTTATGCTTGACAGCATCTTGAACCCATTTAGTATCTAGGTACTGCAAAATTATAATGACACCCTAATGGATGTCATTGCTAAGGGAGCAATGAAGATGATGCAGTCAACTTACTATCATTGGCTCTTAAAGGTTGTGGGGTTTGATCAATTCTCCTCAGTATTTTTTTACCAAGTGAGTCTAGAATTTGGAGACAAAACCAACCAAACAAACAAAAAACAACAGGAAGATGTAAAACTACCAGCTCCAGCTGTGTTTTCTTGAGAATGAGACAGACTTTGCTTGTGTCTCCCATTTGGGTGTGCAGATAGCAAATCTCAGACATCTCCATATAATTAACGGCAAAGACATTCAACATGAAGTAGTCACAAAACCCAGTGACAGAGTTGTATGAACATTTCAGGTCTGTGGGAATTCCAGAGACTGGAGGTTAGGAGTCGGGGATGAGGGGCATGTGGGGATATGTTCAGAAAATAGGGGCCTAGTATGGAAAACATTGCAGCTCTACAGTATGTGGAAGATTTCTTGCACAATGGCTACAGTATTATTTTTTAATAAACAGTTAAAAGAGAATGAGTGTCTGTATAGAACAGGTAAGTAATTAAAATTCTTAACTGCGCAATCAAACACATACAACAGCACATTGCCAACTACAGACAAAAGTAGGGCTGTACAAGTCTGAACATGCACCTATTTATTAAATCTTATTTAAAACACTGAAGTAAGTGCAGTGTCTGATGAAATATTTAGGGTGTTTAAACGTGCCACAGCTGACAGAAAGCACTTTTTTTTTTCCTACTGGCACAAGATTATTATTTTGTTTTGCTTTTTTCCCCTCTGTTCTTTAAAAAAAAAAGACAAGGTAAATGATTTGAACAGCATCTAAGTACAAGGTAGGCTTTTCGTGCCTCTAGTTTCAGCATGGGTTTTCCTAAAAGAAGTGCTGCTGGTTACTTGAATAACTTTTTGTTTTGCTGGATTTTAATCCATAGAATTTCCTTTGTATTTCTGAAGACACAAGCGTTTGCATATGACATTGTGCTACTTAATATCACTGCATAGCTGTGGAATTGGCCTCAAGTATAATTTAAACCTAGACAAACTATTCTTTTGAAGTGGATGTCCTGGTACTGTTTCTGGCAAATCTCAAAAACAGACATTGTATTATCAATTCTTTGAAATACAGAGGTCTTACCATCCCCCATTCTTCCTTCAAGCAATAGTAACTGTTAATACTACTGCCAACAGACCTGAGCCTTCATATTGCCTTGCCATAGCGTAACAGCCCTACTGATACATTTTTGGTAGGTCTTCTACAACCTCCTTTGCAAAGCACATTATTCCCTTTGCATGGCACAACCGCCCAACACAGGCGCACGCTTCCAAAGAGCTATCTGTTCATTACTGACCTATTAAGCACACCAAGAAGTAAGCAGACCACCATAGAAATTGCTTTTTACTACTTTTTTACCTTCACCTCTCGCCAGGTTTCTGCCCCTTGGCTGCCCTGGGCTTTGGGAGTTCTGCCCAGTCTGTCACCCCCTTTTTGACTTTGTGTAAAGCTCCAAGAACCCAGAGGTCGTTATCATACAACAGATAATAGTCTTTTCTGCTTTGCTAAGTGTTGTTTCTTTTACACTGACCACTAGCTATTTCATGCTTCTCTGCTTACACAGAGCCTCCCGTCAATGCTAATGGTTGTCTTGGTGCGTATTGGTGCAAAATATATACCCCTGACAACAATGAGAATTATTTGACTGTGCACACACAACCTTCTCTTTGCTCTTTCTTGCTAGCTTACAAATCTGTTACAAATTATTCTTGGTACGGTTATTAACACATTACATTTGAGTGTCATGGTTTCAGTCAGTCCATAATAATCACTGAAGTCCCCTCTTCAGTCTTCCAGTTACACTGCCCATTTTGCAGGCTATTAAACATGGGTGTAGTGCAAATTGCAAATTATCCAAGAAAGCATAGAGCGTCTCTTAGGTCACTTTGAGTCCCTTCCCATTTACTGAAATGCGAGTGGTCAGCTTTCCTGCCCGTGCACATCCTGAGCAGCAGCCCTCACCAACAAGAAAAGTAAGGAGGGGAAAAACCCTCAGTGATCTCTGTCAGATCATGCCACAGCCACTGCTGCTGGGAGCTGGCCATATTTTGAGGACACAAAACAAAGATGGAAAGAGGGCAAGTCAAGGTGGAGCAGCAGGGTGGGACTCAAGAAGGAGACAGTAATCTAAAGGATAGCGGAAAGCAAGCCAGGGTAGAAAAAATGGGAAAAATACAAATGGGAAAAGAAGGTGGTAATGCCCATCTGAAGAGCACTGCCAAGCACCGATCTAGAGCTCCTCCTCCCATGACTGACTTGGCTGGGTGTAGAGGTGGGCATCACGCCACACAGGGAAAGCCATAGAAGAAGCTATGGCTGAGCTGAATGACCATTTCAAACCCTTTAACGGAGAGAAAGTCTGAGGGAACAATTTTCACAGCTAAGAAGGACTCGTTTCTACTCTGAGTGTTGTCCATGTGAATTGTGGCCTTCAAAACAAACACTTGAAAGATGCTGTGTTGAAGGCCCTAAGTTATACCATGTACTTCAGCAGCAGTACCAGCACCTTGGCAGATCAGTCGTCGAAATGACTTCTCGAAAAGATGACCCGGCTTCACAGAATCATCAGTGGGCATTGCTGGTACACTGAGTTCAATCCATAAAATTTGTCTTCATCTTTCCAGCTAAGTCAATGCTTTTAAAGTCTGAATGAGCTTCTTAATAGCCTTGATCCTATACCTACTGGATTGAATGGAAGGAATTACTTTCACTGCAGGATGTATTGTATATCTTAACAGAACACTCCAAAGACTTTCCCAATTTATAACAAACAACCTAAAAGACTGCAAAAGATTAGTTTTTCTGTTTTTCTTTGGATACTTCATGAATGTGTAATCAATCTTCTAGATGCAATCCTGAGATAAGTAATTTATAACTTACGCAGTTAATGATTTCAGCCTGGTGTACCAAAATTTTGCAATTTTCTCATTATTGTTCATCCTTCAGATTAAAAAATATCTGTTTATTCTTTGATTGTTCTGATGATTCGCTGATATGAAATTTGGGTTATTTTGTTTTGTTGTGACTAGTCATGAAAGTCACACGATCTGTGTAATTTCAAATTCCAGATTGGATAAGTGCAAAAGCACCCACATCTTCAATTTTAAAACAGCTTTTATAGTTGGCTTTTCACAAACATTTATACAAGAAAATTGTCCACTTAAAACTGAATATGAATTTTCTTTCCAAATTGCTTGATTATAACTAGTTGCTATAACAGTTGTTGCCCAAAAAGTGTCAGAGATATATCGTGTTTTGTGTTTTAATAGCCTAATGAAAATTTCAGATTTTACAAAGAAAATATTGAAGTGAGAAAACAAAAAAAATATTTCACTCTTCTAGTATTTTCAGGCACAAAAGTACATTTAGATTGCCATATGAAATATGAAATAGGCTGAAGATAACCCAGTATTAACAAGCATAATATAGCATGCTGCTTCTTGTTTGTTGGCTCCCCTCAGAAGTGGCAGTTTCAATCTCTCCTCTGCAAAGAGGTGGACTAGAAACTTCTTTTGGGAAAAACTGAAAGCTGAGAGCCTCACATAATAATATAATGCCATGACTTAGAAATTTCAAGAAATAAGTCCACATTGAAATGGTGACAATCGTAAGATAAATAACCACTCTGCAGGAAGGGAGAAGTTATTATCTAATGCAGGTTGACAAGACCTGAAGAGGAATTAGATCTGCATGCAGTTTGGACCTTGAAGACGGACTACCAAGCCACGTCTGCTCCAGGGCACGAAGTGCCAAACACTAATAAAGCAATGTACACAACGTGTGCCTTGATGCTGCTTGAAACTGGATTTGCTACAGGTGTTTTGGCAAGGGTACCAGGCTTGTGTTGGAGAAGCTGCTTCTGTGCCACTTGTCCATACATTGGGGAAGGCAAAGGCTTGCTGTGGTGGGTGCTTCAGGATGGCCAAGCCTCCTGCCCTGCAGCCAGGGAGGAATTGCCTGGAGACCCAGGGGCAGAGACAGGGAGGCTCGGGCGGGTCGCAAGGAAAGGGGAGTGGAGAAGGGATTGAGAAGGTGCTGCTGATCCCAGATTTACGGCCATTATCACTGTACCTCACCATGCACAAAGAGACCATCCTGCTTCCCCGCAAAAGACTGGTATTTTCTGCCATCTTGGTTGCTTTGCAATGGGCAGAGCAGATACTGATGCAAACTTAGCATTTGGAAGGAATATGGGCTGTTTCATTCATGAAAGAATATAAAATTGCTTAGACAATATGTCTGTAATTATTCATATTGTTGTAGTAAGGCGAGACCATATTCAGAGAATCATGTTACGGTAAGTGACACATATGTATTTTTAAAAGATCCCAACAGTTTCTCCTCTAAAGATCTCACCATTTTAGCATGGGATGAAAACAACAGGTGGATACAACGAAGAGGGAAATAAAGGAGTCAGGATAACAGTGTATTTATCATCTTCAGTAGAATAAGCAGCAGCACACCAGCTGCTGGGCTATTGTCAGATGTTTTCCAGCCACCACAGAAAAAGTGAGTTTGAAGGAGGGGTTTGAAGGCGAATAGATTAGCAGCCTTATGGCATTATTATAAGGAGATATGCATATGCATAAGGAGTAGCTCTGAGAAAGTAAGAAGGCTCTTGGACTAACAAGCGATGTAGAGAGGCATCACGGGGACTCCACAATGTAGCACATATTGAACCTGCTTTCATATGTAAACATACAGCACGCTACAGTCTCACAAGATCACTGTTGCATTTTATTCAGCATCCCAATACGGCACATAGTGGTGGCTGCTATGTCAGTGATACATTAAATACATTCAGTTAAATAAATATTATTAGAAATGCCTCAGCATTTCAATTCTGAACATAGTGATAGTGTGATGAAGGAAAAGGGAGAAAACGGTAACAATGACATTCTAGGGTCATTGGAAAAAATGGCCAATTTGCTATTAATGTCACTGGAATCTAGATTTCACTCTAAACATTTTGGAAGGGATATAAATCTTTAAGCTTCAGGGCATAAGCAAGCCTGCAGTTGGACTTAGGCAAGACTTTCCCTATTGGTAGGTTATTTTACAGGAACCTTTTGCAGGATTTCCACCTTCCTCTTGCACAGGAATGTACAAACCACAGCACTGACTCCTTGCAGTGAGCCTCGTGCTTCCAAGTATTGTGTTGACATAGCTGCCTCTTAGCATAGAAACTTAGGAAAACATTTTGGAATAGGCTCCACAAGAATTAGGTGAAACTTTTTCCATTTTCCAGATAAACCTGATTTATTTTTTTCTGTCAGTCCTTTGCATCAACAATATTAGGAGAACAAGGTGGTTTTTTGATGACAACATTTACTTTAGGACAGTGAATGTGCTTCCACATGAAACACATGGGCCATGTCAGTACATGTCCATGTACTGCACATAACCTTTGTGTTTGAATTGTACATGTGTTATGAACATATTCGCCGGGGCTACAGTAGATGCTGAACACTAATATTTGCACAGGAGGTTCTGTTCCTGCATTTATTCCTCAGTGGGCAGGCTCCTGCCCTCCTTTGAAGGCTTTTATTGGAGTGTGGTTCAAACAAAATGTACTGCAGACTGAAATCACCTAATGCAAAATAATATATGAAGGTTATTTGTGATACTGCATGAGCCTGAGACTGGATCGTATCACTGTGGGAAGCCATGGGGACTATGTTGTATTTTCATTAGATACTTAGATTTTAAATGATTTGAAAACTGCATTGCAAGTAGAGGGAAAATTTGCCGAATGGTCTCTTCGCCTACCTTGGGAAATCTGCGAGCTTTCCAGTATTTCAGATATTTCCACAAGCAAATAGGCACTTCTAGAGTATCTCTTATGATTTATCATCAGCAGTGCTCTGTATAGAAGGCCACTGGAGTGCTTTGGCATTCTGCAAACACCCTGAACAATTTAGAAATGTTATTTTGCCTCCTTATCAATAGATGGAATACATTACAAAGCCCAGCCCTGATAGAGAGCTCCTGCTCACACAAATAGTGGACTTAGCATCAAAAAGCAAAAGATTTTTAACTCTTTCCACTCCCCTGTCACATACCACACCAAGTTCTTATTTCAGGGCTGCTACAGTCTAAACACAGGTGAAAAACCGTAAAGAGAGACTTCCAATACGGTGACAAGCATCCACTGACCCCAGAAAAGACCTTGTGCTGGGCAGCCGCTCTAGGGCTGTCATGGCCCCCCCACGAGGGAGAGGCGCAGCAGGGAGGGAGGGCAGGGGCCTGCCCCCTGGCACCACCAGAGCATCGACATGAGACCAGAACTGCAAACCCAACAGGGATTAACCCGCGCCATCATCAGGATATTTTCTGGACTTCTTTATCATTCCGGCTGATCTGATCCCTGCTGTGTTTCCTAGTAGTTACAACACTTTTTCAAACAGTTTGATTTATTTTTGCATGTGTCTTTCAGTTTACTTTTACTTCCAAAACAGTATAGGCTGCATTTACTTCTCCAATACAACTTCCAGAGCAGCTGATGTATTGAACAACAGGGCGAGCTATGAAAGGCCAGGGGATTAGGCATCTCCCTTTATGTTTAGGAATGTTATTTAATTTCCCTCCAACAGACTCAGAGGCAGAGTCCTATAGAAGGCTTGAGGAGGAAAACTGAATTTCAGTGTGGACAAAACCAGTTCATCTCAGTGTCTTGCACTGCTTTGTTGTTGGTTTCTTTTTTTCCTTTTTAAGCAATGCCATGGGCAACATCAGTGGCGTAGCCTTAGCAGTTTCTATGTGTTAAAATACAGGGTGGATTTTCAAAGGATGAGTAGGAATCCAGCTCCTGTTGGCTTTCTGTGGGCATCTTACCTCTCTAAACAGCCTTATAAAATATACCCGTATAGGTGGAAAACCTGTGAGGGAGCCATGCACATTCTGTAGTCTCCTACACTCAGTTTTTTGCCCCTTTTTCAGCTGATCCCTGCCTGGCTGGGGCCAGAGGCAGCGCCGCGTGAAAGCTGCAGAGCCGTGTGGCTGTGGTCGCAGGCATGGGCTCTGCTTCCAGGTAAGTGAAGGGCAAAGTGGGATAGGGAAGAAACAACCTCTTTAAATCCTTTTTGTGAAACCCATACCAGCTACAGCGGGTCTCAGTTTGCACAGAAATGTCCTTTTGTTGCTCCTCTGCCATGACCTCTGTCTGTTTGTCTGTCTGTCCACCCAGAAACTGAAAGCGCCAGCTCTTCCTGAAAGCCTAGAAAGTGCCTATAACATTGTGGGTACTACCACAAACAAACATTGGTAAAGACAAAGTCCTATAAGATGTTAATAGGAATGTGAAGGCAAATAGTCTTGCAAAATGCAGATCAGACTCAATTATTCAAAGAGTCTTTCCTGGACCTCGTTGTTTATCATTCCATGATAAGGGATATATTTATCTTTTAAATTCTTACTGGTCAAACAGAAGAACTTTGCTTTCCCAGAGGAACAATTTTCCTCCATCCCACTGCAAACGCCGCTACCTCCCTCCCGCCCTCCCCTCTTCCCGATACACACAGCTCCTGGTGCGTGGAAACAGCAGTGGGACATGTCAAGTACATTTTTTCTCCTTAAAGCACGTGTACCTGGGAGGTCACAATCTTTACAAAGTCAAAGTTTTGTGTGTTTGAGAGCTTTGCCCTACTACCATGTAATTGAAATCAAGCTTTTAAAAGCTCACGGCAATGTGTTTGTTCTTTAACCTCACCCAGCAAAAAGAGAGGGCTTTGCTCAGAGAACCCATTGTTAAGCTCCTGCACTTAACTGATAAGGCACTGATACAACCAGTAGCAAAGAAAGAAACTAATAATAAAAAAAAAGATTCACATGCCTTCCTTCCCCAGTACATTAATGCCCTGCCCAGATTAATTTCCCGAGTTCTTAACAAATGAGGTGTAGCATCTTTAATCATATTAAAACATTGTTATGAGACTTATTTAATAACAGGCAGATATAATGAGTTCTCACGTCAGAAAATGGAGGGTTTCATACCATTTGAAGGTCTGCTCATTATCCATTCTTACATTGTAATGATAGATGTGTCTATTTCTCAAAAAAGTAGAAGATCTATTTGGGAATGTTGTGAGAATAAATGACTGGAACAATACTTAAACCATCTTACGTCATCTACCATGCATATGGGACACTTATGCCTTACATGAAAACCTCTGAGCAAATGGGGATGCAACACAAAGATTTAAATGGGACAGGGCTGAGGTGCTATTTCTCTGATTTCAAGGAGATGACATGCAGTTTGTGAGAGTGTGTACAGTAATCAAAGCAATCACATCTTTTCCTGTCCAGGAACTAGGAGTTCATGAGTGAACTTTGCAAGCGTTTGGATTCCTTTTTTTTTTTATTCATGCTAAAGACTACTCACAGAAGCATTTGTTTCTTCAGTAGAAGGTTTGCAGAATCACGATCCAGCTCTACCAAGTTACACCTCTGGCATGGCACACAATTCATAAACCCAGAGATTTCCACTGGCATGAAAACACCTTGCAAGGATTCAGCCATTCCCACCCCGGCTAGCTTGCTGATCCACAAGTTTTTCTTTCCTTGCATCATGGTGTCTTTCTGAAAAAGGAACAGGATTCCAATATATGGTTTCTAGTGCCCTTAACCTTCGATAACACAAAAAGATGCTTGACATCCAGCAGTGAAAATCCTAGAACGGTGGTATCTTTAAAGACAAGAAGTTTCCAAGGACACTAATTGAATTCAACCAGCAAATATTTTTAAATGGAAAATTGCTAGTAGCCAAAAGGTTTTTCCTGGGAAACCACCCAAAGATAGAACTTTGAGCTGACTTCATCAAAGGAGATTCTCAACTGTGAAAAATGATAACACCCCCATGGCAAGAAGTGCCTCAAAATCAAATAAGCCTTGGAACAGTAGTAACTGGAAGGGGAGTTTGTTGTGATACAGCAAATATACATGTGCTGCATCTGCAAAGAAACACTGTGAAATAGTCTTTGAAAGGGGAAATTTCCACAGCAGTGTAAAGTCCTTCCAAAAAAAATAGAGTGGGCTAAGGACCAAGATGGTTTTACTGAACGGTACACCAAGCCACTTGGAATAATGACAAAAGTCTATTCAAAAATATATTCCTCTTAGCAGAGGTAATTGATAAAAAAGAAAGAGCAAACCTAAAAACAAAGCCATTCCCAGTAGCTTGACCAATCTTTACAACCGAAAGCTGCCCATGTCCCTGTTTAATGCCTAGTCATACTATTGAAGTGTTGTATTTTTACCTTCTCAGCCAGGAAGCATCCTCAGAGCTACATCACTTGCTCTCAGGAAGCCACGATGGAGCGGTGATGATTTATAGAACCAGAGAGATCACTGCCGGTGGTACACAACATGAAGGGAGGCCTTTTAATTCATGACTTTATTTGCTGCTGTATCGCAGTGGCAGTAGAAACACAGCACAAAATGGTCTGGTTCCCACGAGGCTGCCGTCTCGTGGCAGAAAACATGTGGATGCAACTAGTGTCAACACAGTTTTGAGCAGTGTATTAGGCAGCAATGACTTCATGCCACCTGTCGAAGTGTTATCAGGGATTTTAGTTGCATCATGGCCTAATGGTAAATAATTCAGCAGAAACTGAGAATCACATACAAACACAAAGTCAGAAACGTAAAATAAAAAAGATCAGAGGAAAGATCCATCGCTAGATTTGAAAGGTCATCAGTAAAACCCTATTTATAGGCTTTTCTGACCAGCTGAAGCTCTGTCCCTGGAGGTAGAAGCTCTCTGAAATGTCCCCATGTGGGCAGAGCAAACAGAGCCATTCTAATGAGTGAGGAAAGGTTAGGCTCAGGGATGAGTATGAGTGAAAAATATTTGGCTAGACTCCTGGTACAAACTCCCACGCAACACTTTGAAAATCTACCCCTCTGTGTCCTTAGCATTGGTTTTCAAAGTACAGCAGCCTAGAGACAGATGTGCCATTATTGTTTATGGTTCAAAGGCAGAGAACTCGTTTGGTGGGGAAATAAAATCCATACTAATAGAGCAAGTACCAAAAAATGTTCTAAGAGAGAATAAGCATGTTCTAAGGTGTTTTAACAATCTTCTGGCTCCTAGCCCAGAACTCAGTTGGAACAGTTGTATTCATCTCCAGGCCACCACTCTTTGAACTTATGGAAACCTATGGTTATATTTAGCTAGTTAAAAGATATATGGCCAGCGCATTGTAACCCTTTTGTCAATGACTCCCCATTACAACTTTTAATTTTATTGCTTTTTAACCACAGTTTCTTAATTCATGGGTTCAGCTAAGAGGGACGGAAGGCAGTTGATGGATGGTGTGACAATGGCACTCCTGGCTGCTGTTAAAGCACTCATCATTTTAGGAAGAAAAGCCAACTTGCACCACTCTCCTCAATGGCTGATCTCAAAGTTACACGTGCTCTGAACAAGTGCTTATGGGACTATTAATAGATCTGCTGTCAGAAAGACAATTTGCAGGCAGAACATCCCCTTAGATAGGCAGCATACACAGGGCATTGCTGCTGGCAGATTTTAGAGCTTAAGGATGAAGTTTAGCAATCTCTGTTACCGTACAGGTTCTCATGTGTACAGGGAAAAAATATAAAATCACTAAAGAAACAACAAAAGAAAAAGGAACTTGTTCAGCAAGCTCACAGCTAAAACTTTTCAGTTATAACGAATTCCATGTTCTTTTGGTTATCCAGGGGGTTTATCAGGAGTAGGTAAAATCTTAATGAAGAGAGAATAAAGCAGCATAATTTCAGAATATTCACAAAGCTGGCATTCCCTTCCTGTGTGATCGTAAAGATCAGCTCTGCAGATAATGTGCCAAAAGGTCAAGCAATTAAAACCACTCTCCAGTCTACTAATGGGTCTGGTACAAGAAAAGTTCACGTAAGTGAGAAGCCGTAAAAGTATCATAGCTGCTCTGCAGGGCAAACCAGGTTTCCAGCAACCCCAAAATAGCGTTACAGATAATGGGTAAATAGTGACAGCTTAGAGAGTAAGGGGCAACTTTTCCCAATTTAGCCTCCCAGTTTCCAGTTCCAGTCCTGAACAGGTGATTTCACCCAGGCCACTTGTGTTCTGTAGCCACCAACCAGGACTGGAACGGCATCACAAAGGATGAAATGAAGATGTGAGGTTGAACATGCCACAGAATTGAGCGGCCTGATTATTTCCACCCTCCCTATTTTAAGTGCAAAATATTGGCTGTGCAGTACCAGACACAGAGTCAGCAAGCGCATGGGATCAGAGTCACGTAGGATCACATCCCAAGTCCATAGAGGGCAACAGAGTAACTTTCCCAAGACATGCAACCAAGAGGGCTTCCCTGCAGCTCCTTAACGCTGTGTGTAAAAGCAAACTGAGAAATGGAACATCAAAAGGGACTCACACAAAGTCAGAGCACGTTTGTGTTCAAATGTGTAGTTCTTAGGAGTTTACTGCAGCATTTTATTGTTACAAAAACAGTTTTTAAAGTCCAGAGAAAGTATGAAGAACCAGAGCAGAAACACAGATTTTAATTAGGGTGCATCACACATGTAGAGCAAAGCAGCTAAGGCTGGAGGGTTGAGGTTGTTTCGAGCAGGTATAATTGGAGGCTATTGTCACAAGAGGCTTCCTTCCTTCCTCTCTCACCACCTTCCTGCTGAGTGATCCCGAAGTGCCAGGACCAGCATCCATGCAGGCAACTGATGAGACAGATCAGCTCCCTAAAATCAGTTGGGGGAGCAGGGTGATTTTCAACCCTTGCTGGGGTTCGCATAAGTACGGGCACAATGGAGGCAGCAGGAACTAACGTTTGGAGGAAGGAAAAGACAAAACTGCACCTTTCAGCAACAGCCCACACAGAGTTTTGCTTAAAGCGGTCATGAAATTATTCTTCATTAGACCTACAGATCCCTAGAGGGAGGAGTATGGTGTGAAGGGAGCATGTGCTGTAATTCTTTCTGGTGTTTTACTGTCATTGCTCAATGAGGACAAGCAATCTTGCAGTCACCATACATTGTCTGCCTTGAGAGCTGAGCCCATCAAAGCTCTCAGATAAATGGTTATAAAGAGGAGTTGGAGGCAGTCCTTCAATTCAGTGCCTAAGTAACAAAGCAGTTAGACATATGTCTGCTGTGAAGACTGTGTCTGAGTGCCAACACCATGTTAAACTTCACATTCCCTATTTCTTTCAAAACCAGGGGGGGTCATTAGTTGTGGGCTCAGCAACTGCACCTGCAGCTGCCTACAAGGGCTCCTGAACTGTTGCTTCCTTGAGAAAGCTTGGAAGCATTTGGATTTGATTTTCCTTAGGCTTTGGAGAAACCTAGAGAGATGTGCAGACAACCTCTGCAGTGAAATCAGGTGGGAATGTATATCAAAGGATACAGCAACATATAAACATTTTGAAAGGGTATCAATATATTTACTGCTTTCTATTTTCATATGTTTAATAAGTTAACCCAAAGCATTCCTAAAACTGCTTGCAAACATTTTTGAGGACGTATTAAATGCTTGCTCACTAGCAGTTGTCTGCTGCTCTTTCTAAAGTCTCTCGACAGCAGGTATTAACAGCTATGATAGGGATTTCACATGCAACAACCTCGAGATTTAACCCCATGCACAACCCACAGTTCAGACTGTGCTCATCAGAAAGGCAAACTGAGGTACAGGGAAAAGTGGGCAGTGAGGGCATTGTACATATTTCAGCTCCCTCATACCCCTTGACTGTTGTGCACGCTTACTAAAAATTAGATTCCAAAACTCATGAGTGTTAATTAGTCTTTTCCTGCAATGCAGCACAGCATATGGCAAATGTATCCATCTCTCCACATCTATCCTTGGTAGGCAGCTGAGACCTGTCCTTTCAACCTTAAATGGTTTTCTCTAATTCTTCTTCCATCCTGGTTCCCTTCTCACTTCTCCAGTCCCAGCTCGTCCTCCTGACCTTCCTTCGCAATGCTGAGACAAGGACCAAGTGTGGTATAACAGCCAACACTGTGTCACGACTTATCCCCCATTCGGCTTCTCTCTATGTTATCATTAAAGAAGGTGCCTCAGCAAGAGTTAAAAAAAATTAATAGTATCACTTTCTATTTGTCTACATATATATTAATGCATCAGGCTAGGAAAACAGGTAAATATTTCCGTCCCTGTCTGACCCCCCAAACCTGTATTATTTTCGGGAGCTGTCAGCAGTGTACAATCATGTTGGAAGAGAGCCAGAACCTCCACCTTCAGAGGTATGGGGTGAAAATATGACCTTCCTGGAAAACTTTCATTTTCTGGTGGCTCCTTTATAACCTTTCCATAAGAATGTAGCACATAATCCAAATGGGAGCAATGTTTTCCTCCCCACATCAGGCTAACACAAACTAGTAATTCAGTTCCTCCCTCCTCTTCTTCCCCCCCTGAAATGTGGTGTATGCAGTAGCCAAATTTCTTCCAGTAGCCAAACTGAATAAGGATATACAGAGCTGTGCAGTTCAACAAAAAAATGAGAATATTCCTACAAGCTCTTAGCTTTAACTGTCTGAGAGAACAACTGCAGCAAGGAAATGTTCTCCAATATCATGCAGAGCAAATCTGGCTATTTGACAACAGGCCCCTAATGGGGAGCTGTGACAGAATAGGTATTCAAAGGAGATGGGATTTGGAGTAATCACATCAACATCTTGTGGTGAGGAAAAACCTTTGGTCTTACCTGGATTATGCACGCAGCCTATGAAAGCAGAAACTGCTTCATGATTTTATAGCCTAAAACCAATTTTAAAAATACATAACAAAGGACTGTAACAACTCTATCCAAGTTAAACCAATGAAATCTGCTGCTACCGCACACCGCTGAGCCCTAGGGAAAGCACCTCAAGAACCCAGGATTTGAGTCCGAGACATTTAAAAAGAGGTTTATTCATCACAAGTCTGGAAACACAGGGTGGGATTCAGCTGCCTAAACATACGTGTCTAGTGCCATTTTTGATGCCTTAGGGTATTGCATCTGGCCCCCAGCTGCTGCTCCACAAGGGAGTAGGTCTTTCATGGATCATGTGTCATATCTGCCAGTCCTGTGTGGATGTCTCAGGTGGCCTCAGGCATTGAAAATGACGCTACATGCTTATGTTTTGGCACCTGAATCGCTCCCGTACTGTCTATAAGTAATTTCCGGTTCTCTTTATTGAGGGTTTATCCTTTTTTGTTGTTGTTGTTGTTTTCCCCAGTCTTCATTAAATCATGGAGAATAATTGTCTCCCTCAGAGCATCCATTCTTCTCTGCTGGCCTGCGTGGGCTGTCTCGGTGCGGAGGGCTGAAGGAGCAAAGCTTCGCCCCTTTGCGCACACCTGAGCCCGGGAGGAGCCAGGCCCCCCGCACTCCCCCCCGGCTTTGGTGGGAGCTGAGGCAGCTGGGTGCATCACTGCAGCCCTCTGCCTGTCCCTGGGCAGACGCAGAGGAATAATTCCCACATGAACCACACGCAGGCACCACAGGAGAACAGAGTTTTCAATGCCATGGGGCTTTTTCAAGGGACAAAATTTTATTTCTGTCTGTGCTAACTGCTGGCTGGGCATCTGCTGGTGACAGGTCTGACTTTCTGATTGTAGAAGATGTCCCTTTCTCACCTTTGTTACCAGATCCTCACCTTTTTGAAAGAAGAGCGATGTTGACTAACCCTCTGCGGGCATTTGAGCAATCATCTCGTGTCCTAAAAATCTTACTTTTAGTTACAGATACACCCTGGTGACACCGGCTGCTATTGCAGCATGGGCACGGGGATTTCCCTCCTGCTCCCAGAGAGGTAAGTTACACCTTTTGCCGCAGACGATTTAGGCAGGCTGTTGGCAGGCAGAACACTAAAGGGGTGCTCTGAGGAAGATCTTCACCACTTCGTTCTATCTATTTATGTAGAGGGAATTGTTTTCCAACAGGAACTTTATTATATTAGAATAAGGTAAGTTTTCGTGTCTGTGAAGCAGACATAAGAACGGTGAAGATACTTATTGACCCAGAATAGCTTTTCATAGACTATTTCCACTACAAATAGCTACAGGATGGTGAATGCCTACTCTGATCTGCTAGTTAATCATAGAAAAAACCACATCAGGTTCTGCTACAAATAGCACATGTTCAAGAACGAACCCTAGCACATCAGTGAGTAAACCTCCATAAGCTGCTTCAGTAGAACAGCATGAGGACAGCTTCGTAACACCACTTACAAGTGCCAGCGAAGGATCCCGATGCATTGATTTGCCAAGACTGAAGCAGAGCAGCAGCCACAGGTGCTTATTTTGCCTTTTTGTAGTTCATCAGTGTCGTGCAACTGTTGGCTCAGTCAGCAAATGTGTCAGCTCTTGGAATAACAGCTACTTGTGTAGGTTAGGTACACTGCCAAAAGGTAAGTGTTTTAAAGAGTAAAATCGTAAAGTATTATAGACATAAAGCCTGTGATAGGAAAGGTGACTCTTTAGCATTATGCACCATAGCAACACATTTTACCAAGGGCATTTCACCACTGTCACCAGTCTTAAATATTGCATCCTGCGCAGTTTCCTTTTGGATTTAGACAGATGCTTTTCCAAGCTCTAATTCTTGCTCTTTTAATCTCTAGTAAACGCAGCATTTCTAATTAATAACTATGAGTTACTCTCACATGGCACAGACCTGTGCAAAAAGCACGCGATACTCCACGACCGTGCTCTGGGCAGCACTATGTGCACATCGGTATAGAAGCATCAGCTTAAGGACAGTTCAGAAAAGAGGTGGGAAGCCTGGAGAAAGCTGAGCAGAGGGCTTACAACACAGTCAAGGGCCAAGAGCACATGACTCAGAGGAGAGGCTAAAGGAGTTGGGTTTGTTTAGTCTGGCAAAGAGGATAAGGGGCGATATAATAGCAGTCGACATCTACTTGATAGAGAGTTACAAAAATGACAGACCAAACTCCTCTCAATGGTGCTAGACAATGTAACAAGAAGCAATGGCCACAGGCTGCAGCTTGGCAAGTCGGACATTAGGAAAAAAGTGCACTTGAAGGGGGGTGCAGCACTGGAACAGGTGCCCAGAGAGGTTGTGGAAACTCTGTCCTCAGAGGTTTTTAATACTCTATTAAAGTCATGGCTGAAGACATCCCCATCTGGCAACAGTCCCACTTCTCACGGGAGGCTGGATAAGAGACCTCCAGAGTTTCCTCCCAACCACCGTTTCTGTTTCCTAACTCTTCACCTTTATGACTCTGCAGGGACATATGCCTTAAAAAGAGTAATTTGCACCTCATATTTTTTCAGACTTTAAGTGAGCCTCTCGGCCTTTGAGATTTAGAGTAAGATCAGTGCTACTTCTTCCTTTAGATGTGGTGTGCCTTGCATCAATCTCCATGAAGTGGCCATGTTCAGATCATGTCTTCCAGGGGGAAGCTTTGCTGTGAGGGTGGACTTGTTCTCATGTATAAATAAGCTGTCTTGCTGGATGTCATTATTAGGACCAAGATGCTTCTGATACGTCCAGAAGCAGAACTTTAGGTGGCTGCTGTTTTCAGTCACTTGCATCTTTAGGTAAGAGCAGTGCAATGTTCTTGGGGTCCAATTTTTTGATTTAGGCAACTGATGAGCTTGTTCAGCTATGTGTGATTTGGCAAATAATTTAATATGAACTCTTAGGAATTAATCAGTATATGATAGCAGTTAGGGCTGGGTCCTTCTGTCTATGCCATATATGCAGTCTGGGAATTTTGTCTTGAAGAAGGTGTAGCCTGATCCTCTGATCTGAAGTCCACCACACAGGTGGTTTGAAACCATCTGAAAGATCAGTCATTGGTTTGGACCTTTATGTCTTCATTGGGTGTTGGTGCATGTTGGAGGCATGTGTTCGAGCTTCCAGGTTCATCTTTGAAGGGAATCTAGGTGGCATATTACAAAACCACTCTGTCAGCTCCAACAGCAATGAGTACGTTGCAGCAATCAGAGCATTTCTCTCAAATTCACACCATATTCCCCTTCCAAAGCCAATCTCCAAACAGTCCCCATCTACTATATTCATGGCAAGACTGTTCTCAGAGCAGAGAAACATAAGAACAGAGTGCACCTAAAACATAGCATTTAGGTGTCACATAGTTATGTAGCACACCAAGCATTATATGATGGTATGGTATTTTATTATTACTAGTAAGCACAGAAAGACACACTTTGTTATTCATAATAACAAATCTTCATGTTATCCACAGATTCAAATGGCTCATAACAGTAGCTATACAGTATCAAACCAGTCTAGCCCAGTATCCTGTCTCTGATGGTGGCCAGTAGGGAAAGATTGTAGGGATAGATCAAATAGAGTTCTTCCCCAGCATAATTCATCCTCCTAGTCATTCTGGGTTATGGTCTCCTTGAAATGGTGATTGTATCAAGGCCAGCATGCTTAATAGTCACCAGAGAATCTATTCTTCATTAATTTATTAAATTCTCTTATAATTTGTACTTTTGGCTTCCACAAATTTCAGTGTCAAGGTGTACCAAAATTTAATCATGCTTCCGACTAAAAAACTCCCTTTTTTTTGTATGTCTATAGCTTGCTGCTTCATAGTTTCACTGCATCCCCCCCTAATTCTTGCATTATGAGAAATTGTGAAGTAGTCACAGAGGAGTGCTCTGATGACTACACGGAAGTACTCAAGATGAGTAATTTTGAGTAATCTGTCCTTTGATTACATGATATTAAAGCAGAAGGGAAACCAGACCCTGCAAATAATTTATATAAATTTTCTGGTAGCTTTGATTTTCTGAAGAACGTATTCTACAACTAGCTTCATGCTAACAATGAAACTTCCCTCTTTGTGAGAAGCAGCATGAGCTAACAAAGCACATCTATGTAACACATGCACAGCAGTTGGTTAACCGCTTCGGAGTGTTACCTTGGCATTGTAAGATAGAAGAGAGTAGAGCAAAGAGGAATGATGAGGATGTTGGTCCATTACAAACAAATCTCCAGAATGGCTTCATTTCACTTCAGACTTGACGCTGTTAAATTATGCTGTAAAATCCTCTGGTGTCCTTTATTGTGCAGTTTTGTAAATACCACAAATCTTCATTACTCTCATCCCATACTTGTAAGGTGTGTGTGTATGTGTGTGTGTGTATATATATATACAAAAATAAGCCACTACTCTTTGTGTTTTTCTTCTTCATAAAAACCAATACAAGTTTTAAAGCATCCCTTTCACTTCCACACCAGAATCTGACCGAAGAGAAGGCATGGCCCTCCTGAAGCAATATTAATAACTACCACGGGTCATGGCGAAACCTCTCTTCTGAGGTATCACTCTTTTTTTGCAATTTGTTTCCAGCACAAGCTGAAAGCAAAGCGCATCCACATGACAATTAAAGGCTAGAATGATTCATGCCTGCTCTTTAACAATAAATTACCTATGGATTTCTGAAGACCCCAATTCAATTCTCATTATAATCTCACAATAAGCACTGCCATCAGTGCCCTTCAATGTTTGACACAAATTATTTGAGGCAGTATGTATTTCATCTTCGTTGATACAAGAAATTACAAGTGGCCTAATGGTTAGTGACAGAAGTTGACATATCAAAGGATTCAGAGGAACATAAACAAAAAATAAATCACCATCCCACTGCCCCTCCCCAATACTAAATTCCTCATTTTACAAAGACCATATAATCCTTTCATTTTCAAACAAATACCACTGTATCACTGTTATTCTAGCATAAGCTAGCATAAAGCTTACAATAAGGACATGTTTAATGTGCTTTTTAATAGCCCTGTTTGAAGGACTTCTTACTGACATCATATCGCTGGGTGATCCAAAGGGGATTACATGTGTCAGCCCAATCAATTGGTAGTAATTGTAACACAAAAGACCTATCTGAGAGCTCACACAGGCACAGTAATCTGTGCTTCTATATTCACCTACCTTGTTAAAAAAAAAAAAACAGCTATTAAATTAATTGGCACTAAAAGCATGTAATAGTTATCTAATCTATTAATTTTTAGTTTAATATTAACTAGGGTGTCTCCTATGACAAGTATTTGACCTGTAGAGAAAGAATGGAGTAAGATCACCCGTGCAGTCTTTCAAGTTAACAAAATAGTTGCTTGAAGGAAAGAGGTGAAGGCATTCTTTAGCCTCTGCCTCGTACTCTAAGATTTTATTTGTTTTCATACAAGTATTGACTTTACGTGGGGCCAGCCCGGTTGTGCCTGACGCAGCATGTTTCTCTGCAAAGTTCAGAGCTTTCAGCCCAGCCGGGGGGATGGCAGAGGCCACATTGCCACTTTGCAGAGCATAGAGGGTGCATTCAAAGCTCACATCAACTTTTCAGACGTAGAGGGGCACAAAGAGGCGATCATCCTGCTTGTCAAGAAGTGTTGGGTACCTTTGGATTGAGGAGTGGACTCAGGAGCCCTCATCACCTCCAGGATGTCGGTCTGTGCACAGGGGCCAAGGAAACAGTCTGGGCATCAGCATCCTCTTCCCATCTCCATCACTTTGCTTTGCTTCTCTAACCACAGGGTTGAGGATAGGAAGTCACCAGCCTGCCCTCAGGGCCTGTTCCTCAAAGGTGCTGAGAGCTCACACTCTGTTGCAGTCATGATGAGCTGCAGGTATTTAACTCCTTCCAGCATCAGGTTGCTATGCCCTAACTCATTTTCCAGCTCAGTCTGCAGCACACCCATCACACAGGTCAGAGTCAGCTCTCAAGACCAGCACAGTTATTCTGATTTATATTGCTGTCACTGAGGCCAGGCTCAGTCCCACTAATTCTGAGCAGTGCAGGATTAGACCTGACACAAGTCCAAAACCCCTTTAGCAGTCGATTAGTTCTAATTACGGGAAAAATCATTTGCCACCTTACTCCCCTTTAAGGAGATGTTTTGGGAAAGCATCAGGAAGAGCAAGATAAATATCCAGAACACAAATCATGATTTCACCCTTTCAAAAAACTGCATTTAGGAGGCTGACATGATTTATTGATCCCAGTAAAAGCAGCGTTTCTGGCTGGAGCGCTGCAGCTCCGGGGAGTGGCTGCCACAAGTAGCGCGTGCACCTGCGGCGTTATCCGGCGCGTCCCCGTCACCGCTGCGATAACACACCCTGGGCAGTTCCTGTGTGACCATAAAGTTGGCAGAGTCACAGGTTAAATGCAGTAACACATAAGTCAAGAGTTTCAAAGAGATAAATCCATTCCTTAAGAATACTCAGTCACCAACTAATCTCTCCTATTCCAAATAGTTTTAAAATAAGGACATGTTTTATTTATATGCGGTCTACCTTCCAAGGCTTTCAAAATACCTCACAAAACAAATAAAAAAGCATTATAAGGAACCAAAGTGATCACACAGGGCAAAATTTTCCAAAGAGCCAACACTGCCCTAGTGATAAAACTAACACCCATTTTTGCTCTGCCATTCTTTGAGCAGAGAAAGTCAACCAAGAGGGTTAGAAGTTATGTCCTCTTTACAGGCCAAGTTAAATGACCCTCTTTAAAATTATACACTTCTATCTGTGCAACAATATACACTCCTTTGCATTGACGTTGGCTAGGACTGAGCAGTCACTTGTGGTGAGTGCAACAACTGATGATCTCTTTCACTGGTGATGTGCAAGCACAGTTACCGTAAATTTGTCTGTAGTGATAAAAAATGAGAATGGAAGTTAGGTGTACAAATATTTCTTCTGAAAACACATCTTCCACTGCTATCCCAGTAAACTGAGGAGTCAAAATAATATTGTAACTTTCAAAAGACTTGGTTGATTCATTTCTCTGAAAGCCCTCAAACCTTCCTGTGTCAAGGCAACCTTAGATAATTAATCTAAAAAAAAAATTATTTGTTTTTTTGGTGACTCCATCACCTGCAAAGGTACAATCCAATGACATTGTTTCAATGGAAAATGGAATTTAAAATAGAATACAAGTATGGGTGCAAATGCGCCAACATATCAAATATACTAAAGAAACATTGAGAGCTGCTGGGACTGGGGGATACCAGATCCATACAAATTGAACATAAAAATCAGAGCCACTAAAAAGCATCGTACCTGAAAAGCATGAATATTGAATAAACCAGATAGATAAACTTGTCAGGTGAAAGGAAAACCCAGAATATAGAATTGGTTTTGTTCATTCCCATTAGTTAGATATGTTATTACATCTCTTCCTACAGGTTCCTTCATGGTGAGGAGTGTGAGTGAATGGTGACTCTGTTCAATGTTCAGGAGTCGAAGGTAATGACTCTATCTGTCGCCCTTATTCCAGGAAGGAAACTGGATGTATGGTGCAACAGTCAAATTATTCTTAGGTTTGTCTCCTCTCCATTTAATGCTTGTATAGAAATTGCTCTTTCTAAAGCTTGGCTGCTTTCTCATTTTGTCAGATTTTCTTTTCTTACTTTCATCTCATGCAGTGATTTCCACGGAGACTATCATTCATCCCTCCAGAACCCAGAGAAATAAAAAGAAAAAATCACTGCATTTTAAGAAGACCAAGAGGAAAGTTTTAAACTCTTTGTTCACCAGCTGCACAACACCTACCCAACTCAGCTGGGCAGAGCACAGGGCCATGAAAGAGTGTGGAGAGAGCAGCTCTTTCACAGCAAAGAAGAAAGACTTCTGCTATGCCTGGCAATGCCCTTCTCGCTTCTCTCTGTGCATCTGCAGGATGAACAGTTACAGTCTGGACCACAGTTTGCAAGAAGGAGCTCGAGAATGTGTCCAGCCTTGACTGAAGCTTCAGGGGCTACTGCAGTGTATAAAATGAGAATGTGTAGGAAAAAACCAAAAGGCTGTGGTCAGATTTTAGACCATCTAAAATGGAAATACAAACCCTTGTGGCATTTCAGTCTAAGGTATCAAGGAGCAGATTGCAAGACCAGATATTCACAGCTACAAGACTTTGGTTCACCCGCAGTTAGCAAAGATGCAAGAACTATATTCACACTGTCGGCTGTGCACATGTAGCACAATAGCCATGCTCCTTTCCTCCATTGACTCTCCAGGACAGGGTCCACAGCCCTGGAGAGCATCTAATGTGAATTGTACATTCTTTACTTGAGATTTGGTGCTGTGCTAAGTACCATGCTGCTCACAACCGCTTCAATAAGCAATCTAATGAAGACCATGGACTAACTATTTCAGCATTGTGTTTGCAGGTCAGGTGTCCTCTCTTCATATCTTGTGGAGAAGGCTTCAATTTCTCTTCCCCATGTTGATGTGCGCCTGTAATTTAGTTGCCAACTGCAGAACAGTGTGTTTTATTACGGATGGATATCCTACAGACAGTCAAGGTGATAAAGATTTAATACTGTAAAATTCCTGCCATTTCCCACTAGTAATGTAGCACCCAATGGTCACAACAATTAGGTGCAAAGGTAGAGATTAGTGTTATATCTCAAAAATCAATCAAAATTGACCTGCTCTTTTGAACTAAATGACAAAATATATTTTCTTTATGAGCATACAAGGACTGTTAAGCATCTCTGCTCTGCTTAGACTAGTTTCGTTTTAACTTCGTATGAACAGGGCCAGGATCTCAGCAGTAGAACTTTGTTACATTCTTCTCTGTTGATTTGTTAGTGCTCTTGAGTGATAAAAATCATGATTTTCATAATAAGTGGAGTTAGTGAAGTATGTTTGGAATTTGAAAGAAGTGTTGAGCTCATGGTGTGCATCTCATTCCAGTTAGGCAGCCTTTTGCAAGCGAATGAAAGGCTCAAATGCAAAGTACAAATTATTCCTTGTCTTTCACAAGTGCCTGACAGCATTGATCCCTTTGAGACTGCAGTTCATCATTAGCTTCTTTGCAATACCAGTCCTAGCTGTGCAGTTGGCACCAAGGTATCTTGGTACATTGACACTAGCAGTGACATTAGCTAATGTCACTAGAATTCCAAAAATGTAGAAAGTAAGTTACTGTTTTAATCTTGGCGGGGGAAAAGGGCATGAGGGATTTGTTTTTACTGTTCTTTAGACATCTAAACATTTCTTTTCTGTGTGGCAGAATTTCCCCAGAACATCATGGGTCAGTGTACTGTCTCTGTGGTCAGAAATGGAGCATTATTTTACACAGCAAAATGACAGCAGGGGAGGACAGGGAATATTGGGGTTAGTATACCACAGTGCAATTCAGGAGATGTGTGTACAACTCCTGGCTCTACTGTAGATCAGATTCTGTGACCCTGAGCAATTCCTTTCTCTTTTCAAAGCCTGACTTCACACGGTTGTGCTAGTGCTTTCTGCTCCTTTCTCCTAGTCAAATTGTAGCTGAATCTGAAACTGAACTTCAGACAACTGTATTTTTTCTATGTACCTTATACAAGGCATCCTTTCCTCTAGGCGCTGCTGTAGTACAAATTATCATTAATAATAATATGTGCTTTGCAAAGAATCTTAATTCCATAATTATATGGTTAATTATATCAGGAAAGTGAGTAGTCTGACTAGGTCTTATTGTGTCCTGGCTAGAAAAATATTTCTCAGGCTGCAGAGCTTGCCTTTTCTGGCACAGGAGATGCTCAGGTAAGAACCATCCATAACCCACACCACGAAGCAAGATGTGACACTGTCCCTACACAAGATCTGGATGCAGGCAAAGGGGAGCAAATAGTTCCTAAGGTAAATACTAGGCAATCCAGCTAGGCTACACTCCTTAAAAGCGAACCATGAGCTGGACAATTGCACTTTGTCTGATAGCTGGAAAATAAGTACAGTTACAGAGCTTAAAAATGTACTTTGACTAGTTTCTCTTTTCCTACCAGACTCATAGACTCAGCTGTCACCAGCTGTTCAGCCACCAAGAGCTTGACATTGAGAAAGCTGAGAGATGGCAGTCCTTGATCTTTTTGTTTCCGAGGCTGTAGCTCCACCTTCCTCACCAGCGCTCAGAACAGTTAGAGGAGAGTTTGCTTTGCTGTTCCCTACCATAGTGCAAGCACCCAGCTGTGCTGACCGAGGTTTTACACCTCTTCATCACACACAGTGGCTGAAATGGGTAAGTTGGAAGAGAGATGGATGGCAACAAGTGTTTGTGAGGAATGCTGGTCCTCAGCTGGATCCCCCAAAGCCATATAATACTTGTTGAATATTAAGGGAGAAAGGACCAAAGGATCTGCCCATGTGAGAGGGCTGGAGGTGGAAGAACTGACATGGATTTGGTCTGAATCAGAGGGGTTTGCATTCACAGCTCTGCCTCTTAGGCATAAACTGAAAGACCAAGAGCACCAAGAACCATGGTGAGGTTCAGCAAACTGAGCAGGGAAGTGATTTTCACCCACCAGTTAAGAAGTAGAAAAATGCAGACCAAAAAAGATCACCAGCATCTCTATCATGTCATGTTCTCAGCAGAGGGGTTATCAGGCATCAGCAGACCATAATTCAGAAGATGAAACAGTCTGCATTGTGAAGAGAGACAACATTAACTGATAATATTGAAATGAAACATAATTCTATAAACAAGTAGCCTTATGCTAGGACAAAGCAGAATAAAATACAATAAAAAAGACTTCTCTCAGAAGAAGTCTTTATTTTTACTATCGGAAATAAACTCTGACTATCCGTTGTGATATTTATTGTCACAAGAAGACAGATGGTGTTGACACAGTATGTGATTACTGAGATACAATTTCTTGGCCAAGACAAATATTTTAATTGAATAGAAAATAAATATAATTTTCGGGTTTTTAGAGCTGCAGTTGTTTGAAATCCAGGAGGAAAAAAACATTATCTCTTGACTTTTTTTTCCCTACTTCTTTTCCAAAGGAACAGTGACAAAAATGCAGTCAAAATCTGAAAAATCCAATCAGCTGTAATGTTTCCTCATGTTTCCTGTATTCCTGGATTGCAGCAGAGATGATAGTCAGATACGGCATGAGAAGGGTGTGGAAAATGGAAACAGAACATACCCAGCCCTGCCTTCGAACATAAGGAGCTTCACCTGCGCTCAAAGGGAAGATCTAGGAAACCTGGCAGAAGGAGGTAACACATCTGGAGTGTTTTGGCTGTCATGTAAAATTTGAAAAATGGATAAGCCTGTTACAAAACTTGTGTATTGTAACAACCTACTTTCTTAAATTTTACAGTCTTAAATTCTATTGGTTTCTGAAATTGTCTACAGACTTGTATTAAAGACATACCAGTTCCTTCTTGTTTCTTCTTTTTTATTGAATCCTCTGGGATTTTCTACCCAAAGGAATCTATAGCTTTGGAAAAGGTGTGGACCTGCAACTCATATCCCTTTGGCTGCTCTGCTTTGACGCCTATCAGAGCATACTCAAAAAGAGACTTAGGGATGGGTTCTTCATCCTCTGCTGCAGACTCCCGTAGATGCCCTTAGTCAAGTCACATAATCATATACATCAATTTATAGATTGGAAAGATTTATAGTGTTATTGTGAGGCTGCAAATGTGGAGTTATGCTCTTTCTGGTCTCTGAGGCTGTGCTAGGAGCCGTACATTCAGGTTGTCCCTGCTGCAGGGATTTCTTCTGCTGCAGCATCCTGCTACGTCCCGTCTAGCAGCACCTGACAGGATTCTAGTTGGAGCTTGCACTTTCAATCAAAGGCTTTCAAGTTTGATCCCTTCAAATCTCTGAAGTTCACCCGTACAATTACCTCTGCTGTTCAAAGCAACCCAGGGCTTAGATGGAAATAAAGAACACGAAAGGATTTCCCAGGGTGCTCTTGGAAACTTGAAAAAAAAATGGGGAAAAGAAAAAAAGAAAAAGAAGCAGCATTACCCCTTGAAGTTCTTGCAGCAGTGGCAGTTCGTCTGGCATTAAAAGGCCAAATTCTGCTCTTGGGTAGTTGTGGCCAGCCTGAGCTGTGCCAGTGTGCCATAGCTGTCGGTTCACGAGCCACGAGTCCTGATCCTTCCACGTGCACAGCAAGGACAGCCTCCCGGATCCCAGAGGATCCGGAAACTGAATTTGCCCTAAAACACCCTGAGGAGCTTTGCTGACAAGCAGGCACCCCTCTCCCAAAGTGTATGTCACAGCTTCAGCTGGAGTCAGCACCTATGCAGAACTCAAGCTCTGTCAGACTGAGGGTCCAACCCAGTGTTTTATTAGAGATGATTGATGTAAAAATAGCTATTTATAGGACATATCATATATTAAACTGTGTGCTAGTTAATAAATAGCACCCTTTCCTTTAAAATTGTTACCAATGAACCACAGATTTTAAATATTGCCTACACCTTATTCCCTTCCTACCTTCATCTGTCCTGTTTCCAGCTTGACCTTACGTCCTGCATTTCTCTTTCTTCTTTTGCTAATTAGGGCTATTTGTATTTCTTAGGAGGTCATCTGATCTTGCTACTTATTTCCCACTTGGATCAAAACTCTTAAAAAAAAGTTTCAGCTTTTAAAACACATTTTATGAGATACCTCTATATATAACTAACCTCTTAGGATCAGTTTTGACCTACATCTTTTTATTCTATCATAATAGGCTTATCTTTACCTGATGCTTAAAATATTCTTTTCACCTGAGTGATTCTGTCATTTACACTTTCTTTCTCTTTCTCTCTGTTAAAAAAAAGATTACAAGGGAAAAATACTCGTCTATTGGATACAGCCTGTTTGCACTGGGCACACATGTTTATGAATCAGATAAGACCTTTGTGTGTCAGGTAGGTGGTGGCACTAAAAGCTTTATATATCACGACATCAAAGCAGCGAGGAGATGAAAGAGCATATTTTTGCATCATAAACAATATTTACATATTGTGATATTCCAAGAATCTTTCATTTAAACAGGTGGAAAAACAGGGAAGCAAGCACACATGTAAAGCAAAGTCTTACTTGTGGTTGATGATTAAATTTTATATGGCTTTGATATAACCACTGCAATTAAGTGCAGTGATGAGCAAGGACTTGTTTTGCTCTTTATAGGGTACACATTGTTTACTAATCCCTGGTTCATATGATAAATCCATCATCATCTGGGCACAGCTGCAAATAAAATTTTAAAAGGACAATTTTCACCCTATGGAACAAATTTCAGACTTTTTCTCTCTCCTGTGCATTCTCTGTCTCTTCTTCCCCTCCCTCCTTCAAATGTTCTATTCTTAAAAAAAAAGCAGCTTTTATATATTCAGACTTTCTGGACTGCGGTAGCTATTTTATATGACACATTCTACCGTTTGTCAAGCTCCAGATAACACATATGCAATGTAAACAGAGGCTGGAGATTCATTTACCATTTCAGTCAAAGGTGGCTGTTAAAAATTGGAACGTGCTCAATCACCGCAAATCAACACACTGTAATTTTCACTTTTCCTGATTTTGAGCATTCATCACCACTTGCTCTTCACCCTTGAAAAGAAGGGCAAAAAGACAAATTACTTTAATTAGGAATTAGTTATGAGAGAATGAGGTGTTCTAATTATATCTAGAACCTCTTAAATAGTTTCAGTCAGACTTATTTGATTTCTTAATTACTGAAAGAGAAAAGCCGCACACAAATTGCACCGGTTTTTGAAAACAGAAATGCTGTCATTCATTTGATATTATGGATTAGTCTACAATGAACAGTGGTAAGGCAATAACACCTCCAAGACAGCACATGCATTAGCACAGGATAAATTTTTTTTGTTGAAACATTAGATAATCACCTTCTTCCATATCTCAAAATACATAATTTTATACACTATGGTGTGAAACCATAGATGTGACAGGCTGTAATGATTTATTTATGAGGCATTATTCTTTGATGCAAGAATACATTAGGTTATAGATCCCATTTCCACAAATATAATATGTCATGCACTGCATCTGAGCTCCAGTAAGATTCTGTAGGCTGTGAGGTTCATTTTGTATATATAAAACTGCGTATAAATATATTTTTTATTACTATATCAACAGTCAAAGTTGCACAACAGTTTCCCTTTTAACAGATCCTTCAAAACATATTTTTCTCAGACTCATCTGAAAATATATATCAAACTGGTGATAGGGTCTAGGAGAATGTGGCAGGGACAGTATTTGATTATGAATGGTTTAAATATTGTTCTTTGTTACGGATGTTGAATGTATCTTTTTATCTCGGGACTATTTAGATTATTTTGAAGGTAACTATTGTGATTATTAGCAGCATTTTTTTTGAACTATACCCTCCCTTATCTTAATAACATGCCCAACTACATCTGGATCAGAGAGCGCAGCTCAAATTCTAGATCAGAAAATGCAGTTCAAATTTTAAACGTCTTTACAAATTACTTTCATTATTTATCTTTTTTCTTCCTCTGTTCTCTCACTGAGGAAAATGTCCCCAAAAGTCTCAGTGTTGGCCAGACTCTTCTCCCAGCAAAGCCACTGGGCACCATCTACCACATCTGCAAGCCCGCTCAGGACTTGATGGCCAATGTCTCTGAGATCAAGGCTAAGGAGAGACTGCAAGGTCCCAGGATCTCCTCTCTCATGGAATATTCCTGTTTGAGCAGTGGCTGCCTCTGGCAGATGGAAAAGCTCATAGCAAAGTGATTTGTGTGAGGGGAGGAAAAGGGGCTAGGAAAAGGTTAGGCACATGCCATGCGTCTTACAGAAATTCTTTAAAGTCTTTTGAAAACTTTTTTGGAATGTGTGATGAATTCAGGATTCAGGATCAGGCCCACATTTACTCAAAAGATCTCTAGTCAATTAGTTTCCTTTTTATGTGTGTATAATGCTTCAGGATCTTGTGACAGAGCAGCCTGATTCAAGGGAAGTCAAGATCAACTACGTCCTTTCTTTACCACCAGTTATGCGATGAGCAGTATGTGCAAATGGAGGCATGTTTCTTTTCAAGCCTAACATAAAATATTATTTATTCTTTCACCATGTCTAAGGTCTAATAATTGCAGTCATTGATTCCCAATGGGCTAATTATGTGCAACAAATATTTAGGCTTTAGAAAAACAAATATGCCTAATAATAGAGGGGGAAAGGGTCAGGTTTCCTAGTTCACTGGAGTTGCTTATGCAGTTCGAAAACCTGGTGAAACTAAAATGTCCACTTGCACAGGAGAAGGCACTGCAAGGGGACACACGGTCAGGAGAGGATGGGGGATCTGAAGCAGCAACTCTGACACGGGAACTATCCCATAATTAAAAATCTGGAGTTGGGTATTAACAAGAGCGAGAGTGGCTGAATGAGGCGGCCGTGTGTCGTGTGTGTGGTGCACGTGTCTGTGCTGGGTCTGCAGGTGGGTAGGCGACATGATTAAATCTAAGTTAGTATATCTGTGGGAAAAATATCAGTAATAAAAACTGCACTGAAATATGCCATAGTTGTCAAATCAAAACATTGTATTTATTCATTATTGACTCATAAACATTTTGTAATTTCTGTTTTTATTGCCGTTCAGACAGGAAAAATTTCAAAATGCAAAATATTTTCCAGATACAGGAATATTAATTCGTGTCACAGCTTTAAAAGCCTAGAGGTGAATGAATTCATTGTCCCTATTAAAATCTTCCCATGACAAACATCCATCTAGCCATCTTCTAGAAGTGTGTACTCTGACTCCAAGCCCCTTGGAGTTTATACTATCCATTAACTTAGTTTTGGGGTCAGTCTCTCTGTTACTGTTTACCTAAGGACCTTGTGCCTAAAGCTTGTCTGCTTTCCCGATAAATCTAAGGCTAATAAAATCTATGTCTTCCTCCTACATATATCTTGCCCTACTCATATCTTTAAACCCTCATGATTTCATTAATACCACTATATTAAACATTATGAACCTTCATGGTGCAGTTTAAATTAAAAATAATAGTAATAATTTATTTGGAACCTTTTTCTAGGCGTCATTTTGGGCTCCTGAGGAAATTTCTAAGCTTTCCCTTGAAGTCCTTGGATTCTTTCAAGAGCTATTTCTTATTAATTATGATATCTGACTGTACACATAAACATAAAGTGTTCTCCTAAAAGAGGGTCACCCAAACTTTCAAAATCTGTTTTATACTTTAGAAAGCATACATTGAAAATTACAAAACACAAGCATGGGATACTGAAAATAAAAAACAAAACCAATGCAGACAACTGCATGCCACCATGCACCATCTGATAGTCCAGGACCTTCATACTTTGAAGGAAATGGAGAAGGGCCTTGGGGAGAGGAGGCCAGAAGGGACCACCACCTAAGCACCTGAGGGTGAGTTGGAGGGTGAGGAGAGCAGGGTTAGAGGCGGAAGCTGGATTTTGGAAAGAGGGGAAGGTGAGTGTGGGGGCTGTAAGAAAGAGGTTTTACGGGCCTCTGAGAGGGAAAGAAGGGCTGGGAACAGGCAATGGGGCACAGGAGTGTTTCGTGCCCCTGGAGCAGGCATGGTTGGGATCTCCATCCAATCCTTCAATGCATCTTCAGCCACGTCATGCACCTTCTTCAATTCTTTAGGACTCAGAGCACCCTACTGTGTCCCTAAACTACTTCTGGGATCAGTAACTCCTTCTCCCACAGTACACACTGCCGCTGCCTACCTCAACAGCCCCTATTTTCACATTTGCATCTCCCATGGGGGATGGAAAGAGGAGGGAGAAAGACAAGGGTGAAAGGAGGGGGGTCAGGCCCTGTTCCTATCTTGAGCAGCAGCTATGGGCTGTAGGAGACCTGCTGCTCCTGCTCCATGGAGAAGGAGAGAGATGGGGAACAAGAAGATGTGGCTGCTGTAACTGGTCCTTGTACATTTCTATGCAAGGGCTCCTCCTGTGAACAAAGATGCTTCTTCCACCTCATGGAAAGAGGATGTTCCACTGCTTGCTTCAGTCTGCTATACTTCAAAAATCACCTACGTCACCTATATTCAAAGCCAGCTCTGAAATGAGCAGTGGGTGGTTCTCATCTAATTAAACAAAGGTACATAAATGTGTGTATAGTATGCATTTAAGCTAGTCACCCCAGGCTGTTGGTATATTCAGTGAGAACCTAGGCAGGCCATGCAGAGGAACCTTAGGTGTGATTCATGTCATCCTAAAGTAAATGTCTATAATAGGTCAGGCAAATTGCACCCTAAAAGTACTTATTTCTCTTCCTTGACTATAAAGAGAGCCCAGAGTGATTAGCACAGCTGTAGACATCTATTTTGTAGATGTTGAAAGATAAATGATGTGAATCCCACCCTCACGTCTGTACAAACATCTGAAGAATTCACCGTAATGACGGTGGTTTAGCTGTGGCCTGCAAAGCACACGACAGCAACATGTGGAGATGTTTCTAGCCACTATCTGATTACTGCTGAGCATCAGCAGTTTGCAGAGGTGTCTCTGGCCACCCGTTGCTGCCATCACAAAGAGCCTGTTGGCAGGAAGGGGCCCAAATGTCAAAAGGTTTAAAGATTCCTGAAAGGGATTCAGTTCTTGGATTATGCAGGACCAAATTAGGATATTTCATTTCCAGGTAGAGATGTCAATATGCCGATCAGAAAAACCAGCATTTTTCCTCTTGAGAAATCCAAGGTATTTTCTCAGGTGGAGGAACAAATTGCTGGTACTTCCAGGAACTCCAGAGGTGGATGAGAACAGTCTCAATCTTAGTCTTAGGAGCTACCTAAAGGATCTGACCAGGGATGCATCCTGTAGATGTATCATTCCCTCTCTGAGGACCTGGGGCCTGTGTGGATACAGTGAGTCAACCTCACCAAACAAACAGCAGAAAAGAAAACCCTTCTCACCGAGTTCCCAGCTACTGCCTTTCAAGCATTATTAGGCATTTTACAATGATCTTTTCCTTTTTCCTCTTAAGCCTACAGTCACTAGAGGGTCTGGGATCTATCAACCAACTGCTCTTTTTCATCCCTTTATTTGTCATTTCTCCAACAGCTTGTACCTTGACAATCTGCCCCCCAAACCAGAGCCCTGCCTGCAGCTCCCCACGGAGCCCTCGCAATGACAACTCTTCATTTAGATGGGGGCAGTCGATAAAGAGAGACATAACGCACTCCCTTCTCCAGGGGAACTGCGTGCATCAACACTGGAGCATATCCCAGCTCTTGCCAGCACAGTAAGTGAGAGATTTCATCGTAATCATTTTAATATCTTTCAAATGGCTGCATGGATGGCTAGCAGTCCTGGAAGAATATACACTAGAGGGTAGTCAGGGAGCATGATTAGTATTGGGAACAAGTATTTTTCTTGGCAGAGGACGAGCGTGCCATTTGATAGATAGTGAAACACGGCAAGAATGCTGCTCAGTAGCAGATGCCAAACATTCTCTGGTGTGCATTGAAGAAAATGAGTTTTCTTTTGTTTTGTTTTTAACGCATAGGGGAAGGGAGGGGGCTTCCCACTGTCTGCAATAGCACACGTGGCAGTACCTGCCTCCGCAATGTGATCACAGCATCTGGGAGCATTTTCCATGTGTGATACTGCTTCTCCCAGCCTTGTTTTTCAGGGTTAATAAACCATTTGAAAGCAGTGACCTGGCTTTGATTTTGTTCTACAGCCCTTTGGAGGAGTGCAAACCTCCACCTTCCTCATCTTTCATGCATATACATGCACAACATCTTGTTTTCCAGATCAGCATCTTTCAGATGTAAAAATTTGCAAAGAAGAAGAGAGGGTATTGCTGAGCAGTTTGTGTACTCCTTTAAATTAAAATAGAGGTCTATGTTGATGAAGTTTTCATTTGGTATGTTTTAATCCTTCACCATATACTTTGGAATAAAGTCTTCAGATATCTAAAGAGAAAAAAAAAAAACAACAGTTATTTAATTTTCAAATAGTGTCTGGTGGGCATCCAGAGCAATGAGCTTTTGACAAATATTTCATAATGATTTTTAGTGAATGTGTATCATCTGCTTTACACTACAGACCCAGACAACTTCTTGTCCGTGGTGTTAAAGACTTTCAACCTAAGGCATCTCGGAGCACAACGTGACATGATAGCCTGCAACTGTTCCTTTGGAGTAAATGCAGCTTATGTCAAGAATTTTCTGCTCAAAAATTACTGGGATAGATTTAGCATTATAAAATACAATAGGTCTGCAATAATGCAAATATTAGAGGTCCCAAGTATACGTTTACCAGTAGTATCTAATACACTTCTACTAAACTAGCAGAGGCTGTGGAGAAAGGTGGCTCCTTGAGTTCACTGTGGAAAAACACTAACAAACCACAATATTTCCAAAGCCATCACTGGGACTTTGCCATAATATTAACTTGCTGACAGTATTTTATTTCTTCTGAAAGGAAGTGCCAGGAGGAAAAAACCAGTCCTTGGCCCAGGAGAGGGATTACCTGCTCGAGCACAAGGCAGCTGCTCTGAATGAATCATTCCGGCAAAGCACTTCGCTCCTGTCCCAAGCTGGCTTTCTCAGCTGAGGCCTTTTCCTTGTGAGGGGACAGCTAACTGTGCTTTCCTCTGAAACACAGATTAGTGGACAAATCCGGAAAGCTAAACAAATCCTTCTTTCTTTTGAACTAAGCCCAAGAGAAACATCTGGGTGAAAGAAGAGCCATCATAAAGCTTTTCCCCCACTTCAGACTCTTCCAAAGTTTGGATACAACACTTCATTCTTCATTCTTTTCTTCAGGCTTGTGAAAGTAGAAGTGTTTTCTCCTCCTCTCGATTTTACACGTTCAATCATGCTACCTGCTATACTTGGAACAGTCTTCCACATCCTTTCATGAACCCTCCTCCCACCTCTCTGTGCAAAGCACTCCCTCAGCAGTGCTTCCCCTCCTGTTCCTCCAAGGTCATTGCTCTACCGAGAATTTGCATTACCTGCGATCTGCTGGGGCATTCTTCGTTTTCTCCACGTTATTAGCCTGCGTGTTCCTCAGGGTTACCTACCTTGCCACGTATTTCATTACCAGAGAAGTAAAGCGAAACTCAACTGAAGTTAATGGCAAAATTCCGAACAACTTCAGCAGAGCCAGGATTTTGCTCAAAGTATTCAAATGAGGCCTCAGTTGGATGTCTGTGATGCAGATATTTCTGTGTGCAAGGGCAAATCGCATATGCTGTCTGCATTTAAAGCACAATGAACAGCTGATATTTTCAGTGCTGCATTTCTTTCTAAAATAACCAATTTCATCTGACAACAATGTAGAATTTTATATAGTATGAAAAAACAAACTTAGAAACAACCTAATCTATATAAAGGTTTCGGTTTTTTCTCTTCAGCTGGCAAACATATATATATATTTGCAGATATCTTATCTACATGTTGCTGTTTCCTTAAGTGCCTCAAACAATAAATCGAAACATGCCTCATGGTAACATTGTTGGGTATTTTTCTCTCACCCACGTACATACCTACAAAGGTTTAAAATACAACTTTTGAAAAGATTCTAGACTGAAGGGGGAAAATAATCTTATTATGCAACAATTTATTGTCCTGCCAAATGTGGGTGCCTTGGAAGCTTGAACAACCCGCCAACACACCTGTGTACATTGGCATTACGTTAAATCAATAACAAAAAACCAGGCCTGCAGCCAATTACCTGTCACATGGAGATTCATTTTAAGTGGAGATTTTACAAGCATAACTTGAATCATATCTAAGTTATAAGATAGTCCACGTCAGATACTTACAAAGATGTTTGAATTTAGAGTAACGTTTACCAAAAAGCCATGTATAAGAATGTTATTAAAAAGCACTCAATAGCCATAATAACAATTGATTTTCCTTCACAGCAGAGTAATTTACAATAATACAGATATGAGAAAATAAATAAATAAATGTATTTTCTTTAAATTACAATTTCTTGTGATCATCTTCTTACACTAGATAGGTCAGAAAAATGTCATTCTCTGCTTCCTGTGTTTCATTACCTTGATGTACAGACATACAAAACATTTATTGCTTTGAAATGATTTTTCAATTAGTTCTTTGGTTGCTTAAAAACAATTGAGATCCCTATTTTTTGTATTTTTTTTCCCAGTACACGAAGAAGTCATTTGGTCAGCATTCCCTCATTTACAATAGCTGAAATCCAGAACAGGTTCATGAGATGTATGCAGCTAACGTGCAGAGCTGGCTGCCCTTGCGGAGCAGGGCAGGGAGGAATCAGAACCACAACTCTGCCCCTTCCAGCTCTGCACAAAGAGCACACATCAAGGCACACCGGGATCGTCTCCTTCACTGCCACAGACAAGTATCGCAGATATCTATAGCACGTCTTCCCATGAGCCGTGTCTGCTATTTCACCCTCAGCACAAAGAGATCCTGCCATACTCTGGTTTTCTCTTGTAAAGGACTTCATGTATAGGACAGTTAGCAAGATTCGGAGGGGATGGAGAGCTAAGCTTTATCACATATGAGTTTAAGGATGGTCTTGTAGGTACTTAAGTTTGCATAATGGGAAAGGGACCAAATAATAGTTGGTGGTAAGACCTTGATCTGTCAAATGCTATAGGTGTCTTCAGCTCGCAACAGTTTCAACAGATGCTAAAGGTGCAGAGTGTAATTCATCTCCTTGCCTTTCTGCTTACTTTTTTACCACTGAGCAACCCAGAGAGCTGCTGTAGGTTTTGAGCTGTTCTCTGCAATCCTGTATGCTAAATAAGAATTGCTTAAGGTATATACATTTATTAATATGAATCACAGTCAGTTTAAAAAGCAGTAGCTTTCACATTTAAGACATTACTCAGAAAAACTATAATTGATATTTCACCTAGCATCCATTTTCCTGGAATCCTGAAGGCTGGTTTTAAACACGATGAATCAACAGTTCCTTTTGACAAACCGCTGTTTCTCCACCAAGGTCACTGCATGTTGTCAGAGCAGAACTGGTTTGCGGATTTCGGGACATGCTGTGACTTGAGTTGCTTGGAAGGGAGGACATCATATTCTCTCCCCTTAAACACTCTCCCAGCTATCCTCCCACTGTTTCGAGGTTAGTTAATTTGATAAAAATGCCATTTAAGTCTTCTTGAAATGTATCTAATAATGAAATAAGCTTTAATATCATAGGAGTTTGGGGGTGATCCAGTGCCCATTAGAAGTGCTTGTACAGTGCTGGTATAACTGCAGGATGCAGACAGATGTGAAATCTTGTTTTGCAGTTGGTTTAGGTGGTGTGTTACTTTTGTAAGCTGGGAAAATTTTACTTTGCTTCACTAGGAATTTGACGAAGTTAAAGTGCACTAAGAAAAATAATGATAATGTAATGTTGAAGATAGATATATTAAACAGGATCCCACTGCAGTAAGTGCTGTATCTACTGAACTAAAAGATTTTTTTTACCTTCTTCTATACACAATTTATCATTACTATAGAAGTAAGGATGAAAGTACATAGAGAAAATGAAAATGTCCATCAGAAAGTCTCTGTATACCAATGCCCTAACTTCTATTTTGCAAGCATCATAGAAAAAGAGATCTTAAAAATAGAGATGCTAAAAATAATAATTGATGATTATTTATTTTTTTAGGAAGTGATAAGAATTTTCTCCCAAAAATTAAAATTATCATAGGAAAATTGATTTTATGCTTGTGAATTTGAAGAAGGGCACTCAAGACTGATGTCTGGGAATAACTGAAGGTGTATATTCATTGGGATGAGGGGTAGTAAGTAGGCAGTGACTGGTTATGAATGACCCCTGAAGTGAACATAAATTACATTTGAAGTAATTCAGAAGAGGTAGAAGTATAAGGATGCAAAGAAGAAGTTACATGGTTCAAAGGTGAGTTTAGAAAATTTTGCCATGATATTTCTGATTAATATAATAAAGGGGAGTTTGCATTTGTGGATGCTAAAAAAAAAAAAAAAAAAAAAAAAAAAAAAAAAGGGTGGGGGCAGGGAGAGAAAGGCGAAAAAAAGGAAAAATCTGTTCAGGCTCAAGTCATGACCAGAAAGAAGGATGTTATAGTTCAGGATAAGGTACAGTGAAATGTAGTCATAAGGGAATTGGATCAGAGAAGAAGGTGAGCAACAGATAAGAAAGACATGGTAGGGTTGAATAGAAAGTTAAAGAGTTGAAGCATTGTGCATATGGGAGAAATTAAGTAGAAATTAGTAGGAATTAAGGAGATGGATATTGATGACAGCAATGACAAAGTGGAAAGAGCTAGGAGGGAAGTACTGGAAGTAACAGGAAAAAGAAATGTCCAGCCAGGCCCTGTGAGGTCAGTGAACATCAGACAACAAGAGGGTGCACTAAGAAAGAGAAGTCCTGGAAGCCAGGCAAGGTAAATGTATTCAAGCCTCTGGGATATACGGGAGCTGGAAGGAGAGAGTAGGAAAAAATTCCATGCAGCATTACCATTTTTACACCAGGAATATTGTTCCAGAGTTAAACAAAGAGGCCATGGACAAAGAGCAATCCATGGCTGGGGTGAACAGGAGGAGGCAGAAGACTGCATGCCTGTGTGAGGAGAGCGAGGAGATGAAGATGAGGGAAAAGGAATGAGAAGAGATGGTGGAGACTGCAGAGGATTGAAAGTAGGAAAAATAAGAAAAGACAACGAATGAAACATGAGGTTCCAACACAAAGCAGAGGAAGAGGATGCCAAATGCTCCTATTATAAAGTTTCATTTTTGTTCCAGTGAGTACACCACTAATTAAGAGGATTTTTTTTTTACTTTATTATTTATTTTACCTTATTTTCCTTATTTTCTGTAGATATCCTCAGTGTCTGTGGATTGTCATAAAAAGTGACACTCAAGAGGACATTTCCAACAGTTCGCAAACAACTGTTTTCCAAACCTGATTTTCTACACTCAAGGGTTTTTTACCATAAACTTTGTGTTTTATAAAATTATCTGTATATTTGGGGATTCTCTCCTAAAAATTCTGTTATTCTTTAAATATTAAGAAGATAAACAAAACCAAACACATTTAGATACTTCCTCACAAGTTGACTGATTCTTCAGTAAATATTTAGGATAGTGTATTTTGTAAATATACATCATTTGCCTCTTGAAGTCACTGCTAATGAGTAAATACATGAATTAATTTTCTTGTGTTAATATACTCAAACTGTTAATATACTTAACTGTAATAGAGCAGTTACCTCAGTTACTTTTTCATTTTTACTATTTCAGACCTTAATTAGTGCAGACCATTACTTCCTAACCATTATCTTAATAATGATACAGTTTGCCCCCAGGATCATTGTGTGTCCATTTGTAGCTGGTCTTTCACGACTTTACAGCACCTGGATCCTGTTTCTGAACTAGAACTGCACTCCCAAAGACCTTCGTTTCCAAAACAGTGCTAAATGGTTTCATCAAGGAACCCTTGTAGCCACTGAAGTGCAGTATATCATTGGAGTTCTAATTTTTATAGCATTGTCTGTAAGTCCTTTCATCTCCAAAGTAACCATATTACCTCTTGTTTGCCCTCTGCATATACTCCACCAGCTAAGAGGTGGCTCTTGCTTTGCTGCCAGACAAAATGCCTGGCTGCTGTCAGCCACAACATAAGCCTAGGAGAATGTATGAGAAAATTTTTTCCAAAAACTAAAAATTAAATAAAGATAAATCTCTTAAATTTGATCATTTTCCAAGGGGAAAAAAATATAAGAAAACCCTTACAGTTTCCTTTCACAGCTTTAACACTGGAAATAATTGAAAAGCCTACACCTCACTACTGGGTTGCTTCTTTGAAGTCTCTATTGAATGCAATAAATACTTAGGAGTTATCAGTATCTGTTGTAACCTGGCAGTATTCTCAGATAGAGGATTACTAATTAATTAATGGAGAACTACTGAGTCAGAACTACTTCAGAGCATGTCCCAGTTAGAGCGTTAATGATGGTGCGAGCCAAGCAGAGGGAGGAGTTTATCCTTGAGATCCAGCTCAAAGATGGCACCGAAATGCCAACGGCTCCTTCTACCGTGCTTCAAGTTGAAAGGGTTGAGAGCTTCCGCCTTTGAAAAAAAAGCCAACAGATAAAGATGCTTTAGTTCAAATATGCCAAGTGTGTATGTAACCCCCTCAAGCTAGAAAGATTTCCTCATTGTTAAACCAGACCTTGACCTGAGATATACTGTAATATACACCAGTCAGGCACAAAGGGGTTTCAGCTCTTACACTAGAGATGTCTGATAGACAATTTCAGAGAAAATAATGGTCAACATAAGGCTTATGGACTGGTCCAGAACTTTATTTGAAATCAAAATTTTCTCATTGTTTTCTTGAAACTTGTAATCAAAATTATCTTATCTTTTCTCTTCATCTGATGCTCAAGAAGGAGGTAGGATTTGAAGCACAATATCAGCTGCAACTGAAGAATTTTTTTAATAATAAATGCTGATGCTTCACATATGATTTCTCTTTAAGAAGCAGGATTTGAATTTTGGTAGCAGGTGGTATGGTAAAATTTTTGAGTGCAATAACTGTATGTTGACAAACACAACTGTGCACTGTAAAAGAGGCAAAACCAGGCAGAATATTTACAATTACATTAAAAAAACTTGGAGCTATTTTCCATGTTTTGCATTCCTTCAAAACTAGAATATATATAATATATTTTTAATATATAAAACATATATATAATGATAATACATATTTATGTGTTTATATTTGTACTTATATTTGTGTATGTATATTGCACTGCAGTGGAAAAAATCTGGGGTTTTTAAGTGAAACTGATATTTCATTATTCTTATGCAGCTATTCTGTGGCACACTTTTTCAGTGTGAAATAGATATTACTGAGGCATTTCACATTAAGCACTTGATGGTGAAACTACAGACACTTTCATATAAAATGCCACGGAACAAAATTATTACATTCTTCAATATTCTTATTTGAGACCACTTCTGACTTTCATGATCACCCTAATTCAAACTTAAGTAATAGAGAATGTGTCAATACAACTTTCCCTTTAAGTATTGCTAAGGAGCATGCAGGAGCCCACATGTTTGCTTAACTGGCCCTGTAACCAACACTGCTAACAATAAAACCAGAAGTTCAAACTCAGTTCTTTGCTCTCAAGTATGCCCTTCAAACAGCAAATACCAGTTTATCATCCCCCTAAAACAGGGTGCATGTTAACCAGGAATAAATCCAACATATCTACGCCAAGGTGCTTAGCACACAAGACACCCAATCATTTTACCGACATTTTTGTAACACATACTTTCTACCAACAGTAACTCATGGCATATATGCGTGTGCATGTGTGAGTGTGTGTCTCAGAGACACACAGCCTCCCCCCCACCCTGTGTTTTCAAGGACCATAATATACTGCCTGCTTCCTAGTCCTGCAAATACCCTTGAAGTGGAATAATGTTTAACAGAGGGCAATGCTGCGGGAAAACTGCCAAAGAGATGAAGGGTGGGGGAAGTCAGTCAAAGCATTCTGATGAATATTTTTGTACCTCCAAAGACACAACTATTATACAAACATTGACCTATTTGTCAAGCAATCACAGTTTACTATTGCTTAAAGGTCACAGAAGTTTCCAAGATTATTAAATAATGCATGGAGCCAAAGACCAAGGATATTATTTAAACAGTGGAGGTAACTTTTGTTAGTGAAGGACAATACGATGACCATGCCCCTTTATTTTCCCTTGAAATTTTGTAGAGTTTGCAGTGTAATATAGTAATGGCCCATTTCAGCTGAAAGAGGGAACTCTGCTGCGGAAATGGGTCTCAACACTACAATAAAATATTACCTGGGGTTTTCTCCCCCTTTGTGTACATTTGTCAGTACATGATTTTTTATTTTTTTTTACAGGCATTTCAGTGGTGCTGGGGAGTAGCAGTCTATCTACATACATAAATGAAGGCAATGATCTGTCCCTATTTGTCTTTCCAATGTGGGTTATGAGTCAGTGCAAAAAGTGCTTTGCAACAATTTAGAGTATGTGCTATGCACACATGCATGGGAATCAGTAGAGGTTTGTAAAAGTCAGTATCTACTTAGGCTCCTGTTAAGACAGCCTCACTCTAATAAATCCTGCACCTACTGCTTCCCAATGGCTGCAGTTCCTTCAGTTCTCAGTAGGCCTTCCACGTCACCTCTTCACAGACCTTCAGAGGTGCCTAGTTCTAGCTATTCCCTCAGCCCAGGGATTCAAGGAGAATTAAGGCTGTCCACATAGAGTCCAGCACATTTTCCACTCCTCTGATTCACAGTAAGTTTCTGCTTAGTGACAGTTGTTGTCCTGCTATCATTGTCCTCAAACAGGCCACGGCTCAGGGAGGAATGACTTAGGCAAAATCATATCCCAAACAGCTCATCGTTAAATTATTCTTGATCCCTGCCCAGAAATATCTCTCAGTGTATTGTCCCTGCAGATGTGCCATCTTGAAGGGCTGTCATACTGTGACGCACTCCCAGCACTGTAACATGAAAGACAGCAAGGCTCCCACTGCCTTGCAAAATCCACCTCCTTATGTTACCAGTTACAACATGGAAATCAATGTGGTCCTCAAAAGGCAGGACATTCTGAGAACAATTCCTTTACTAAACAGTCCTTTGTCTTTCCCCATTACTGATCTCCACACTGCAGGAAACTGATTAATCAGGGTCATCATCAGGAGGAAGACTAAGTATCAACTAGAGCACTCACATGAGCAGTTCCATCTGATGCAGAGGATTGTGCTCCATGACCATCAAGCTCCATGTAGCTGCCTTTTTGACAAAGAGATTGAGAAGGGCATGTTTCCTCATCTCACTAAGTAGCCATGAGGTTGTTCTGAGGTCTTCAGTGGGCTGGACCTGGGAACTTGACCAGAAACCACAAGCAAGATAACCTAAAAGGTTTTGTACCATCGCTGAAACAATCAATAGTTCTCTTTATGTCTAAAAAGTGCAGCAGTGTATAAATTGGAAGATTATGGAAGTGAATAATTACTGACAGAATTTCTGATTTTAAAAAAATTCCAAGAAGAGCAGAGTCATGAATTTGAATGGATTCTAGCACCCAATGCAATATTTCTGCTTGATGGTGCTTGGCTACTGTTAGTTTATTTTTATGAGCATTTATTTTTGGAAGAGTCACCATTAATGGTCTGCTTGAATGGCAATGTGAAAGGGTCTTCAGTGATAGATTCAAGAAGGGAAAGAAAAAGAAGAGCCTTTAGAGGTCTAGTGAGAAGTAAAATTTCACTCCTCTACAAATCATAGCTGTGAATATACAGTCTCATCAAAATGTCTATAGGTCACCTAAAATAAGATGAATAAAAATATTATCTTCCTTACATGAAAGACAGCTAGCTGCCAAGAAAAATTTGGTCATATCACAGGGCAACTGAGGTTATCATCAAGAACAAAAAATAATCTAAAAAAAAAATCACCAATAAAAAGACAATATCTTTGGACAATAATTTCACATTACACATGTAACTACCTCATAGAATGGCTCTGTCATTCCAAGAAGCACCATTTCTTCTGGAAATCCAGTCATTAGTTCAAGTGATTTGTGGAGCAGGCAGGTACCTAATGAAGTTGGTGGAAGTTTTGCCAGAACCAGAACCTCACCTCTGACCTTACAACTGAAGCAAGATGCCTTCAGAGGCAGGACAAGAAAGACTTCTTTATTAATGGGACTGACAGATATACAATTATGCCTTTTAAATCCAAAATACAGTCTTGAGAGTCACTTTCCTGCTGAAAACTTATGGGCATTTGAAATGGCGTGCAGTAACTTTATTCCTCATCCCAGTAAAACAGAAGAGGTGAGCATTCATTTGTATACCCTGCAGACTCCTCAAATAAACCATTGCTCAGGGCACTGTCTGCCAGACCCACCCTTGCCTTCTCTATGATCTAAGGGAGAAAAGCATGAAACGAAAGCCAGAAAATTCACCTATCTGGATGCAACCTGATGGGACTGCAGTGGGCATGTCTATTCTGGCAGCAGCCATCCCCATACCAGCTCCCAGCTCAGTGCAATGCCAGGAGCAGATACCATAGCAGGTCATGAAGGTAGGAGATCCATATTCGCAGGCTATTGCACCCAAATAACAAATCCTCTCTCTCAGCATCCAGCAGTAACACGTGGCACGGACCCAATGCAGCATTACGCTCCAATGGATCGTACAGCTGTGCATGGTACCTAAACCTCACTGCTGCCAACTCTCTGCAGTGACTCATCTCAGTAAAGGCAGGGAAACATCTAGGAAGGAAAACTGATGCAGGGGAATTTAATAAACCTTGAACCTACATGAAAATAAGACCAGGCTTCCCTTATTCTGTCTTATCCTCAGTGTTCAATAAAAAAAAAATAAAAAAACCCAAGCAATCTGTAGAGTATAAATCATGACTTGATAAATGTAGGTCCTTAGAAGCCAGTTGTGTAAATATGGATACACCTGCAGGCCCTGATAACCAGATTAGCAGCAACAGCTGCCAGACCACGCAGCAACAACCAAGAGATATTGTTGTGTCCTGGCCAAAGAAGTTTCCAGATTGACTCTCAGGTGCTTCCCGTACATCATTGTTAGTGAGAAAAATGCATCATGAAAGTAGATGATCTTCATTGATCTTGAAAATTTAACGTTTTTCTCCTCGGATATATACAATGAAGTTTGACACTAACATTAGTTCACAGTACCTCCGCTGTACAAAGGGATTGGGCTTTGTCTGCTGGCAGCTGGGAAGGATTTCTGAACAGAGAAAAAAAGGTGTCTGGGTTTGGTATGACCTCATATTAAAAAGCATATCCTTATTGGATAAGAACCCAGATCAACTGATTCATAGGTGTCCTGCCACACCTGTTCTTATTGATGATTAGAAACTAAAATTAACGTTTCTTCTTGGCAAAACTCCACTTGAATCACACAACAAAATCTGATGAGCCTCAGAGCAACTAGTAATACAAGCTAGACCTAAAAGTACACAAAGGAGGCACAGACTTGAGGGGGGCGGGAGGGGGGAGAAGATAGCTGTCTGTGTTTGGAAACGAAGCTTTGTGTCCCCACAAAGCTTGGAAAACAAGTCTAATGTTACTGACTGCACTTCAGCACTGTGCTTGCTATTGTTTCTAGAAATAGGGAAAGACAGTTCATAGAAAATACCATAAAATCGGGATGCTCTGCACTGCTGGGGCTGTGCAGCTGAGCAGGACCTAGTGCAGTCCCAGCCCTCCTCACTGGTGCCAGTGCCATCTGGGTTGATGCAGTGGGCAGAGCCAGGGGTTGGTAACTGGGTCTATTGGCACCCCCCCTCCTCCCCAATACACCAAGCCATGGACCAGGGCCAGGGGTCATCCAACAGGTCCAACCAGGAGCAGAAGGAGACAGGAACAGAGAAAGAGCTGGAGACCCGCACTCCTGTGGCATTGCTGGGACACAGTCTGACAGCCCCAGGCTGGGCTGAAATGGGGCTCCTGGGCCGTGGGCAGGGGTGGGTAGAGGCTGGGCAGGGTTCTAACAGCTTCCTTTATAGGAAAATACTCAAAGACCTTTATAATCTAATATACGTGAGAATTCTCCCCCCAAAAGACCCAGGCATGAACTAATCATCCATGAACTTATCTTCCATGATGGATGTGAGGACTTAGACAAAAAAATACGTGTCTCTAATCATCTCTAGTGATTTAGATGACTCCCTTCTTGGCAAGAACATCTACTTCAACTTAAAACAATCCAAAAATGATACAAGTTAAAATGCTGATGGGGTAGCAAAAAACAGACTGGACGTCTGGTCAAACCAAAATATCTGAAGAAATTGCAGGCTTATTGGATGCTGGATGTCTGTTGTCTTTGTCTGAGAGCTCTGGAATGGAGATGCATGAATATAGGCTCTCCTCCACTGGTGAGCTGGTGTGAGGCTGAATCAGCCCTCACTTTTCCAGCCAAGTGTCACTGCACTGCAGACACACTGCTGGAGAATAATAATTAATATGCAGCAGAGAAATTTCCTCATTATAAGATGTATTATAACACATTGTAAAGACATGTAAAAAAATAATTTTAAAATACTTAAAAGATGATGCTAGCTTGTTGTGGCCTGTTGCGAAGCATTTATAAATTGGAGTACTTACAATAGTTCATGCATGTCTCTGCATGTTAGAACAGCACATCAGAGAATTTATTTATCAGAAAAAAACCAAACTCTGCTAAGTCATTTTAGTTCTTATAAAGGTTAGCGTCATTTACAATTTTGCCAGATTTTTAAGGCACAACACCAGATTGTCACATGGGAAAGGCTTGCAGATTCAAGTCCTTATTCTTCCCTCTAGCGAATGCTGGAACCAGCACATTTGGGACACAGAGGTTACGTCAAAGCCTTCCAACTCTTTGAAGGATAATTACCATACCTGCATAATCACATGGTCTACCTTCTATGCATTCATGTTAAGGAGAGGACATTAATCTAACAAACGCCCAGCGGCTGACATTTTTTTTATATATATCTAATAGTTCTCTATAAGATATAGCACTCCACCTAACAGCTGCAGAAAACTCCTTGCCACATTCCCAATCCCTCTGTGGAAAGGGCTGCATAGTGCTTTTCTGACCTGCCATACTAGGTAGGAGTATGGTAATGATGTTGTTGATTGTCACTTTCTATTGTTTCAGTAGACAATCTAGACCACTAGTTTATTATAGGTTATATAAGAACTACAAAAGGTAGCCAATAAATAATACCCTAATAGAATGATTTATACTCCAAAAGGTTTGAGAGTACTTGTAAATATGTCTAGAGGTCATCTAAAACAGCTGTCTGGTTCAATGGGATGGTATATGCTGACATTTATGGTCTATGCAAGACTCCCCTCAGCAAACAAACCACAAAGACAATAGTGGATACAGGAATACCTGCAGCTCTTGGTGTAGTAGGCTTAGAGGAGCTATTTGTCTCTTCAGCATTTGGTTCAGTATCCAAAGAGACTATAGTGCCATGCATCAGCAATGTTCCCCTCTTCAGTTTCTGTATAAGATTTGGATGACAAGCAGGAAAACAATCAAATCAAACGGCACATACCAACTGGTCCTTTCCTGATAGTTGTCCCTCTTTTGTCGGTCTAAGTTTTCAAAGCTGGAATCATATGGAAATCTCAGCAACACCTGGATGTCCAAACATGGTGAGCCTTGTGCTCTCTTTCTATCCAACATACTAATGGCCAAGAAGCTGTGACCTCTCACATCAGTCGCAGATGCTTACTGCTGCCATTTGTGCCCTTGGCTCCTTCCATCTGGATTACCATGGTCTACTCTGCTTTGGCCCTTAGGAACCTGCACCTGCTTTCAATCTCTTTCTGGATGTAATTCCAAATATCAGCTTTTATCTCTAAACTCTACACCTGACATGTATCAGATTTTTCATACTGCTGAGCTGCCAGGCTACTGAGCTTTGGACACTAGAAGCAGCAGTCCATAGGAAGACAGTGCTCTTGGGTACAACTTCAAGCATGTCCACGTCCCACAGAAAGTGGTGGGACAAGTGTTTTGATGGAGGGAGCAGGAAAATTACAGTGCATAAACAAATAAATACAAGACACAATTCTTGGTCTGCAATCAAAATCAATAGCCATATACAGCTGGACTGAGATCAATTTATGTTCCCATGTTTCAGAGACCTATTGACAAAGCCCATGTTATTGTAATACTGTGTTTTATTAACCTATGTTCAGAGAAGCTTATACTTCATTAAAAAGCCATTGTAAAACAGATTCTATAAATGGATAATACCCCTAATAAATTTTATGACTTACTGTAAAATCAGTAACATAAACAAAGCACATTAAGCAAGTCATTTTACCTACAGAAAACATCACAACTATTTTCCTCCAAGATCTAATTAGATTAAGATTTCATTTTCAAAACAGAAGAAAATAAGCCTTTTACCCGGGGGAGATCTGGCTATAAGTCAGCAACGTACTTCTTGTGTTTTTTGTTTGGTATTTTTGTTTATTTGTTTTTATTTTATCAAATGGCAAATTTGCCCAAGTAATAAACAAAAGGAGCATACTAGTGATGGTACCTACTTAAAAGTAAAAACTCAGCTATGCATGAAAACATCAAAAAAGATCAATTGTTTGCATTTTTTAAAACAATTATATGGTTTTCTTTAATGTTTCATACTGCACAAATATTTTTACAAACATGCTTGCTAACCTAGTCACATGCATATATGCATGCAAATGTTAAGAAATCATAGATTCTACTATCAGCTTCTTCATTTCATATAACTATGATACCTAAATTAATTCTGAGCTCAAATCCAACCTATGCAATCCTTGAAATGGCATTTTTATTTGGGGAAACAGTGCCTTGGAGTAGTGCTGCAATGGAGGCATGAAGTTACATAAACTCTTTGAGATTCAATTTGTTATCTGTAAAATGGGAGAAGGATTACCTCCAACCGCTGAGCATATTGCTGATGTAAGAGATCACAAGTCCATCGAAACCAAGGAAAGCCACTGAATTCAGCAGGGCTTGGGCCATCACTGTTTAAGCAAGACAAGAAATGGAATTTCTCTGGCAATTAATGTGCTGCCACTGCAGCACAGACTGAGATGATGGGGTGAAGGACCTTGGTATGAGTCTGATCCAAAGACGATAGTTGGCTCCACACTCTGGGCTACAGGGTGAAAGCAGTGATTGACTTTTTGATCACAGTGTTGTTTCTGTGAGTCTGTCATCCGTGACTGTAAGTAATGGACTCTTGGAAACCTGTGCATGCTACCAATGGGGCAGGCTCTGCCTGTGCATGCATTTCTCCCTGAGAGGAGCTATAAGGCTAAACTCACTGGTTGCCCATTTTTCTGAGTGGACCGATTGCAACACGCATCACTTAGGCATGTTTGAGTGGCTGCTTTAACCTTTTCTGTGAAGAGGAAGACAATCAGCCTTAACATTAGAAGGAGGCAATAAGGAACCACATGTCTTCTGGTGGGAGCCATCTTTCACGTCTGTATGTCCAGGCATCAGCCTACCTAGGAGCTTTGTAGCTCATCACTGGGTCTGCACTCATACCACTTGATGAGAGCCTTTATTAGCCAGAGCGCAGCTCCTCTCTGCAGCTTCAGTCCCGAGTTACCTTGCATCTCACCAACCCACATCATGGGAGAGCCAGGGTGGAGTGGTCAGCACCATCTGTTTAAATATGCTTATAATACTCTCAGATGTGTCAAATTCGTATCCAGTGTGCCCAACTCATTTTTACTGAGGTCCTCTCAGTGGTTTCACCAGATTCTCTTATTTTTACTGAGACAGGAGAAGAAATTTTTATTGAAGTCTGCTTAAAAGAAAGCAGTCCTTGAACTCTGGGAGGACAAAAATGTTGTCTTCATAGCTGGGAACTCCTTCAATGCTCTCTACCTATTCCCTTACGGTCCCAAAGCAGTGTGGTAAGTGCACAGTCCTCTGCAACACCGTGGGAGGGACTCGTGCCTGGGACAGCAGTGAAGTACAGGCTGAATTTGCTCATAGTCCGGATTTCCCCATTACTCACATTTGATCATTAATATTCCAGATCTCCTCAAAGTCAAAACACCAGAATATCTTTGTTCTCATAAGAAATCCAACAGCTCGGGGCAGGGGGGGCAAACACCAGCTGAGAAGAAATCCAAACTCGAGGTGTTTGGCTGAAAATAAGCTCCCTTTCGTTTTAATTTATTCACCATGTAATTGAGGGGAAAGGGATGTGGGAAATATTGGTGAGTAGTGAAAAAGGAAGAAAGACAAATTCTGTACTCTGCTAACTGAAGGGAAGGATGATATGAAGGTGCAGGATTTTCCTGCACTACAGTTGGTAAGGAAAAAAGGGTTCATCTCTACAGAATATTTAGGGGAAAAAATCCTTTTTTAACTTTCAGAAGGAAGAAATGTTTGAAGTGCTTTTAAATAAAAATATTTTATTTTTGGTCTCCAGATTTTAGACATTTTAGACAAAGACTGAGAAGAGGAGGAAGTGATGGCATGAGTGAGATGGAAGAAATGCCTGCTAATGCTCCAGACTTCTTCAGAGTAAAAGTGACAGAACAACCTTGTTCTTATAATAAACATAACGGGTGACAGTAGAGGACATTTCAGCAGAAAACAAATCTGCCAACTGTAAGATTATGTTGTATGGGGATGAATTGTCCCCTAAGGCCACTATACAGCAAAGAACTTAACATCATGTTTTATTCTTATTGGAGAGGTGTTAAAGCAGCAGTATAAACCTTACCAAAAAAAAAAAAAAAAAAAAAAAAAAAAAGGAAGAATGGTTCTGGAGCAGTTCTCTGCTATTTTGGTTTTTCTTTTTAGCTGACTCAAATCAGAATACAGGCTTTGCAAAATCACTACCTATAGTGAGCTCTGGATTTCAGAGCTCCGGAGTGACTCCTCCATCCATCCCTATTTCCATCAGACAGGCATTTCTCTAAAACATGTACTACACGGGTGCCCTGCAATCTCAGCTTTCCCACACTATTGTACTGTACTTCAGGCTGTAAAACACACCCACTACCATACTCTCACTGAAAAGCGGTTTCAACTCATAATGTGAATTGGTCTTTTGCTTTTCTTAAAAGCAAGCATAAAATTAACATTTGAAAATTGACCACAGCATACTTGTAGTGTTGCAAGAGTGCCGCTCCTACTTTAGCTATTGCTTTGTATCGGCACCCTTCCACAGACCCACACTGCGTATGACCTCCCTTGCGTTCAGCTTTCTGAAGGAGAAGAGCCGGCATCACACAGCAGGGCTGGAAGGAGCCCTATGACATCACCTGCGCTATCTTTCTTCCCCAAGGTATCAAAAGAAGTAATTTAAGGGCACTCTGATAGATCAGAGATAGCCACCCAATTTGTTTGGAGAAAGTATATGGAAACTTTCCTGCTTCACAGGACCGAAGAACCAGGCTGAACCTTTCAGAGCAATAGTCTTATTTCCTGGAACTTCGTTTTCTATTCAAACTCTAAAATACTAGAAGACCCTTTTTCACGTGACTTTTGATCTCAGGTTTATCAGGGAATTGCCTAAGACAGAGAGGCATTGAAACATGTCAAACTTATAGAAACTATCTGTGCAAGACTGAACGTAAGCGAAGATGAAAAATCAAAAGTGGGCAGTTGTGTTCTTGTTTATCCCAATCTCACCCCACCCACATGGTAGCAAAATAGGCACCATGCCGAAACTTTGTGGCAAGAGGCTATTGTGTGGGCTTAGAATAATTTAAGAATTGATTGTCAGCCTGTTTCTTGGCTTCCAGCTATGAAGTAATGCTCTAACTAGAGTGCGGTATGCTGAAGGACTCATTACAGACTTTAAAGCCATCTCATTTTCAATTATGAATATTAAAAAGAAGTGCTCTGAGTGACTCTTGTGTTATAATTAATACTCCAGGTTTTGGTTTGGTTTGTTGGTTTTTTGACGTCTGTTTTTAAAGATACTTTCATAACTTATTCCAGAGTTAGTTCCCAAAACCCAAAAACTGTTCCTGTTTATATCAGTGGGGAAATTCCCAGTGAAAAAACTAATCAGACCCAAGTTAATGAAAACAACACCCCCATTTAAAACAAAGCCCTAGCCTTAAACAATCTTCTAGCATTGCCTACTTGTGTACATCCAAGACAAAATTTTATAGCCTGCATGTTCCAACCTTAAAAAAAAAAAAATCTGATTATTTATTTATGCCCTTTTGGTTTAAGAAGTTAAATCCCCAGAGCATCTCAATTTAGATCAAAAGCAAGCTACCAAACTTCACCTGGCACACCTGTGCAGTGTGATTTCTTAATTACCTGCCTAGCATTCCCAGAGCTAGGAGGCAGAGATGCAGGACTCGTTTAGCACATATTCAGATCTCTGAAATGCACCTCGTGCAGCAGAGCCTTTCCAGAATGCCCGAGGTGGTAACCAGCACTAAATGATCCTGCATCTCCACAGACACTTGCCTTGCAGCAAATTGCTTTCTCACAGGTTTCAGAAGGCAGGGAGCTATTGTGGGGTGAGGTATCTGGAGAAAGGGATGGATTTATTTATGAGTTTCTTGATTAAGGTTTTCCCTTGTCTGGCAGACAACATGCAGTAGCCATATGCCAGTAGACTTGAGCCTCATTCCACTAAAACGAAAGAGTACGACTAGGCCTGTTAACTGCGCTAGCTACAGGTTGTTGTTACTTATGTTTGCTACGTAACTGCCTAGGGACCAAAGGAGAGCACGGCCATCTATGTTAAACATCAGACAAGCCTTCAGTTGGCAGTGCTCAGCATGGAGAGCAACTAACCTAGAGAGACATACCCAAAGCGGGAGAATGTGGTATGGCAAGGACAAGGTTGATCTGAGGGAGCACGCATCAAGTTTTTGCTGAGACAACTCTTCTTCTTGGCTACAGGATGCTTCTACACAGTGACAAGAAACCTACCTCATATGTTAGATGTGACTGCCATTTTGCTTAAATGCTGGGCTGGCCATTGACATGGCCCTTGTCCAGCTGAGGAACGTGCACACTTGCTCGCAGATGGGCTCAAACTCACCTATAATGTTCATTTTGCACATGCAGCAACAATTATGTACATACAGAAGATCAGTCATGTCTTCACCCTCCCTAACGCTCAGCACTTGTAGTGGTGTGTCCTCGTGCATGCAGAGTTTTGTATTTTAATAGGGGATTCATTATAATTTCTCATTTACAGTGGTTTGGATAGCAATTAGGTATCAAACATTACAGCTTCTTTGGCCATTTGTCAATAGTGTAATTTTATTAATTGGCCAAAGCACTGACTCTGTCACCCTGAATGTAATTTAAACTGCCAAGAGCCAATGGCACCTCTGTTGGTACAGTGAAAATACACAGCTCTGGCAGGAAGCTAAAGGTAAGCATTAGTATTAACAGTTTATGTGTCTCCATTACACACAGAAGCCCCAGTACCATCAGGATTCTTTACATGTAAGAGAGGAGACAGATGACTTGAGTAATACACAAGTTAAATAGATGCAATAAGTGGGCAGCAGCCTTTCATTTACAGACAGGTCATTCATTGTGACCCACCATTAATGGAGACAGAAAACATTAAATTTTGTTACAAAAAATGTGTGTCTTTTTATGAAAGATTTCAGGAGAAAACATTTTTAGTTATTTACTTCAAAATTCAAGTTTTGGTTAAGAAACTTTTTCATTGACAAGAAAATTGCCAAAAGTTGCCAAGTCCCAGCTGGTATAAGAAACATACTGAGAAGACTCTGTGCAGGATCTGTTTCAAGCAAAAAGAAGTCTCCAGTGGCAACACCCTCCTGATATGATTACAGGAGTACACAAGCCAATAAATTTTAAATCGTGAAGTCCTCAATACATGAAAATTTCAAATAATTTTTCAAGGGAGAGTGCAGTCTTACAGTTAACAAAAACATGGAGATTTGGTTAATCAAGAAACTACTTAATAGTCTACATTTAATTTTAGAACTTCAATACACTCTTGAAGACTCAATGAACAAGATATCATTGTGCTTTGAAATCACGGTATTTTTTAGAAATACTGCGAAAAATCCTGGGATATGGAGATGTTTTAAAAGCTATGCTTCATAGCAAGGCACTTCCCAGCTTCCTACATGTAATAAAAAAAAAAAAATAATAACCTGAGTTATCAACAAGAAATCTATCTGCTAAAAGTTAATGAGGAACATCTGTTGGTCTACTGGGAGAGATGGTGGAAAAATGGGTGGGAATTTCCAGCTTTAACTATGCTGCCACTCCCACAATATTCAAGGCAACAGAAAAACCTGTCAGCAGAAGGTCAAAGTCATTAGAAGATTTTATTTCATCTACAGAGAGATAGATCAGATATCCATAATTTCAGAGACATTATTTAGGATTTTCCAAAGTTCTCACATTAAGCTAATTTCTCATTTTAAAGGCTTGTAAGACCACAATGTACCCAGGACCATCAGTGAGCAAGGGCTCAGATTCACAAAGTAATTCAGTTTAAAAAGCCTCTTAAAATCAGCCAAGCCAAAACAATTGGCAATGTCCCATACATTCATGATCCCAAGCCTGTTGCATGGCACATTACCTTAGGTAACACTCTTTCAGAGTGGGAAAAGTCCTCATATTTGCCACTGGCTAAGGCCATACACATGAGCCATTATTGCTGCTTAACTGGTGCGTGCTGGTTTGCTAGATTACCATAATTTCACTGTGACTCTGAGTCCTAAGAAGTCATGATCTAAGGCAATTAAATTTCTAGATGAGTGGTAACACAAAATGCTTCCAGCATACAAAGGCAGTCAACAGGTGGTTTAATGTGAAGTTCTGCAAAAACCTTCAGAAAGCCTGACCTGAAAGACACTGTAGATAAAATGTTTTAATGAGTGAAGATGAGAAATGCTGATATGCTGTTTTTCATTATCTTAATAATTTTGAGCAATTTAAAAGCTTTTTTTTATCCACAGTTTATACAAAATTTAGCTCTTCCAACCTGTAAACAAAGTTTTCATCTCAATTTTAAGTGGTATTGGCAATAGTGTGATTAAGACTAAAATGAGGAAAAATCCATTACTAGCTTTACAGTTTCCTTTCTTACCAAACTACTCATTCAGGAGACAAACAGCATCAGCAGATACTATTTACAGGCAGGACAATAGATTTTCCTAGCTCTGGAATCTCTGCTGGAGTTTGCATCTGTAAAGACTAGTCTAGGTATAAAACCCCTCTTGAAAATGTTTATGGGATTCAAACAAACAACTGTAGGAATTTTTTAAGCAGACCTATCATTGTTATTCATGAACATTTTTCCATAAATATTATCTGTCATCATTGGCTGCTATCCCTGCCTATCAGTCATCATGGATATTCCACAGTTCCCATCATCCTGTATTTCTGTGGATTTAGGTCATCATAAAACTTGATAAGTGTGAAGGTGAACTAGGCACAATGCATACAAGTTTCATAGGCATCATTGGTAGCACCAATACTTATTGAGATTACTTTATTCTTCCCATTTTAGGCTCCCAGTGTTGCAAAACTTCAGATGACTAGGCTGAACTCTGACATGTCAGACACCTGTCTGAACTTGAAAAGTCTTCTTGGAAAATTTCAGCCAAAACTGTTCAGCTATTTCCAAGAACAAGACCATGGAAAAATACCTGCCTTGTCCATGCTAAAACTCCATGACAAAGCCTTTTTTTCAGAACTTTAATGCCTGTATGCTTTGGAACTGATACTTGAATTTTGGTATTAAGATGTGACTTGTCCCTGAAACACAACCTTTATAACTCCTGTACAAATCTACACCAAGGAACTCCTACAACCATTGGAAAACTGCAGGTCACACATGAACAGCCAACACTTGTGAGACCTCTGTCATTCCCTGAAGTTACATCCACAATGCCAATGTCTCTTGTTGGAGCTAAAGAGATCTGACACTCTGTTGCTGCTCAGGGTAACTACAAGCTATTTTCAGTGATTTTGGGGTACTCAAGATGCAAGGGGAAAGTTACCTATGCTTTCAACCTCCCTGCTGGAGACTATGGACATAGGTCTCTGAGATGGAAGTGAGAGAGGAACAGGGAGAGTATAGGGGCCAGAGAAGAAAAGTAAACTGAGGAACAGACTGGAAACCTAAGGGCAGCCTGATGTTTCTTTGGGGAGATGGAGAACATGGGGAGGCTAAAGCTTAATGCCAGTTGTGTGGGTGGAAGCACAGTGTGGGGAGCCAGTGAGAAAGGGGGCCTTGAAGTAGTTATGGCTGGGAAAGACTATTAAAACTATGAAGATCTGGCGAAGGACTGAAGATGACAAAGCATGAAAGCTGGGACTTCCTCAGCAATATAGAAATCTGATGGAAACTGGACGCAGCTGGGCAAAGAGGTTAGGAGTAGCTGAGCGCTCCTGTCCCAGTCTCGTTGGATAGGCACAGTAAAAGCAGTTGCATCTAGAAAGACGGAACAACATCAAACTCCCCTCCTGAACTTGGAGTGGAAAACACACTTTGGGGCTTTGGCCATCCCCTGCTGCCCTAAAAAACCTGCAAGATCCACTGACAACTTGTCCAGCCTGCCTCATAGGAAACAAGTCTCTTCGTGTTTTCAGCAGGACACTGGTAACTAGTGATTATTAATGTTGCTACTCTATTAACTGAAGTAACAGAGCTTTGAGTGGCCAACACAGACTCCAGCCCTGCTGGCTCTCCTGGGAGTCCCTGTTATCCTGCATAATGAGATGCCTATTTTGGCAGTCTATATTTTTTTTTTTAAAATATGGGAAATTACACACCTCAAACTGTGTTAAAAGAATCTTGCTTGCAGTTGCAATCAGATGTGAGGAAGTGCCAGAATCAAATTGCCTCTCCAGCCTTGATTCAATCCCTTTTTGCATAGGCATTATCTTTAATAGCATGATCATATACTTCTCCCTCCTACAGGGCACAAAATGGACGGCACCAATGATAGATCAGAGGATATAACAAAGGGAAACTGCTGCCTGTAGGATATGGCCTTCAAAAGCTAGACGTCTTATAATAGGGGGAAAAAAAAGAGGATTCAGACACAGTAATAAGAGATGCACTGCGGCATAGCCATTCCCCAGGTATGACCTGGAGTGCAGGTATTGCATCAGGGAAGGTAATAGAAGGTGGTTACAGCTCACAGCTTCTCTCACTAAATCTGCTCCTAGAGCTTACCAGAAGAGGGAGGATGGTTTCACCATTGTCCTTGAGAGCTGGTTGTATTTCTGCTGTTCAGCTCCTACGCAAAGCTAGGCAAGCAATTTAAACCAGCTCTTTCTCTCACAGTTATAAATTGTACAGCTTCATTTTCTGGGTCCCTGACTAGGTACTGTGGGGTCTCTGAGCTGCAGAAGTGCTGAGCACTCACAGTCAACTATCACATAAAATATGGCTCCGTGCTGTGCAAAGTCAAACTCTAACTCGCAGAAACTGGGCTCTCAAATTCAGCAAACATTTCTGGCCTGCCACCGTGCCACACCTGTGGAGTCAGGTTAATGCCATATCTCATCTGTTGGGCTGCTGTGAAAATAAATCCATTATTTTTTGTGAAACTCCCAGCCAGCAGAGAGCTGAAAGCTGTAGCAAAGCCTGGAGAAAAATAATAATGCTGAGTTCAGAACAGGAACTGGCAGGAGGGAGCAAGAGAAGACTCGAGGTCACACAATGAATAGCAAAAAGAAAATGAAATATTACTTACTGATTAAGGGAACACAGTCCAGCCTGTGCTCTGAAAGAGGAAGGGAAGCAGCAGAGGGACCAACAAAGGTCTGTAATTAAGAATTACGGCCCACTCATGACACCCAAAGTAACCAAATTAAGATTGCAGAGGTAACCTTAATTCTGCTATTCCTTGATTTTCATGGCTTGATTTCACAGATTAGCTAATACACTTTTGATGAAGAATGGTATTTGGGGTTTAATTTGTCTGTGTGTGTTATCTATATCCATAATTTAAAGAATTTAACATTTAAAAGTCACTGAAATGTATCATTAGAACGATCAGCATGAGTTATGTTACAAAAAATTTTTTTTTCAATCTAACCCTCAACAAGCAATTGTAGTTAACACTTTTATTATTCTTCCTTGCATTATCATATGGGACACTTGAGGAACAGGATTTAAGTTAAAAGGAACCAGCTTTAATTCTAAGTTAACATTATCTGTACCTAGGAAGAACATGTAAAACTCCCAAAAAGAAAGTTTTGATTTGATTAATAAAATCAGTAGCTATAATAATTAGAGAGAATTATAACTTCACATGCAAATCTAGGTTTAAAAAGTTGAGTAGATTAACAGATTTATTGCTTTTCCTGTTTTTTATTTTTGCAGCAAATATCTATATTATTACGTTCCTTGCAGCTACTTTTGGCATCTAGCTTGTTAGTACACGACTTTAACTGTAGCTCCCATTGAAAGCAGTATTTTTTCAGGATTTTTTGTCACATCATTAATATCTTCATTCAAAGATCATACATCTTTACTTCAAATAAAGCATTCAACCATACAGTAAACATCTTGTTGACCTCACTTACAAACAACCATTGACAGCTAGTAAAAGACTGAACGATTGCATAGCACCTGCCATAACCTTCACGAATATTTAGTTATATTTCATGTGCTATCAATTTTAATTCCGTTTCTATATTCAGAGCATTAGTGTCTGAGCCTAGCAGTAGTGGTTTTTTGCAAACCTGTTAGATGTCATCACCCTTCAGTACTCAGATTTGTTTTGGCTTTTAAGCATTTCTGTAATTCTCTTTACAAGGAAACAAAATCTGATCCTCCATAAAACTTCAGCTGTTAGGATGAAACTGCATCTGCAATAAGAGGAAATTAATAGCAAATGTTTATCCAGCCCACTGGTGAGTGTGTGGTGGTTTCCCCGCCTGCAGCCAGTCCTTAAAGGATTTCAGGTTTTATGGCCTGTGGCTGTTAAATCTTGGCTCTTCAGATAATATATGCATATTAAGTATGTATAGTCCCGTAGCCCACTTCAGTTATTACGTTATAAGATATACCTTGACTGTGGCCAGACTTTCACTGAAAAAATGGTGGTGATAGCTTAAGCTGTTACTAGCTCTTCAGCTGCTTGTTCCTACATTACCACCTCCTGAACAACTCCTGCAAGACAGACTGGATGATTAGTTTGAAATGAATGAGGGGGAAGCATCTTCCATAACTTTAGACAGTTGAAAACCACACATCAGGAACACTTTAGGTTCCTCCAGAACTCTTCAGAGCAAGAGTTAGGTTGATGAAGTCCATTCCTGACACCTCATTCCAGCCTTGGAAAACCTCACTCTGAGGTCCTGGGTCCTTTGAGACAAATCAAGGGTGAAAAAAGCAAGGCACACAAAATCACCCATTACTTTTTAAATTGTAGGTGTGGGTTTGTCAACCTGAATTAGGGTTTCAGCTTTTCTTAGTGAAGTCAACACTAGTTTGGGGTTAAAATGAAAACAGTTTGCTAAAAAGGAGATATCTGTTAGAGGGTGGGATTATATCATCCTGTATATTTTAAAAGCACAAAGTTTAATTGAGGACCTTAATCTGGACACAGTTAATGGTAATGAAAGGTGGTGAACTCACCAGAAAAATGAAATTTTAATCAGTTTTGTGTATGATATAAACATTGTCACCTTCATGTCTTCTTCCCAATAGGTTACTACTTCTTTTTAAGTAGAGATACTTGAATCATTAGCTAGCACTCCCTTCTGCCACAATTTTTCACATCCATGAAAATGTCTAGCAACAAAGTACCTTAAAAGGATCAGCAGTGGAGCACTGATACTACCAGCAGTGTATTTTTATCCTTTGAATAAGGCAATCAAACTTCCACCCTCCTTTATCCTCTCTTACCTCTTCTCAGTTGGCATGGTTGAAATATTACAGCCAATCTCATCAAAACAATCTGAATGGAAAGTCAGGATCCTTTCAAAGCCCAGAAATATTACTGGAAGTACAGAAAGCTCATCTTTACAAAAATTATTAGATCTCAAGTTTCCTTCCTGCAAAAAGGTTAAAGGGCCTACATCCAATTAATAGTATGTATCTACTTCAGTCCAAGACATAATTTAGTTGTGACTATACTTTATTGTACCCCAGTCACTTTTAGACTATAGCTACTGTGGCTGTGTTTTTATTTTATCCTAAGTATGCCTTTGGTGTAAGTGTGATTATCTTCAGGTTTATTTTGGAGCTTCTTAAATAAACTCAGCAAAAGCAGTGCTTGAATTGCCACGCATATGAATGTTTGTGGGTTTTATTGTTATGCGAGATGTGTATTTAGAAACAGGAACAAACTTCCAAAATTTTTTTCATGAAGTTAAGAACAAATTTGAAAGGACAGCTGTCTTGGTTAGAAAGTTTGTCTTCTCTTTTTTTTTTTTAAGTATTTTTCTTTTTTATAGCAAACAATATCATGGTTGTTATTAAAGCTTCGATTAGTCCTTGGCTGCTTCTAAATGCAGGACAGGCTTCTCTTAGTGGGAGTTTTATCTTTATCTTCATTAGGAGTAAGGACAGACCTGTAAAATGACCTGGGGCATAAGACATCACCTTGAAAAAAAAAGGGGAGCAGATGCAGAGAAATTAGAAGACAGCTTGTTCTTTAGCACAGACAACCAACCTTCAGGACAGCAAAACACGTTTTGGGTCAGTATTTCCCACTTCCATGTAGCTTCATGCCTGGAGGGCTGAGCAGTGCAGTGGCCCACACTGGCAGCAGAGGACAACCCCTCTAAACCCTATCTGAGGGACCAAATACTGACTAAGGGGACCAGGGTCCAGGGAGCTCAGCTATTCCCTGACTTCACTCACCCCCTCACCCAGGTGGGAAGGAGTAAGTGGTGCTAACCCAGACCCAGAGTTGGGATGGTTTGTGTGAAGGGAGTGAGGGTGGCTTGGCTTTGACTCACCTTCTCATACAAAGAGACTCGCACAAACAGGGTCTATGCCCCTGAGCTTCAGCTAAATGAGTCCCAGACCTTTGTCCTGAACCCTTTGCTTTCCAGAGAAGCATTTTCAGGCTGCAAACCCCAGGACTGTCTCCTGGAACATCCATCTCCAATGGACCTGCTACTCCAGCAACAAACCTGGTGACCTACAGCAAATACTCAGAAAACAGTCATGAAAGTCCAAATTCCCATCGTTGCCAGCTGTATTTCCAGACAGGGTATTTGCTTACTCTGTGCCATCCCTGTACAGAGGGGAGGCCAGACACAGCCTTCTTCTCACCTGTAACCTTCAGAGCCAGGTTTGCAAGCTGCCAGACCATATGGAGAGAGGCCAAGTCATGGTATTTAGTTGAATACAGAAAGCTGAGGTATTTTTCTCTTCCTACGGCATAGGCATCGCTTCTTATCTAAATACCCATGCCCTCCTCCCAGATCTTCATCCTGCCAGACTAGGAGAGAGGAAAAATGATGATTCCAGGAGCAAGCTCTTGTCCACAGAGAGAGGTTTCACTCTGCCCATACAGCTTCACAGGCCACTGTGAAGTTCAATGCAATGACACAGCCCCACAGCTTGTGCATACCAATATCCTGGATCTTTTCATATATTCTCTGTGATGTCTCAAATAAGATAACAGGGTTTGCAAAACCTACATGCATTGAAAAAAATACAATATATACACCTCATTCCTTTGACTGTTCCTCAGCTCCAGCACTAAAGGGAGAGACATAAAAAGCAGGTGTTCATGAACTGCAGCATAGAAAATACTGTGTGGAAAGGATACATGTTAATCTCTAAATAAGGTGCCATAGGGAGAAATATTTTTATAACCCAAGAAAATGTTAAAGTGAGTTTAAATTTTACCACAAAGTCCACCTTGCCTATTTACTGTGTGAGGCAATATATCACCTCTATGTGAGTAATAAAGATAAATTGTGTTTTAAGGAAAGACTACAAAAATTACAATGTGGATACAACAGTCCCTTCCCCTTGAAGCATTCAATTTCTTCTTATCATTTCACATATAAACTGGAAATGGGAATACTGGAAGCAATGCAGGCTTGTAAGAGATTGAGGGTAAAGAATGTGGAGTTCTTTTCTCTCCCGTGTTATAACTGTACCACTTGCATTTGAGCAAATTGTTTAACAGCTCCCATTCTTCCCTGGAGACAATATGTAAATAATTATAAATCTTATTAATACCTCTGCAAAAGTGCACTTTAATTATACCAAATGAATTATGTAAGTCCTGGGGTTTATTATTAGATTCATGTATTATGTATATTGTGTAGTTACGGTCAAGAAAAAAGCAGGTCAGATATTGCAATATATGGCATGATACTTCTCAGTCTCCATGGTCAGAAATGGTGGCTGATGGTGTCTTGGTGGGTTTTGAAGACCTTCTCTCATTTGAGGGAAGAGAGATGTTAAATCTTTCTTTGAAAAAATCAAAGAAAATTCAGTAAAATATAATATGACACAGTTTTATAATTTTGGGGATTTTTTTTTTATATGATTCTTGTGGGAATAGAAAAGAATGGTTATCAGTTGTGCCTATTACACAAATTAAAAGGTAGTTGCCGTCTGTGCCATAATTGAACCTGCAACGCAGTGCCATCTGGTGCACATACAGAGAATAGGCTGCCACAGGAAAGGATGTTCAAGTTCTAAAAAATACGTGTTTAGTTTCTACAAAGTAGCAGTTGCATTAGGCACTTCGCTCCCTTTAATGAGATAAATCATCCCACAATACCCTTGTCAGTTAGACAAGTATCATTATCTCCTTTTGCAAATAGCTATACGGAGGCAAACAGGTAATCTGTGTTTCCGAGATGACAGAGGGAATCAGTGTGGAAGTCAGGATCGGATTCAGGATCCTTGATTTATAACGCTGCCCAGCAGCCACCCAGCAAGAGGGAGCGTGGGCAGGAGCACGGGTCTCGTGGTTCGGTGTTAAGGCGTGAGCTGGGAAAATTCATTCTTGCTGCTACAAACCCTCAGGAATAGGAGTGTTCAGTGAAATTAAGACATGGCAAATTCAAAACTGTTAAGGGGGAAAGACCTTTTCACCTATTCTGCCTGTGGAACTCACTGCCAAAGGACATCCCCAAGGCTGAGAACTTAGTAAAATTCATTAAATTTTCAGACAGTTCTAGGGTCAGAATTTTTCAGAGCAAACATTTTTACTGACGGATTAGGAAAGGACTAATAATCCCATGATGTCAAGTTTGAAACATTTTCTGATTTATAGAAAGTAGAACCATAGAATCATAGAACGGTTTAGGTTGGAAGGGACCTTAAAGATCATCTAGTTCCAACCCCCTGCCATGGGTAGGATGAGGTGAGATGCTGGATAAAGCAGATTATTCTACAGCTGTGGGGAACCATCACTGTCTTTTAAACCACCTAATCTTGGTGGTAGAAGCAAGTAGAAGCAAGATCCTGAGATTTTCGGGGGGTACGGCAATTTTCTTGCTCTTACAAGAGAGGGGGCCAGCTTTCTATTCTGTCATGGATTTCCCATGTGATCTTGGGCAGACACTTAGGGTGCAGTTAGACGTGCTTGCTGATCCGGTGTAACGTGTTGCCACCAAAGGGGACCTCCTCCTCTTTTCGCCTTCAATGCCTGGTGTCAGGAGCCTTTCATCTCACCAAACTAGCAGAAATCTGCCAGGAATCCAGAGGGAAGAAGGAATCAGAAATTACATTTTCAGCAGAAATGAATTTGTATATTCAAGCTACAATTTAATGACACAGGATGAGCCACTCTGACAGCTCATTGCCACCAAAATAGAGAAGTTCCTTCTCCAGTCAATTCCTCATCCTCCCTCACTGCTATTATTCATTTGGCTCCACTTCTGGTGTTCACTGACCCCTTTGAGCCAGTTCAACTCACTAACCTAGCAGAAAACAAACATCACAAGAAAACCATAAAGACTTCTGCTGAGTTGATGAGCTTTAACTGGTTTATAGCAGAATCCAACTATACCAGAGCTGGTGTCAAAGAAGTGGGACTTTGCAGCTGGGAAAGGGAAGGAGGGAGGAAATAGGGCAGAAGGGAAAGAGGGAGCAAGTGAGGACGGTGATGGGAAATCACCTCTCCTTTTGGTCAGTCATCAGTTCAGATCAGCTGCTCATGAAACCAAGCCCAAGCTGTCATCTCACACTTAACGATCATCAGATGGCCAGGTACTATGAAAACAGGAGCATAAAAATCACTTTACATAGGTTTTCTGATTCCTTCTCTACTGTTGACTTGTGTCATTTGCTTTCTAAATGTACTATATGATTTAAACATATCAGAAAAGTGTTCTAGAAAATACAGTATTTTCCTCTCAATAGGGCTTTTATGAGGACTAATAAAATAAATGTGAGTAAATTCACTTATAAATGAAGGACTAAGCCTTATTACTGCAATGGCACATAACCAAATTCAGATCTATTCTAATAATCTGTTGATGGAACGTACATCTCCATCTTGATCAGGCAGACAGCTGAGACGAGTCTGTGAAGTATATTGCAATAAAATGTTAAAAATCAACATGAGTGAATAAATGCGCCCTCACCCTTCACATTAGTAGAATTGAATAGCTAGTTTGTAGAAAGAAGAGACACAGACAAGGGTATAAGAAGGTGTAAGGAAAAAAAGTCTCTCTGTGGCAACTTTCCTATATTATGTAAGCTACCTAATATATATTCATCAGTGCCTCCTAACCCCAAATATAATTTATATCTCTATTTATACTGTGACTGCGTTTGTCCTACAGTTTCATCAAGATTATTGCCTGCTCTGACAAGGGCGTGGGGTAAACTCTAAGGAGGAGAAGCCAGTGGCAAAACTCCTGCTGACTTCAGTAAAACCAGGATGTCGTCCTAGGCACTCAGATGTCCAAGCTCCCGTAGCTCCTCTGGGGGAGCTAAGTTTCTACTTTTCTGGGGACATAAGTTTCTACTAGCTAAACAATTGGCCATGAACAGGGGAGAAAGGTCATCTGGTTTTACACAACTAACACAAATTCTCAGGTCTCAAAACTGAGCTTCTCCTACCCAGTCCTAATCTTTACTATCTATTTTAAAGGTTCTCAATATTTTTCAGGAAGGAATGACAGGTTCCCGTCTATAATAAAAAATACTACAGCTCCAAAATAGACATGGGTGTAACATTATGAGTTACCTGCTGTTGTAGCCAGTATGTTCTACAAATGGGCTGCCCTGTAGCAATGTAAAGTACAGCCATGGGCAAAGAAGTCGGACATCACCACGTGTTGTGACAGCTCTCATGACAGACAAAAAGGACCGATTGGAGAAGACTGGCAGGTTGCAGTGTGCTAACCTGTACTTCTCTGGAGGTTATGTGGACTTCTTTGGTGTTTTTTTATCTACTTCCTCTTCCAGTTTGAACCAGCATCAGCAGCTGAAGACCAAAGCTTAGAGTTTTGGGGAAAAACGTTAGGTTGTTTTTTATTAGCAGTAATAATATTTACAGTACAATAAAGCCTGGAGGCCAAGAAGATTGGGATCCATTGTAGTAAATGAAAACCACTTGTCTCCAAGTAATTAAATAATTAAAGAATTAAAGAATTTTTAGATCTTCTTAAAAAGTCCTTATTTTTATCTACACATGAAACAACCAAAACTCCTCCAGTATTAGGGTAAATGAGAGGGAAACATCTTCTGCAGACAACTCAGTGGCTGCCCTCAGGACCTTCACCACTGTCATGTGGCTCCATCGTGGTAACCTGCTCATCCTCCCAGTCCCTTAGAAGAACACTTCCCTGGCCAAGCCAGCCACACTGATACAAAAACGGGGTGTAGACCAGACCAGAGTTAGGGAAACTTCACTAAACAGGTGTGGCTCATTATTAGACACTTCATGTTTTCTTTTTTTACCTTAATCTGTTTGCTCTTCCCTCAGGGCTTGTGTAGTCTAGAAAAGATTTATTTTAAAACTTATTAGCTCAAGCATTTGAGCTAATATATTTAAAATCTCTGGTTTCTGATCCTCACTCAAGCCTTGGCTACTTTAATCTCCTCGGGCAAGGTGCAGGAGTTGCTTTTTTCACCGCTGGGTCCTTTCAGAGGACCAGGTTGTCCTAACATTTCCCTTGACTCCTTCACCTACTTTGGCCACTTTTCCATCAGTTGATATACCAGCAAATACTTTGTGCTGCTTATTCCAGGGCTTTAACAGGTGTTAATTAAAACATTTTAGGTAGCACATATTAAAACTACGCTTTTTATCCTAGGGCTCAGATACAAGAACAAGTTCCTGCAAGGCAGCTGAGCCCCCGTAGCTGCACAGGCGCTGTCAGCCTGCTGCCTGCAACCTCCGCTTGCCTCTCCGGCCCTAATCTCTGCAATCTCCACACATGCAGAATCCACAAACCAACAGCCAGACTATGTTTTCTAAGGAAAGCAATTATTTAAGTGTTCCCGAATAAATTCTCAATCCCGTTTCAATCAACAAACACAAAACATGCTGTAATGTTACCCGCTTAGCCCCGTATCACTTTAAAACTGCGTAGCCACAGTTTGAAGAACTAGTTATTTGCCATTAAGAGAATAACGGCACATCTGCCACCTTGATCATTGCGTTTGTATTACTATCAACTTCTGTCTGAGTGCCAAGTAATTTAATCAAACTTGAGAGAAGAAATAATAACTTTTCAGTTGAACAATGGCGTGGCCCTTTGAAAAGCCAGAGATTTGCTTTAGGGTACACTAAAAGGAGAGAAGGTCTATAAACAAAGGGTAACACTGTGAAAAATTTATCTGTCAAATCTAGCTGCTTTTTTTTTTTCTCTTTTCTACTTGCAAATAATTATCCAACAGATTGTAACTACTATAAATGTACCACCCTTCAACAGATATGCTGTGTAACACATTGCTTATTTAGAGATTGTTGGCAGTTCGTTCAGTTGAGTATTTATGGCTTCCTTTTCATGCTCTGTGATAGGTTCACAGCACTTTACTTTGTTTCTCTGGTCCAACTGGACAGTCCAAAGGAAAAAGCAAAGTTGTCTTGGTGAAAGAAAAATTTAGAAAATTTTTAAAAAATAAAGAAACAGAGGGAAAGCAAGCAAGCTGAGGAAATGTTAAAACGTGTGAAAACTTTCCTTGTCTTTTAGAGTGTCAGGAAGACCATAGTATCTGATTTTGCTCCCAGATTGTTTAAACTATTGATGGAGGAAGAAAAGGCATAAGTCATATTTACTGACTGCCTGGAAAACTGTTCAGCTGATGTAAATTCTTTGCATGTAAGTGCATGTCCATGTGCCGTGCTGTTTGCAAAGGGTGCAGTCCCTTATCCTTGGCCCTTTTGTTTGAGCAAATGCTTAAGTGCCAAGCCTTTGGCCAGAGACATCTGGAAACTCCAGCCTATCCTCCTTACAGCACATACAGCACACGCTGCCATAGCTAGTCAGTCATCTTTCTTTTATCCGATGCTATCACTGGACAAGAGTAGCATGGCTAACAGTGGGTTTTGTTTGGGGGTTTTTTACCTCCTAGGCCTTCTCTGTTTCTGTAATTCTCCATTGCCAGCCACATAATACAGAATTCAAGGTCTCAGAAAATATTACCCCAGGTTGTAGGTCTGCACAAGCAGGGCATGAGGATGTACTGATAACAATGGAGAGAGTACGGGCCGCTAATCACTGAAAGGTAGACACTAACAGACAAACATACCAGCCAGAGTCTACCTGTCCACAGAAGTTTCCTCTGAAAGAGAATGGAAACTCCAATAGCTCTGAACAACAAATTTATAAAGGTAATGGTTGCAAAAAAAATTTCTGCCTCTGCAGAATGGTATGGCTACCGTAAGCAAGTGACCCAGCAGTAATCAACTTTTGCATCCCTATTTTCTCCCCCTGCTCCTTTGATGGTGTGGGTTATTAGGGTGGGATATGCTTTATGGGGGTAAAAGAAAGCCAAATCCTAACGTGAAAATGCTTTCAGATGATCTGAAGAGAGCAATATGAAGGTTAGAGTTTATATGACTGTTTACAAGAATGTTGTTATTACCGTGCTATAAAACAGAAAGGAATGTGACCAGACTAGTACAGAACATCAAAAGAATTGTAGAGTCATTTTAATGAGTTACTAGAAACTAAGTCAGGTTCTGCTGTTTTGAGGCTATATGGTTCTATTCTGTGCAATGGATTTAAGTCACTTAGCAACCTTTGTACAAGTTGTAGCATGTTAGGGCATGCTCCCAGCTGGTGTTTAATGCTCCCAGCATCCCCAGGTGGACAGCCTGTCCTACCCGTATTTTACAATGTAGGAAAAGACAATTAGAGCCAAGAGGTCTGCTTCTCTGCTGCCTCTGACCTTGTGTGGACAGTGACATCTGAGTAAGAAAAGTGAAAATTGGGGTTTATGGGTGCCTGTTCAGACCAACAACTTTTCAAATTCACTGTGTACATGGGAAAATAGTGGCACAATCAAGCCAGGAAAATCAATCCTGTGTGCATTTCATATGGATCATGTAGCTACAAGGAATGGGAGGCTTAAGCAGGCATAGTGGAAAGCTACCAGAACACCATTGTCACCACATGTAATCTATGTTTAGCAAGAAATCTAAAGAAATTTTCAAAGTTAATAGGAGTTCATCTAAATCTCTGTCATGTTTGCAGCATGCTATTTGCCAGTATTTTCTGATTCCTTTTGTTTCCTAGGAGTAATTTTTTTTATGACACCAAATGCCACCTACATGCCAAGCAGACAATGTACCTCAGAAGCTCCAGAGATCTTTTATTTAATCTAAAATATCCATGATGACATTTAAATCAAAACACATCATTCAGTACTACTCTGGGTTCTTAAGCTGATCCTATAACCATATCTTCAGAGCAATCTTGGACCAGACTCTGAGACGGGCTGTAGAGTCTTTTTAAGTAAAAATCTTGATGTATATATGAATGAACTAAAGGATACTGAAAAGTGATGTCAGTGAGATAATGGCACTGGATATAAAATAGAACATTTTGTTTCACTGAAGATAACACTCTGTTACATTAATGAAGTTTGTATGACTTTTTGGAAATTTAGGACTGGTCTATTCTTTAATAGTTATTACGTAGGTTTTAACCTCCAGGCAGCATCCAGATTTGTATCAATCATGTGCTGTTAATTTATCAGAAGAGGGTTTAGTACCTGTGTGGATGTTGTAGCTGATGGGCTTCAGGAGATTACTACCCTCCCTGGGATACAGAGCTTCAGTAGCCTGTGAGGGATCTCTTCTGGAAGCTGGAGAAGGATTCATGTGATTTGTCAAGTATTTGCATGAGCTATTACAAACTCATCTGCTGGGTCTTCTATAGAAGGCATGGAAAGCTCCTACTCCAAAGGAACCTGAGAGCTTACAAACACAAGCCACCACCTCCTTCCACTACTCTGTCATGCCCTGCAGAAAATTTGTGGCAATTCAACTTGTCCGAGTCGCTCCACTGTAAGTGAAAAAAGTCATTAAAGAGGGAAACTACCAGTGAAAGAGCAGGTGGTTGCATTACCCATGCTGGCTTTTGCCATCTACTTCTATCAACATTTTAACTCCCCAGTAAAATACCAAGGGAGTCACATTCCCCCTCCCTTTTGTCCTTTTTAACAGGAAACAATAAGTGCTAGTCATTAAAAAATAGGCCATTGAATGTGCTTTTTCTCCACCCCTTACTTCTTGCTGAGATAGGCGCTTACCCACCCTTCCCTTTGAAGGCAGCTGGCTGTGTTATTGCTCAGATAAGCACACATCTGCACTCCTGAGGTTCTCCAACAGGTCAGCAGAGAAAATACCAGTTAAGGTGTCTCTAAAACAAAATATGGAAAAAAAACCCATCCCCAGTGCTACCTTAAGCCTTCTATTCCATATCATGTCACCAGCTACTACCTAGTTGCTAAAGTTGCAGATCTGTGTTGGATGGGACGTGCCGTGACGGGGAGCAGGGGTACCCAGACAGATCACAGGAGTGGAGAATTGCTGGTACTGAAACATCTCGCTACGGCTCTCGTTTATAACTCTGTTGGGTCTTTTCTGAGATTTCAAGTTTTCACACACATTTGGTGGAGAAGATCACTGTTTTTTCATTTAAAAGCATCTGAAACAATTCAGAAATCTCCAGTCAAGTGTCCAGGATAGACTCTCCATGAACATCTCAAAGATACATAATAAATACAGTTCATCAGCTGTTTAATCAGTTTATCAAATGGATACAAGGTTGTGTGTGGTGTGGAATATATGTGCCATGCTATTATATACCTGGGTTACATGATTTACAGCAAATTAAATTTGACATTGTCATAGACAAATATTTATGTTATGAATAGTCATATTTAGGACCATGGCGTTATCACAAATGCCACACAGACATTTCAAATTTCCAGTCTCCTACTTTTAAACAAGTAAGTATTTGATCAGTGCCTGCTCTGGGGGGGTGGGTTTATTCACATACCAAATAGAACTGAAATGAACATTTTCCTTGCAGTCCCTTGCTTACATACCTCTGTCTTCATCCCAAAAAGCACCTCAAACTGATACCCAGGTTTCTTTAATTATGTTTTTCCAATAGTACACAAAAAATAAATGGTTCTGACTGTGAAAATCTGTCTTGGGAAGCTGCTGGAAATGCAATTCTCCCTGACATTTGCAGCTGCCACCACTGGGAAAAGTTCCCGTGCTGATTTTGACCTTCTAAAGTCCAGAAGCAAAAAATCTCACCACTCTGTCAGCTTGATATTGTACCATCCAAGTGTAACAGTACAGTTTACTGCTGCACAGTCGTACCGCTGCTTTGTTGTATGAGAAATATCAGATGCCTGGTTTTAAAATACAATTTAAATAACTAAATTCTGTACACATCAAGTATATAATTAAAAAAATATATTAAAGTTCACATATACATCCATAAAAGCAAAGATTTAAGTAGTTTTACCAAATGTTGCATGCCTTAGTGCATACATGAGTCTATACGGGAGAGTCTTGACACAGATTTTCACCTTATTCCAGATCCAAGACCCAGTATCAAGGAAAGTCCTCTTGGACTTCTCAAATCTCAAGCACTGAGCATCCAGCTCACCAGGTGGGCTCTTGCCTTGTGCTCCGCCACAGCTAGGCCTGGATTTCATACTGCCCTATGCTACAGTCTTTCCTCCTGCTCTTTGATCTTGCATGCCAGAAATCCTGGTTTGTGGTCCAGTACCCAAAGTTATGGGGAGCAAAGTGGTGGCAATGTCCTGCTCCCATGGACAGCAGGACAGAGGTGGCTGGAGGGCTCCGTGCTGTATCAACCAGTGGGTCTGCTGTCCCATCACACAACCTGATATAAAACTTGTCATATGATTTGAAGTAAACCTCCTAGTCCCACCTAGGCATGGGGCTTGCACACTAGAGAGAAGAAATGTTGCCACATCTACCTGCTCAATGCAGTGCCAGTGATCACAGGAAGAGGCTGTTCTGTTACAGGAATTAATCGGCTGCCCTTGGACCAAGCAGGGTTTTCAGAGTTGCATTGCCTTCTCTTCACTACATTTGACCAAGGCAGGCAGGATAGCTGTGCATGGACCTCTGGCTCAAGGCAGAGATCCACATTAAGTTTGCCAAAGACACATCTCTTAGAGCAAAGGTGCAGGATCCATGATTTCAGGTGTCCAGAATTCCTTGTTGTAATGTGTACAGACAGCGCAGCAGCAGGTACTCTGTGTGGGATGTGGAATGTTATAGCAATCCCAGAAGGTGTTAGCAAGAACCTCCAGAGAAAACCGTAAGTCCATTAAGGGTGAATTTCAAATCCTATAAATTCTTTGGCATGACCATCCAAATGCCTCAGTCCTGGAGCTTACCATTAACAACAAGTGGATGAAATCTTTCCTGAGAAGTTTACTACAATAAATTTGACTTAAATTCCTAGCGTCCTTAAGTGACAACATCAAATCCTAGACATTTTCTAATTTGAAGATATCATGCCTGGTCTGTTCCCCAGCTAGCTGTAAGCAATACACAATGGAGTATCTAGACAGAATTTCTTTTTTCCAGCTGACAAATGTTCAGGATGCACGTCTGTGCTTGGAAGAAGAGCTCAACATGCTCATTATGCAAGGAGTTGCACGACTGACACTTCTGGAGAGTGTATCAGGTCATGCAGACTTACACTGCATCTTGAGTTTGAACAAAAGTCCCAAAGAGCTAGTATTGACCTGTTCCATGCCTAGGTCTTGGGAGGGGTGGAAGAAAATGATGCCTGGAGCCCAGAAGAAGAGAGAAGGAGTGGGACCCCCCAGGCAATGCAGGAGGCAGCTGGAATTCCAGGACATGCTGGCCTGCGATGCACAACAAAAACCCAAACCAGCTCCAGGTCGCTGGAAGCTACAAAGATTGGCAAATGGCCTCTCCATCCCTGAAACTAGCTCTTCTGCTGGGTCCGTGGGGTTTGCAGCACAGGTTCCAGGTGTATAAAGAAGTCTCAGGGAGAGGCTTCCCCTTCTTTTTTTTTATTTACTACAGACATTTTGCACAGCTCTGCGTGAAACCACCTGCCCCACACAACCACAAACATTGGAGCAGAAGAGCAATTTTTCTACCACCCACATAAGATAAGGAATCAGGAGACACAAAGCCTCATTATATCCAAACAAAAAACTTACAAGCAAAAACATAAGTGTTAAGAGGAAGCTGAAAAAGTAGCTGAAGAAATTAGCTATTGTGCAATCAAATACAAATTGAATTCCAGGGTGTATTTTGTTATTTAACACATTTGCTAAGTGAAATCAATGTTCAAGTTACATTTTGAAACTGCTAAAATTACCATCACCATCATAACCATCATCTCAGCTAAATTCTGCCACAGTTACTTTAAAACAGCTTCCCAGCCTTCAGTGTATTTGCCAGCATAAAGAGAGCAGAACTGGCCCTTCTTTTGACTTCCTGCATCCCAGAAGATATGAAGGAAGACTGGAGATGAGCTAGATGACAGCTTTTTTAACCAAGCTAAGCATGTGCCTCTTCTCAAGAGCAAGCCTGAAGACAAGTCAGCTCCACAGCACCATCAGCTTTCCCATCGAGGGCTTCCTCCTGGTCCTGAGAGAACAGAAAGAGACTTGTGAGATGAGAGGTGGAGGTGGAAGTGCAGATGGCTCTACCCACTTTTTAAGTATAAATTAGTCTGCCTTGAAAGCAAGTCTCAGAGATGGATGTTCCAGTGTGAAAGTAGAGACAGTGGAGATTTGCACAACCTGCAGGGCTGCAGGCTATACTGCTTTCTTGGAGGTTTTGCAACCTTTTTCTTAAAGCAGACAATAAATTAAGTACTGAACTAACAAAGAGACGGCATCTACTGCACATACTTTGGTGGACAACCAATACCTTCAGACTGGCATTCGCAGCAAGGTCAGGTGCTATGGGACCACTTCTCCACGGCCCAGGGAAGCAGGTTTTCTTCATGATCATCACAAAGATGATCAGAGGGCTGGAGCACCTCTACTATGAGGACAAGTTGAGAGAGTTGAGGTTGTTCAGCCTGGAGAAGAGAAAGCTCCAGGGAGACCTTATAGCAGCCTGCCAGTACCTAAAGGGGCCTACAGGAAAGCTGGAGAGGGACTGTTTACAAGGGCATGGACTAACAGGACAAGGGGTAATGGGTTTAAAGCTGAAAGAGTGTAGATTTAGATTAGATATTAGGAAGAAATTCTTCACTGTGAGGGTGGTGAGGCGCTGGCACAGGTTGCCCAGAGACGTTGTAGATGCCCCATCCCTGGAAGTGTTCAAGACCAAGTTGGATGGGGCTTTGGGCAACCTGGTCTAGTGGAGAGTGTCCCTGCCCATGGCATGATCTTTAAGGTCTCTTTCAACCTGTGATTCTATGATTCCATGATAAATGTTTCTGGGAAAGGAAGGCTTGACACCAGGGAAGGGTTGAGCAGTCTTTTGACAGTTCACGCTTTTCCTGTACTTGTCCTGTAACCATCAAAATCTCTGAGATATTCCAAAACATCCCAGTGCCCAGAGCTTCTTTCTTATGGAGAATAAACCTCGATGCCTATTCATTGCTTAGACCCCCAGTGTCATAGCTCAAGTATGTTGACAATCAAGTCTCTTGCTCATCAAGAATGAAACTTGATCCATCCTTCAAATCCTTTCCTTTTTTCTCAAATCAACAAAAAACACTTCTCTCTTTCATTTACTTTTATGCAGAATCATAGAAAACAAGCCTAGCCATGACTTTTAAAACGATCTAATGCACACACCTCACCTGCTTTCCCAGGGAAAGCTGGAATGAAATACACCTAGTTGGCTCCTGACAGCAGGAGCAGCCGGGAAAGCCAGCAGCGTGCTCTGAAAAGCATGCCCCAGAGAAACACGGATTCTTACTCTTGCCCTTTCTAATTTGTAGTTCACTCCCCTTTTGTTGTAAAGTATGACCTTAAAGGCCTGAATAATGCAAAATGTCATCTGAAGGCACTGTTTATTTTAAGCATGATCTCCGTAACAGTTTGACAGGGAAGCACCCCAGTACCATTCCCAGGATTAATAAAGTGAGATGCTGAAATACAGAAGGCATAAAAGTGGGACTTCAGCTCTGCAGCTCTGCCTCCAAATAATCCTCCCCAGGGATTTCTGAAAGTCATCAGAGAGCTCTGCATCACGCTGTGGGCCTGCGCCCATGATGAAAGGTGCTTTAAAAGAGTCAACTGCAAGGTCAATGTGCTTTACACCCACATGTTGAAAAATAAGTAAGCATCAGTGTCCAATTTAGTTGTCATCACAGAGTGGGACTCCAAGGCAAAGGAATGCTATAAGCTTGTAAGGACCACGCTTCTCTCCTTCCCTTTGATGTGAGCCAAGGTAATGGAGATTCTGCCAAGGTGTGACTAATTCCTTGTTACTATATTGCATAATTTTCATATACTTTTGAAAAAAAGAAGGCCTTTAAGAATTGGAGGGAAAGAGAAACTCACCCCTGACACATTCCACAGAACACAACCAGCAGTACAAAGCAGGTTTTATTAACAGATGGTGAAAGCTCAATTTTAAAAGTACTGTGGGCATTAAAGGAGATTGTTTTATGTCTTTGACATGAATACTCAGGCTAGATGAACTATCAGGAGTTTGGTTTAAGTGAGATTAATGCTTAGTACTTGGAATCCATCCAAACTGATTAAATCTGATTGAGTAAGAGAGCACAACTTTCTATATCACTTTCAAAGTGATATGATTAGGCTGTATATGTACTATCTGAAAATGTAAATATAAACAGAAGGGAAGGGAAAAATACCCTTCCCAAGTTTTAAATTCCAAAAAAATAATAATGAACCAACTGTATAAAACACTTAAAATTTAGTTGACTATTAGAAGAGTTAGATAAGAAAAAGGGTATTAATGACATATAGAGTGTGTTACAGGAATAACAAGCCCGTATTCTGCCCTGCTGAGCGACTCATTCATCTCCTTTGAAGTCAGTTGAAGGGTATAAATTTGGGTGAGGAGAACTTGACTCCAGATCATTTCTTCAGCGAAGGTCAGGAAAACATGGAACTTTTCAGGTTGTTCATAGGCATGGCACAGATTTGCAGCCAGTAGTCTTAACTAAGAACAGTTTGCAATTATTTAAAAGTGCACTTTTTATGTCATAAAAAATTTACTAATTTTATATATATTTCTATGTATCATCAATAGTTCTGCCAAGCATACCTTTACATACCACCCAGAGAGGGATTCAGCTCCAAATTCAGGTACTGTACGTTGGTGCCTACCTGTGAACTTTGTGTCTCAGCTTAGTCAATGGAGATCTGACCAACACGGTCAGTGAAGCCTACGGACCCCCCATCAGCTACGCACTTCTGGGTGATAGTTGGTCAGTCAAAATTCACCTGTTGACACCTCTGTCTAATTGCCTACGAGTATATGAAGGACAAAGGACTATATCCTAGAAAATATTAATGCTGAAAAAAATTTAGGCAGCTAATCTCTTGAGATTCCTTTTTCATGCTGCAGGTGAGGGGGCACTGAGGAAGACCACTGCTGAAATGCTGAAGCCACTTCCACAGTCAGCTCTCAGACAACTGGAGAAGGTTCAGAGCAGGCCTATAAAAATGATTAAAGGGATCAGTTAGGAAGCCCAAAGGATTTCACTTGGCAAGGCAAAAGTTAAGAGATGAATCAAGGTCTATAAACATATAGCCTTTAGATGGAGAAGACTGTTTCAGAAGACAATAGCATAATATGAATATGTGCCAATGTCTAATATAAAAAGCAAAATAATTCCAAGTCTGCCCTTACTGTCTGAGTCTTAAGTTTACAGAGTTTGTAAGAAACTTCTCTGAAGTTAGCATGGAGAGGAGCTCTATCCTAGTGACCACGTCTAGAAGCAACCTGTGTGACCAAGTAGTGACCTGGTGGCCAGAATCCCTGGGGCTGCTCAGAGAAGAGAGACTTCTGCCTTCCTCCTCAAACGTTGCATCTGCCCCCAAACTGATAGCTGCACACTGCCTCTAAGACACAAGGGACAAATGGCAAAGCCAGGCACTGCCTCTAGCATCTTCGCCAGCTGAGCTAACACGTTGTGCTTTCTTGCACTTAGATCTTCACTGATTTCCGTTTTATTCCCTATAGAAAACAATGTTCTCCCTTTCAGGTGTATATGTGGACACCATTCACAGTCCTGCCCTTACTGCTGGAATGAACAAAAAGTTGGAACTGGGTTAGTGAAGTTTTACAAGTTACAACCAATCAGCTGAGACATGATAACTGTAGAAGTTATATATATGTTATATACGTGTGTATATATATATACACACACACATGTATGTATAAGCATATGTTTTTAACCATAAAAATGTTGTATTAGAAGTACTAAATAACACTTATTCTTTTAAACTACCACCATGAAACCAAACACACATGGCAGCTTATTCTCCCAGTTTACTTCACATTTGCTGTGGATGAAGAACAGGAACGCATTAAGCTGCAGTAACTTGCCTATCCAATCATGTTTCACAAAAGCTGTCCTGGGGCTTGATCTTAAGGAATTGTATGTGAAGATATGGGAGAAAGTTTGGGATGGGCATGTCACCCACGTTATACTATGCAAGGCATCCAAAACCTTTGGGAATTGCCAGAGGAAACATTATCTTAAACCTCATCTAAGAAAATAGGTAAATTCCCCCATGCAACATATACAAGTGGGTGAGGAAGGAGAAAAAAAGTAAGCAAACACCATTTTACCCAGCTTTTAATCTCCGTTATGACTTTGCAAATTGTGCTGAAATCATTTTCACTAAAGCCACTACTTTTCCAGCAATTTCCTTAATAGGGCTGGTCCTGCCACCAGGACTTGCTGCAGTGAGGGGAACCATTTCACAGCAGATAAAGCCAAGGTGTTGAGATCTCAGCCAGAAATCCAGGCATGGCCTCTTTATAGAAGTAACAGCTTTCATTTTTAGCATCAATGGGCAGCACTCCTTAAAGATCACCAGGAGTCAAGGTCAGGGCATTGACTCCCACTGGGCCTTTGGTCAATTTATTCCCTACTTTAAAAAAGGGAGGGAGGAACACCAAAAAAAAAAAAAAATGTTTGTGAAGTGTTTAGGGTTCGATATGGATTTTTCATGGAACAGCTCTGAGTTCCTAAAGCTAGTAGCCATAACTGAGAAGACAGAGTAGGAGTCAAAGTGCAGGCTCAGTGGTCAGAAGCCAATGTATCTCCCAGCTCTACAGTTTCCCAAGCGCCTATAACCCAGTAGGCACAGCACAAATGAAACAGATAGAGAAACAGATATTCTGATCCGGTACAGAGGCATACCTGGACATCTCAGCTAAGTTATTGAGGATTAAAGGCAAAATAATGAATCATAAGTTTTACGCAAGTCAAAGAGGTCTCTGACAGCGTTGTTTAATAGGCAAGAGGCAGTTGAGGAATGCAGTGTAGTCCCATGGTTTCTTAACGAAAAAAAGAATAACAAATGCTGAAAAACTCTGCCAAACAACAAAGCTCACATTTTATACACGCTCATCAATTTAACCCTAAAACCTTAAAAGCCTCAGGGTGATCCCAACGCCTTTAATACCAAAGGCCCTAACTATGCCACAGATCAAGCACCAAGCCCAAGCCTGCTTTGTCTAGAAAGATGAAAGCACACTCAAACAGGTGAAGGCTTCTTTGGAATCATCACCTGCAATTAAGCAAAGGAAAACTAAGAGGAGAAGAGGTAAGCTGAACTTGCTTTAAAAAGACACCACGGGAGCAGGTGGATGCTTGCTAAGGATAGCTGTGGTGTCTGCTGTCATTCTTTCACCAAATGATGTGCATTCATTGGGATTTCCTGCACGTTAACAACAGATCACTTGGTGGGAAAGTCGGGTGGGTGCTGCAAAAGCAAAAAGAAATCTTTTTTTTTTCTTTTCTTTTTTTTTTTTCCCCCTTGCATATCATTCTGGGAAGAATGTTGTTGCCAAGCTGCTACGGATAGAAATACCAGGGGTCTGAGTAAAGCAGTGTCACAGGAGATTTCATTTTGGGATATGGAAAATAATTTATCATTCTTCATTGCCTTAAAACTAACAATTTCTAAATAACTAAACATTTAATTTAAAACTGTGTCTGTAAAAACTTAACATTTTCCTTAGAAGCCCAGCTCCTAGAGTCATACCATTTCAATTATTATTTTTGGAAGAGACTAAGTTCTCAGCTATTGCTGCCAAAGAAATTTTGCAAATGCAAGTAAAGGAATAAACACCAGAATGCAAATTTAAACAAGAGTGTAGGGGTTTTACTACTGTTGTATAAATATTCCAAGTCACAATAAAATAAGAATTACATGTAAGAAGGGAGAAAGGGAGTGACTGACACTAATTTTCATATCTTTGTGGCTGTAACCATCTTTGTGTTCTGCATTCAGAAGGCACTTTACACAATCCCTAAGGACAGATACTGGGTAAGCTGATAATACTATTAATTTTGTTAATACTGTTAATAATATTAATTAGGTTAATAATGATCATAGTAAAATCCATGATAATGTATTTGGTCTTGTTAATAATTTTAAAGCTTTGTGGAATGACACTATCCATGTGACTTAATTAATTCCATATATTCATTTAGTGGCTACCTAAAATTCAAGAAATCACTGGCTCCTCTTGTAAAATGGCCAAGCACTGCCATTCCCATCAACATCTTCTTCCCATTACACACCTACCCCAAAATTCATAAAAATAACATGTAAGATTGAACAGTAAGAAAATTCTTTTCTTTCAATTCAGCATTTGTGAAAACTTTGTTATCCTCCACCAATAAAATCCTTCCTCTTAACCCTCTTTGACTCCTAATCTGCGCCCAAGGGGAGCTCAGGGAAAGAGCAAATCTGAGCAGCATCCCATGAAGTTCACCATCTCCTCCCCTCCTGACCAGGAGAAAGGCTGACTCCAGCTAGTGTCCCTCCACTGAACACCAGCCAGTCCATCTGGGTTAATTAACTGGGTTGCTATGATTATTCAGGCAGCCCATGATTATTCACAGCCCAGGACCTCTGCTCCCAGCCTGGCGCTAGTAGAGCAGCATGAGCAGAGGTAAATCCCATAGCCAGGGTTCAACCTGACCAGAAACCACTCCAGAAAGTGATGATCAGCAGAAAGGAGTGAGTCGTGGTACCAACTGGTCTAAAACTTTTAATGTGCAGCATTGTCTTGTCCACATGGCTTTGAGGCAGGTGGAAAGAGAGGGGAGGAAGAAAAGCACAGCTACAGGCTGGGTGGGAATGGATTGAGAGCAGCCCTGAGGAGAAGGACTTGGGGGTGTTGATTGATGAGAAGCTCAACATGAGCCGGCAGTGTGCGCTTGCAGCCCAGAAAGCCAACCGTGTCCTGGGCTGCATCACCAGCAGTGTGACCAGCAGGTCGAGGGAGGTGATCCTGACCCTCTGCTCCGCTCTTGTGAGACCCCACCTGCAGTACTGCATCCAGCTCTGGGGGCCCCAGTACAGGAGAGACATGGAGCTGTTGGAGCGAGTCCAGAGGAGGCCACAAAGATGATCAGAGGGCTGGAGCACCTCTGCTATGAGGACAGGCTGAGAGAGTTGGGACTGTTCAGCCTGGAGAAGAGAAGGCTCCAAGGAGACCTTAGAGCAGCCTGCCAGTACCTAAAGAGGCCTATGGGAAAGCTGGAGGGGGGCTTTTTATAAGGGCATGGAGTGACAGGACAAGGGATAATGGCTTTAAACTAAAAGAGGGGAGATTTAGATTAGATATAAGGAACAAATTCTTTACTGTTAGAGTGGTGAGGCACTGGCACAGGTAGCCCAGAGAAGCTGTGGATGCCCCATCCCTGGAAGTGTTCAAGGCCAGGTTGGATGGGGCTTTGGGCAACCTGGTCTAGTGGAGGGTGTCCCTGCCCATGGCAGGGGGGTTGGAACTAGATGGGCTTTGAGGTCCCTTCCAACCCAAACCATTCTATGGTTCGATGGTTCTATGTGTTTAACTTGCCATAAGGAATGAGACTGATCTGCACAGTGACAGCACAAAACGGACAATCTGAATAAAACTTTCAGATGATTATATAAAGAGAAAATCAATATGGTCAAAATATATAAATAGAGAATTAATGGAGAGGGCTTTTATGGAGTGCTCAGCTGCAAACTCAAACTGAGCAAAATATGAGAGGGCTTTATAATGTCTTTTTCTCCTTTGTATTTTTCAGGTCACCCTAGCTTACAAAAATCAAGTTGTATTTCTTCTGCTTTGCTTCCTGTAAAATCAATAACAACAATCAATTAAAACTTGTTTCGTGCCAGCAGGCTATTGTTTGTGATAATAATGCAGGGAGCTGAAAGAAGATTGTTTTATTTCCTTGACCTCCTCAGCACCTAGATAAATATGGTGTCTGTTCCATCTATAACTCAAAACCACAACCCTGTCCCTGAGTTGGTTTTTAAATTATATGAAAGAAAATTAGACGCTCTCACACACTGCAAACAGTTGGAAGTATCTGCTTTCAGTATCACCATAACTGACTGGGAGATAAGATCTAATTTATGCCTAATTCAGCAAAAATTCCCAGTATCAGGCTCAGCCCAGGTTTTATTTTGATTTGAATCCTCTGTGATCCCTCTGACTTTGGTCAGTTTTCAGCAAATGGAAGACGTGAAGAGTCAAGGAAAAGACCTGGCAGTGAGAAACCTTTCAGAGTTCCTATCAATAGCATGCTGTATTCATCTCACAGCATCCGGGATCTCTGCCCTATAGTTCTGGTACCATATATTGACTATTCAGACATACACACACAAGCACAGATGGATACAGACACCTACAGATAAAGACTTACACAAATATAGATGTATGGAGAGAGACAAAGAGGCAGAGAGAGATCTAGCAGTGAAATTCTCTTACATCTCAGGTCAGTACAAAACTTAGCCTGGAATTTTTTCATCTGTTTTACCAAAAGCCCTGACCATCACCCAAAGTGCCAGGCACTGTACTAATGCTGGAGCAGCCCTTTCCTCAACAGTTGGTATTTTAAGCATGTATGGAAAACAGGCAACAAACTGCAGGAAGAGCATGGAAAAGGGGATGACGATAACAGCAAGATCGACTACGGGCCAGCTATGCACACAGCTTGTCCGGGGGTGGGGTTGCATTAGATCCGAAAACAAAGTTAGAAGCGTTTGTCAACTGGAGATGGGCAAGTTATGCAACTATTTGAACATGAGCATGCCTGCCTGCTCAGAAAGGAGATTAGGGACTTGAATACGCTTTTATACCTGCCAAATAATTAGTATCAAATAACCAAGTCCACTCCGCACTTTTCCTCTAAATAGCAAAAAGTGAATGAATTGTTTGTTAATTTAGACATGAAGGCTGGGATTTTTAAAGGGCCCTGACAGTGTTAAGACACGCAGCACCCAACAACTTTCCCTGAGATTTGGCTACATATTACTAATGTGAATCCTCATAGGCTTACACTACTTTTACATGCTCACCAAAGCGGCTTTACACCTACTCTGCCCAGGGAGACTCTTCTCCCCACTCCCCCCATGCTGGTCCTTGCAGCCTGGAGAAAAGCATATTGCCCAGCCCTCGCCAGCCCCGCAGCTCTGGGGGGTGATGGACCCTCGGCACAGGCCAGCCACTTTAATGCTACTCCTTGTACAATGCCTCACTGTTTGTCCTTTCCTTTTCTTTCTTTTTTTTTTTTTTTCCCCCAAATAAATTCACATAATTTTTAATCTGATAATATTAGGGTAAAGAACAACCCCCATGTTCTACCAAGCTCTGATTTCTGAATGGTTAAACCTAGGACTGGAAAACTGGAAGCAGAGTTGAAGAGACACACACCATCAAAATGCCTTGTCCATATCTTTTTTTACATTTTTAGCTCCATTAACACCTATTATTTCCAGTTTCGCTGGCACAGCATCCCAAAGCTCTTTGGTACTGAGGGCAGATCGTAGTTCACCTCGCCCTGTCCGGACACAGCCGTGATCCAAAACAATCTCATCGCCCTTTACCTCCATCACGCCATCCCTCCTCCCACCACTTACACAGGATAACAATTCAATGGAAGTGAACTTCCAGGCACCTCTCATTTTTCTTACAAATTTGTTAGGAAATGTTGCTTTGTTTGATGTCTTGAGTACAGCAAAACTCTTCTGAGGACAGATTCACTCTTCGCTTTCCCATTTCAGGCTGCCGGTACTGGGAGGGCACCTGAGGCTGACACAAGGAGAAAGACCCGTCTTTTCTGGCACGTGACGGTATTTCTCTACTTATTGATTGCACATTGCACAATGCCTTTAGTTTAATAAACTTTGTGAATGTCCCAAGGAAAAAAAAAGAATAATCAACGTCTCCACACCACCAGTGTATTCAGCTGGCGTCCAACAGTGGACGGGAACTCACTGTGTTCCATAGATGTAACGAACCCCAGAGCAGAGAACGGACTGTTTATCACCATTTCCAGACACACTCTTAAACAGCCTGATTTTATTATACTTCCAGTGTTCATATGGGGAATCAAAGTACTTTCAAAGAAACAAGAATTACCCAATTAACCAGAATGAGACAGCAGGAAAAAACACAGTAGATGATAGAAAAACAGCCTTGCTCCCCACTCCAGATCTATTAAAAAAGCCTGGGTGAACACTTGTATTTTGCCCTGCTGCTTTTAACCTCCAAAGTGAGGGAACTAGGGCTGGTATATATTATTGGAGCCAAAACCATCCTTCTTTGATAATTCCTTGACCCTAGCATTGACTCAAGCACCACCCCTGCCTCCCCGTGAAGCTACTTTATATAGGATCTCCCTGGGTAAGCCTCCCGCGAGCGGAGCAGCGGCAAGGGTAACCTGGAATGAAAGCTTATGAAGATCACAAGTGGTAGACATCAGCAGAAGGTGGTGGGCAACAACTCGGGTGGCTCCTGGATGGTGCTCCCTAGAGCTGCCATTTATCCCGCTAAGATCGGGAGTGCACAGGCCGGGCTGAATCCCACCTTTAGGGAGTGCTTCTTACCAAACATAAAAATATACATTTTTTCCAGGTCTAGTCAGGTTTCACAGACTTTGAAGAATTGGAAAAAAAAATGCCGTATTCAACATAATCACTCTTAAAATCCTCTTGACTAGTTCATCTACCCTTCCTATCTCCTTGATATCTTCTTTTCTTTCAATTTTGCTTTCAGTTTGTAAAGTTCTGATGGAAATACTTTCTGCACGAATGAATAACAAATATCCTCAGCCCCACTTCACTCATCTGTTCTCCTGGCAGAAGTCCCAGGCCTGGGAATATTAAGCCGTCAAGCAGGTAACAGTACTTGGCTTAAGACTCAGGGTCCTTGCAAGAACTTGCACTGGTTGTATTTGAAACATTAACAGAAAAACCAGTGGGACAAAACTTCCCGTAACTGAAACCGCATATCGCTCTCAAAAATCCATCAGAGCCAGGGACAAGTCAGTGAGATTGGATGACAAGGGATTTTTTTTTCCAATGTTTGTCCTTTCTTCCTTTCCATGTCTTTTAGTGGAATATGCTACCACCTTGCAAAAATCTTTCTATGCTCACATTTTCTAATCTGTTAAATAGCCTGGGCACCTTTTATGCTTTGGTTGTGTGTTAGGCTCATTGTATAACTCTATTTCTCTGAATTTTATTAATGATAATCATATTTCTAAATCATTCCTATTATATTTCTGTGAGGAAAGCTTTTCTGCCCAAGTCATTTATTTGCATTTTTTCTCTTACCTGCTTTTCAGTGTAGTTAAATTATAAATATTTTGAAACAGATTTTCACTTGCTGCAATTACATTTCTGAGAACTTGAGTGTGATTATGTCTGTCAATATTAATTCCACAAAATCTTGTAAACAAATGTCTCTTCCTTGGAGTGGAGAATACAGACCTACCATCTCTCATAGGTCCTGCAATCACAGCTCACCAGTCTCTTTCCATCTGACCACAAAATAGGCATCGAGTGCTCTCAGTATACCAGTGGGTTTGATACACCACCTTTTCACCATGAAAAATATTATGGATAGTGCCCAGCAAGGCATACCGAAATACTACATGATTTTGGGTGCTGTTTATTTAGGTGCACAAGCTCAGCCTCCTTAAATTGTGATATACAGGCTCCAACACGTAAACCATTCACCGGCTTTTTCCTAACAATTTTAGAGCGTCCATCGATATTATTTCTCAGCACCTTTCCAGATGTTTGTTTCCCTTAAAGAATTTCAAGCTGTAAGCCCAGCATATGAAGCATCTTTCCCTTCTCTGCCATTTTTGAAAGCTTTCTCCCTCACATCTTCAATTTGTAAGTTTAGGTTGCTGTCATTTGGGTTCTTCTTCTTCTTTTCCTGTACTTGAGCATGTTAAGGAAACAATGTTTATACAGTTCCTCATGACCACTGAAGCTGCTGGAAAATGTCAATCCTATCTAAAAGAGGAGCAGAGCTTCCAAAATGCAAAAAGTTCATAAATGCCTTCCTGAAAGTGGGCAACCATCCTGAGGAAAGGTACTTGAATGAATAGATATATTAGTGGAGGAGCCACAAGAAGGGAGATCTTTCAAATGTCCCAGTGAAGAAAAAGCTCCAATTTTGCTTGTACGATCTGAGATATGGGACCATTCATTGCAGAAGATAAAAAAGTAAAGAAATTAGACTTTATAAATTCAGCTGTTGATAGAACTACTTCTCAGGACTGGGTCCTCATTAGTTCAATTACATATGATTGGCACAGCCTTTTCTGGAATACTGTCCACTTGTCTTCCCCAAACAGACCCAGGCAAGAACTGAAATGCTTCAGTCCAGAGGTTTGATACTCGTACAGCAGGATTTATAACCTCACCAAGAGAAGCAGTAACTCCAACAAGTCAATGTAATAGGTATGATCCACTTATAAGAGCTCAAAAATAACAAATGTGTGCATCCTTTTGGGTTGAGATTTCTCTTTTTTCTTTTTTTTTTTTTTTTTTTGCTTATCTTATACATGGATCATATATATCATATAGAAGTGGCACATTTTATATACACAAAACCACAATTTATTCTAAGTCTTGAAGAAATACCCAGTCCACACTTGGCAGGCTCACAGTGGCATAAACCTGCTCAGAGTTATGCTGAAGTCTTAAACTCTGAATCTAAGAAAAAACATTAAAAATTCTTGACAGTCCCACTATGAGGTCCCCTTTAGGAAAGAGCTCATGTGTTATTTACTCGTGTCACAGGGTGCTCCCAAATGTAAGTATATATAAGGCTGCATTAGCTCTAGCTTTCTCCATCAATTTACCATACGTGACCGTTCATGTTTGGCATATTTGTATAGTTTATTCGCCTATGTGTTGCATGCACAGTAAATAAGTGGCACATTTCAGTGGTGCCCAGGGATCCTGAACATTGATCCTGGGTCAGAATTACCAATCCTCTGCTGTAGGAGAAAGATAGCATCCTCTGAAATAAAAGCATTAAAGGAAAGATGCAGCATCATAGGACCAGCAGCTGCACTCCACACTCACTTTCTGCCTTAGGATTACTATGTCATACTTTCAACGCAGGTATGGTGTCCCAAAAAGTCCTGTGTTTAGGTTTTGTGAGAGGAAATGGAATCACACCTCTAAGTTTACTATTGCTTCTTTATATATACTTCCTTATGATAACATTTATATTTGTGCGGGTTTTTTCTTCTTAACTTCCATTATTTTGATGTATTACCTTTGGAATTTATTTTATTTGTTACCTTGTTAATACCAATTCATCATTTCTTTCTTACATCTCACCATTTTTCTCCTTGGAAAAAGGTTCGTAATTTCCAAACACGCACAAACACACACACACACGTTTAGTGCAGCGCAAAGCAATGGCAGACTTCTCCTTGATTACTTGCCTGAATGGTGTCAGCAAAGAAAAAACAGATGTCGGAGGCACAGCTCTTAAAGGCCAAACAGGCCAAATTAAAGGAAAATGAAAAGATGTTGAGGCAAATTCACTCATTCTTCAAACAAACTCATATTCCCTATCTAGGTTTTAAAAAAAATTGCCATTCCTCCAACAGAAATACTCAGGAGTGTTTATGGTCTGCCAGATGATTGGAGTGTAATAAATGTAATTTTGCAAGCTTGTAAAATATCTTGCCATTGCCTTAAAGAAACCACAATAAGCTATCTGGTTGGATTGTTTTATTTCCATTTCTATGCCTTATTAAACCTGTATGCAGAAGATGTAGCAGCAAAACAAGGGAAGTTACCAATTGCAACACTAGAAATAACTGAAAATAGCTTAAAATAAATTCTGGTGTAGGCGACAGTCCATTAAAACCCAGTGTATACCTCTTTAAGCTTTGCTACAAGCCAGATCCTTATCTGGGACGCAGGCAGAGTGCCCATTTACTTCAATAGGAGCCGCACATGCATATTCTGAAGCAGAATTTGGTCTGGTGTGTTCATTAAGGGCTTCTGAACTTAAGATGTTACTTTGACGTTCCAGAAAAGACCTGTAGTACAGATAAGCTTCTGTTGATTCTCGGTGAAGCTACCCCTATTGCTGTTTCGGGGCAAGTCCCAACACTGAGCCTGCTAGTGTTCCCCTCAAGCATGACATGCACCTACAGAATAATGAAGACATTGAACTTTTTGATTGACAGAGCCTTACAGAAATGATGCACAGAAAAGAACAATTATTGCAACATCGTGGCAAACCCCATCTTGGATTGAAATTCCCTTTTCATCTGCAGGCTGAGGAGCATGCCAGGATTATAAATGATTTATAAATGGCTATTGCAGGTACACAAACACACATGATGTTCTAGGAAGTTAAGTGCTACAACTTCAGACTCAAGAGCCCCAGCAGCCGGTGCTCCTGGCAGCTCCCCAGATGTTCAGTCAGTGACTGGAACCGTGGCAACAGCTGCCTGTGCCCCTCGCCCACCTCCACCCACCCAAGGACGGGCTCTGTCATCGGGCAGATCACAGACCTGACTGCCAGATCCTTCCCAGCTTTGTGGCTCACGGAAGAATTTGGCCTCAGGATCCCCATCAGTCACCTCTCCTCTTCTCCTCCCAAGCCCCCCTTGGATGACCCTCCCGCGATGAGAAGGGTTTCATCCCTAAGAGAGCATTTCCATAGAAACTGAAATACTGTCGAGGTTCAGGAACAAATAAAAGGATCAGAGTAATTTTCCATGTTTGTCAGCTTTGGCACAATTTGCACTATTCCAATCAGTGCTGCTCTTGTTCTCTAAAAAGAAGTGGTTGATTCTTTTTTCTAAGTGGAGGTGCTAAATTTGTTCTCATGCCCTAATTTATAAAGGCTTTGCATTGTCTGTCTTCTGGCTTTATCTGGGTTATCACATCACCTCTCTCTTCCTCCCCCCACCCCATTATCCTGGATAGGGGAGATTTGTTTTATAATTGGGATTTCTGCACAGATCTCAGACATGGTCTGAGCTGCCCACGGGGCTCCTCTGCCACTGGCAGACCACAGAGGCCACAGGCAAGTTTACACTCAGTACATCCGCTTCAGCTGAAATCAATGGCACGGAACACCTGACCCATAGAAGCAGCTGCTGAGAAGGTGGTACGTGGGCATCTTTCCCAGCCTTCGTCCAAGGAGGGTGACCTCCACAAGAGGAAAAAGGTGGGCAGCAGGAACCAGAGGCTTCCTAGTTTTAAAGCATTTGTAGGAGCTTCCTGATGTAAATCACCTGTGTCTAGGGGGAGAGCTGAAGGCCTGGGTGTCTCCTCCCGCCCTGCCATTAGTCCCTCAGGGGGGAGCAGAGCCAGTGGACAGAGGGTGCTACTTGTCCTTTCAGTCCAGGCCAGCAGACAGCCAGCGCTCCCGTCTGTGGGGCTTCTAACACATCGCCTCCAACCCGCACCAGATCAGAAACCACACGTTGAAAAGGCAGAGCAAACACAGTATTCCCAGTACGCGGAACGAGCAGATCACGTGTCTCGATCCATCCTTCTCTGCTCACCAGGTTTGAAGATGCTGCAATACAAATGCCCCTGCACAGGCAGCGCGAGAGCCCACTCCAGCCCTCGGCTGCGTGGGTGAACCAGCACGGCCCTGCAGGTTAAAACAACAAATGCGCATTCTAGCTACGCCGAGCCCTATCTCGGCGTGATTATGCATCTATCTAGGAATTTGTTTCATCCCCGTGCCAGAGATTCAACCTCTGCAGAGAGCAAAACTGCGGCAGCAGGATTTTTCTGATGCTAGGTGCTGAATGACACAATAAAATAAAAAGGATCTCTTTCATTTCCCATAGCACCTTCTCTTGGAGGGCCTGACACGAGAAGAATATACCTTATTATACCTCTGCCGTTTGTAATCCCTGAGCTCAGCCTTTACACACGTGGGGAAAAGGAGCTATACAGGGCTCAAAGGATTTCACTGAGACTGAACAAAAAGTTTACGACGGAGGCAGAAGGGAGACGCGGTGCTGCAGATGACTCTTCTGCCTTTAAGTCCCAATACTGCTTTTATTGTACAGTCCTGCTCTCCACGGATCCTGCTGCTCCTTTCCTGGAGTAAGGAGATAGCTATTTACATTTTTACACCATATCCCAGGCAGAGGCAACGAAACCAGACATCAGACTAATGTTTTAGCAGCAGTTTGACAACGGATTCATTAAAACAAAACGGCCCCGCAGATTTGGATTATAAACAAAGCAATTAACAACGACCAAAATTTGCAACCTATTAAACCTATTTTGGGAGCCAGGCCCTCAGCGGTATCTCAGAAGGTCACCTCAGAAGGGCGTACCAGCTGCTATCAGCCCAGCCTGTGGCTCCTTGGCTCTGGTCAGTGTCAAATCCATCCCCCAGCGCGCAGCCCAAAGCAGCCCTTGAGTCACTCCATGTCTTTCCAGCTCCCAATTAATTAATTCGGCAGCTGGCTGACACCACACCCTCCTTCCCCAGCCACACTCATTATGCCGGGCCCAGGGGGAGAGCGGGGGTGCAGATGCTGTTGCACTCTTTTTATTTCTGGCATACGCCTGGAGTGCCGAACCGGCTGACTCGTGTGGGGGATTGCTCCCATCCCGGGGCCGTTTCAGCCAGTCCTGGGAAAGGTCAGGAGACGAAGCCCTGACACACGCAGACGTGGCGATCCCCTCTGTCCCAGCCTCCAAAACCAAAGCACGGGGAAATTTGCTGCTTATCCGCAGTCCTGTTGCCTCTCTGCGGCTCGCTCTCGGGCTTCCCGGGCTGCTGCGTTCCCCACGCGCCCGCCGGAGCGGGGCGGGAGCAGCACCTGGCACACCACTCAGAGAAGATGCCTTCACCCAGGTGCACCCAACCTGGAAGGTTCTTGGCAGGCAGCGATAGTGATCACAGCCAGGCCTGGGCTTTTGCTCCAATTCGTTTTCAAGTGGTTTAAAACCAGGACTTGAAATAGCGATGCCTGGACTCAGGCTCCAGCCGGTCCTTGCCCACCACCTGCGGTTTTAAGAAACACCAGCTCTGCTGCTGGGAGTCACAGGCACGGTGCTTATTGTACATGATGTTCTTCCAGCATCTAGCAACAATGCATCTTATTGTCTTACTCCTCTTATTTTTTCACCTTTCTTTTTTTTTTCCTCTAACCACTTGTCAAAATCTCGCTGCTCTATAAGAGCTTTGGGTACTCTGGCATAGATTCAGTTACCACTTCAATAGGAACCTACAGGTTTTGGTAGTTACGAAACTCTGCTGTATACTCCTAAATGCATATAATATACTCAAAAATATAATTTGTTATATTATTTGCCCCACCTCTATAAACTATCAAGGATTCTCTTGAAAGCTTTAACACACCAGTCACTTTTATTTCAATGTATTTTCAAAGGATGCCAGTAATTCTCTGAGGCTGGAAATAATGCTGGAATGGCAGCGTGCTCCTTCCACAAAGAGGCAAGTAAGTCAGCTCATAATAAATTGTGTAGTGTAATAGATAATAGAGATACTATAGTACATGCTTTTGTTTTAAGAAGTTTTGAATTTCTACATAGCTATGTAATGCCCAAAAGTTCCTTATGTTTCAATCACAATACAGAATAGTCCGTCTATTTACCTTAATTATTCATGTTGAGGTTTTCAAGGTTCTTTGTCTTTGTGTTCCCATCCTATGAACTCATCAAGCAACAAAGTTTGGAGGGGGTTTTTTTAGCTTGTGTTCTGAATATATTACAGTTGGCATCATACCATAAAACACTTTGGCAGCCAAACAAATAGCTTTACATGAAACCCAGCATAATCGTGGGTTATTAAAATATGCTTCCTGTACATGCCTGGAATTCCCCTAATTAGCAGAGTATTTTCTAATCTGTCCAAAATGTATCATGCCAAAACCACAATGCATTTTCCCTCTTGTCCACCCAGGGCAGTCAACCATTTCATTCCATCAGTTTTGGAGAGCCACCTGTAACACGAAGGGAAATGAACCACTCAAGATCTCTGAATGCATGATTTTTTGTCCCAGTGACTCCATATAGAGATCACTTGGCCAAAAGTCTTTCACAGGGCAACCCAAAGCAATTACACTTGATAAAACCCGATATATAGCCACCCTTAGGTTTTTATGCAGCTGCTTTTCCAGCCAACACTACAACTCCCAGCATGCCACTTTGCAGCTCATGCCAGCAGAAGTTTTCTTTTATTTTTATTTTTTTTTAGATGAATTGTATTTTGGGAAGTGTAGTTCTGACCAGCCACATGCGTCCCATCTACCTGAAGAGAAAAAGTTGGTATGAAAGAAATTAGACCCTAAATGTGGGACAGCTTACCAATGCAGCTGACAAATGTGTGAGAAATTCCTTTGTGAAAACAATTAAAATATATATATATATATATATACACACACACACACACTTTTCCTTTCCAGGTATCACTGAAAATGTCTATCCTGGACATGCCTCCATTATTGATACTGGAGAAGACTTCAAGTATATAATGATTATTCTGTACTTCATTATCCACTGTGGACCTAAATTCCCAGGCAGAAGTAGCTCCAGCTTAAAAGCTTTCTGTGGTTTTCAGCACAGAAACTGAAAAGAAAAAAAAAATTACCACATGCCCTTGGTGACCTATCATGCAGAATAAACAGCAGATACGGATAAACTCTGATTTCAAGGTAAGTGCAGCCTATAGGCTGAAATGTATTCAAATAAATCTTACCGTATAGTGAACAAATGTTGAAGGTCAAAAACTATAGGCAGATAACTCACGAACAGCAAAAGAGACGGAACCATACAATAAGGTGTTCATTAAAAATAAAACACCTCCTTTATTGATTAGATACAGATCTTTTCATAAAACACTTCATAAGTCTTCAAAAGAAGAGAAACAGTCTGTGAAAATTAGAACACTACCAAAGTTTGAGAATATAATCCATCGTGCAAAACCAGATTCACCTTCCTACATTAATTTCCAGATTTTGAAAATGTGGACTAGTTTTTTAACATGTTGACCTAGAGTATTAGCTTAGATGATACATAATCCAGTTGATTTTAGCACTGATTTATGGCCTCAATTATGGAGTTCTACATCAATCTAGAAATTAATATTTCAGTCTGAACACCCTTTCACATTCACAATATAACTTGTCACCGTTAATCTCCAGCCTTGATGTTAAACATCTCCTTGCTATCAAACTGTAAGTACAACATAGACTATATTTTCTGTGTGTTGCTGGAAAGAATGATTGAAGACTGAATTGATCGAAAATCTTGATTTATCTTGTCTACAATTTGCAGCAGTGTGCAGTGATTTATATACCAGAGAAGGTTCTTTGATTAGCTTGCGATAGTCTAGAAAGGCTAAACATTATGGGCATTAAAATTTCAACACAAATGTTATCTCTGCAGTAAGCACAATAGTGACATCTTGTGCCTATCAATACGTGTATTAACTGAAGTTCTGACACTTCTCAGTAGAGATTTACCTCCAGAGCTTTGAGGTTTGAGCAATCAATATATAACCTACTTTGATGCAATCCACACACCAAACTACATTAAAATAACATTAGGGCTTGCTTTAAGCTATCATCAGCCAGGAAATGCAGAGTTAAAGGCAAAACCTCTACCTTTAACCAATCCTTACGTAATTTCAGATTCTGTAAGCAACGTGTGATTCTGTGCCGCAGTAACCAGCTAGAGCATGATCTCAGTACCCCAGCTGTCTAGGCTTCAGCTGTATTACATACCCGGTCCGATTGTTTTAAAGCAACTTTAACAGAGCATTCTATAATGTGTAAAGGCAAGAGACTCATAATGGCCTCATGAATAGCAGACACCTGCCGCAGGACGGACACCAGCTTGGCGTTTGCCTCCTTCCCTGACACAAGGGTCTGCAGCTGGGACCCCTCACCTTCCTTCCACTGCAGGTTCCTGAACAGCCCAGCCCAGGAAGGACTTTGGATACCTTTCCTTGCAGCCAGCAACAGAGGACTGAGTGGATTAAAATGCTGGTCTGAAAGAACACTAGACTAGACATTCAAGGAATATGCCAGTTTTAGCAAACGTCTGCTAACTCCGTTTATTTGACATCTGAAGTGGTTTTCTTTGTCCAAAACTTTTCTAGTGTAAGTTCCACAGAATTGGGTGAAAGCCATTACAGTCAGTTATCTGCGTAGGCTGTTCATGCACAGTGCATCCATCCCACCCAGAGATCGCTCGGAGCTTTGCCATTTAACTCCTGCACATCAGGTGAACTACACTTTTCCCTCCATTGACCACAAAGAACTTATTCTGTCACGTCTTTAGGATTGTTCATAACCTTCTAGTTTCAGATATCCAATCTGCTTAAACATTAATGGCAAAACACAGGTAAGAGGTAAGAAACACATCAACAGAACATTATTGATAGAGGTAGCACCAGGATGCTTTCCAAGCAGGACTCCCTGCTATGCCCCAAAGGACCTTTTGGGCAAAACTGAGAAGCTGTTGAGCAGAATAGTTTTATTTATGGCACATTAGCGCAGGGAAATGAAGACAAATGTGGGGAAAAAAAGACCACTGAAGTCTGTAAGGTCTGATACAATTAAACTCAGCCAGAAAAGCTGGGTTTGTCTGTTGTGAAAATGTCTATTGTGTCCCTTGTGTTTTCAACAGGTTAGGAGTGTCAGCTGGGATCTGCTAGCAGGCACCCAATGCCACCCTGAGGGTACTTAAAAACACTGGCTAGAAGTAAGAGTAACTCAGAAGGAACAATGCAAAGGTGACCGAATCTTAAGGCCTCTCAGAAACAACAGGGAAACAGTCTTGGTCCTGCCAGTCCTGCAGAAACAATGAAGAAAGCAAATCTGAAAGGCAAGCAGATCCCATAAATGCTCCTTATATGCCCCATCCAAAAACATTAGATAAATAAAGTGTTACTTGATGAACCCTCAGCTTTTATGCTGCTTCTACTTAGATATTGAGGAGGCCAGAGGAGTTTTATGCAATTTGGTGAGATTGCGGCCCATACTCTTAAAGCTGCAAACCAGTCATTTCAGTACACGTTCACGTAGCCAAAATCTTCACTCCTGCATGCATGCTCACCTAATAAAACCTCATTTTTGAAGACCTTCCACTCCCACGCTTCTACAGCAACAGAAAGACATAACTTAGATAATGCATAAGATCAGTTTATAACATTTATATAAACTGAAAAAAGATTAAGAACTTTTTTGACCACTACAAACCCAGATTTCTTTTCTTCTTACATTAACGTGTACTTTCTGCTTTCATACTTCACCTGCACTAACATTTGAGGAAGATAAATGAGCTGATGGGTGCTTTTGGCCCAGGATTCATCTGCTTGTGTAACTCGGACCTAATTGCAGGTCTGCAGTGCAGTTCTTAAACTCTTTCATACAGAGCATGCATAATCAGCAGAGTTGGATGATTCTGCTAATACCACAGTTAAATGCCTTGAGCAAACACACCATTATAATTTTGCACCAATTTGAAAATATCCATTTAAATGTTAAATGAAGAGGAACTAATCAATAAAAACATGCATAGAGTCTCTGGGGAAGTACACTGGAAAAGACAACAATAATCTGTCATTAACATGCAAATAAAGACACAGCAGGAAACAATAAGAGTATTGACTTCACTGCGATACTTTAGGAAGAATGTTTTACTAAAATTGGGGCCAAATTCAGCTTTGATTTAAATCATTGTAAACACACACCAGCTTGATTTGACACTGGGGAAAGGAACAGAACTTCTGAATGCTGGAGGCACGCAGACAGCTACTGATACTGCTCATCAGCAAGGCTGACCATAGCCCCTGCCCTGTATTTGGTGTAAGGTGCTGTACAAATATTTTTAATTGGATTGCCTAAAGAGCTTAGCATCTGAGACTGCATACAAACCGAGTATGGAATGAAAGGAAGAAGCAACATCATGCACAAGCAAAGGCTTGAACTGGCCAAGAACTTTTTCTTCCCAGTCTACCTAATTATTTTTTATGCTAACATAAACACTGCTATGCATCTATAGCCTTCTACTTAAGGCTTTTGAGCTAGTTACCTGAAAGATGCAGGTCAGAAATAAATATTAAATAAAGGATTAAGTCACAAGGACTAGAGACATGCAGACCAGAATTCTCTGTATAAGAGAAGAGAAGAGAAGAGAAGAGAAGAGAAGAGAAGAGAAGAGAAGAGAAGAGAAGAGAAGAGAAGAGAAGAGAAGAGAAGAGAAGAGAAGAGAAGAGAAGAGAAGAGAAGAGAAGAGAAGAGAAGAGAAGAGAAGAGAAGAGAAGAGAAGAGAAGAGAAGAGAAAAACGTGGACACATGGGGAAAGGGATTAGTCTGGCTTCAAAGGAAACTGGAAAAATCATAGAAAAGAGCACGTAGAATGGTACCAACAGAGGTGTGAAAAAGGTTGAATGCAAAGCCTGAATTTTTTGAAGCAGGAAAGAATGAGCTCTCTGAAGAATAAAAAAGCTGGAAAGGTAGGCAAGGAAGGTTTTCTGTAGGGGCTGCAACAAAGACATGGGATGCACAGGAAGAAAGTAAAAAAGCTCATAGTAAGTAGAAAAGCAAATGGAAAAGCTCATAGTAATCAAGATACAGGAAGAAAGGGAATTCCTTTTGAGAACTAGATTGCTAGATGATTTGACAACAGTTCATCCTCAGATCCACAATTCATGAACCCATTGTGGCACAGGATAACACTTGGGTTCCCTCTTAACGCAACTCAGCTGCAACTAAGCTACTGCCATGCTACTGCCTTCCAAGTGAAAACAAAAAGCTCATTCAAGAGTCAGAATCAACACCTGGAAACTCACTGTTTATCAGTACTGGTTTTCCCTGTGAATATACAGACTCAGTAGCCTGGACCAGTCAGATATTCCTGGAAAGCAAAGATTTTTGCTTTTTTCACAAAGATGGAAATGTGCCTTCTAATCCAAAATGATGAGTATTTTTTCCACACTTTGTAGGGTCTCATCTTAGCTCTTGCTGGCAACGATACAACCTCCTCAGTGTACATTGTGCTGACATTGGAAAAGTGAAAAAACTGCAATGTACTTCTCTGCATCATCCCAGACACTGTCGGTTGCAAGACTGTCATCTGTAGGCTGTAAAGAGTTTACTCCTTGCTCCTCTTGCTGTGTTCCTTCTCTACCTTGAGAGCCTTTACTCTGCCAAGGAGGCAGCTACAGTTCAGCCCTTAACCACTGACTCTCCTTTCCTGCGCTTCTTCAGAACCGGCACAGAGGAAAGTGAATTTAATTTAAAAATTTAAGTGACTATCTGAAAAACAGAAGGAATGTCCTAGAACTGCTGTTACATTGGAACAGACCAGGTCACCCCTGGAAGAGTCTGAATGCTCATTCAGCCAGGATAGTCCACTTGGAAAGAAAAAAAAAAAAGAAATGGGCTCCGATATGATAAACAACCTTCTGCAAAAGGGGCATGAATTCAGTCACCTCCCTGGCTTCTTTTCCCTACTTGCAAGGAGACACAAAGATACAAGTTAAACCAGCAGTTTCTTTGCCAAAACTTCTTTGCCTTCCCTTATCAAAAACTTATTTTCTTCTTCAAGTGCCAACAGTTATCCTTGGGGTTACACTCCCCAGTACGTTGGAAATAGTAATGGGAGTAATGCTAAGGACAAAACCCAGAGCCTCCTAATGAATCCATTCAGGGGAATATCTTGCCTGACTTTAGAACTATTTGGCTTTTTTTCTCTGCAGCCAGGTAACTCTGCTAGCAGGTCTGGGCATTGGTAGTGATCTGCCTTCAGTAGTTGACTAACAAAACCCAGCATAAATAGGTCGGCCTCTATATGAGAGTGTAATGCAAGCACAGACTCTTTATTTCTTTTCACATTTCTTTATAAGAGCTGGCACAGACTCCCTTAACATGCTCTTAAACAAAACCTCTCTCGTTACACAATATTTTAGCAATTGCCACCTAATTTATCTGCTTGACAAAGCTTACTTTAGGTGCTCGGCCCATTTTATACACCCAATCTCAATGAAACCTTTAAATTTAGCCTAAGGATAAAATATTGAATAGTGTTCCTATTTATACACTTCTGTGACCACACTAAGAAGGAAAAAAAAAAAATCACCTGATGAATCAGAGGAAAGGAGCACTGGCATTGGCCCACGCTCTGATCTCATTTGAGCCAGCCTGCTGCCTGATTAATGAGTTGTGATATCATAGTCTGTGAGGAGGCATACATAAGTGGCAAGGAGAAGAATAGCACCAGACACTGTCAGGCTGTCTCTGTCTAAATCTGGGGAATAATTAAAAAAAAAATATTAAAAAAAAAAGGTTATGGTACAGGTTCCTATAAAGGAAGAAGGAAATCCTTTATATACCAAGGCTGCTGGATTTTTTGAATTTGTTGGGGGTTTTTTTCCAGTAAAGATATATAAAACTAGCCCTTTCCCCAAAGTGCAGAAGATTTTTATGAAAGTGCTTTAAAGCATTAGTAGTTACTGGAAAAACAAAGCGTATTTTTTAACCTGAAGAAGTCATTGTAACTGACAGCTTTTAAAATTGCTTTGTGTTTTGCTTACAAACTGGCAAAAGGAATATCCATGGTTTCTTGGAGAAAGATGCTTCTCACAGCTATTGAAAACAAAAATTGATGTGTCAGGGGAGAAGGATATTTCAAGGTCAGAGCTGGTCAGAGGAGACTCATTTCTGTCTTTTATGATGAATTTCTTAATAATTTTCAAATATGGTATCCAGTACATATTGCTAAAGTTTTCACCTTGCCCTACTGCCCCTTGGAGTTTGTAAGAGACTATGAAGAAAAGAGATAAATATTTTCTGGTTAAATTATTGGACTGGGATTCAGGACTGCATTTATGCCTGGGTCTTCCTTAGATTTCCTAAATTACTTTGGAGAAGTTTTTTCCATCGTATCTCAAAGTCCCAGCTGCAAAATGTGGAAAATAAAATAGAAGTGTTTTGCACTACATTCATTAAAACATACATAAGGAGCACAGATATTTGATCACGTTTATATGATAGTCTCAAGGCCTTCATTAGTGCCCTTATATTAAACTTTCTCAACAACGATGCAGTGGGTCATAAAAATAACGATGCTCCTGGTCAGTCCTGCTCCCTATTTGATGATAAGTGGCAAGCAAAGACACATGCAATATGTGGAGAATGTGTCCTCGGCATGCAAATATCCCTGAGTCCCACTGACAACTGCTGCCTCTGCTTTAGCCACTTGGGACGTGAAGCTATTGGACATTGATCACAGCTGGACTGCACGCACCAAATATCTGGAAAAGGAGGGTTTGGAGGCTGGATATCTGGAAAAGGAGGGTTTGGAGGCTGGATTTGGGGAAAAAGTGCCCTGGGCATGCATCTATCTAAGTAACTAACTAACTAACTGTCTGTCTATCTATCTATCTATCTATCTATCTATCTATCTATCATCTCATTAAACTAGAACTGGGGAATAGGCACGCTGGTAGGGTGGCTTCCATAGATCCCTGGTGTCAGGCCCTGAGTAGCAGTCAGGAGGAGATGCCTAAGGATTGGGCTGGTACAAAATGATCCCTCTCCAAAAATACACTCTCTAACATCTGACAACCCATGACTTAGTGGCTTCCTCCAGACGTCCTGCAAGCTTTTCCCACAGTCGTTTTGGTGATCTCTTACCAGAAAAAGGGACCAAGTTCTGCTACGACAGAAGGATTCAACCCAGAAAAGATCCCAATGTGCAACAGGGAAGAACAACAGTGTTCTTAACTCAGGTTTTACTTCCTAGGATTTTCCCACAACTTAGTAAAAGGCAGTCACCTAGAATATGTTATGGACCCAATGTGAATAAGAAAGGACTTCTTGGACCTTTCTTGAAACTCTCAGCAGAAAAAAATGTGTTTGTTAATTAATGTTGTAAGGACATCCTTAACATCTTGAAAACCGTACCCAGTTATGTCAGTGATGAAGACACAGTCTTCCATGGAAGTATGTGGAAGCAAAAAAAAAATTGCAGTATGAGGGCCGTCATTTTACTTCATATTAGAAAAATGATGGACTTCTTAAACTCCATATGCAAATAAATATAAACACAATAAAGCCACACATAAGTCTAGAAGATAGGCAATATCTTTCCTTAAAACTAACCAGCTTCGAGGGATTGATTTTTACCATAGAGATTCCAGTTTATAGCACCATTTTTCTAAGTGATTCTCTGCAGTAGAGTATCATTTAGATGATGGATCCCTCTCAATTACTGTCCATTAGAAGACAGGAAAACATTAAGTTCAAGTGAGTATTATGAGAATTATGGGTTACCCTTTAAGTGAAGAGATTGTAAGTGAAAATTAATTTTAACATGTTCATTTCTGATGTTGTGTAGCATGATTTCGAGAAAAAAAGATTTCCTACAAAAATTATTTTTCAAGTAAAAGCATCTTCCATTACAGAAAAAGAATACAGTGCAGCATAGTAAAACCATCTAACTGCAAAGGTCCTCAAACAGCAAAAAATGCAGTATTTCACATGACTTCAACTGAGTGTAAAGGGACCCTGCACCATAAGGTAGAGGATGGCTGGTATGTGGTGCAGATGTTCTGAGCATGCAGATGTTAAAGGGCTGTGAGAGAGCACAAGTGTTGTCCAGCACAGGGGTAGCACCTTCAAGAAACACACTGGTGTTGGACGTGCACATTTTTGTGTAACCCAAAGTAGAAGCTGAAGGCTCCTACCTGCAAATGTTGTAGAGATAAAGAGTAAAATTTTAAACCAACTCATTAAATTTTAAACTAAACTTTTCCCTGTGCAAATTCCACATTTGCTCATACAGACATGCGTCGTATTTGCAGCTCTTTGTTTTAGCTACCTATTTATCAAATTCGCTTAGGAAGTTCAGAAAGCCAACTTGAAAAATGCAACCTCTCTCATATAATCTTGATACTGAGACTAATTTAGAGACATAACATGACCATCTTGTGTTTGAAAGACATTTCTCTGATCTACTTTTTCAAAATAGGTTAAACAAACTTGAGGATTCTTCCAGACTGATTTTTTTTTTTTTTTAATTGACAGTATAGCTTAATAAGAAACATCATTTGTTTATCTTTTGAAAATGACTGGAACACCTTCCCCAACACTATTAGAGAATAAAATCTTTCTCCCTCTTTAGAGACCCATGTGGAAACAAGAGAAGATGAACGTTTTGCATGACACAAAGAACAATTGCTCTGCAGCTGCTGCCATGACCCTCGGGCTACACTAGAGTCATGGCCCACTTCTTTTCCCCTATAGGGATCTTTTGGTTAATGTATCCATGTAGTTTACAGCCCAAGTATAAATCTTATGTTATGCCAACTTATGGAGAATTTCGTAGCAGGTTGCTATCTATCTGTGCGGCCTGCACATCCCCACACAATAAAATATCTGCATTTACATCCTGTCTGACACTACATGAAATTCAAGAGAAATCAATAGTTAACATTCAACAGCTTTCAGAACTCACACATAATACAAAATATTCCTAGGAATCCAACGCAGACACGAGAGATTCCTTTACAGATGTCCGTGCATACTCAGACAGTCATCAGTATTGTCCATGATTTCTATGCTGTATTGGGTTTGCGTGGCCAGGTTTTGGTAGCAGGGGGGCTACAGGGGTGGCTTCTGTGAGAAGCTGCTAGAAGCTTCCCCTGTGTCTGATAGAGCCAATGCCAGCCGGCTCCAAGATGGACCCACCGCTGGCCAAGGCCGAGCCCATCAGCAAGGGTGGTAGCACCTCTGGGATAACAGAGATAGAAGGGGGAAAAGCTGCTGTGGAACAGCAGTTGCAGCTGGAGAGAGGAGTGAGAAGATGTGAGAGGAACAGCCCTGCAGACACCAAGGTCAGTGCAGAAGGAGGGGCAGGAGGTGCTCCAGGCACGGAGCAGAGATCCCCCTGCAGCCTGTGGAGAAGACCATGGTGAAGCAGGCTGTCCCCCTGCAGCCCATGGAGGATGATGGTGGAGCAGAGATTCCACCTGCAGCCTGTGGAGGACCCCATGCCAGAGCAGGTGGAGGCACCTGAAGGAGGCTGTGACCCCATGGGAAGCCCACGCTGGATCAGGCTCCTGGCAGGACCTGTGGCCCCGTGGAGAGAGGAGCCCACGCCAGAGCAGGTTTGCTGGCAGGACTTGTGACCCCGTGGGGGACCCACGCTGGAGCACTTTGCTCCTGAAGGTCTGCACTCCGTGGAAGGGACCCACGCTGGAGCAGTTGGTGAAGGACTGTAACCTGTGGGAAGGACTCACGTTGGAGAAGTTCATGGAGGACTGTCTCCCGTGGGAGGGACCCCAGGCTGGAGCAGGGGCAGAGAGTGAGGAGTCCTCTCCCTGAGGGTGAAGAAGTGGCAGAGACAAGGTGTGATGAACTGACCACAACCCCCATTCCCCGTCCCCCTGTGCCGCTGGGGGGAGGGGGGAGAGAAATGGGGAGTGAAGTTGAGTCTGGGAAGAAGGGAGGGGTGGGGGGAAGGGGGTTTTAGATTTGGCTTTATTTTCTCATTACCCCACTCTGATTTGATTGGTAATAAATTAAATTAATTTCCCCAAGTTGAGCTTGTTTTACCCATGATGGTAATTGGTGAGTGATCTCCCTGTCCTTATCTCGACTCATGAGCCTTTCGTTATGTTTTCTCTCCCCTGCCCAGCTGACAAGGGGGTGATAGAGAGGCTTTGGGGGGCACCTGGCTTCCAGCCAGGGTCAACCCATCACACATTCTCATGGCACCTTCCATGTGAAGCCCTTTACCAGGATTATTTAAGCCCCTCACAGCACATCTATGAAGATGGCAGAGTGAGTTCTCAACAGCTAGCACTGAATATAAAAGCATGTTACAGAAAAGGGAAAAAGTCCTGATGCAGGGTGAAATATTGGCCTTTTCAAGGTCAAAAGACGTTTTCGTTTCAACTTAAATAGAAACAGGAATTGAGCTCATTTGCTTTCCATCTTTCTTTTTTTTTCTTTTAACCTATGAAACCGAGGGTCCTTTCTACTCCTCCTCTCCTTTTGGCTGTACTCCAGCTCCTACACATGCAACAGGGATTGATGACAATAAAATATGCTGGTATTGAAAATCTGCCCATTATTAATAAGGTAGATGACTCATTACTCCTTCAATATGATGTTAACATCAGAATAAAGCTAGCCTTTTATTGCTATGGGATTTTTGTTTGTTTACTTCAGAGCTCTGTTGCTCTTGCCAATGGTTTAGATCTGTAAGAAAGTGAGATCATCACTGCTGCTGCAGCGACACCAGTTTGACCCCTGCCCATTCCAGACAGTGACAGTTTTTCCATTCTTCTGAATCGGAGCAGGATCAACCCCACCATAAATCACTGGAAACTTCCACATCCTGCTGTTGTTGTTTCACAGCATCAGATTAGGACTCCTCCATAACTGTACAATCCACTAAGGGTTCAATATACACGTACGCTAGATGTAGATTTCTTTAACGCCTTTATATAAAAGGGAGCAAATGTAAAGTCCATAATGCTGCCACGCAACAGTCCAGGCTAGGTACTGAGTAGCTACAAAGCCTTCTCTTACCCTCCTCCCTAAATCCCAGTGCTCATTAAATGCATATTTACAATGACTGCAAAACAAGAGTAGAGGGAGAGCAGAGACTGAGACCAAGAACGCACTGGGATGGTGATGGCAAACCACACAGCACCCAAGTATTCATCAGTAGTTGACCATGAAACAATGATATTCTATCAAATTAAAATTGGAATATTAATTTCTCAGATCTTGTGGGCTGAAGCAGTTTCTCAAATCTGTGGCCAGGATATTTTTGTTAGAGTAACCTCTGTTTACCAAGTCCTTACGCCTATACGTAACGTCTGTGAATGTTACACTCTTTGTCTTTAGGACTGTCCAAATCCAAAGACATTATGAAATTTTGAATCATGGAATTTATTAACACTCTGCACCAGAAAGAATATGTAAACATACTAAGATTTCCATTTAAAAAATGAGAGGCAAGAGATTCTGAAATAGCCTACAGCAGGTACTTCTGTGGGACATAGGAAACCTACCCTCAAGGATACACTCAGCATTTATCCCAGGCAGGTCTTATGTCTTTGCCTACCTTCCCCCAGATAAACGTGGTGAGCAAGCTGCTGTCTTCCTCTTCGTTATGATAAAGCTGATACTGCTTGTTATAGAAAAGCTTTGTCATTAAGTTAAAATATGAGAGGAAACTTCCCAGGCTGTATCTGAAATGAAGCAGCTGAATATCTGGCAAAACCCATACATCATAAACTGTGCCTCTAAAATTGCTACTCACTTCTCCTCATTATGCCAGAAACCTAAGAATTCCTTCCTTCTACCAAATTGCAGGAAACATCTCGTCTCATTAATGCCACTCTTTCTTAGAATCTTTTAAATATGTATTTTTCATTAAAATTCTAATTCTTGATAAACTGAAAGCAAGATCTGGTGACAAAGAGGTTATAATTAATCTAGCAAGAGCAGTCAGAGAAATCCATGTAATTGAAGGCAAATCTATGAATGAGGAGACTAATGCTACAGAACTTCCAAAGTCTTTTCTGTGGAATTAATACTACAGAGACCCATAAAAGATTAATCAAGATAAGCAATCAATAACTTCTCAAGTGCTAATAAGCACTGCCATGTTCCATGATATGTTGAGCAGTTTATCATGTTTAACCATACGAAGATTTATAGAAAATCCATTGTTAAAACCAAAGGATGAGGTAATGCACCACTTAGTAAATGAAGTGCAATTAAAATTTATGCTTGATATTACGCATTCAAAAGATCTGTAAAAATAATTTTGATTTCCTCTTTTTAAAGAAAAGAAATTAAGGTACTAGTTGCACTGTTCAGCCAGTAGTCCTGGGAGAACAGTGAAGACAGCAATGGTATTCTTCAAGTTAATATCTGCTTTCAAGTGAAAGGTGATGAAATAGCCTTAAAAAATGTTAAGCTCTCATCTCACTTCATTTTACTTAGTGATCAAACTTTGCTTGAAAATTTTGAAAGTTAAATAGAATACCTATTAGCAACATAAAGGTCTCTGCTATCCATCAATCTGATAGATTTGCAGGTCAGATGAGCGAATGACTTAATGGCTAATTAATAGTCCATAAACTACAGGTCTTGACCTTAGGGTCACTGTGACAGAACTCCACACTAGAGCATATTATTAATTAAAACCATCAAATTATGTATTTAGTAAATCAATTCTTTAACAATATTAAGATCTCTCAAATGTATTGACATGCTTTGTTATTTATTTATATGTCATTGGGCAGCAAAAATGTTCTAACAACCACACCATAAACATCCTTAGTAAACTTAACAAAGTTACGCTAAGAGAATGTATACTTTTTCTTTATATGTAGCTATTGTTTCTCTGGTTTCAGTTTTATTTGGGGGAAGAACTTGTAAGTGACATTCCCCTCCAAAGCTCAGCAAAAATTTTAATTTAAAATTCTTTATTATCACAGACATTTCATACAAAAAAAGGTTAAGATCCTGTCTGCTTCATTGATAAATTGCTAACTAACTCCTAAAAGGTTTGTATTAAAACCAGTAACACTATGTACATCTCTTTGCCTTTGCAATGTCCTGTACCATATATTTAAGCTTATACCTAGCTGCATACACACAGATATATACCAAATCATTTCTATGCTCCAGTTACGGTATGGTCATTCCTAAAGCACAGTGGATTCATGTTTTTCTATGGCATGCAGATAATGATACAGGAGAGAAAATAAAGAAACTATACATTGTCCCAAAGAGCATACAAAATGACAATCAAATTTCAGCAAGTAAGAATCAGATTTTCAAGATACAGATAATTGTCACCTTGTAGGACTGAGGACAGTCACAGCACTAAGAGAAGCTGGATGCAGAAAGAGAAGACGAGCTTAGGTGCCTCCATGAACGCCTAAAAAGACAAGGATGAGGAGGAATTGAATCCAAGTCTCTAGCAACTCCTGAGAACGCCTAGTGATTAGTACTCATCCTGTTTCATAAAATAAACTCTTTAATTTCGTTGCTACTGCTCGCATGCTTTGAATCGCCCTCTGGAGGTACCTGCTATTCTCCCCTAACAGGGGAAATTGAACTTCCTAACTTCTGGTGTCCTAAATCACACCTAAATTAGATGCCTTAAATAAAGAGCATGATTTACCTCCCTCCGTGGACAATAAATTATCCAGATAAATATATCACTATAAATTAAATCATTATGATAGATACATACAATTGAGGGTGTGTAGCACCTAATTAATTAAGTGGCATATTCATCTGCAATTAGCAAATAAGCTCTCAAATCTTGGCATGGGTACTGTAAATGTGTAAGTCATGACTGTGTAATTACAACGAAGCATGATTCTTTTTTGAGATAGTTTCTTCAGGAAAACATATTCAGTCTAACCTAAAATCACAAATTGCTCTGACTCACCCAAAATAACATTTTTGAAAACAAATATACTATTCAGAAGGCAGCAGAAGGATCATTAATGTTATATTAGTGACATACTTGGCTGGGACATCGCTTTTTATTCAGTTTTATTGCTAACATTAGCTGGTTGTTTTTAACCAGCTTTGCTTCAGAGTGGTACAAATCATCTTGTACCACCTGTAATCGAATATAGAATAGTCACTTCAGGAAGAAAATGTTCCATAAACATTTACAGCTGAGGCAAGTTTCTCTGCAAAGTGGGACCATCTCCTTCCCTGATAGAAGTAGCTCGAGTAAAATATTCTATAATGCATCGCTCCGCCTGACACAGAAGTCCATGTTCAACAGTGTAACTTATCAGTAGACTCTGACAGAGTTGGCCTAGGATCTCCTAACAGCTGTAATCACACTGACTGGGAAAAAAAAAAATAAATTTCCTACCAAATACTGTACAACTCTTCCATTGATTGGCACGGAGTTGGTGAAACTGCCCCTGAAGCAGTCTGCTTAAGTCAAGCATAATATTTTTTGCAATATCAACTTCTTAGCTGAATCATTGCACACAGCCACCACAGTTTGAGCCCTCTGAGCTTCAATTATTGTTTAGTTCTTTATCTACAAGTCACGCATGAGTATGGAAGCCCATGACACGCCACCTTGCTGAACCAAAGCAAAAATCACACTTGAATACCATAAAATCAGCGATACTAAAAAGAAATCCAGTGACAATAATATGTCATGCTGGATGTACAACCTGCAGAAGAAACACTGCAGCCAGAGCAACAACCATTGCCTATGAAAACCACATTTCTTCCTGGCATCTCTAGGGCACAGGGTTCACTGTGTTTATATGATCATCTTAATGTATTATTATATTAAATGTTTCAGGCACTTTCACTTACCTTTCAGAATTAAAGATTAATCAATTCCATGATTGTGGACATCTAAACAAAATGTATTGATCCCATTCATTTTTAAAAGCAAGACACTATGTTGTATTTCAGTATGTCATATTTTAAGGCTAGCTTATTGATCACATTTTGAAAACTCTTGATATTCCATTGGAATTTAAGATACAGAGTAAGAGTAAGATTTTCATTATGATGATGTGCCCACGGAAGCCACAATCTTGTGCATTGACAAGCTTTTGTTTGCACTCAGATCCACCCGCTACTCTTCTTATAAGCAGAGGCTCAACTTGAGAACCATTCGCCATTTTAGTGTTTCTGCTGATTTCCCTGGGACTGCACACACACATCGGAACTACTCTTACACACAAGCAGCATGAATTTCACATTATGCATAATCTTATACTGCAAGTCTGCAGAAACCAGTTATGTTTCTGAGAACAATTTTACTAAATTCAGTTACCGACTTTCACATTTATAGCAGTGAACTTCTTCAAACCAAGACCAGCACCTTAGTTTTGTTTCTTTAGTACTTAAGGTTGGTCTAGTTGGCTAATAGAAGACAAATTTCATGGAGCACCAACAGCTTATGGAATCTAGGCACTACATTGAAAGTCTCATAACTCAGATTAAGCAGGACAGTGCACTGTTCCTCACAAATATACAATCCAATCAGGAATCTGGAGGCATTAAGCAATGAGTCAACACTCATTGGTACTATTTTCACGATTCACAGCTCCGTATCAGCCCTGGAATGTGTATAAAGCAGCAAACGGAACTTTTAGAAAGTGAGTCCGTTCACCAATATCAAACATATTGCTACATGGTCCCATTTTCTTGGATATGTATTTCTGAATGGATGGGCAGAAATTGAGCCATATGGTCCCATTGGTATCAATAGAAGTCCAAGTGCTAAACACACGCACAGAGCAAGCTGGAAACATGCCATTTATGTAGTAGTTTGCTGAAATGGGAATAGACTGAGTTAGAAGAAAGGAATGAATCATTTCTGGATGCTGCTTGGAACTACCAGCTTGGCAAGATGATCTCAAAGAAGATGGCACATACCTTAAAACCACTCTTCTGTGCATGTATTCCATGTTGTTGCTCTCAGCATTACCACTGAAGTGTCTTTCATATGTAATAAATATGTTATGTAAATAAAAACACACATAAATAAATTATAGAGCTCCAGGCAAAAAAGAGCTTATATTATAATATCATAAATTATGAAGACTGTAATTGCTACAGCCAGTAACGTTTTAAAACAGAACTGTGCTGATAAATATGTGCGATAAGGCTGAGTAAGTACTTAGTTTCAGAGTAGAGTAAATCAGTTGATTCAAGACAATGCAATTATAGAGGCAAGGTAATATGGTGAAGTCCTCAAAAAGTCACCAGCTTTCTCCCAGTCCTTTTTTTAATGCTGAGAAAGAGCAATGTAAATGAAACCTGTGCAAGAGGCTAAAAAAATTTATTGAGAACCCAAAACACACTGAACACCCACACTTCTTTTAAGTACCTTTACTCACTAGCTACTTTTAAGAAATCAATACATTCTTCTCACAAGAAATCATAGTCAGTGATTTCCTATTTATAAAATGCTGAGGAGAATAGAAACTATGGACTTTATGCTAGATCATTTCCTGAAATGTGGTGGTGTAGATTAAATATAAAGTCTGTTTGAACATACCTACCACAAATAAACACACTTTAAACAAAACAAAACAAAAATGCCTTGTCTGCCTAGATACGAGGTTTCTCAAAATGCATGCTGATTCATCAAAATAGAGTTCAGGCAAAATCAAATTTTTTTCCTAAAATCCCAGAATGTTGATAAAATGAGATTAGGATTCAATTTGTTTCTGCCTTAATGTAAGATGTAAATTGATTTAATCAATTTTTAAAAATAAAATTCAAAGGGCAGACTGTCACATATTTTTCTCAGGAGGCAATTTCATCTGTTCTAAACACCAGTCTTTCTGCTCCTGTATCTGCAGTTCACTAGCACAGTCACAACTGCTTGGTGCAATAAATGTCTCTTATAAATCTTTAGGAAAGGCAGAACTGCTAAAAACCAGTGACATTTCTTAGTTTACATTCTGAAGCTCTTCATTTGAATTTTCTCTCAGACAATTTCCTCCAGGCTAATTACCTCTCTCAGTCTCTTAGGTGACCTCCTCTACCATACCCTAAAGGTTTGTCTCTCCACCTTCTACAGATCTTGTTATACCTAAGTTGTCTATATTTTTATGATATCATTAATCCTCAGGATCACTTAGTAGTGCACCTCCGTAGGTAAACTCTCTTTGGTAAAGGCCATTTAACACAGAGAGAATGGGAGCCAATATGAATAATATCGCATTTATTTTTCTTATTACTTGTTTGATGATGCCAGCCTTTTTATTGATGAAATCCCCATCATTTTCCCTTGTGGAGCCCTCATACCCAGACCCTGAAGCTTCTCCACTTTCTACATCTCCAGCTGTGTCCTGTTTTTTCATTCTTACTGCTAAGACTCACTTAATTTCCCATTTTTCATAACACATTCTCACTTTCAACCCTTCCAGCTCAATTGTACTTGAAACTCAGCTCCCTACGGCTACTCTCTTTCAGTGTGTCTCCTCAAATCTCCCACATCCATGTTTCTTCCTCTTTCTTTCAAAGCTTTCTTTTAAAGCCACATCTCTACTTTCATCTCCTCCTACACTACTTAGCTCTGGCAAATCCACCCCCTTCACCACCTTTCATGTATATTCCTTACTTTGTGCCACCCAATTTGTTTGGAACAAACTGAATTATTTATCCAATTCTCTCCCTCTCCTTCTTCATCTATGGAATAAAAGCTTCACCATTACTAGAAATACAAGCCATTGGGGTTAACATGGGTGCATAAAATCATGGGTATCTCTTGTCTTACCCATAACATGCTACTGGTGTTTGGGAAAGTAGCTATGGCTGATGTGGTCTCAAATAGGGTAAATCACAAAGTCCTGTTTCAAGAAATCTTGACCTTTGGAATAAAACCGTATCTAAGAAATAATCAATCCTACCTCCAGGCACATGTACAGAGTCTCTCATATTCCCTGCAATATTTAAAACCAGATACATTTAAAATTAACTTCATTAGAACTGAGATTTTTACCCTGTGTTGGTTTTGCATGGCAAGGTTTTGGTAGCGGGGGGGCTACAGGGGTGGCTTCTGTGAGAAGCTGCTAGAAGCTTCCCCTGTGTCTGACAGAGCCAATGCCAGCCGGCTCCAAGACAGACCGGCCGCTGATCAAGGCCAAGCCCATCAGCGCCTCTGTGATAACATATTTAAGAAAGAGAAAAACAATTAGAGAGAGCTTTTGCAGCCGGAGAGAGGAGTGAGAAGATGTAAGAAACTCTGCAGACAGCAAGGTCAGTGCAGAAGGAGGGGCAGGAGGTGCTCCAGGCACAGAGCAGAGATCCCCCTGCAGCCCGTGGTGAAGACCATGGTGAAGCAGGCTGTCCCCCTGCAGCCCATGGAGGGGGGATGAGGGGGTGCAGAGATTCCACCTGCAGCCTGTGGAGGACCCCATGCCAGAGCAGGTGGAGACACCTGAAGGAGGCTGTGGCCCGTGGGAAGCCCACGCTGGAGCAAGCTCCTGGCAGGACCTGTGGCCCTGTGGAGAGAGGAGCCCATGCCAGAGCAGGTTTGCTGGCAGAACTTGTGACCCCGTGGGGGACCCCATGCTGGAGCAGTTTGCTCCTGAAGGTCTGCACCCCGTGGGAGAGGCCCACGCTGGAGCAGTTTGTGAAGGACTGTAGCCCGTGGGAGAGACTCACGTTGGAGAAGTTCATGAAGGACTGTCTCCTGTGAGAGGAACTCCATGCTGGAGCAGGGGAACGATGAGAGGAGTCCTCCCCCTGAGGAGGAAGGAGCAGCAGAGACAAGGTGTGATGAACTGACCGTAACCCCCATTCCCCGTCCCCCTGTGCCGCTGAGGGAGGCGGAGGTTGAAGCCTGGAGTGAAGTTGAGCCCAGGAAGATGGGAGGGGTGGGGGGAGGTGTTTTAAGAGTTCATTTTATTTCTCATCCCTCTACTCTGTTTTGCTTGGTAATAAATTAGATGAATTCCCTCTCTAAGTTCGGTCTGTTTTGCTCGTGACGATAATTAGAGAATGATCTCTCCCTGTCCTTATCTCGACCCACAAGCTTTTCGTTGTACTTTTTCTCCGCTCTCTAGTGAAGGAGGGGAGTGATAGAGCGGCTCTGGTGGGCTCCTGGCCCTCAGCCAGGGTCAACCCACCATATACCCACTCATATTTGTAAAGATGAACGTCTAATTCCCACCTGCAATTTACTCTTGGAGAACCAAAGGAATGCCTTAGCTATGCCAAACTCATTGAACACATGATACTTGCTAGATTTCTGTAGCTTTCTGCAAGCATCATGCTATGTGGTAATACCAAGAAGTTGTCCTAAGGGTTTGACATTAGTTCAAATCTCAGAGCTTTGATTGCCATCCAGACTAAAAGCATTTTGTAAGCATGCCAAATTAATAAAAATGCCTCCTTGATACAATTCACCTGGCCTTGCATTACCTGTCTATACCCATTTACACCAGAAGAACAATGCAATTTCAATTCTGAGATTCCAGAGAGAGTTCAAAGGACATTTCACTCCACTTGGGAATACTCGTTTATCTCTACTACATAAACCCCATAAAATTAGGGTAAGAAACATCTCCTCTGCTGTAACCTAAGCCTGTCTATGCAGGTAATGGGTTTGCTTCCTACTTAGCCTAAATGTAATCACATTGTAGATTCTGTACATATGCAAAATATGGGTCCAAATTGTCTTTTCCTACCATTATGCTTTGACATTTCATATTTACTCAGCCTAAACTGAACTGTGGATTTTGCACAAGAGAACATTTATTTATTAATTTATTGAAATCAAGAATGTGTTCTAGAAGGTAAGTATTTCAATTACATTCTTTGTCTCATAAGACATATCTCGGTATTTATCATAAAAAAGTAAATTGATTGCATATGGAAATGTAAATATATCAAAACACATTAGGGCCATCTAACTATAAAAGGAAACGAAGGAAACTGTAAGTTAAGGAATAATAGGGTAACACTGGTCAGTCTAAAAATATATCTGCAGAGGAGATCAATCTAAAGGCAATGTGGTTTGTTGGTTTATTTTAAAATGGGAAGAGGAGGGAAATGAAATAGATTTTAAAGACAGGAAAAATCCCACACCATAAAATGAGTCAAATTTAAAATGTGTGCTGAATCTAGATGTGGCATGGAAAATCTAAAATATCTTTGGTTCACTAGTGCATTAAATGTCAAAATCACTGGTGAAGAATTGAATTACCAAAGCCATAAACCCCATAATTCTGCAATGGCCTCATCCCTGAAACTCCAAAGACAGAATGAATAGAAGCAACAGTAAAGCATTGCCAGAACTGAAACTAAATCACTTCCAAAAATGAAAGCTCTGATATTATAGGGTACATCACCTGCATCTCATACACATTCTTAAACTATCATTAGTAGACATCGCCACTCCACTCAGTCAAATGCCTTCTCCTTTTCCAGGTGTAGCTTGCAATTGGGATACCTGAGTTGCAGCTCCATAATTCCCACAGAAGATCTTATCTAGTATCAAGCAAGTTTCTTCTATTCAAAAAATTCCCCCATAAAATACATAGCCAAAGATAATGCTATCAACTTTGTGTGCTGGCAGTCTGGTATAAATCTTACCCCATATAATGGAGAAACAGTAGCATGCTGTCAGGACACTGCATGCTATTGTAGAGATACAAATCTACTTCAACTTCCATCTTATTCCCAAAGCTTATTAACATATGAAATTGCAAATGCTATGTTGGTCCTTATGCATGGTGGATAATCTTCTAATTAATATTATTAATGTGTTGATATTAATAATATTGGCATATGGTCAGAAACACCTGGTTGCAAAAATCACATGCTTTCCTTCTGAAGGCAAAAGATAAAAGTCTACTTTTGAAAGGGGAGCATGACAACTTGAATGGAATGCTGATCCGCTTTCATAGAGTGCCAAATTTATCTAATATCAACTCCAGAGTTTCACTAAATTATCATCCAGTCCCACTTTTAAGGGCACCTCTACCTCTTCTTGGAGAATTATCTCAATTTATGTTGCAGTCAATAAAAATTAAGTAATCCTATTTCCATAAGCACAGCTTGTTCTAAATATCACTAAATCGATAAAACATTCAACTAATTTTGTTCATTTCAGTAGAGTTTTGAGTCATCCTATATTTTATTAATTTAAGACAAAAATTCATTGGTACTGAAGATCTAAAATGGGCTTATACTGTAACGCTATTACAAAAGATATATAATGGCATCTCAGGAAGCTGACACGTTTAAGATTGGAGACATCACTGTTTACCCATCAATTTAAAATGTGAGAGAACAATGATTACTAAAGAAAGAGTGGTAGAAGGCAAGGGGATAGTATAGACTCCTGATAGTGATAAAAAATGTTTGTGTTGTATAGAATTTTCTGATGGCTGCTCCTGTATTGTCCTCTACAGCATAGGTTAGTATTCGTCAGCAATAGATATTTCTTTACATAACTCACAAACCGTACTTATAGTTTTAATTCCTTCATTTCTAATGAGATCATAAAAAAAAACCTTAAACACATATCAAAGCTAATGAGCTGATGCAAGAACAAAGTATACCAGCATAATATCCTGATATTTCACTACCACTACAAACCAGAGATAAGCAAAGTTGAGTTTAATTTTCCTAACTGCTCCTCTATTGACTTTCAGGGTTTGATTCAGCTGCCCAGACACAAGCATCTAGCGCCAACTGAGATACCATAGTGACTCTGAAACATCTACCTGACACCCATCAGATGTGACGCAGGATTTGAGAGACCTACATCCTTCAGGAATGGCAGCTGAAGGCCAGCCGTGATATCCTAAGGTATCTCAAAAGGTACTAGATACCTATGTTTAGGCAACTGAATCCCACCTCTTGTGATTTTAGCAATATGTTTACTAGAAAGCTCTTGGGACACAGTGTGAGCTGTCATAGGTTACTGCATTATACTCTTTTCTAAACTGAACACACTCCATCATTAAGCTATTTAAATGTTTCTCTCTCCACAGTTTGTAATGGGAGGTGGCTCCAGAACTTTAACTGCTCTTTCTGATACTTACAAATGTTGTTCATATTGCCAACGTTAGTCATGGATGATTAAGCCCATTTGTTTTAATGCCAACATTATCTTCTAGCTTCAATAGCACTAGTGTTTTTCCTCCCTTGACTAGTTTACAGAGAGAAGCCATATACACTTACAGCACGGTGGTTGCTAGGCTAAACAATGCTAGGCTTTAACAATGCTTTTTGTGGTGACATTAATGCTCTCTATCACTACTGGAAACACTATGTCTGAGACTTTCTGATTGCCTTTTCTGCAGTCTCTTTGGTGAATCACAGTCATCCCGTTGTTAACTAGCAGACTCCGATCTTTTTACCCCCTTTGTCATTTTGAGTGGGTGAGCTTCCAGATTACAGCAGATTTGTCTTTTTTATTAACCCTGACTTATGCTATGATGCTTTGTTTCATTCCTTTCTCTTCCTTCTTATATATCCAACTAGGTTATCTTTTTGCCACCATTCAATGTATCCTTTCTTTGATAAAAGATGAGCTCTTACTCTTAATCATTGCAAGCTCTCCATTCTTTGGCATAACTGAGGAAGGTCTTTATTAGTACAGAATTTACATCCTGGCCAAGAAGAAAACAGGGTTGCTTTGTGTTGAGAGGATATGAGCAAGAAAGGAGCAGGAAAAAGCAAATGAAAACAGCCAACTATCTGCAGACAGACAATCTACCCTCTTATATTTGGGTATTTAAATCTGGCATCTAGAGAAAGGTATTGTGAACAGCATCTAGACTGGGCAGGGAACAATGTGAAAAGCAATGAGGAGACTCGTAACAATGGCACTACCATGGCCTTGCATGTTCTCCAGTATATAAAGATGTACATATGATAAACTGACCTTCCATTGTAAGAAACTTCCATTTGTGTTATTGTTTTCCAAGGAGCTGATGCATAATAATGGCTTTTCCCTCAGAAAGAGATTATTTCCAAAAGAGCCATCTTCATCAATATTAGTAGATTAAAAATATTGTGGGGAAGCAGACCCAGTATCGCAAGTTCCCTTTTCCAGCAGATGGCATTAGTAGTTGCCTGCTGTTTAGTTCCTGGACAACCTCAAGCCCAAGGAAACCAAAGATCTTGGCAGAAGAATCACAGAACCTGAGTTCTTGACCTCTCTTACTGACCTTGCAGCTTTTATATGCCCTCCCATGCTCTTTAATCCTCCCTCCCAAGTATTTCATCTTTTATCCGGATCTAGCAATATTAACCCACAGAGGTTGATTTTTAAGTCAAAATCTAATTATTGAAAATAATTATTGTTTTATTTTATTTTGCATCATTTGAAGCCTCACCTCAATTCCAAGGAATATGATGGAGCAAATAATCCTGGATATCATCTCCACACATCTGAAGGTCAAGAAAGTGATTGGGATTAGTCAGCATGCATTTATGAAGAAGAAATGCCTGACCAACCTGATAGCCTTCTACCATCAGATGACTGGCTTGGTGGGCGGAAAGGACAGCAGTGAAGAAGAGCAGTGGATGATGTTCATCCTGACTCCAGTATGGCTTTCAGTGGTGTCTTCCACAACATCCTCACAGAAAAACTGAGAAGTACAGGCTAGATAAGTAAACTGTGAGATGAATTGGAAACTTGTTGAACTCCTGGGCTCAGACAGTTGTGATCATTAGCATGAAGTCCAGCTGGAGGCCAATCACCAGTGGTGTACCCCAGGGATAGATGCTGGGGCCAATACTGTTTATCATCTTCATTAATTAATTGCAAGATGGGATACTGTGCACCCTCAGCAAGTTTACAGATAATACAAAACTAGGAGGAATGTTTAATAGACCAGATGGTTGTGCGCTCATTCAGAGAGACCTCCATGTGCTGGAGAAATGGGCAAAGAGGACTTTCATGGAGTTCAGCAAAGGGAAACACAAAGTCCTGTCCCTTGGGAGGAATAACCTCCTTATAACCTGGCTGACCAGATGGAAAGCAGCAGAAAAGGACCTGAGGGGGGCCTGGTGGACACCAAGTTTAACATGATCCAGCAATGCACCCTTGCAGCAAAGGCCAACAGCATGCTGAGCTGCACTAGGAAGAGTACTGCTAGCAGGTCAAGGGAGGTGATCCTTCCCCTCTGCTCAGCACTGGTGAGGGCAGATCTAGAGTGCTAGCTGTAGTGCTGGGCTCCCCACTATGAGACATGGACACACTGGAGAGAGTCCAGCAAAGGGCCACAGAGATGATTAAGATATTGGACCATCTGTAGTACAAAGAGAACTGGGATTGTTCAGCTTGGAGAAGAGAAGGCTCAGGAGGATCTTATCGATGTGTATGAATACCTGATGAGATGGTATACACAAGACAGAGCCCGACTCTTCTCAGTGGTATTCAGGGAAAGGACAAGAGACAATGGGCACAAATTGAAATACAAGGAATTCCACTTAAACATAAGAAAAAACTTTTATACTGTAAGGGTGACTGAACACTAGAACAGGTTGCCCAGAGAGGTTGTGGAGTCTCCATCCTTGTATATATTCAAAGCCTGACTGGACATTGCCCTGAGTAACTTGCTCAGGGCAATGCTGAGCAGCTCAATGCTTTGAGCAGGAGGGGTCAGACTAGGCAAACTCCAGAGGTGCCTTCCAACCTCAATCATTCTGCGATTCTGTAACACTGGAAAGCAAATTGAAAGCTAAACAAAACTCAACTTTTGACCAAATTTTGCTAAACAATAAAAAATCTTATGGATAGAGTTCCTTGAACTAATGAAATCCCTACTTCTCAAAAGTCTGCATCTTTCACTTTGCCAAGTGACAAGCTCCACTTTGGGAGGATCAAGCCCCTCCAGTTTCTTACACAGCCTTTTATTCATATCGCACGGACTCTTTTAAATGCAGATCTTCAAGACTATTATGTGTAGCTGAAGCATTCGACATACCTCACTGCTGAACTGTGACTAGCTCTTGCTATCAGCTTGGAGACGGCCCATCCTCAGTGAATCCCTGCTGGCTGCCAGACCTGTTCGCTCCTTCCCTGCGAAACCCATCCAGTATTGCCAGTGTAGGCAGTGCTTGATCAAGGTCACCTTTCCTTGACAGGAAGCATTTCACTTCCTTCCCTTCCACCAATAAGGCTAGAGGGCCCTGTCCAAAACCCACTAGAGAAGAGTCCAGATGAATGAAACGGACCCTTAGGTCTCTCACTGGTTGCTATCAAGAAAAGAGACAATTAGCACACATAGGAAATAACAAAACTGGGATTCACCTCTTCTAATTTCAGATGAGGCACCTAGTCCAAGCTAGGTCTCTAGGCTCCATTTATACTACATGGTGTAGAGCAGCACCTTCACAAAAGGATGGAATTCATCTCTAAGACAGGAGACACAAGTTGCAATCTGCAGAAGTCTCCCCTTCTCCCTTCCCTCTCTCACTCCTAAACAAGAATTTCAGGCAGCAAGTCAGGTAAGCTGAACCCCATGCCATTTCCTATGCGTTACCTTTGCTCATTTCCACATCGATATTATTGCTCTTCCCCTTTCCTCAGCCAAATGCAAGTCCATTTGAATTTGCTTCCACTATGTCTCCTGACTTAGTAAATCAAACCCATTGTAAGGCACAAAAGCAAAGGCTTTCTTCAAATCCAAATAAATTATGTTCAATGTCTCAGGATTGCCTCCCAATCTGCGAGTGTATATAATGCATTTAAATGAAACGTATGCATATGAATGGTGATTGCTCCTTATTGAAATCTCTAAACACCCTGTAATCTTGTTCCTTACCAGTGTCTCCCAGAAATTATTCCAGCATAAAAGGCTTTCTTCTTCATCCTCAAACCAGTTTTAAAGCCATATAACACAAACTGTTACTCAAGCTCTTATACTGTCATTGTTTTTATTATTTGTTCCCTTTGCTCACACACACAGGTTTAAGTGTTTTCCAAATGTATAAGGGAAATTCTTGAAATTGGAATTTGGTCACAGATTAGGAGAACAAGCAATACATGAAAGACAGAAAAGAAAGAGTCTCCTAATATTCTTGTCAAAAATGAGCAATTACTTAGACACCTCATCTGATGCTTATTGCCAAGAGTAAGAGATCTTTTCTTTTTTCAATGATTTTTTTGCAGGCTGAATTCTTTTCCCATCAGGCAGTCCCCCCAGAACCATCTGATCTCCTAAATGAGGAAAGTAAATGAGAAGCCCTTTCTCTGCCTATGTCTTAGGCGTTCTGATTCTGTATCCACCGATTAAACCCCTGATTAACTCAAAGAGGCATTAAATCAGGACACATTGTCTCTGAAAAATATATAAAGGCTTTCCTAGAAGATTTCGATCATATGTCAGGATATATTTTTACTGAGTCTCACTTGCTGTCAAATCACAGTTCTTCCAATTTGCCTACTAACACTGTGACCAGAAGTACACAATCCTATCAAAATGACTTAAAAACCTAAACTTTATTTCCAAGTTGACTTAGGTACTTCAGATTCAAATCACATTGAAAACCTCCTACCTGCTTAAATCCCTTTTGAAAATTGACTACTTTGTTGCCCTTTCCCAGAGAAACCTACACTCTCACTGTTAAGCTACAGATCTGATTATTTATTTCCTTTCAAGTAACAAGGTGATTTTTTTTTTTTCAGAAAACAGAGATTTCATCACCAGAAAAAAAAAATCATCTTCTAGAATGATGACATCTAAAATATGCTAGTTGCAGTACGATTCTTGCACGAACGGGTGATGAAAGAAATGCATTTCTTCCTGCCAAAACTAACAGCTGTATTATTAAAAATATTGTTAGGATTGTGCAAAAATCCAGTCAGATTACTATTGTGAAAAAATACCTCATCTGCTGCTTCTTTTTAATACAGTAGCAAATATACTGCCTGGTTTGGCTTCATGCCAAGATTAATTTTAAATTGGACCTCATGAAATATTTATGAGGTCCAATTTAATGGGATTGCTTTCCCTGGCATTAAGCCTGTGTGGATAGCATCTTAAACACTGATGTTTTTAACAGAACCTCAAGACACACACACACAAAAAATCCTTAGGTATTAATAGGCTTATTAATAAATTGTTTAACACTGTGACAGTATATTTTAGAAGTATTTTGACAAGCCCTTTGTAGTGAATCTTTACCTGCTTTTCTCCAAGCCTGCACTTTGCACTCCATCAAACAAATGCTGCTTAGCATTTAGCAAAATGGTAAATCATCATTAGAAACAAGCTGCAGTAAGTGTGAGTAAAGAGCTAATCACCCTTAGATAGGCTTCATGGGGAACTGACAGTGCTCAGGACGCTACAGACACCACTCAGCTCCTGCGTGGCTTTCTTGACTCACTGAGACACCATTTACCTTTGGTTTCTAATTACATTTAATAGTTCAATAAAAACACTATATTGAGACACGTATACTTACAAAAAACCTCAGTGTTTTGTACAAAGAAAACATCTTGAATAATTGATAAATCATTTTCCTTCCCTTTTTCAATTAAGAGCATGGACCTAATCTCTAGAGCCAATTATTTCAACTGCATTTGAACCCATTTCTAAATAGCTGCTTCACTGCTTCTCCTCCATCAGCGTTCACAACCAAAAATCATGAGTGGAGCATGAGTAAAGTCAGTACAGACCACAGCCAAATTTGACCTCTGTCTGTTACTACTAGACACCACCATTGATGTGTGAGTCCTGATAAGTGTGAAAACAACACTGCAGATACCAAATGCCACCTAATCGTATGGATCAGCTCTGCAAGCTGCAACATGATTGCTTGAGATCAAAACCAAGTACAGAACCCATCTTCTCCTCCAGAGAGCTTTGGGAGGCCTGACCAAACAGGTTTGGAGTGCAGAGCAATTGTATTCTGCACCATCACACAGGAGATATATTCATATGTGTTTCCCCCTTTAGAAGGGCCACAGATAGCTCACACATCTTTGGAAAAAGCAACTGGTACGGATGCTTGCCAGGAGGGTAGAAAGTATCAGGCAAGCAGGAGTAAGTAGCATGCAATTCAAAAATGAAAGAGTTGGGGAAAAAATCATGTCAAATGAAGTTTAGATAACTGGAAGAAAATAGCAAAAAGCTACATCTTTCTATACGTGTGCCATCTGATTCTAGTACAGCAAACAGTCAAAGAGTATGATATGACATTGTAAAACATGCCTCAGTTGCTTTTACTGGAGCTAGATGCATTCCCACTTGAATCCCATCTCTATATCATCAATATTGCATTCAAAGAGGCAGAAAGTTGGCTTCACCGTTTGCCTTCTGATGAACCAACATGCTCAACAGTGAAAGCCCTTTACCGTGCTACTAAGAGTTTGGAACAAAATATGAAGAGCTAATGATCGAAATAATGAAACTGCAAGGGAGTTTTAGGAAGGCAGATTGTAATTAGCCAACTGGAATTTAGCCAGGACACCACAGCTAACACCTCTGTGACCTTCAATCAACACTCTTTTAATATGCATGAAGTTGGGTTTCTTTATCATTAATAAATTGAATGAAAATCCAATTGGAGCAAATACTCTGTTGGTTGATTTTCATCATCACAGAGCTGCTAGAATGATGAAATTCATGGGGGGAAAATTTGTGAATACTCAGTCTTAAATGCTTAGCCAGCTAGCAGTCTGTCCCCCCTTCTAATACTTCTGATGCTGACAGCTGTTGGATGCGCACAGAAAACATTTTCACACTCGTACCTGGGATATATAAGCAGCGTGTTCACCCCAGATCTCTTCCTGCCAGAAACCAAACCACCCAATTCCCACTGTAGTCAGTAGGATGGAAGAAGAAACCGCAGAACGACACCTTGAATTCACTTCCACACTCCTACGAGGCCACCTTAGCTCTTGGTATCGTTTCTGAATTGCATGCTGCACCCACCCACTTTATTGAGGCATAAAAGCGCCAAGTCAGAACAGCACAAAGCCCGCTCGTTTTGTTGTTCCCACACAGATCAACACCCCCGGCATTAAAGAAAAGCTAATCGCAGGAAGGCCATGATTCACAAGCAGCCATTTCAAATGAAGGAATCCCACCCCACACAAAGCAGCTCCATGGAATAAAACTTTGAACTAACTACCCCTGTTTAGGAGTGTTGATAGCAAGATTAATTATCGTTCTGTTGAGAGGCAGAAGCTGCCACAATGATGTGTCACCAGCACTTACCAAGCAAGGATGTATTCATCACAAGTGACAAGACTGCAGAGAAGTCAAATTCTTGTTTAATATTTGTCTGTATGCTAATGCAGTTTGAAAACAAAGTTCTCTAAAGCTGGATGAGAAGAAAAAAGAGAAGAAAAAAGAAAAGGAAGAAAAATGCTTTAGCCAAAGTAAACGATGGGAAGAAGTAAAGCAATTTAATTTTTTTACTCATTTTACAGACCTTTTGAGATTTAATCTGCACAGCCATTAGGGATTTAAAGAGGACTGATGTTTAACTTGTTTGCCCATTTGACTTAAGACAAATCCATCTGACAACAACAAAGCACTTTCTTTGTCTTCACCACCACTTAATTTAAAGGGGACATGTTTACTAACAGCTTAATCTGTTTAGTACAAATAGTCTTTTACATTCTTTAATCCTGTCAAAAAAAAAAAAAAACCACCAAAAACCTCCAGAAACCATTTGGCCCCTTCCAAAGCCCAAAGCCGGACTTTGGAGCAACCTGATATCAATAAAATATCTTAGCTGTACAAACACACAGCACTGAACAATTTACATCTTCTTTATAAAAGAAGAAAAAAATACGTTATTGCTAAAGTGTCTGTTGAATGCTATACACTTTCTCGGAACAAAAGCTGTCGATCTGCAGGAATTCTATGGCAAATGCACATATTTATTTCATATAGCTGCATGCCCGAAACTTTAGTTAGCATTAGCGAGGACTAATGTCAAAGACCATAATAACCACAACATCTCTCAATGTCACACTATTACTAAAAACTTTACTCTTCTCAGGAGAGTTCAATGGTATTTCTTCAATGCACATATAGCCTTGAATTGCGCATGGAATGCCCTTAACTGCATTTTTTTCTCATAGTATATTCTCTTCCATGACCATCAGTTTCTCCTGGTTATTTAATGCTAGTAAAGATTGAAAATGTCATATTTTGTAAGAGCGTTAACCACCTGCTGGCCAGGTTTATTCTTTTCTGATGATTGCATTTTCCCATCTCTCCTGTTGATGTTACCCACGATCTAGGAAAAGAGCGGAGTAGTGAGAATCAACAGATTCCAATAGTCTTAATGCTGGAACTGTCTGCTCTATGACCTTAAGCAATGCTTAATTTTAAATTAAAGAATAATCATTCATAATAAAAATGTGCTTTAGTGTCTCATTGCATTGCAGATTCACCTTTCCTCTGTATTTCAATTTCCTCATTTGCAAAATGCACTACTAAGAGCTATTCCTGTAGAAAGGCGTTGTAAGTACAAAGTATTATTCTTGTCACTTTCCCCGAGGACTTTGTTCAGGCAGTGCCAAACTATCCCATAGGGCGTCCGAGGTTACATTTTGTGGTTTGCAGTTTAAAATGAGTAGTAGTCCACAGCCTTCAGAGCCTTGCAGGGCACTGTTTGTAGATGCACCAACCGTGTTATCATCAGCAGTTCTTGCATTTCAAAAATTCTAATAGCTTACATCTTTCTTTCCCTTTCTTTAAATGTGAGGGAGAAAATGAATGTCTGTAAAATACATTCAGGGCTTAGTACTTTTAATAGAAGACACTACAAAAATTGTGTACTGTTTTACTTAATATGTCAGTGCTGCTTCAGGAATCAGACAGATATTAAAATAAAGCCTTTTTATCTTCAGACTCAAAAAGAAATGGAACTTAAAGACATCTCTGACAAAATACTCATAGTGAATACGTTCATGGGTAAACTCAGCCATACAAAAGCTAAGTGATTATTAGTCCCTGGTTAAACAAGGAGCTAGTGGAAGAAATGGGAACAAGCCAATACTCAGCATTTACATAGTCCTTTTCACACAAGAACATTTTACAATGAAAACAACAACAAAAAAAAGCAGCGCTTGATTCCTGAAACTCGGTTTTCTGCCATATCTACTATACATCAATCTTTCCCAGAAAATGCTGGTTCCAACATTTACTTTGTTACACATATTTTCACCCCACCTCTGCACCAGGTATATTGAGTAAACTACAATCTTATGCCGACGCACATGCTTTTGAATTTAGATAAATATTTGAACTTCACTATAGAGGCTTCTATAAAACCCAATTACACCCAATCCCATAAAATCAAGCTAATCTTTAATCGTAATAATAAAAATCATATTACAATAATGGTATTTTCAAGTTAACGGCACAATAAAAACCTGCTAAAAGGCAGTCTTTATCAGCCTAATAACTATATTATTTTTAAAACTGACCATGGCCATAGAATAGATTAGATTTTCAGAGGTTTAATTGAAAATTTGCCCCTTAAGAGAATATTTTAGATTTCAAGTTCTTTTGGAGAGGGGCTGCCTATTTATTTCATGTTTGTACAGCACCTCGAGGCAAGAAGACCTCATCCTACATGTCACCTTCATAGAAATAATAAAACAAACTAGGAATATTTTCATTAGTATTGTGTTAATTGATTGATGAAAATTTCTAGCTTGGTCTCAGAAATCTTATGGTTTTAATCTGAGACATGACATCTTGCCCCAAAAAAACCCCATGCTGCCCCACGGCATTTGCGAGAGCAAGACTGGGGGACCCGCTTGACTGTATGTGTAAAAAGTGCACCCCAGTTTTACAGACCTTTTTTCAAAGGCCCACTGGGCTATTTTTGACAGCAAGAAGATAGTAACTGAGAGGCTGCCTTTTCCTTCAGTTGCAAAGGTATACATGGGGCGTAATTAAATTGCAATTAACTTTTAACCACCTTGTGTCTCAACAAAGTGATTCTCTCCTGTGGGAAAGGACAAAGCAAACGGGATTTGGAGGTGTGGTGTACTTCCCTCCCTGCTTTCCCAGAGCTGAGGAATGCCTGCTCCAGCTGGAAAAATATAAACGGCTCCGGTGAATCACAGAAGTTTGGACATCTTGCTTGGTTACTTGATGCCACATATCTGATAATGCAGGCACTCACTAACCCCCCAGGTACATGGTGGTTTTGGAGTAAGACAGAATATGAATAGTCGGTTAGTGAAGACAGGGACTTTAATTAGCCTTACTTTGTAGGGATTTACAATTTTAGACTATGAAAGTAGAGGCATTTAAATTTTCTGCTTGATCTCTCTTCACATTTTCATGTATATAAACTGTAAGAAAAGCCTTGGAAGGCCCAAAAAAAATTTCTTGGAGTCAATCTCAGTGAAGAAGAACAGGCATGGTAGATAAAGACAAAAATCAGGCTGAACTTCAATAATTCTATAGTACACAACAATCCCAAAGGCATGGGAGCAACCAGGCATTTTCTAAACGTCATCTCTCCCGGTGGCACTGAAGTGCTGGACGTCATGCAAGAAATAGGACAACCTGATATGTTTTATTGTTTTTTAATTAGTAATGATCACTTCAGCTGTGCAGGCAAAAGGATATGCCATAGAAGTAAATGCAAGTGAAAGAAAACAGCTTTTTACTACAATTTTTCTAGTGCTAGAATCTTCTGTGTCTATGTTATCACTGTAATGTCTCGCCGTTACTTAAAGAGAGTTGAAACCAGGCAGACCTCTGCACTGCAGGGGATGTCACGGTAAGGAAAATCCCCCCTACAGGCAAGATGCCCCAAATCTGTGATGCATTTTGCTGTGTGCTGCTTCAGTTTCATCTGAAATGATACACCCTCAAGATGACCAGTGAATCTGTTGTGGGAATGAAAAATGCAGCTTCTCTGAAAAGATCTCCACTTCTTCAATTGTTATAGTGCCGGAAACTTTTTTTTTGGTTGTCTTTTGTTTTATACTCTTTCATCATTTAACATTGAAAGTGAATATTGACATTCTATGGATCAAAGACTCTAAGTCGCTCTCTAATGTGCTACTGTCAAAAAAAAAAAAAAAAGAGGACTTTCAAACCTTGTGACACATAATAGAGAATTAGGCATTTGGTGTGATATAGTATGCGTCAGAATTTCAAAGTTTCTACTTGCAGTGTGCACCTTCTTGTGTCAAAATTCATTTCATATTCAAAATATCCGCACAAAATGTGTCTCACAAATTATTCCTATTTTTAAGAAGCTTTCCACTGCTTTCAAGACCATTGCCACTGCAGTCAGAAACTAGATCAGAATCAAGACAACACTGATAAGAATTAGGGGAAAGATTATTCATTTGTTCATACCCATTGCATCATGCACCAGGTATCCCCTACGAGGCAAATGCTGTATGTTTAATTTACAACAGCTGACCTGAGCATCACACTACAACCAAGAAATGTAAGACATACTCAAACAAAGTTTCCTGACCAAAAAAACCAACAGAAAGTCAACAACGCAGCTCATTATTACGGCAAATAAAATCCAAATGACTCCAGGCTCTTCCTTGCACACTTCTTTTTGCTAAAGGAGTTTGTCAGGACCTGGGAGGGGTATTTGCAAGTGCCCTGAACAAAGACCATAAAAATGGATAACAAAGATAATAAACTTTGAAGATACCAGGGCTCTCAATCAGACATTCACTGCGAACTTGAGTGTACAAGCCCAGAACAACAGCTTCAAAGGTGCTGAGGCCTTTCAGCTCCTAATGAATTTGTCTCTAAAGGAATACTTTGTTGAGGGTGTTGCCTGTAGGAGCACATTTTAGTCAACAGTGCTCGCTGTAACTATTTATTGATACTGGAAGAGAACTCTACTTTCACATCCTATTGAAGAATATTATGCCAAGACATCCAGAATAAGGTATGAAACCCTTTCACAATTTTGTAGCTGATTCATGGTAGGTCTTCTTCAATTGCAGTAAAAACTAAGAAGGTATTGCAGAAAATGTAAATTATTTGTATTAGTTCCTGCTTTTAATATAAAAAAAGCAGAAGAGGTCCTGCAGAACTTTATTTTAATATCTCATTATCTTTTATTGAGGTGAGGAGCTAATCCAATTTTGATGCGACTCTGTAAAGGCAGCACAGTAAAAAATTCAAATGATGGCTTTGGTTGCCATTTCTACCCTCTCTACTCTATTTCACAGCTCAATTTCTCCAACCAGCCTTCCCCAATGGAACGCACCAACATGGTTCAGTCTTATCTCACCCTTGACAATTCATGGTTCAGGGAAGATTCAGAACAACTGAAGAGTTGTGCAAAAATGACAACCATTAAAGCCTACAGAAGTATCTATCTAATTACTTCTAAAAATCACACTTCCCTGTAGCAGAGAATTTTTATTATTATAGTGACAAAATATGAATATTCAATAAACCATAAAAGTAAAATGTAAAGTGGTATAATACAAAAGGCATTTCTTTCTCAAATGTGTATAAGATAACAACTGTCAGCAGCTAACATTAATAGCCAGCTAAACCCAACCATCTGATTAAGCTAGATTATGTCACTCAAAGTTTAGGGTCAAATAATATTGTAAAGTATCAGAGGTGACAAAGAGACGGACACAAATTAAAAGACACAAACAGTAGGATGTTGGGTGCAAGAAATGGAAGCTGCATGAAATTATAACGTGAGACAGAGAAATCAGATGAATGCTGAAAAGTGGCGCAGATATTAGAGATATTAAAATACACCACTGGCCTGATTCTCATGTGTATTATGGAGCCTTTATTCCTTTCTATTTGTTGAAAGTGGCTTTGAATGAAAAAAAAAAGCAGGTTCCAAGAGTTTTTAAATGAAGCATACAGTGAAACCATAACTCCACTGGAGTTACTGGCATGACCTCACCTGCTTCAGTGTTGGCAAGAATTTAAATCTTGTTCTTCAATAAAATTAAATCATTTAACAGTAGAGCTGGTTAAATAGAGAAAAAAAGAAGTATTCATAGTCCAAAAACTATTCAGACTAATTAGGTTTCTAATCTCTTTATTCATCATTCATGCCTATTCACCTGAACTCATTTTCAGTTGCATGAATGAAGAACAATTCAAAGCCTCATACTTGATGTGAACACCTTGGGATGTGCATCAACAGCTCTATGTAATCTATTCAGAAAGCAAAACCATTATCACATGTACTAGGTAATCAACCCCAAGGTCTATGGTGAAAAACAAAGATACAGCAGGGAAATAGCCCAGAAGAAGCCATAAAATGAAATTAAATTGTCATGAATGATTTGGTGAATACTGATGAAAAAGAACTACATTCACAGAAATTGGAATCAATCTGCCAAATTATTTACAAAGGGAAAAAAAAGATTAATTTAATTGGATAACATTATTGTTACCAACATAAACTTCTTGTCGGGAAGGTTTAGCTTGGGTTTTAGTTTGAGCTGCTTGAAACTGGAGTGCTTTAAAATTGCACATAAACAATTGCATTGGTTTTGTGACAGGAATAGGCGTGTTTCAAAGTTGCTTTTAAAAATAAAATCCTAGTGAAAGAATAACCATGTCACTTAGTTGAAACTATTACATGCAAACAAAGAAATGGTACAAAAAGAACAGAAGGCCTCCCTTTTATACTCATACCTTGCAGTGGTAAATCTGACTACCAGATGAGTTAATACACAAGTCAGTAAGCAGAAGTTCACTACACTCATACTACCTGGACCAAACCTCTCTAATAAAGGAAGGAAATGGAAAACTGTTTTCATCCCAACTTCCTCATATGAATCTCACTGTCAACTGAGTATCAACTGCTAATGAAAGGTTCATTCAGCCTGCCTTGTACTTTACTCCGAATGAAAGTATCATAACTGCTTTCACCTGCTCCTGCCAGGATAATGATTTGAAAGTTGATCAAACATATCTGAACCAGTACAAGAGCAATAACTGATGGAGACGGATGCTGTCAGCTAGGAAGACATCTTCACGCGCTATTTGTTCAGCACTTGTCACCTCTGGATCACAGTACCTCTGTATGCACCTTTCTTTTTTATTATGACAACACTGCAGTCCAGTAGCTTTCATTCCTGAAAGCTCGATGAAAATACGTGATGATTTCTTGAAATAGGAGAAGAAGCTGTTTATCTTTGGAAAGATGTTTTCTTTGATGCTGGTGTAAAAATGCATGGAATGCATCTAAACTCAATTAAGGAATATTTGTAGTATCACTTAACTTCTTACAAATGCTTCCTGGCCAATTGTAAAGAGAGATGACATTTTCTTTGAACAGAAGAAAAAAGGAGCAGGGAGATCCATATTAAAACATACTTCTTATGAGAATATAGTCTGGGAAATTTCTTTCCAGAAGAGAAAAGTTTTAGGGCTGCCAACAAAATACAATGTTAGGGAACATCATGTCATTGCTTAAGGGTTGGATACAGGATACCATTCATTACCCAAGCCAAATCCATCTGAAGGTACTGGTCAGATTGCAGAGACATCCAAAATATTTCTGTATTTTATTTAAGAATGTTACTACCTAGAAACACTGTTCCTTAGTTCACTTGTACTGCAGAGCATTAAAATGGGGTTTGAATATAAAAACACAGGGTTCTTTTCCCATTTCCCAATGAAAACAGAACAAAGCGTTTTCCCACTCTCTGAGTCTTAGATAGTAAAGGAAATGTTTTTCAGAGATGGCTTTCAATTAATTTAATTCATTTAAGAGTTTCATTGTGGCAGATACACAGGAACATAGTGGCAAAGATCTGAGAAAGAACAAGCTGTGTTAATAAGACATACCACTGAGATCCTCAAGTCTGAAGGAATATAGACCTTCTCACTTCTGAGAAGGCTATGAGGCTAGTCATTCCAATCTAAAGTCAGTCATGCTGCGAGGTGCTGTTACTATCTTACTGTTCAAGTATTTTATGTCTCTAAAGTCATTAATAAAAACCAGCTCCTTTCCCCTCTGACTATCCACATCAATATCTCTAGGAAACACACTGGTGGTCATACTTCAGCTCCAAGTATCTCATGGTCCAGATTCCTACAGCCCAAACTCCATCCCAATCCTAACTCTTGCTGCTTGTTGCCTTTAGGCTTTCAAGGATTCTCAAGCAACACAAAGCACCACACGAGTGGACATTAGGCTGTGTGAATCACGGATCTCCATGTCCAGATCCATACCATGTCTCTCCAGGGTTGCTGGTTTTAACACGTAGTCTTGGAGGAGGAGGGAAGGGACAGTACGGTGTAACACATAGCATTTGCTTCCCCTACCTGTGCCAATGTTACTCATTCAGCTGAGACTGAACAACAGACATCAGTCTCTAGGAAAGTAATTCTCACGGCTTCTCCAAGCACTAAATAAAAAGGTAACAGAAGCTGAATTGTTTTGGTTTTTTAAATGCAGTAGAACAAGGAAAAATGAACATCAAAACACTCTGTGTTTCTGAACTTCAAATCTCAGCTAGGTGCTTTCACTTAGGTGGATGATACAAAGGTGACATCAACATGCTCTTTAAAGAATGATAATTGGTAACTACAGACAGAATAACTGAAATATAAGAAAAATCTTTGTTCTAAAAATGCTTACAAAGGAAGGGTGTGTATTTATTCAGCCAGCACTAGGATAAGGTCGAAGGTGACAGATGAGGAATTAAGCAGCAACCTGATAACATCAGCATTATGAAATACTATTCACAATGACAAAGTGTCAACTGTCCTTGATTAACATTCAAGAATAGTAATGGCATTGCTAGTGTACTGTGGACAATTTTCTCCACCACATTTTTCCACATTAGAGAAATGTGGCCAGTAATTAAATAAGTGGAATTTATGCTGGCAAACATCTACTCAAACTTTATGCGCATTGGCACAGCATCTACACCACTGTCACTGCCATGCACAAAGCCATACGCAAGCTACCCTCAATGAAGTTAGCTCAAATACTCATGCTAAATACCCAAGTATTTGCCAGACTTCCTGGGAGGGATTTACAACCCATACTCCCAGGACAATATTGTCAGTACTGGCCATTATCTACTTTTCATACAAAGGGTACAAGCTGTTGACCAAAGGCTATTGTATCATGAGATAAATGACTTCCTGGAATTCCCAGGGTAAAGGCACTGGGAGATAATGCAATACATAATGACCTCAGGTGGCCTTTAGACTAAGTCTAAGCTTCGCCATAAACAGGAGAAACTGGAATTTCCTACACTGTTTATTGAACGGGGGTATATTTTGGTAGTTCTCAATCAGTCTGCCTTTAGCATCAAGGAAACAGCAGATCAGTGGGAAGTCCCAGTTCCTATAAGGCTTTATTGCAAAATAAGGAACACTAGCATATATCTAGCATATATATGCAAGGAGTTCTCTTTTGCCTGGTTCCTCCTGACAGAAGCTGGTAAGGTAACTACTGAACACACTAAACCGTATGAAGAAAAAACCTTACACCTTTGTTTTTTCCAATTTGTTTTATTTGCCAAGTGTTTATGAATAAAGATTTATCAGAAGGTAAGCACCCACTTTTGCACTTTTCCCAATTCACGCCAAGTGCTCTGTTCTCTGAACATCCAGGCCTTTTGATTTTGTTGCATTATTTAAGTGACTCAGATTGGAAAGATCTGCCCCTCTGCAGGTTTTGGATCATCATGAACAAAATATTCTCAGTCACTTTGGTGCTCAAGCCTAAATCCAAATGCATTGATACCTAATAAATAATTTACAGGTATACTTTAGGTATTGTACACTGCCCTGGCAGTGCACAAGGATATTACATTCCATTTATAATGTAATGAAGGAACAAATAGATTCCTTTCACATGGAGCTCTGACTTCTAATTATAAGCCATATCTGTGTGGGAGATCAATAACTAGACTGCTTTGCTTTCTCTTTCTCCTTTCATTCTTCCAGTTCTTTTATCCATTTAAGTTTTTCCTTCTGTAGTGCCTCCTTTTCCCATCTTTCTTGGAAAGAATGCTCAAATGCTTTCAACACAAGCACATACTGTAAAAATAATCAAAATCCTTGAAAACAGGGGATCTTATTTACTGGTGGGCTGAAAAAGAAACAAAATCGGTGGAATGCAATCTGAAATAATGGAGACATAGAATGGGAAAAACAGATGACTATAGCCAGTGTGGACCTGATAAATGTTCATATTGAATAGATTTGGATATAATTTGCCTGAGATTTAAGAAGGCCTTTTGATAAGTTAAACATCCCAGCACTGGGAAGGAACTGTTTATTGGACTGGGAGGCTATCAAAGAAAGAAGGTCCTGGTGAATGGAAAAGTGTAGGGCAAAGGGAAGTGATTAGCATGTCACCACAAGGATCAATATGAGGACAACTTCTGCTCACACTGGATATAATATAAGAACACACAGCGTGGCAGAGGAGCTTAGCAACTATTGAAGTAAAGAAAAGGAAGGAGCAGTATTAAGTCTGGTGCCAAGAATTTTGCAAGTATTCTGAACAAACAAGGAAAGCATATGGGAAAATTGTTGGCTTCCTTATTGCAACCTGCAGAAATGCAGGCTAAAGAGACTTTTACAACAAGTAAAAATTAATAAAACAAAAAAAATTTCTATGCTATAGAACTTTGCAAGAAAGCTTCTCCTGATGGGCAAGTACAATTTTATCAGTTTATTCTTTCCTGACTGCTTGTGTTTCAGTGCTCAGCAACTCTTAACAGTCACTATAGCAGTAGTAAAACCACATACACATCATCATATTTACATGCAATGAAAAATCTCCATCTTCACTTAATCTTCTCAGTGGATATAAGAAAAATGATCTACAAAATGGTCTTGGTATACAAAAGGAAATCACAAGGTAACATTGTCTTCACTGGTGCAGGGACCAGTCCTTTATTTGTAAAAAATTTTATAGGCCCTATCGACAAAAAGTTATCGCATATCTGAAAATATATAGCTATAGATAACACTTCCTCTTAGAATTACTAATTTAAAAATGGTTTGAGAAGCTGAGGTTTGGTTTAGAGACTTTGGAAACAGAAAAACATACACAATATTTGAATAATAAAATTATTTGGGATGCCTACAAGCTTCACTTGGGTCATCTCTGAAATTATAACACTGAATAAACTGTCACAGCCCACCATCGAAGCTCCTAGCAAAGACTGTGCAGGCAATATACCTCAGACCCTGACCTCCCTAACTCACTCTCATTGCAGGTAACCTGTCACACTGCCACAGGGTCCAGCCTGGAACTGAACCTTACTTACTCGCAGATGTTTATGTTAAGTGAACAGGCTGGCTCACAGGCTGGAAGTTAAGCACATGCTCAAGCATTTTTTCAGATGAGGTCCTGAGAGGCAATGCACTCATTGCATAGGAAATGTCAGTTTTAAGCAAACTAAAAGCATGGGTCAGGCCATAAGAAAAGAAAAGTTTTAGGATAACTAAATCTGACTGCTCTCTCCTCCACAACTGAAACATGGATACGGCATGATTTCAACAGCTTTGTTTTCTGCTCAAATGATGATGGGCTTGGTCACTCACTGCATTTTACTGGTCCCTTCAGGATGTGCGATCTAATGGGGTAAAAGAGAAATCTTCTAAGGTTCAGTTCTTTCACTTAGACTTTTTCTGCATTTGTTTTGTTCTAGTACAGATCACCACTTCAAATCCTCTTCCAATTCACTGAATATAAGCAAATAAACAACAAGCCAAATCTTTTCATTTAGCACTAGGTTTAAGAAGCGTATGATATCACTTTTCCTAAATACCTACCTATAATACAGAAATTCTTCATTTCCGTACTTAACAGCCATGACACAGTAACAATATCCTTAACAATAACATCCTTATTCCTTAGTAGCTGGAAAGGAAGATCACCTTCTAGAGACCAGTAAACAAGAATGACATTAACTTGACTTACAAGAAAAATCTATTATTGGAAGCACTAAGAATACAACTGTGAAAATGACCAATAAGCAAAATTTCCAGTTAAATACATCACTGAAAGTGAAGCACACTGAGTAGTTACAGTGTCAAACAAAAAAGATGGATAGTCTTCAATTTAGAAAGCCAACATTGTTACGAATATTTGGAGGGAACTCATCATCTTACACCTGTTCCAGCAGTAGCCTCAAACAATATTGAAGTCACCTTTGGATTTCAAACTGCTATTTAAAAAAACCCCAAACATAAAAAGGCCTTTGATGATGCCAGAGGAAACCAAATTTGCATGTGACAAAACTAACAAGGATTGGAGTAAAAGAAAATACATATTTCTAACAGGGTCAGGAGGCACTACAGAAGTAATGAACAAAACGTTCTCACCCCCAGATTACAGCTTACAGTAGAGAACGCACTCTCTGAGAAGACAGTGCTCATAAACAAGGCTGTCTCAGACTTCCCATTAAAAGACTGTCTTTCCAGGAGTTCACAGCTTCCTCAAACTGTAATGGTTTGCACTGAAATTTTTGAAAATAGCTCTGACTAAGGCTGAAGTTTTTGAGAAATGTTGACCTAAACCAATTCTGCTCTTTCTCAGGGATAAGAGGATGAATACATTGCATCCCCCATTCCCTCCCTCCTCCCCCCCCCCCCCCCCCTTTTTTTTTAAATAAAAAACCCCACCTTTTGCAGCTGTTTGGTGAAGATGCTACAGCTCCCTATACAACTCAGATCAGGATTTGGAAACATGGCAGAGCAGTTGCCATAGTGTCAATATTCTGTTGTTCTTCTGAAAATATCCACAAATTCAGCCAAGTTATGAGCTTCTACAAACCTGCCCACACAGACTGAGCAGAAATTTTGACTGTATAGCAGATAATAAGACGCAAACTCTACCAACTTAAACCTGTTGGGCCAGCTGGAGCATGCATGCCACGTCCTCCCAAATTGCAGGTCCATCCATCCCCTGGCAAAGCTTTGCAAGCCCTTCTGCCTGTGTGCAACCACCAGGCCCACTGCCTGGGAATGAAAGCAGTAAATTTTCTCCCTCTTGTGCTTTTTATTGCCTCTGCCTGTAATCCTTCCTCTCCTCGGTCATGCTTAGAAAAGAATATTGCAAATTATCACAGTGGATTGAGGCACTGGCAGAAAAGATTGGGGATCATTGGATAAAGCAGCTCAATTGCAAAGTGCACAGCAGAAGCTGGGCCACATAATGAAGAACAAATGGCAGCAGACTATCCAGAGCATCCAAGGATTTTGGCCTTGCCAGTGTCTCAGGCAATCAGTATGTTTCCAGGCGCAGCTTTACAACAACCTTTCCAACAATTTTGAAGTTTTATTTCCCTCCACAGGATGACATTATAAATATTAAGGCCAAACCCAAAAAAAACAACCCGAACACTTTGGAATCCATCTATAATCTACTTCAGCACCTCAGTAGTTTTTAACTATGAGCCACTATTCAGCCACAGGAAGCCATTTCATTCAATATACCAAGAGGCCAATAGTCTGGGAACACATCACAGCTATGCAGGAAATAAGACTTCCATCTTTAAGATCCTCTGTCATTTACAGCAGGAGTTGAAAGACAGGCAGTGCATGAGGAAAGTAAAAAACATGGTCTTAAGGTTAAAAAATGTCATCTTCAAGTATTGGAGTATGCTCAGCTTTGACCACAGCCTATATGATGCTGGAAAGATCACCCTGAACTTTTCACTGCTGAACTCTGACTGTCTGGCCCTTACTTTCTGAAAATCCAGATTTTCCAAGATCACAGAATCTGATTTGTGAAAGGGCTGAGAATGCAGAACTGCAGCAGGAGTCGGCTACACATCTGCTTTCGCTACAAGAAGTGCAAAGTTTTCTGAAATGTATCAGGTTTAAGGCATCTCAAATTGGATAGATAAAATTAGTGATCACTTTTACCTTGCATTTCACCATTTTTTCTGTTCTTGTGCGTTAAACAGCAAAAATACACTAAACAGTGATTAATCAAAGGATTAATAAACTACCCTCTTATGGGAGCACTATAGAAAGGTACTTGAGGAAGTCGATAATCATGCATTCAATGCTGGACGCAATGGTGTGCAGCAAATAACTCAGTGGCATACACTGAGCAATTCAGATAAAAGAAACATTTCATAAAGCTCCTATTCAGTGGTGTCTATTGTATATGTTAAAGGCACAGACGTCTCATAAAAAAAAGTAGCTATGCAATCATGTAATTTAATATCCCTGTCAGGATGTAGATGAACAATCAGAAAAATTACCAGAATTAAGATTGCCTATGTATTTTCTGTTTTCTCTACACTTGACTTTACAACCTTAACACTCTTCTAACAAAGCATAGGATACACTGGCTTACCAAAAATCATTTTTCCACTTTTGAGTATTTCCATGTGAGGGATTTGTAAACACCTTTTTGTATTAAAGCCCTGCTAATATTGAAAAAATCGGGAACTTTAATAAGTCACTGAACTTTATATTCAAAAATATTAGTTCATTACACATTTCTAGTAACTTGCAATACTGAACCTGTCTCTCAAAAATACATGAAAATGCTATCATTTATCACATAAGAGTATAAGACCACATTCAGTGACCCATTTAGGAGGGTATGGGGGTAGAGGCCAGGAATCTGAAACTATCCACTTTAAAATGTCTCCCTTCTTTAACTTGAATCAATTAAGGAAATGGTTTGCCATTAAATTATGGCTCTCCCACACACCATTTAAATACACACTTGACTCCCATTGAATGGTCAGTTCAACTTAAATTAGATTGAACTGTGCATAAACAAAAGGCTACCGGAGAGCACAAAACTCCCATAGCACCCTCTGCTGATAAAGAGGGAATGGGATTAACATTCATACAGAGCAATTCCACAGAACAGGCAAAGTAACAGAGAAAAGTGAAAATGGGTTTTCATTGCAGTTCAGAATTTAAGCTGCTGCTTTATAAAGGGACCCTTTCAAGACATTTACACTCAAAGGCCCAATCCTGTAGTCCTCACTCTGGCAAAATTCCAGCTGAAGTCAATGGGAATATTGCCTGTGTAAGGACTATTCAAAATTAGTCAAACTGTCTGAATATCATTCAATCAGCTCTAATCACTGCATTGAGAATAAAGGCCGTAATTTTGGCATTTTTTGTCACTTTAAATTCTTCAACAAATACTTGTATTATTCTCTGTAAATCATCTTGCCAAGCAGTATTTGTCAAATAATTGGACAATTTTTTTCCATCAACCATTGAATAAATTATGAATAACAAGCACTGATTTAACCATGTGACTCCCATCAGTCAATTCTTAAGTTTCCTATGAAGGGCTTAACTGGGGGTTTTATTGGTGGCTTAAACATTAGACAAAAATCTCATTCAACAAGAACTACTCAGCTACCTTTCCACCAGGATTGACAGCATGAAGGCTAAATCTCAACTGTGATTTACTTTTTTAATTGTATGGACTACCATTAATGTTAGCTTATTTTTTTTGACAGAATGTCTGATTTTACTCATTCTTCCAAATCCGAAGTATAACCTTTAGAAAAAAAATGCAAAGCTCTACTTAGGACAGATGATATATGTAAAGAAACTTAATAACTTAGATTAACACATATACTTGGAATAAACATTTATTTTCTCTCAGCCTCACACAGGCCCAATAGCTACAACACTACCAGTTTATTAGCAGCAGCATTTGTGTCTCCTATACAACAAATCTTTCACTGGTTCTTCCACCTTTGAGATAAACTCTAATTAGAAATATCTGGGTCACTAGGAAATTTTAAAGGGAGGATGAAGATGCAGCTTTACTATCTTTTAAATCTGTTTTAATAAGAAATTAAAATAGAAATTAAATAGAAATGTAAATAGGCATTTAAAATAGAAATTTAAAATTCTATTAAAAAATAATTAATAGTAAGAAAAATTAATTTAAAGTTAGAAATACTAGGGTATCAGAGTGCACCAATAGCCCAGTGACCAGTATCTAAATGTCGTGGTTTTACCCCAGCTGGCAGCTCAGCCCCAAGCCCCACACAGCTGTTCTCTCACTCCCCCCACGGTGGGATGGGAGCAAATTGGAAGTGTAAAAGTGAGAAAACTCATGGGTTGAGATAAAGACAGTTTAATAGGTAAAGCAAAAGCCATGCTCACAAGCAAAGCAAAATCAGAAATTCATTCCCCACTTCCCATGGCAGGCAGGTGTTCAGCCATCATGATGGTGACTTGGGAAGACAAACGCCATCACTCCAAATGTCCCCCCTTCCTTCTTCTTCCCCCAGCTTTATCTGCTGACCATGACATCATATGGTATGGGCTATCCCTTTGGTCATTGGGGTCAGCTGTCCCGGCTGTGTCCCCTCCCAAGTCCCTGTGCACCCCCAGCTACTGGCTGGTGGGGTGGGGTGAGAAGCAGAAAAGCCCTTGGCTCTGTGTAAGCACTGCTCAGCAGGAACAAAACCATCCCTGGGTTATCAACACTGGTTACAGCACAAATCCAAACCACAGCCCCATGCTAGCTACTATGAAGAAAATTAACTCTAGCCCAGTCAAAAGTAGCACTAAAACTAAAATATTAAGTGAATTGTATTTTAGAAGAAACAATCCCTTAAATAGCACTATTATTGTGCAATACAGTGCTAAGAGAAAAATCTTGGTTTTACCTGAACTTGTATAGCAGCCATAGTTACTATATTACTAGAAACAAATCATTTTAGATACTAATGATCTCATCTGAAATTGTTCTTCTTGCACACACAAGGTGATGATGGTCACAAACAATGCCAAGCAAATGCACAGCCACGGTCTAAGGTATCCCTCTCCTCCCCGAGGTAAGCACATTGGCTCCTTGAAGGATTTTCCATGCAGGCCAAAACAAACCAACAAATAAAATAATAATAGGGTGAGGAGACAAGGACAAATGAGAAAATGAGCAAGAAAGATTGTGATGAGAGTTTGTAAAGCAATGGTGATTGGTAAAACATTGAAATCTTAAAGGGAAAAAATGAATTATAGAAGAAATTACTGATCTATGCAGTGACTTGCCCTACAAAAGCAACGGGGATTCCCTCTCTCTCTCCCCCATATGGATATATCTATACACACGTTTTCTTGTATCTTATTAACTCTCATTAATTTTGTGTTTCCCTCTCATTAATTCACCTTTTATTTCAGGTAGTACCAGGAAGTGCAATTAGCTGCATCAAGCACATCTTCACTATGCAAATTATTTAGCTGGTAACTATGTTTATAATTAAGTGGTTTAACACCACTTTATTACATCTTTTCAGTTGCTTACAACCTTGCCAAATTTCAATTGTTTTCCGTGCCAGGTTTCTGTCTCAGGAAGAAAATTTTCTGGAAAGTTTCTGTAAAAACCTTCTATGTGAGCGGAAAAACTGTTTTGACTGTAAAAACTGATCTGAATCAATACCCCAAAAGAACGCATGTCTAAAGACACACGTAGCGGCAACTCTGGCACCTCCTAACATTCACAGCCTCGCTTTTGTAATTGTGTGGGTCTTTTACTGTAGGTCTCTGCTATAATCGCCCTGGTTTTTCATATTAAAAAAGCATTGGGGTAGATTCTCTGCTGGTGTAAACTGGCTCAGTGCCACTGACTCTAGTGGAACCGTGCCAATTTTCATCAGCTGCAAATCTGGACCATTCTTGTTAATTTACTTGTAAAGAAGCTCCCCACATGCCTCTAATCATTTCTATTTTCCCCCTTGACCCTTCCTTCCTGTGTTCGAGGTTGGGTTTTTATTTTAGAAATGTAGTGATAAAATGCTTTATTTTGTTTCATCAGCAAATTGGGATGTTGTTAGTCACCACTTCTAGCCTCTCCTCCAAACACAGATACACTATAGGGTGCAGCACAAAAAGCTCTACAACAGTGCGGTCCCAGGATGGTGTATCATCTCCATGGTTTGGTGCGGTGCAGGAAGGGAAGCAGGGAGTGCAGCTTGCACGGCCTCTCAGGTAACCAGACCCGCTTACTGTGCTGTGTGAGAGCAAGAGGTAGCACATGCTTTGTCTCAGTGGCAGTTTAAACACATCCACAATGATCCTTGGACATTACACTGACTGATTTATTTTTCTGATGAAATCTTGTGCTTTCTATCACCGACCTAGTTTTCCCCCACACTGGCTTTATTTGTGTCATCTTCATTATCAAGTTCTTTTTTTATGATTAGCTGTGTTACAAACTACTGTCTAAAAACTTTGTCTAGTATTTTTTGCGAAAGTCACGTCTTTTGATAAAACTGTATATGTACTTGTATTGCCAACCTTCTCCATTAAATTGTTAAAATATACTATAAGGCTGGAGCAGCAAGATATACTGTTGCAACAGTCAGTTATTTCTCCTTAGAATTACACTCCATCCAAGTTCTTTACAGTTTTTTTTTTATCTTTAACAATTTTATCAATTAAGTTTCCTGACGCCAAAGAAAGGTTCACCATTCTAATTCCTGGAATCATTCTCAGAACCACTTCCCCCAAAACAGTTTCGTATGAAGCTGGCTACTTCAGTTTTCCTCTATTGTATTACATTTTGCTGATTAATTACCTATGTTTTAATAGGAATTCAGTTAGCAATTCTTTAGCTCCTTCAGATTCCTTGGATGAATGCCACATGTTCTGACTTTCACTGTCATTTAATTCCATGGGTTGTTGCAGACCCTGTATATACATCACTGCTTTTGGCAACACTTGCTGTTTGTGAATAGCAAACACTAAGGCAGGTAGTTTCTTATCATCTGCTCTGCTGCAGTTCTAAGCAACCAAACTACTTTGTTTCTGCCTAAACTCTTTGTTTTTTCAGTTTGTTCCCTTTGTGCCCTGGTGACTCCTCATGCATCTCTAGTGCATGATCACTGTAACTCTAAACATTCTTCAGATTTCCTCTAACTTCTTTGAGATTAATTACACTTGCATTACAGGGATATGGCCTTGAAATAATAATAAAAACCTATTATTTAAACTACATACCAAAAGTTGCATTCCAAGTTTTAGATGTGTTACAAACCTTAGGTTTATAAGTGTTTAGTTTATATTGTGTTGTATATCACATTTTGATATGACATTGAATGATGTCATCTACCTCTACTCACACTCTCCTTAAGACCCCATTGGAGAAGAACATAGTCTTTGCTTTGTGCTCTTTACTACCTTGAATAAGTTAAGTATGACAGTATTTAGCCCAGATATTCTCTCATGGTCCCATACTCTTCACTTTTCTTGCCTGAAAAAAAACCTATGGGATTTATAGAACAGCCTCCCACTTCCACATCCCAATCTGTCTTTCCTATGCAGCATACAGAAATGAATTATTGTACCTTATTGATTTTTTTCATGAGCACCATATTTCACAAGTGATAAATTATACCTATATTATCTTGATGCCAGACATTAAGCCCTATCCAGAGTTTCCGTTAAGCTCCTTTATATCAGCATTTGCAAGTTTTATTATTTTACTGAAATGTTCCTCTTTAGAGGTGTCTTTTCACCTTCGCTGCACCACAGCTGCACTTGCTTACCATATCTCCTATTCTTGGGTATATTTTGCAAAGATGAGAGGTCTGAACAGCACATAAGAAACGGGACATTTTCATCTGAAAATACCAAGAGGAGAAAAGCAAAATTACGGAAAAATACTTTCTTGTGAAGAATGTTTTTTGCTGCACACGTTTTTGTTCTATCAGGAAACATATAGTACTAAGAAGGAATAAAAAATGGTTTTGCTTTGCACAAATTGTTGATGAAAAAAAGACCAGAATACTATATTGTTCAGGTATCTTAATTTTTTAAAGTTGAAAATTTGTAGAATGCACAGGGTGGAAAAAAAGACAGGAAAATATTCTAGGCCTAGGCAAATGTCTCAAGAGTGGTCTGACAAACCCAATCTATTCAGATTAACAACAAAAATTGAGGGATGACTTGATGACATTGTTAATGTATCTTTTCAAGGAGAAAATACCAGTTAATAAAGAGCTCTTCAGCCTAGCTGAGAAAGACACAAAAAGAGCAAATGGCTAGAAGCTGATGCCAGACAAATTCAAATGAGATATAATAAAGAGTAACAGTCACGATAATTAACCACTTGAACAACCAACCTCCCCCAAGTTATGAAATTTTTAGATGAAAGCTGAATGGCTTTCTGAAAGATACGACTTAAACAAATGGGTTAAGTTCTAAAGTTTGCTAACTGCATAAAATTCCTTGCATGATCATAGAAGGTCAGACTGGATGATCGAATCGTGCCTCAGACCTGAACATTTTAACATGTGGCAAGACATAACTTTCAGAATCACGCAACCATTCAGGACAACTGCTTCTTTGTTATAATTGTCTTTTTTTGCATTCTCTTAAAATGGTAAATTTGTGAAACAGTTTTCTAGCCCTCTGTCTCGTTACACAAAAGGTTAATTTCCCTACAGACAGATCAGGTAAAAAGCAGGTGAAAGTTGCATTTAAAAAACCACCCTTGTTTCAAATAGCATTTAACATAAAAAGAGAGAGGGAGAAAGAGACACAAACGCCAGCGCTGGAAATATTAAAAGCACGCTCTGAAAACTCTGTGATGACAGTTTGAAGAAAGCAGCTTTTGTGTTGTACTGAGCCCACCTCTACAATGTCTTTTAAATGCAACTGTTTACCTAGAAAATATAAGCAAGGGCCAGAATCTGGACTGGAAGAGGCACCTTTTGATTGCAGACACTGAACTGAATCCTTAACTAATAAATTGTTCCACACCTTTGTCTGAAACAAGAAAAGTAAAGGTCTGCATTTTCTCACAAGAATGCACAAGCCCCCTCAAAAGCAATATGGTTTTTCTACATCTAAGTCTCAGTATCTGTTGACTTAAAGAGTTTGTATGAATGACAATGCACATCACTGGTTTGTTACTTCTGTCATCTGTGCTACTGAGTGAGTGTACCTTGACTCAGATCAAAGTTGAAAGCTTCTTAAAAGACACACAAACCACAATGTGACAAATAGCATGCTTTGTTTGACACAGCAAACAAGAAATTACTTTCATCAACCCAGGAAAAGAATCCTGTGTTTTTAGTGTTAATTCTGAAGACCGCAGTGATGGAACCAGAGCTTTACTTCATCCTCAAGGAATGAGGACCTCTCCAAAGACAAACAGAGAGGAAGAAACAGTATCTGTGCATTAAACGCAGACAACAGTATGAATTTGAGGCTTGTAATCTACAGTACACATTTGTAGAAAATTCACCCTTTACATAATTAAACAGATTTCCCACAAAGTGGCAAATGTCTCCATTAAGCAAATATTCATCTAACTGGAAATTACAGATTAGAACATACACAGCACTTCACAGATACATCCAAACCTAAACATTCACACATTTACAGCACTACACAACCTAGTACCATACACGGTTAATACACAGGCATCGGAAATATTGCAAACCAGGTGTTTTGGTTTCCCCTTAAATAAAGCTTTTCCTCCCTGAGAAGGAAGTATTTACTTAACAGAGCAGATTTTGAATTCAACTATAAACTGGTGACAGCCTTTTCACTGACTTGAAAGGGCTTTAAACGGGACCTAATAACATCTCTACTGCTCTTACAAACTAAAACTATGTGGCTTTCCTACTGAGATGGATGCACATGCCTGAAAGTTATGAAAATGCAAAAAGTAAACAAACAGCACAACAATGAAAAAAATAGTATGTGTGTGTACACATACAGATGAACATATATATATTTAATACATAGTACAAATAGTAAACGAGGTAAAACATTTTCAAACTTCTGAGAAGAAAGAGCAGATAGACACTGTATTTTTATAATTAAGGATGTCTGACTCAGTTCTCTTAAAAAAACCTTTAACTGGGCAACTACAAAGCTCTGCAACACGGTGTTCCTTGCTGAGTCAAAGGCATGGCTCACATGTGCAGATTTGCCAAAACCTGCCTTCCTCAACCAGCAGAAGTATTTCAAGCTGGAATTCCTTGTTAACACATTCAGACTCAGCTCTCATCATTTATGACAGCAGTGCACTTGATTCTTCGAAGAATTATTAGCTTGTATACTTTCAGCAGCACAAATGTCCTCATTTCCAGTGAAAAAAATTCTGTATCTTGACACATGCAAAGGTCATTCCCCATCCTATTCACTGTCCACACCCTGGAGCTTGGTTTGGAGACAGTAACACAGCCTGACATCACTGTAACAATACTACGTAAGAACCCTTCCAGGGATAAGCTTACAAAAGGTACAGCACTCACCATTCTTGCTGTTTACAACACAGGCTTTACTCATCATATAAAAATACATTTTTATAACATGTTCTTTTAAAAACACTATTCAAATGATCAATTTGAAGTAACTTTCCAAAAAGTAAAATATTCCTTTCAAATATACTAAATATTTTTATTACACTCCTTAACAAGTGTAAAAACATATTACAGACAATATCATGGTATGAAGACCCAAGTTCAGTGGGTCATTACAATCACTATACTAGAAAGTTTACTTCAAACCTTTGCCCTAGCATTGCTGTTTCTGTATCAAATTTATTCAACCCACACAATTCATCAGCTCTTCCTGAAAAATTATTCTCCTCCCATTGATGGCACCAGGCCACCTGCCTTCACTAATTAGCAGTACCACACTCAGTTGCAGCTCTACAAGAAAATGGACTAGCTCTTCCACTAGTGCATTTTGTTCCAGAAGACCAGAAGCTGTTGGATCTGTGTTTTACTTCTTAAAAAAACCTTTAAAACTTACTACACCATGTGGTACCTCAGCTGAGTACTGTTGACCTGTGGCTAAAATTCTCATTTTTTCCAAATCTTCTTGAAAAGAATTCTGTAAAACTCAACCATTCCAGACAAATCCATGATTTCAGCACTATTTAAACACACAATTAACATTTCAAAATTACACACGTGGATAAAACCAGGTGTCATTAGTCACTTATTAGTCACCTTCAAGACAAGCAGTGTGTTCATTATGTTAATGTCCTTGGAGTGTTCAAAGCAACCTTTGCATTTGAAGTGGAGGCTCTCGGTAAAATGTGGCACTTCATAAGAAATGGCAATTACTGAGGCATGTTACTCTCCAGAAGACTGCAGTATGAATTTTAATTTCTTCCTGACCACGTATCAGCTAAGGCTCATGCAGACATTTTAGTTCAGAAGCAGTAGGAAGTACAGTAAAAGTGAAAACTAAAATAAGAGACGACACTAATCTTCTCTAAGTTTCAATTAAGGCCCAGCACCTTTGGATTAAAGGCTTATTTTAATGAAAAGCCTTAATTAAGCATACATGTGTATAGGATCACCTTAATGAGGCATGACAGAAAGGGAAGAGAAGGCAAACATTATTTTAAAAGAAGCTTATTAGCAACTTTAAGAAACTCAGTCAAGGATTTTTTTTTTTAAAAAAAAGTAATGCAATACTGAAAAGACATAAGAAGGCTGGACCAAGTTTGAGCATAAAACAGTGAAACCAAAATAGCTGTATCAGAGACATATTTTTCAGTATCTTTGTATTCAATACATACTAATGATTTTTCTACACATCAATGCATTTATTTTTTGCAAATATTACAGCATTTACACTTTCATTTAAACTTTAGACAGCAGAAAATCAAGTTTTCTACTTTATTCATTAATTAAAATTTATTACTAAAATTTATTACTAAAAATCTTTAGAAGTTTATATTGTAAAATATCCCTCTACAGTGTTACTGAGTCAGGTTTGTTGTCAGGCAAACTTGCAAGTTCACTTTAAAAACCATTATTTTACCTTTTTATTCCTGTCTTTAGAAAAAAATTGGTGATTTCATGTCATTTTAAAGATAGCCTCATCAGTTGCTTTCTACATCTTCCCCTACAGTACACAGAGGTATTCTCATTTGCAGATTTGACTTTAAAGTAATTACTTATAATTACAGAGAAGAAGTGCATCCAGTGGCTTAATCACTCCATTTATATGCTGCTCGAAGGATTACTCTCAGGACATTCTCACTGCTTCTGCTCAGAAAATGTCAGTTCCACAAGAAAACGAATCTCCCAAACAGAGAAGGGCTCTGACAACTATTTAATCCCAAAAGATTAAAGAAATAGCACACCTGGACTTGAGGCAGTATCTGTACCTATGCTCCACTTGGGAGATAAGGGGCCACCAAGTGAGAACAACCAGAAGAATGGCCAGAGGAAGCCTACACTCCTACTAGGGACCAAACATACCTTTGTACAGTTCTGGATCTTTAAAAAACACATCAGCGGTTATTAAAAAGACAGCAGTGCTTCTGGCTCAGGAAGCCACGCTCTGAGCCTGGTAAGTCCCTGAAGGAGCTGCCACTGCACGCTAACCCCAGTCTTACAGTGTCCCCACGCCATCCACTCTTTTGCCACCAACAAAGACGGGACACCAGGTGACAAGAATCTTTGGTTTGATCCATATGGATACCACTCATCTGTTCTCTTTGTATAGAAATTATTTTTTAATAATGGTGACTCTATAGAATTGCCAAACCCACAGGAGACCCAGAATGGCAGGCACGTAGCTTCCCTTAAAATTTAAAGCCAACAGTGCGTAACGTCAAATGGGCCACCCTGACTTTGCTAAATGGAGGGGCAAATGTAACACACACACACCCCCCGCCATGCCTAGGAGGAGGTGCAGTCACTCCTGAAACAATCACCTTAAAGGTGTTATTCAGGCCAGAGCCACCCATGACTGAACTGATCCCCAGTGGATCACAGATCCATAGCCAACTGGCATTAATGCAGCACAGTGACTCAGTGTTCATCACTAACCACGGAGGCTGCTAGAGCCAATGGGCCGAAGACTGCATCCCTGTGACCATCACTGGGAAGTTTTGAGAAGCTGGAAAGCTCTGCTGAAAGGTCGCTGCTGAGGGAAGTCCTTCCATGTACGATGATCACAGGGTCCTCCTCTCATCTTACCGCCTGCCAGGTTAAAAACTGCTCTGAAGTTAAAAATACACCTTAAACATTGAAAAACGCAGAGTACAAAATAGCCTGCAAATCAAAATGCACACGGAGGGCTGCCATTAATGTGCACTACTGTGTTGGTTTTGCATGGCAAGGTTTTGGTAGCGGAGGGGGCTACAGGGGTGGCTTGTGTGAGAAGCTGCTAGAAGCTTCCACTGTGTCTGATAGAGCCAATGCCAGCCGGCTCCAAGACAGACCCGCCGCTGGCCAAGGCCAAGCCAATCAGTGCCTCTGATATAAAATATGTGATAACATATTTAAGAAGGAAAAAAACAGTTAGAGAGCGCTTTTCCAGCTGGAGAGAGGAGTGAGAAGGACTGTAGCCCATGGGAAGGACTCACGTTGGAGCAGTTCATGAAGGACTGTCTCCCGTGAGAGGGACCCCACGCTGGAGCAGGGGAATGATGAGAGGAGTCCTCCCCCTGAGGATGAAGAAGCAGCAGAAACACCACGTGATGAACTGACCGTAACCCCCATTCCCCGTCCCCCTGTGCCGTTGAGGGGGGCGGAGGTTGAAGCCGGGAGTGAACTTGAGCCCAAGAAGATGGGAGGGGTGTGGGGGAGGTGTTTTAAGAGTTGATTTTATTTCTCATCCCTCTACTCTGTTTTGCTTGGTAATAAATTAGATGAATTCCCTAAGTTCGGTCTGTTTTGCTCATGATGATAATTAGTGAATGATCTCTCCCTGTCCTTATCTCGACCCACAAGCTTTTCACTGTACCTTTTCTCCCCTGTCTAATGAATGAGGGGAGTGATAGAGCAGCTCTGGTGGGCACCTGGCCCCCAGCCAGGGTCAACCCACCACAACTACCAACCCCTACGTTACAACACAGATGCAGGAGCTAAAGGGGAAAACACTAGTGACGATGAGATAAGGGAAAGTGTGTAGTTTCGGTGTTGGGGGAAAATAAGCAACGAGCCATTCGCAGCGACGTCCCTACGATTACCCTCGGGGCCGGAGCCGTGGCCGGGGCCGGGCTGGCAGAGCCCACAGCTCTCTGAGGAGAGGAGAAACACGTTTCCCGACCGGCGCGTTTCCCGCGCGCACACCACGCCTGCGCAGCAGCCTGGGCCGCCGTTGCCACGCCGGGGAGCTGCGTTGCTTGGCAACGCGGCCCCTGCCGCGAGAGGGTGCGCGCCGCTGCGCGGGGCGGCCGTTGGGGCGGAGGGGCTGTTGCAGGGCGCGGAGGTCGGGTCCGTGCGGTAAAAACGGTACGACAGGGAAAAAAGAGCAGCAAGGCCCCAGGCAGGGCGCTGGTCCAAGGCCAGGAGAGGGGTCGGCAGTGCCGTGAGGTGACCTGGCTGGCAGGGTGTGACGCCCGCATCCCGCCCGGGGACAGGGTCCGTGTGAGGAGCTGTGGCGGTCACCCAGAGGTGGAAGGCGGTCTTGAGCCTTGGCTGTGGTAGCAGGAGGAACAACTACACACTGAGCTGAACGGCGGGGTAAGCAGTGGCGCCTGTTTGCCACAGCCAGCTGTAAAGGTTGCCCTCTCACCCACCGCCAGCCTTTGCTACCGAGCCAGGCTGCAGGTTTTCCTGCTGGGCCCGTGAGAACGTTGAAGATCGCAGTGGGGCAGCTTTGGCCAGAAAGGGGTTGCTAACGTCATCCTTGTCTACTGTAAACGAACCTCCAGAACAGTTCAGTGGGGTTTATTGCTACAGCCATATGTTTAACTTAGTTCAGCTTGAAATTTGTGATTACTGCCATTCATTTTGAAGGCATTCAGTGTACGTTATGGGCAGTCCACTGAGGCTGACAGGAGAGAGCACCGTTGGTGGTTTATGGATCCAGAGTTAACTTCTGTGCCTGGAATACATGTTCAGTTGTCTCTGATGGTAGGCCTAGGAGAAAAGTGAAATTTTAGATTTCTCTTTTGCTGTAGATGAGGCTGTTTCTGCTGAGAAATAGTAAGTTCTTGTATGTGTCTGTTTGTAGAGCCACGAGACTCTTGTAAAACCAGCTAAAGATTATTGATGGAGCATCATGATTTCTACAAGGTACGATTTCACATCTTTTAAAATAAGGCAGAAGGGTGGGGAGAAATGGAGGAATAGATAGATAAGCCCATTCTCTGTATAAAAATAATATATTCTTGTTTATATTCAGTGTTCTGGAAGGCAAGGTTAGCCTTTGGGATTGTTTTTAATTATATTGAAGTAAAAATGTGTTTGGGCATGCCAAACTTTTATACTCCATAATGAGTTTATTGCATATAATAATTATGGGCTCAGTAATTAAAATTTTAAAATTACTGCTATTTTATTTAATATAAATGATAAAGAGTTCATTTGACTTTTTATATGTTAAAACTAGGATGTGTCAGAAACATCAATCTTAAATTTCATATTATGGTAATTGTATGTTAGGCTTCGAGTATGGGAGTTGCATGTGTATAAAAGCCTTTGACAAGTCAAAAACATTAGCTAAGAGCAGAATTTATTTAGTATAACATATATATGTTTTAAAATCATTTATAACAATAACTATTCGAGCTTTTTTTTTTTTTAGGGCCGCTCCTCCAAACGAGAGATGATAGCAGTTTCTGCAGTTGCTTTACAGGATCATATAATACACAGTCATCAGCTCCAGGATCTTTCATTAGCAGATCCTTTTAAGTCAAGGACAAGGAATATCAAGAACACTTATAAACACGTGAACAAAGCAATAGTAGATACTGGACTAAGAAAAAAGAGCACTCTCCACAAAAACAAGGAAGAAGCAGAAAAGGAGTATGTTCTTGATCCCAGTCCTCCACAGCTAACATTAGGTAAACCATTATATTCTGATTTGTGAATTTTGAGTTTTATTTAAAATAAACTAAAATGAGGAAGCTCAGCTTTCTGTTCAGTGAGATAATTTAATGCTAAATAGCATAAATTGTTGTTTTAAAATTTGTCAAAATTCAGCAGCTTAGGCCATCAGGTAAACAATGGAATTGCCATCAATCACTTGAACATGTCTTTTAATAGCTGAAATGCATTTAAAAATATTATTCTTGTGACAAGGTAAAAATGAAGAAGCTACTGCATCCTGATAAAGAAGAATTCTTCATTAAGCAGTGAGAAGTCTTTTACACTTTTTTTAATATGTTTTGTATATGGACTGTCATAAGTTTCTTTACCTTATATTCTCAAGCTAACATCAGTGATTTTGATAACTGTATTTATTTGGGGGGAATGTTTTAGTATTAAGCTTGTTTTTTTAAGTCTATTTGAAATGGTTTATTTTATTCCTTATTCAGTAAAAAGACATTTACTAGTGCTGCATTAAATGTATTCTTTGTTAATATATACCCATCTTTACTCAAAGTTAAAAAGGTTTGGTTTTACAATGATCCTGGGGCTAAACCTGGGAAGAATTAACACCTGTACTTAAATACCTTTTTCAAATTTAGAAGCAAACATGCAACAAGATAAAAGTCACAGATGTGAGGACTTGGAATGATGCCTGGTAGGAAAACTCACTTTTAAATAGTATTATAATAATACAGTTGTACAGCAGCGACAGACAACATTGCTTAAAAAAAAAAAACAGAGTCAGGGAGCATCTTAACAGACTAGGAGTCCAAACGTGCTTCCCGACTGTCAGTTTCAGTCTTGTATTTCCTTTTCTAAAGGTTTCTACAGTATTCTTGCCATGAATATCATCTTGTCTCCATCCTTTCAGTTGTCTTGATTAGGCATTTCTTAAAGGACCTTCCAGCTCCACAATTTTCAGTTTTAAGCATAATAAACTTTCATCATCATTAATAATTGTTGTGTTCATAAAAATACCCTTAGGCCTCTCTGAAGATCATGTTGCCTTTGCTATAGTAACTGTCACAGTAGTCCCAGCTCTAAAGAGAGCCATGTAAATCAATGAGGCTCCATACAAGCACAGGCATCTGCCTTTTGGAATCAGCTGGAGGTTAAGAGGATAACTTCAGATAATATGCAACAAGTGAGTGTAACAAGGGATGGGACAAAGGTAGTAGGACAAGGTGATTATTGCTGTGTTTACATGGTTATAGTTCTAAAGATGGGAGGGTTTTTTCTTTGGCTCATTTTGAAGAGGAATTTGAAAGAAAAGAGGATGGGGGTGGGGGGGAACGGCAGAGAGGTACTGGGGTTAACACAAATATAAATAATGAGCGATTATGGAAGCTAAAGGTTGTGGTGGAAAAAATGCAGCCCAAGTGTGAGCATGTTCTCTGCAATTATGAGAAAAAGTATTTTCTCTTTAAATCACAGCATTGACTGAAAGGTCCCATATGAATGCTTGTGCAAGTGATTTGAAAGAATGTGCTGAAAGATTTTTAAAAATCACCATTGTTTCTGAGTTTTGCTTATTAGTATTTTCACCAATAGTGTCTTGTTATTTTAAAATAATGCTTGTGTCAAGCTTTCTGTTCTTAATAAGAATTGTGTGGTTTAAACCTTAGAGCTGTGAAGAAACTTTGAAAATGTAATTTAATGCAACTTTTTCTTCTTGAGTTTGTGGGTAGTTGAACAAAATCTCACAGGACTCTATCATTAAATTTTTCTCAGTAGGGACTTGAGTCCTAAAATCAAATAATAATAGTTTAAAGGTTAATGTATGTAATCACTTTGCCATTGTTCATTTTAGGATAAATTACTCCATTGGTTGTAAATGGGTGTGTCAGTAAATGGGTTGGGCTTGTAAACTTGATGCATAAGGATGAAACCTCTTGGATGTCTTGAGCTGTGATAAATGTAGGCTTTCATTGCTTGTACGTATTCGAAGTGCTGCTTTGAGAATATCTTCATGGAGCCTTTTGCTTCAACCATGTATCCCTTCTTGTGTGTTCTGCTGCCAGTTTTCCTTCATCAACTCTGTTGTATGAAAGCTTTCCTTCTAAACACCTGTATAACTTGTCCCTCGCAAATATCTCATCTGGTTTATATTATTTAGAAGTTAGGTTTTGCCACCAATCTCTTCCTATTTGGCAGCTTTAATCATCCATTTGTGAAAGTTTTAAATAAGCGGTTTTTCTTACCCCAGGGGTATACAAAAGGCTTTCCACAAAACCATCTCATTGTCTTCCTTAAAACAGTCTCTGACCACAGTGCTTGAAGAAAATCAAGGGTAGGCAATTTTATGTTGTGATACTGTCTTTCATGCTGTGACTGGTTTGCTATCTTGTTCACTCCCTGTGTATCCACATTTTCTCATCGTAAAGGCCATCGCTTGTGTATATTGGACTATCAAAACGGGATCTTGTTTCCTTACTCACTCACTGGTACTCTGAGGTATTACTGTCAGATGAAACTTGATGTGTTTTTACTGAAACTTTTATCATATATTTCAGAATTTGATTCTTTTGTAGCGGAAACACTGATCTGTGCAATATATGCTCTTCAGGAGTTGAATGGTCAAGAGAGGAAGCACTTCTGGTTAGGAAAACTTCCTTGTGACTCAACTACCAATTTCAGTAATTCATGCCTAAGCTTTATGCAAAATACATGTTCTGAACTAGTTTTTAGACTCTAAAAAGTTGCAAGATCCCTCATATTTCTCGTAAAGCTCATATTATTTTACACCATCAAGGGCACCAGATAAAAGCATTTTACTGCACCAAAATTGATAGACAACACTATTTTATGTTAATACAGTGTGTATTTTACATTCTGAAATTACAGTGCTGTGTACACACACACGTATGCGCTTTGCTGCTTGACGCAGAGTGGTTTGAATTCTGGTCCATAGCCTGCAGGCGGAGCTGTGAGCTCCCGCACGTGTGGAGGTGCTGTATTTGTGTCTGGGTACCGAGTCGTCCAGGAACCGCAACAGCGTGCCTCTGAGATAGTTCATATGTGACCACTAATGTAATCTACGGCATTCATTGATTCAAATTTTCTTTTGATACTTAGGTTTACATGCATTGCTTACCTTTTGACTTGATGCCTTTGCAAGGGTAATAAAAGTAACAAGATGGGGTGCATGTAAACCAAACCGTATGTAGAGAAAGCACTTTCCATGTAGTTCCAAAAGCACAAACTGACCCAGCTTGAAATCTGAAAGCCATCCTGTCATTCTAAGACATGGAATCAAATTGATTTACGTTTGAAGGATGTCAAAGTAGGTTAGGCAGATAGTTCAACTAGAGGGAAGAAAGTATTGCTTATAATTCCTTCAGTACCTCACAAAAGTTCTTTAAAAAGATCAAAGGGCTTTGTGCAAATTTTAAATGATTAACGATATACATCTGTAAATGGATGAGCTCAGGAGCAGAATTTTTGTCTCAAAAATTAACAAATCCTATCCTAGAATAATCAGATAGTTGAGCAAGTGGATCACCAAAACTCCATTCTTTGGTTAGGATTCCTTTTCTCTTCATCACTAACTAGTGTAATGGGTTTGGATATGCAATCTGTCTGATGGAGTTTTAAAAGCTTATACAGAACAAATAAGTGCTGCTTATTAATGTCTGGTTTCTGCAAAGATTTTGGTGTGAACAAAAGTGTTAACCCTTTCTTTCCATATAGAACTCAAACTCTCATCTAGGTGTCATCAGCTTGCATTCTAACTATTGCATGTCCTCTTCCTCTCTGGTTTTAGCGAATACCATTGAGGCCTCATCATGGACTCATGTTACTGGTTTATTACACATACCTTGGACATTCCTGCATTGACTTTGGTCAGTCCACACAAGCTGCTTCCTCTGGTCTTCAAAGATGACAAAGATCTATTCTTTGCCGTACCTACTAGCATCTGGGTTTTTTACTGCTGAGATACTGACACTGGACTTTATCTGCCATTTGTGGGGGTGAGGGGGGAAGTATTGTAAGTATTTTCACTGATTCCTTCTTTGAGAAGGCAGAGATTTCACATGGACATGCAGCAAGGCACCTTGCAGTTATCATCTGAGATCGACAAGCTCAGCTATCACAGTGACATTATCACTGGTGTCTTGTGACCATCTCTCTGTTTCTTTATGCTCTTTATTTCTCTTGCATCCATCACAGTCCTGTTACACTTCAGTATTTTGCACCAGCAACCATTTTTTATTATACTACTTTATTCATTTTTATTTTAAGAATACAAAAATGCAATGTTGAAGAAACCTTCACAAATTAATTCTGACACAGATTTTTTTATACCAATGATTTGAAATTACATTACTGTGCATTGTTATATTGTTTAGTTCATAATCTCCATCTTAATAGCCGTGAAAAGGTATCAAAATAAATTCAAATTACTCAGCAAGTAAAAGTTTACATGTTAAAAAAATCCTGTGTAAATCCTGTATGTAAAAGAAGTTCTGACAGTTTCTGAATAGCTAATTAATAATAAGTATGTTGCCTGCCAGTGGTTTGTCTGATGATAGATGTATATGAAGTGTCTGTATAAAGTATTTTTAAATAAGTGCATCATCGATTAATTTCACATGAAGAAAATCCATTGTCTGCATCTGCCAGTGGGTTTTATTCAGTCATTTGATGATGTTTATTGTCTACAGCTCAGAAATTAGGCCTAGTTGAGCCTCCTTCCTTGCCACTAACTGCTGAAGAATGGGTAAAAATAAAGCAGAGATCCATACAGCATGGAGACTCCATACAGCCTTGTGCAATATGCAGGGAAGAATTTGCACTTCAACATCAGGTACGTGTGTAACCATATAATTGTGTGGATGCACAATTGTTTTTTAAAAAAAATTTTCCAGAGTTACTGCTAAAAATCTTTAGCTGGAGGAAGAAAGGAAGGACAGACTTTACTGTAAGACACCATTTAGCATTTAATAGCAGGACCCAGCTATCAGTGGCCAACTCTGAAAGTATTTTGGACATGACCTGGTAGAGAAAGGTTGATAGTGTTTGTTTACCTCTGAAGTTATGACAGTAGAGGTAATCAGCCTTTTTATCGGTTCTCGCAAAGCACATATAGACTATTTTCTGCTTCATTTACACTCCTGTTAGGTATGACATGGTTATTCTCACCAATAAGGAGGGCCTGGTAGGGGATGTGAAGCTCAAGGGTAGCCTTGGCTGCAGTGACCACGAAATGGTGGAATTCAGGATCCTGAGGGCAGCGAGGAGACTCAGCAAGCTCACTACCCTGGACTTCAGCAGAGCAGACTTTGGCCTCTTCAGGGATCTGCTTGGTAGAATACCATGGGACAAAGCCCTGGAAGGAAGAGGGGCCGAAGACAGCTGGCTAATATTCAAGGGTCACCTTCTCCAAGCTCAGGAGCGATGCATCCCAACAAAGAGGAAGTCAAGCAAATCCACCAAGAGGTCCCCATGGATGAGCAAGGAGCTCCTGGGCAAAGTCAAACAAAAAAAGGAAGCCTACAGAAGGTGGAAGCAAGGGCAGGTAGCCTGGGAAGAATATAGAGAAACTGTCCAAGCAGCTAGGGAGCAGGTTAGGAAAGCCAAAGCCCTGATAGAAATTAGTCTGGCCAGGGATGTCAAGGACAACAAGAAAAGCTTCTATAGGTATGTCAGTGATAAGAGGAGGACGAGGGAAAATGTGGGTCCCCTCCAGAATGAAACGGGTGAACTGGTTACCCAGGATATGGAGAAGGCTGAGGTACTCAATGACTTCTTTGCTTCAGTCTTCACTGGCAAATCCTTGAGCCACACTGCCCAGGTCACAGAAGGCAGGGACCAGGAGAATGCACAACCGCCCACTGTAGGAGAAGATCAGGTTTGAGAATATCTAAGGAACCTGAAGGTGCACAAGTCCATGGGGCCTGATGAGTTGCATCCACGGGTCTTGAGGGAACTGGCGAGGTGGCCAGGCCACTCGCCATCATATTTGAGAAGTCCTGGCAGTCCGGCAAAGTTCCCGCCGACTGGAAGAGGGGGAACATAACCCCCATCTTTAAGAAGGGTAAAAAGGAAGATCCAGGGAACTACAGGCCAGTCAGTCTCACCTCCGTGCCTGGCAAGATTATGGAGCAGACCCTCCTGGAGACTGTGCTCAGGCACATGGAAAACAAGGAGGTGATTGGTGACAGCCAACATGGCTTCACTAGGGGCAAATCGTGCGTGACAAACTTGGTGGCCTTCTGTGATGGGGTTACAGCGTCGGTGGGTAAGGGAAGGGCAACTGACGTCATCTACCTGGACTTGTGCAAGGCATTTGGCACTGTCCCACATGACATCCTTGTCTCTAAATTGGAGAGACATGGATTCGATGGATGGACCACGCGGTGGATAAGGAATGGGCTGGGTGGTTGCACTCGGAGAGTTGTGATCAACGGCTCAATGTCCGAGTGGAGAACGGTGATGAGTGGTGTTCCTCAGGGGTTGGTACTGGGACCGGCACTGTTTAACATCTTTGTCAGCGACATGGACAGTGGGATCGAGTGCACCCTCAGCAAATTTGCTGACAACGCCAAGTTGTGTGGTGTAGTCGACATGCTGGAGGGAAGGGATGCCATCCAGAGGGACCTTGACAGGCCTGAGAGGTGGGCCTGTGTGAACCACATGAAGTTCAACAAGGCCAAGTGCAAGGTCCTGCACGTGGGTCGGGGCAATCCCAAGCACAACTACAGGCTGGGCAAGGAGGGGATTGAGAGCAGCCCTGAGGAGAAGGACTTGGGGGTGTTGATTGATGAGAAGCTCAACATGACCCAGCAGTGTGCGCTTGCAGCCCAGAAAGCCAACCATGTCCTGGGCTGCATCAAGAGAGGCGTGACCAGCAGGTCGAGGGGGGGGATCCTGACCCTCTACTCTTGTGAGACCCCCACCTGCAGTGCTGCGTCCAGCTCTGGGGGCCCCAGTACAGGAGAGACATGGAGCTGTTGGAGCGAGTCCAGAGGAGGCCATGAAGCTGACTGGAGGGCTGGAGCACCTCTGCTATGAGGACAGGCTGAGAGAGTTGGGACTGTTCAGCCTGGAGAAGAGAAGGCTCCGGGGAGATCTAATTGCGGCTGACCAGTACCTGAAGGGGCCTACAGGAAAGATGGTGAGGGACTGTTTATCAGGGAGTGTAGTGACAGGACAAGGGGAAATGGGTTTAAGCTGAAGGAGGGTAGATTTAGATTAGATGTGAGAAAGAAATTCTTTACTGTTAGAGTGGTGAGGCACTGGAACAGGTTGCCCAGAGAGGTTGTGGATGCCCCCTCCCTGGCAGTGTTCAAGGCCAGGTTGGATGGGGCTTTGGGCAACCTGGTCTAGTGGAGGGTGTCCCTGCCTGCAGCAGAGGGTTGGAACCAGATGATCTTTGAGGTCCCTTCCAACCCAAACCATTCTATGATTCTATGATCCTAGCCTTCGTTCATCGGAATGGTAAATACTCCCTAATTATACAATTGAAGATATATTTTGTTTTCTCACAAGTTTTGTTAATTGCAGGTTAGTTCAATAGTTATTTCTATTTGAAAAATGGAGGTAAGTATGCTGTTAATACCAGTCAGTCACTTCCTTAGGTTATCTGAAGAAATGCTTGCATTTTACTTTGATGGCTTTATTCAATGCATGCACGTAGCATAAGATAAATACATCATGCTTTATAAGATTCTTTCATCTATCATCTTGCAAATATTAAGCAAAAGGGACAAGTGACCGTTTGAAGGGAGTGCTGCTTCAGAGAGGTGATGATGGTAATTAGAAGAATTATCTCAACTGCTTGCAAGTTTCTTTCCACAGTGCATTTTAGGGTGAGGTTTTTTCTGCTTGTTCCCCCTTTTAATTTTTCTTGATGACTTTTTACAGCCAAGTCTGTGATTTGAATTAAGGTCTTTTAATAACCTTAGATACAGTGCTTTTGCTTCCTTTTACAGCAACATTAACTGAAGGTGTAGGATTGTCCACAGACAGGTGGGATGGATCTGGCAAAAGACCATTCTGCCAATTTCTGGCTACCCTGAAAGTCTAAAGCTTGACAAGAGAGAGCAATAGACAGCGCTCATTAAAAAGGTTACTTCAGATTTGGCACAAAAGGGGAAATGCCTCTGGAATTCTTTTTGTCCTCAGTGTTTCGTTAGCTTTCCTCCCTCAAGGGAAAAAAAGCCACTGTATCTGAAAGCTTTCCCTTCAGCTGGCTGCTAGCCATTAATCCTTTTGTGTTTGCCAGCTCAATAGTGCACACTGCTTGTTCTGGTTTTCACTCCTTTCCCAGTTTTTCCTTCCCCTAAGAGCCAACTGCCTTTTTTGTCCAACTCTATCTTTTGTCAGGATGGAGATCATCAGCATTTGGTGGGAATTTAGGTCAGATAAAGGTGAAGTTTTCTTGTAGCCTGTGAACATGCTTTCTCTTTTGTTTTTTTGTGTGTGTGAAATGCAGCGTTTGATGTATATCACTTCTTGAAATTTAACAGGGAAAAGGGGAAAAAAATTAATCAGCTTTCATTTAAGTCCTCATTTTATAATCTTTTCCTCCAGTCAGTAGCATTTGGCATTTTTTGCTTTCTGCCACTCCATATGTTGTTAACACAAAATTCACATACTGGTTTCAGATGTAATATATTAAGTAATTTCTGTAGAAGACTAATTTTTATTTTCACTAGAAAGATTGCTGTAGTAACAGAAAGAAAGTGATGACCTTTCAGGCTGTCAGAATTTTTCTTGTCAGCATTTTTTACTTTTCAGCTTTTTAGAATGGTTTAAAGTCAAGTTTGGTTGGTTGTTTTTTTTTTTTTTCCTTTGAAAAACAGGTGCTGCTTTCATGTTCCCATGTATTCCATAAAGTGAGTACATTTTTATATAACTATTCAAGCATATAATACAGGAGTATTTGAATTAAACTACTTAAGTTAATATCTTAATGAATTAAATATAATCAACTTGAAAAGTAATTTTTATTCCAGATTTTTACGGTAAGAAATATAATTTAAGGCTATTTCATGATAAAGCACTTCATTTTATTACCTTTTTTAAAACCATATGGGAAAACATAGTTTGCAACTGAGCTAAACATTTGTATACTAAGCAGGAATAGTTTAATTCATGAAATTTCATGCGACTATATGGAGATTTACAAAATTCTCTTAACATTTTAATTATAAAAATATGCATCTTGTAGCTTGTTCATGGATTGATGAATAAATTGTTTTTACATTCAGTAATCTATCCTGTTTCTTTTGTTCCAATGCAATGAAATATTTTGTAAGTAATTGCAATTATTTTTTCAGTCATGCCTGAAAGCCTTTGAGAAATTTACAGGGAAAAAATCTTGTCCTATGTGTAGAAAAGAGCAGTATCAGACCAGAGTAATACATGATGGGGCACGCTTGTTTAAAGTAAAGTGCGCTATTAGGTAAGCCTTACTTCTGCTACAGGTATTGTCACTGGACAATAGTTATTCCTAAATAATGCTCCAAATATGTTAAGATTTTAACATAAGAAGAAATTAGAATGAATGCGCGACAAAAGTTGAAAAAAATGCATAAAACTGTTTCCTATAAATAGTAAAATTATATAAATTTGAGCTTCCTCCTCTTAAACAAAATTGTGTCTTACAGAATTCAAGCTTCCTGGAGGGGCTATATTGTTAGAAAATGGTATAAAAACTTGAGAAGAACAGTGCCTCCTAAAGATAGCAAATTAAGGAAGCAATTCTTTGAGAAAAAGGTATGTCACGTTTGCTTCTTTGGTCTGATTCAGCTCCCTTAAATCAAAACTCCTGAATATCAGCTCTCTACCTCTTCTTTTATTCCTTCTTACTCATATCAAGCAGGCACCAGTGGAGGCAGTCGGTTGTTTTGTTAGTGTGTTCGTTCCATCCTCTTTACAATGTAGAAGTAAGTAAGGAAAATAATTTAAATACTTAATTTTAAGGCCTGCCTTTTGCCTGGGCAGTGAGGCTCTGTGTATTTTCCTTCTCTTTTTGATAAATCATAGTAATCTGTTTTCCTATAGAATTATATGAAGGGATTATAGTAAGGGGAGAAACAAGTAAAGCCATAAACAATCATAACTTCTTTTCACTGTCGTCATTCTTACTGGATGCTGAACTGGATAGTTCCATTCCATAGCTTTGCCCTTCTCTAACTTCTGCTCAGATGCAAGTCAGATTGTAATAAATTGGGGTCCTGACCCCACACAAATGAGGCCAAATGACATCCAAGCATTTTGCAATGACCCTACTTGCCTTTAAGCGCACAGCTGCTGCAGAGTCCCTGTGCAGTCCTCCAGTCCTCCTTTGCAACTTCTAGTCTTCCCTCAGTTTAGTAACAACTCGCCCAGCTCAGATTTTCAGTCACAAAAACTGCTCTGACACATCCTCAGCAATTACTGAACCTTCTCTCAGGGAGCCAGGGAAACTGCCATCTTCCAGCCCAGGTTACCGAGCAGCCTGGCTAACGAAGATTAGCAAAGCTGCACAAGACAGCCATTTAAATGTAGCTAGTGCGTGCAGCTGGGAGAATACTCTTTCCAAGTTGTGAGCTAAATCAATGGTAGGTTTAGACCAATGCTTAAATCAGTTGTTTGGTTTTCTTCCATATCTTGGGGGGGGGGGGGGGGGGGGGGCAGAATCTTAAAAAAAAATCTAGAAACTAGAAACTAATCTGCTTTAGTTAAACAGAAGAGTACTTGCAGAAAAAGGCTTGTTACCATCTGTCATTATTTCTGATGCTTACTTGGTTGTATCCCGTTAGAGGAGAGCTTTGGATGCAAATCATTTGTGTACAATAGTGAATTTGGTACCCTAGAGGTGGTCTTGCAGACTGCCGCAACAAAACTGGTACCACTGTTCTGCTTGTGTGGTGATAGTGGAGACAGAGGAAATACTGTTCTCAGCCTTACACTGAGACAGCTTGCTGGTTGCCTTTATAACCAATGCAAAGTCCTTCACTGTAACACAGAAAATGAATGTGGCAGTAACTGAAGAAAGCTAATGTTACACATGAAAGTGTTCAAACAGGCAAGTTCAGAAGAAGTGGATTGTGTCTGTCCTCAAGTAGCACGATGAGAACTGAGACAAACACTCGGATGTTTCTTCATGGGAGGCTAGGGAAAGAGTCGTATGCCGCTTTCCCAATAAGGTGGTCAGTTTGCTGTGGGCTCAAGATACTATGCTTAGCTATAAACAGGGTCTCAGTAAAGGGAAGTTGAAGGTGGCTTCTAAATATGCTGAAAGCTGCAGCTGAGTGTCATTTGTTAAAATTTTTCTTGCTGAACTTCAGATGGCTGCAGTAGCAGTCTACCAAGATACTTATACTGGGCTAGTTTTTGGGGCCCCTATCTTAGATACCTGTTTGAGGGAGAAGCAGCCTGGTAGACTGCCCATGGTTCATCACATAGGTATAAGCCATGGGAAGGTTTTCATTTAACATTGACTTCCTCATGCTGCGGCTATATACGGAAACTTTCTCATATGTAACACTTCAGGATTTTGCAGGGAACAAAATGAGCACTACTTTATAAATTTATTCTTAATAGAATGTGAAAAAGTCATCTTACATGGATTAGCCAGGTTTAAATTAATTCACTACCAATTATGATTAAAGGATATATACTTATTTTTCTTAGCAGCTTTCGAGTGGGAATTGTAGATGATTTTTTTCCTGCTGCTAGCTCTTATAAATTGTTGGTTAATGAAAATAACATTTTTTTCAAGGAGATATCCATTTCCTAAAAAGCTTTTCTAAAATAAGTTTTGCCTCTCAAACTTGTGCTGTGCTTTTAAAATGTCACTAAACATTAGCATAATCAAAAAGCATCACAACTGAATTTTTTAATAACCCTACCTCCTCTGGAAGGATCACAAAGGTCAACCGTCAAGTTTCATACACTTAAGTAAATATCACAAAATCAAAACCAAGGTCTGAAATATTACTTGTTTCAGGGTGCTACAGTAGCCCTTCTCACACCTTTCATTAAAATTTTTAATAATCTAGATCAAAGGAGATAAGAAAGGTCACTGAAACCAAAGTAGGCTACTTCTTAGCACTACTATACACAGAAAGTAGGGTGTTGCTTCAGCATGTTAGGTAGTGAATTTCTTTGATCTTACCTATAAATGTCACTTTTGTATGTCATTTAAGTGTGGTATAGTCTTATTGGTGCAATTAAATCTTTTCAAATGCATTACACTATCTCTAGCTTTGCTAAAAATCTTGCCATTGTTTAGGAAGCGAGGTAAGTGATTGTGAAATGATGTAGTTGACTTCAGTTTCCTCCTTCCCCCTCCACATGATTTCTCCCAACAATTTTAATTTAAATCTCACCAAACAGTATAATGGTCTTGGAATTTGTTTAGTCATTTGACTTCCTTTATGACATGGAGATGGTAAACATTCTGTTGCTAACTTCAAGTGGCTCCAAGCAGCAAAACTAGGAGGATATTAAACCAGTAAAAGCTTATCAACTGATTCATTGATATGCTGTAAATTCCAGCCTTTTCATTTTACTTTTGAGGGTTGCCATAAGTCAACACATTAGTAAGCAATTTGCTGACATTGGATCACTTAAAAAGGCTTCCCTGTGGACAAAGTTCACATCAGTACTTTGTTTCATCGTTTTATTTTGTCAGTCTTGTGCTGCTGTACAGATGACTGATGTAGTTTTGCATGCTGATGGAGTGTTTCAAATACTCAGTTTATGCCATTCTATTCAAATTTTAAGAAGCCACAGACATCAAATATAGAGATACGATATTTTCAGAAAGAAATTCAATTAATCCATTTCAGTTGTTCTGGGGAAAAAAGGTTATTCAGTATTATGCATTAAAACAGCAGGATTTAATATTTAAATCCTCAAACATCTTCAGCATTTTGTGTAATTTGTTAGTGTTATTTCCTTTCTGTTCACAGTGAGATTTCACACTGATCCACCAGCGAGCATAAATTGGGGGGTAAATTTCAGTTACAGGTTTTTTTTCTTCCCAACCTTAGACTTTGCCGATTGATGGATATGGGTTGGGTCATGTCATTCTGCAGAAAATGCAGAAGTAGCTCAAAGCAGATAGTATCTTAGCAGCAGGGGAACTTAACAGATCACTATCTCAGGCAGGAGAAGCATTTCCCTCTCTATTTGTTACAGTTTCTGCTCAAGGAGGCTCACGAGAGGACTTTCAGGATCACTAGTGAAAGAGAAGGGGAAGAGAAAGATAAGTGCAAGGGAATAAACGGAGGGAAAAAGGTACAAGCCGCACAGGCGCAGACAGAGGAAGCACTGCTTGCTTAGTGCAGCCCTGGCCACGCTCTGTTCCTGCTTTCAGCCCTCCTTGGTCAGTTTTCCTCAGCAGCCTGTCTAGTCACAGTGTAGCTCACAAAACTCACCACAGAGCAGCTGAGTTGCTTTCACATTCACAAAAATAGACACTGGATAAAGGCAGAGTTAAAATGTGGTTGCTTTTCCTCATATTTTGGGTCCAGAGAGACTACTGGAAACCATTGTCACAGCTGCTCTAGCTTTTTATTACATCCCCTGAGTTTTCTTATGAAAACAGTTAGGTCTGTTCAAGTTTGATACTGATATAAATATAAATAAATATAAAGACAAAGAATAAATCAGGACCAAACGTCTTTTCAAATGGATCAACCTTGTTGTTAAACAGAAACCATGAATTTATATAAGGTTTAGGTGTGATCTTACCCTCTTCTTCCTGAAGTCAGATTTTAAAGTGACATCAGTAAGAGCAGTTAAAATTACAGTGTGGAGTAGATTCAGTTCTAGAACCAAGGTAACAACAGTTCAGATAAAACTATAGGGCTCTTATTGCTTAATTAAATACATAATCACATTAAAATATTAAAGACACAACCTGATTAAAGCATAGTGTATTAGTATTTCATGTCTCATTCAGGAAGCCCACAGTGTCATCCTTGGGGCTTGTTTGGAGACCACAAAGTGTAAACATTGAAGGAGGCCTGTGGTGGGATTCTAGGGGGTTTATTTTTGTTTTACACACACCACTGGAGGTCAGTGTGCATGTTTGCATGGGACAGAATCAGATTTTTTTTTCTTTCTTGTCAGTGAACAGTCATGAGTGGAGCAGAAGATCATCCATCTGCTCTTTGCTAGGAACCAAATTCTCTCAGAGTACAGAAGGAGCTGCTGCTTTTCCTGTCACATTGTGATTTAAATATGTACGCTGTACAAGGGGTCTCAGGATTATTTTTTTAAGTTACATTAAGTTAGTACATCAGCATCAACCAACACGGTAACTAAATCTGGTTTGTACTGACAAATGGATACATCCTTTCACTATCCCGTTGTGTTAGGGATCATTCAGAAATACAGTAAGTCATAATTGGTGTTAGTAGCAGTGAGTCAGACCATAAAATAAAAAGAATACACAGGATCAAATCTAACATCAAGAAGCAAACAAATGGTGAGAACCATCACATAAGGCAAGTTCCCTTACCTGGACACTTCCAGTGTTTGTCTCTAAAGTCTTTACTGAGAAACATTATGTGTTTCACTGGAAAACGCTTTCATACTTGCACAGTATATGAACATAATTTAAAAAAACCCAACCCAAACATTAACTGATGAGTTTTTTTTATAGTTTTAGAAGGAAATTTAGGAAATTCAAAGTTTAAATGAAATCTTAGAATGTTAAGTGAGCTTTTCAGATAGGGTTTTTTTGGGGGGGAGAGGGGTCTGAGATTTGGGCTCTTGATTCCTTTGGTTCTAGAAAAGTTCACTTTGCCTATCCTGATACGTGCTGTAAAGGGTCACTTTAGCAGTTGTAAGGGAGCACACGTCCTGGTAGAGAAAAGCTACCAAAAAAAGTGAAATGAAACAATAGAAAAGTGTTTGGGCACCATCAGGCTTGTCCAACCTTGACAACCCTTCTGCCACTTCGCATCCCCCTTCCCATCCCATCCTCCCTGAAAAGATGGCTCCCTGGTTTCCTGTCAACTTCTCACTCACTTGCACGGTCATGGTACAGGTGTTGAAATGTCCGTTAAAACCTTCTTGTCACAAAAGCCAAGTCTGAGACATATGCGACTCCCTACAACAGTGTCAGATACCATGGTAACAATGAGAGGAAGTGGCCACAGTGAGATGGGATTGCGCTCAAGGAGATGACTCAGTTTAAGAAAAGTGTTCATTGCTTTTGAGTATTTATTCTGCTGAGCACTTTTAGCTATGATGACCTTAGGCCTGCGTGCAATGTGCAGAAACATATTCAAGGCAGTAGGTCATAAAAGTCTATGCCAGGGACAAGGCCCGAAATGTTCTTCTCTCAGTGGTTATCGTGCCTTTAACTAACCCCACAGCAGATGCACTCGTTTCCCATCAAATGCCCAATGCTCAGCCAAGTTCTACGCTTCCTTTCTCCAACACAGCTGTTCCCTCCACACTGCACCCACATGGGCTACGAACAGCACATCATCTGTCTTGGGAGAGCTCAGTGATGAAAGTCCTGGGTTTTCTCTGAAGGATAATGGTCTATCAGTGGAGTCTGGGGACCTGATGTTTTTAACCTCAAAATCAGCACCAGACACCAGCTGCAAATGGCAACGAGATTCTGTAGATCACACAACTCATCAGGCCCACTCGTCCAGCTGCTCACAATTCATCCACATACCTCTAAGTAACTCCAGTTGATTTTCTTTTCAGGTTCAACAGATCAGCAGTCGACTGTTGAGCTCTTACGACATCAACCTAGATGAATTTTTTTCTGAGATAGATTCTTCTCTAGCTGCAAGTCGAGATGTGTTTCAGCAGTTGGAAGGAAAAGAAATATTACTAAGTGAAACTGACTGGGAGAAGATCCAGATACAGGTTGGTTGGTGCTTCCCCCCCCACTTTTTTTTTTTTTTTTAAAGTAGCTGTGCATTTATAAGCTCTTTTATGCTCTTTTGAGGCATGGCAGTCTTTTCAGCACAATTGAGTGTTTTCTGTTTTCTTAAATTTTGGTCCATCTGTTCCAAATCAGAAACATTAAAACGTTTTTACAGTTCGGTGATTTACCTCAGGAGCATCTCTCTCTTCCACTCGGAGCCTAAAGACGCTGTAGGCAAAATTAAGAACCAACACGTCAAGTTTCTCAAAATACATTACAATTATAAAATCTGACCATTTGAATTAGCATATTGCTGATATATTTACCTTCCATTGTTTTAACACAGGTCTGTTTGTTTTTACTCAGGCATTTCGGCAAGAGATATGTGACTGTCCTATCTGTATCGTGCCTCTCAGTCCTGCAGTGCATCCTGTCTGTCTCTCTCCTGGAAACGGCAACGACTTGTCACGGCAGACTGTTCTGCTTTCTTGTTCGCATTTGTTTCATCATACTTGTCTTGAAGCATTTGAAGAGTTTTCCTTGGGAGAGCAACATATTTGTCCTTTGTGTCGCTCGTATTATCGAAAGAAGATCCTCAAATGGGGATAAGTGTAGCTGATAATGAACTACCTGGTAGAACGTAGCTGACAACACATGCACTTTTAATTGGGCCTTTTCAGGTCCAGAGCTTCCAAGAACAAACTATTTTGTATCAATAACAGTACTGGCCTCATATTTAGAGAAATAAACTTTAGAAGGGTGCCGTTGCTTCCTTTCATATTCAGTTTCACCTTTGGCCTTCCAGCATTTTTATTCTCCCCACGCCTCCCCCAGTCACTCCCACCTTCCTCCATTTTCATCTCCCTTTCCCCAACAAGGGCACAGTTGTTTCGGGCGCTGTGTTCATTCAGCAATACCCCGCTATGTCCCTCACCAGGTTTTTCCACCCGAGTTGTTGCAGCACAGGTTCCCACCCACAAGGGCTGCCACTGCTGCAACTGGTAGTTGCTGCAAGAAACACTTTTCCTTCAGAATCCCGGCTGCTGCTGTGAGAAGGACCCTGACCAATTCCAGATAGCTGTTGGTGGGTAAGAGCAGCCCTCAATGATGCAGGATCGTTGCAGAACTTAGAATCATAGAATGGTTTGGGTTGGAATGCAAATTAGATCTCCCTGGAGCCTTCTCTTCTCCAGGCTGAACAACCCCAACTCTCTCAGCCTGTCCTCACAGGAGAGGTGCTCCAGCCCTCTGATCAGCTTTGTGGCCTCCTCTGGACTCGCTCCAACAGCTCCATGTCTCTCCTGTACTGGGGCCCCCAGAGCTGGACGCAGCACTGCAGGGGGGGTCTCACAAGAGCGGAGCAGAGGGGCAGGATCCCCTCCCTTGACCTGCTGGTCACGCCTCTTTTGATGCAGCCCAGGACACGGTTGGCTTTCTGGGCTGCAAGCGCACACTGCTGGGTCATGTTGAGCTTCTCATCAATCAACACCCCCAAGTCCTTCTCCTCAGGGCTGCTCTCAATCCCCTCCTTGCCCAGCCTGTAGTTGTGCTTCGGATTGCCCCGACCCACGTGCAGGACCTTGCACTTGGCCTTGTTGAACTTCATGTGGTTTGCACGGGCCCACCTCTCCAGCTTGTCAGGGTCCCTCTGGATGGCATCCCTTCCCTCCAGGGTGTCGACTACACCACACAACTTGGCGTTGTCAGCAAATTTGCTGAGGGTGCACTCGATCCCACTGTCCATGTCACTGACAAAGATGTTAAACAGTGCCGGTCCCAGTACCGACCCCTGAGGAACAGCACTCATCACCGTTCTCCACTCCGACATTGAGCCGTTGATCACAACTCTCCGAGTGCAACCACCCAGCCCATTCCTTATCCACCGCGTGGTCCATCCATCGAATCCATGTCTCTCCAATTTAGAGACAAGGATGTCATGTGGGACAGTGCCAAATGCCTTGCACAAGTCCAGGTAGATGACGTCAGTTGCCCTTCCCTTACCCACCGGCACTGTAACCCCATCACAGAAGGCCACCAAGTTTGTCACGCATGATTTGCCCCTAGTGAAGCCATGTTGGCTGTCACCAATCACCTCCTTGTTTTCCATGTGCCTGAGCACAGTCTCCAGGAGGGTCTGCTCCATAATCTTGCCAGGCACGGAGGTGAGACTGACTGGCCTGTAGTTCCCTGGATCTTCCTTTTTACCCTTCTTAAAGATGGGGGTTATGTTCCCCCTCTTCCAGTCGGCGGGAACTTTGCCGGACTGCCAGGACTTCTCAAATATGATGGCGAGTGCCCTGGCCACTTCACCTGCCATGGAACCAGTAAGTACTTGACCCACTTTCAAAAGACAAAAACATGGTTATGATTTTTCTGCTATTCATTGCTGAAACTATAGCAGGCCATGACAGATCATTTATAAGAAAAGTATGAGCACAAAGATAAAAGAAGCTAAAACAAAATTAAGTGGCAACTTATCGAGGTAAAAAAAAAATGCACTTTGCATAAAAAGGCAGTAACTGATCCACTACACAAGCGATAGAGAGCTTCCAAATAACGCTGACAAGCTCCAGTTGTGTCCTGCATCAAGCGAGGTGCTCACCACAGTGTATGGGCTCACAGGCTTAAGCCGAAGGGGGAAAGGCTGTGTTAGAGAATCCTTGGGTGAAAAGCCTTTCACAGATGGGCTGCTGATCAACTCTGCTTTTGGGCAGCCAGACCGTATCTGCAGGGCTCTCACTCTCCAAGAACTCGTGGGGAACGTGTGACACTCCAGAGGACTAGGAATTGATAGACCTTGAAACCGGGGAGGAGGGAGGAGATCCTGGGGACATGTTGACATTAGTTTCACTTCACTTTCCAGAAAAAAACCACTGGTACAAACTACTTCAAAAGAAGTAGTATTTGCCATGGGATTTGCCGAGAGGAGAACCACATCAAGCCAATTCAGTTCATTTCTGTAACAGGATACAGTCCTGCAGATGAAGCGGAAAATGTAGTGTCACAGAAAATTAAAGTGCAAAATACACACTTCTGTAGGAATAACCCCATGTATGAGATGACTCACATCTTGCGTATCTAGCAATATAGAGACTTTCTGTAGGAAGACATCCAGAAATATACTTGAGAACACAAGTTCAGTGTGAATGAATGACACTGCATAAGAGACCTGAAGATCTGATGTGGTCTAAGGGCTCAAGTTTGAACGTTTCTGTGTCCAGTTCCACGCTCTGTGTTTCTAGAAGCACATGAGGGTCCCTGCAGGCAGCAAAAAGGACGATGAGAGGCCTACATAAAACAGTTGAGGGAACAGGGGTTCACTTATGTAGGAGATAAAGGGAAACGTAACCTTTCAGGCATGGAAAAAGCCAATGCAAGCAGAAAGACTTCTCTTACCATGAATGTTTGAGAACCAAGTTAATGCTTGAAGCACAACAAGGGCCGTTCACATTTGACATTTAGGAAATCTTGGACAATCAGAGACTGGAAAATGCTGCCCAGAAATAGCTCAGAATTCCCAACACAGGTCGTCCCTGCCAGGTGGTGAAACACCAGCAATAAGGTCAGCACGTTTGGTCCCCCGCAGCTGGACGGATCGGGCATCTCCAAGTCCCTTCCAGCCACGTGACTCTTGAGCTTTAAAAACAGCCTAAAATCTCCAATGAAATGGAAAGTCTGAAGCTGTTTAAGTTTCAAATAGTTTAGGAAACGTAGCAGTCAGGTTTTTAATATATAAAAACTGCCCCTCTATTGAAAATGACTTATACACAACAATCCTATACTCTTCTGTAAACACACCCCACTTGCCTAAAGCAGAGGCATGGAATTAATGGTGCACCTCTCAAACACAGGGCTGTAATGCCTCTGAACATACAGGAATCCCCATCACAGACCATACCTCACATACTTTAAAAACCATCTGGGAATCTCAAAAGCAGTTTAAATTGGGGGGGGGGGGGGGGAAGAAAGGGGAATGCAACTATTCACACCAACTACTGACAGGATAATTTAGAATGCCACAGAGATTTTTTTTTTCATTGCTTAAAATAAAAATAAAGAAGCAAAACCCCCCTACGAATCACACTTTAACTTTATTGAAAGCACAGTTAAAAAAAATCTTCCTACAAAACCATTCAGTGTAACACTTCAAACAAAGGAAAAGACACACGACCACTGCTTTTCACAAAAAATTCAACCTGGCTAAGGCGGCAAGTATTTGCATTTAGTTCTGTAACACAGCAAAGTATCTACAATCGAGAACATTATAAAACATATTTCTGAATGACCTAAAATAGACCAGGAAGGGTTTGGTGGGGAGAAGGTATGTACGCAGAGAATTGTTCTAATTAAAGTAAGACTAAAAGCGTAATTTTTCAGCTGTATCTTCCCTTGGTCCAAGATACATCCACGTGAAAGAACCGTCAGCTGTTCAAGACTGCAGAGTTTACAAAGCCTGAAGCACCAACGGGACCAAGAGGGAACCGCTGATTCCATTCAACATCTCTCAGCCTCTCACACAGTAAAGACTGTGCGTCTCTCTTTGTGTAAACTGAAATCTTAACCAGGAACGTTGCAGTGAAAAACCCGAAAGTGCATGACAGAACACCACAGCGCCAGCAGCAGCAGCACCCATAGAAACGCTAGTTCTGAACTGTGTTTTTATGGTCACGTCACCCAAGTCCACGTGAAGCTGATCCCACGTACGAGGTGGCCGGCAGCACTCTGAGAACACTCTGCCTCCTCAGCAGGAATTTGAGAGACAAAGCTTCATGAAGACAAGAGCAATGGGTGTTTTCTGTTGAGGTAACACGGGGTTGGGTTCCAAACCCCACAAGAAAGTGAAGGAAATCCAGCTGTATTTTTTGTGAACGCGTTTCATACGCTTTTTTCAAATTTCAAATCAAAACATTTCAAATCCATGACCCAAATGTATCTTCATTTTCTATCCATTTGTATTAAAGTAGGAGGAGTCAGGCCAAATAAGACAAAAATACTTTGAAATCTACCTTTTAAAAAAATGAAACGTGACTCAACTTTGTTTTCTATACAAAGCCAGGGAGGAGAAAGTTACTCGCACAGATTTTGTGAATCTAATTTTGACCCGGACTGGGAAAATTCATGGTTGCGGGAAAAAAGAAGTCACGCACCAGTTAATTTTCTCCTTAAGCATTTAAGCAGAACCATTGTATTCACAATACAGGTGCCACCATCACGCCGCTTTTCCAAATGATCATTTTACATGGAAAGAAAAGGTCCAAAAAACACGCCAAAGCATGAAATACAAGAGGAACAGAAAACACACGTGAAGAGCCTTACCTTGGCACCAAAGTCTGACTTTTGATCAAATCATGAGAGGGTTACACACTGCGGACACACCCGAAAGATGCGTCTCCATCTCCAGTCGAGGCGGGCAGCAAGGTACATCAAGAGCTGCAGCCTCCCTCTACAAATCACAAGAGAACTGAAGAGCGGTCCCACGGTACGTCAGCTACTCCGGAGTAACTGCCATCGGCATGGGCTCAAATCGGCCGTACGAGCACGTTGCTCTCTCACCAAGAAGTGGGCCAGTTGCCTCACGCTATGGAAAGTTAAAAGTACGTATATATGCAATGGCTAAACCATCGCACTCCTAATTCAAACTTACGTGGGCTCTTCGTAATTTGTTAGAGGACTCACTCTAACAGGATGGTTTTAATGGAATCTAGTGGTAAAAAACAGACCAAGCACAAATAAATGAATAAATACTAAAATTTTCATAATGGCAGAACATTTCTAACTAGGGAATGTTTCTGCAGAGACTACGTGGGAAAAGAAACACATTAAAATCAAAGCAAGTGCCCTGATACTTCAACAGCTGGTATCTATGGCAGCACTAATACGTGAGGAATGCCAAATAAAGCAGTGTTCACGAGAGGAGCTTCACCCAGTGACGCTGACTACAAAACTTAATGTAAACGGGGGGAGCAACACTTGAGGTTAATATACAACAAAGGTTTACGAAGCCATTCAGAAGCAGTATCCCCAAGTGCTCACAGCAGTGCAGATGAAGAGTCGGACACCCAAAGTCTTTAAGCCCTGGGATTTCCTATGTTTACATGAGCTCTTAATGCAGATACAGCTTTTGAACAGCTTGGATTCAGATATGTCAGGATATCGACATTTACGGGATATTTCTTACACTGTCACTTTGCCTGGTTGGAGTCATCTTATGTATTTGTTAAAACATTTAATGCTATGTATATAAAAACAATAATCTATGAGAAATAAATGAAACTGAAAAAGTTACTTAGAAATCTAGGGTAATTAATACAGAACCAGCAAGCATCCTCAGGTTTTCTGTTACCAAGTAAGAGCCATCTTCACAAGCTCACAGGCTTCTATAAATTTAACGTCAAGGATACTGTTGCACCGCGATTTTTAGACGAACTTAAGTTGGTTTCAGTGTTAGTGAGTTCCTGGCATATTTGGAGAACACACAATTCCATATACTAATGACTCTATGTTTGAAAGCAGAGTTTGAGGTGCTTCAGTTGTGAAACGTTTCAAAAACCCTCCCCATTTCAGTTTCCTGCTGGTATATATTCTTACAGATCATACATCAGATCTAGGTAGATTCTTCTTGTTCTTTCACATTTTGTCTACACCAAGAAGAGGATCTGTTAGTAGCATCAACGCCACTGAGTAAGATAGCAAATGACTTGAAAACATGAAAAAGGAAAGCAAGCCAACATGTTAAGATGTCTTCAAGAATTAAGGTCAGATTTAGAAAAAGTTTCAACAGCCCCCGAATTTCATGACTTTAAGGATTTTAAATATATTTTTAGCAATATGGAATTTTAAAGATTGACTAGAAAAAGAATGGAAACCAGACTGGACTGTCTGCACAGGTAAGCCCCATGTCATTCCCCACCCCAGCCCTCCCCAACACAGTTGGGCACGATGAGGATTCTGCAAGTCCCATTTCATGTTAATTCCCCACCAGATGTGTTCTCTTTCCCAAGATTCTGACTGGTATTGTTAGGCTTTAGCTGTTGCAATGAAACTTGTAAGAGATCCCTTACAGCCTGCACAGAAACATACGACCAGAAAATCCCGGGCGACTTCTTAGCCCCAACAAAGCAGAGCTGAAAGCAAAAGCTACAGTTCAAGGACATGCGCAGCTATCACCTGGAAACCCTGAGAGTCTGCCATCCCAATCAGAACTGACCCGATTCAGCACCTACAACTACTTGTGGCAGACAGACAAACCACGGGCTGACCTCACACCTTGAGCAGAGATGGAGCATCACAACTTCTTACGACCACGTCAAAGCCGGTTTGCCCGGGGTAAGGGCACCGGGCAAAGGAGAACAAGGTGGCAGTGGTTCTCACCACCTGCAGACTTCCCTTGGACTCGAGGGGGTGTGGGGATCCACGTCAGGACCCTGCGGGTGATGGCTCTTGGCTTACATTGCTCTCCCTGACGAGATGAATTCAAAAGCAGCACTTTTGTAAAGTTCAGATGCTGTTAACATGACTGAAATAACCTGCCAGTCTACCAACAGTAAATTCAATATCCAGGAGCTCAAGACTTCAGCTCCTGAAATCTACGGCTTAGGGAGGGAAGTTAGTGTATGCAGTATTGTCTCAAATCAGCACTAAAACAACCAAAATACTAACGCTGGGGGGGGGGTGGGAAGGGACCTTACTTCCTACAGCATTTAAAGGTTCACAGTTCACATCACCACTTTTTTAAACAAAACTAAGCATATTTCTCTGTAAAGAGGTTATTAACATGGCATTAGTGTACTGCCTCTGCTTGAATGACTTTACCCAGATTTTTAAAAATTGCTATTTTAAAAATCAGAGTGTGTGTAAAACAACAGGATTTTGCTGTCTTCCTGTATTTGGTATTTCACAACTGTAGATGCTGCTTAAATCCATTAAGCATAAGGCTCAGCTACTGTACGTGCACCGCCTCAGCCCATCACGCTTCTGGATGAGGAGGAAAAGAGAAAGGAAAATAACCTGGAACATTCTTCCAAAATTCAAGGAAAGTCACATGCATAAAGAAGCCAAGCGTTCTTTTTTTCTACCTTACTCCTTTCTCATTTAGATTGTAAATTCCCTAAGAAAAGGGCCCTCTTGCCTTTACGACACAGCAGTGGGCACACCACCCGAAGCAGGAGCATCAGCTGCCACAGAGCTGTACGGGCGAGCAGGACGGAGCCAGTGGGACAGAGGAGGACCACAGCCCCCTTCGCACGTGGCGTGGCGTGCCGGAGAAGGCGTCGCTCTGCAGCGGCCGCTCCCCTCGTCATCCCATTAAGCACACGGTGCACGGGCTGGACTGCAGCGCGTAGCCGTGCCTCTGGGATGCTCGAGTGGTACTTTGGAAGCAGACAAGGAAAACAACTTGTCAAATTCTTTAATTTCTATGACACTAAAACAGTCAACAGGGTAAAAGGTATGGGAGGAACAGGGCCAAAGATAAACATCGTATTACAGACAGTAAACAAAGCTTCCTATGAATGCAAAAACTGTCGCTTGTACAGTAACCAATGCTATTATTTTTTAGCTTAAACTGATAAGTATGCGTGCTTTACGCTTAGAAATCCCACAATATTACAGTTCTGCCACTGCATTTAGTATTGTGCTACCAACACAGAATAAAGCCAGGAAACAGCTAATTTAAAACACTTAATTTACATCTATTTTTTGGTCTTGTGTGGTACCTAGTTGAGGATGGAAGCATTTATGTGCTTTTTGCCTCATAAGAAATGAGGCAGATGTTAATGTTACTAAGATCAGCTGTATATACCTTGAAGGTATAGACCACCTGACTCTACATGAGTCAAAATACTAGGAATGTATCGTCAATATCCATTAATGAATTACCAGTTGCTCGTATTTAAGTGACCATATGCTTCTGTGACAAGTATATAGTGACCTGTATCTTACACATAGTATATTTATTTGAAAGTAGCATCATATCTGTAAAGAAGTTTTGCATAAGCATGTCATTTTCAAGGCCAAAGGCATATTGTAACATGGACAGTGTCACAATATCAACAGCTGATTTTAAAACAAAACACTGTCAGTAGTTGCACAGGGTAGTTCTGAATTTCTCATCCACCTTGGAAACCACACAGCATCTTCATCATCCTCCCAATTTCAGTGTAAAAATCTTCACTAACGTAGCCTTCACCCATACATGGCTGCCTGCCGAATCCAGCAGAAGGGGTGGGGAACAAGCAAGGCTGTAACATTTGTTTTGAAAGAGAATTTGAAAGCCTTGCCTGAAGCTTGTGTGCTTATCAGCAGGAACCGTCTCCACTCGATTTAACTAACTGCCCAACTCACTTTCAGAAGCCACGCACACATAATCCCACCTCTTTCTGTGCTCTTGGGTCACTGATGCCAGGACAAACATCTCTCAAAAGCATCGTGTCAGTCTAACGACTGAGAAAAGCACAAAGCGCAAGACCTACGCTGGTTCACACTCCCTAGAGTTATTCTTTAAATTCATTTCTTCAGTTTCACAGACTGTATTTCAGTAACTGTCTTAAAGTTGTAATAGAAATATTCTAATAAAGCTAACTAGCCTCACACACCACAATTCACCAGCCCCATTAAGACATGAAGACAATTTTGGTCACACAACCACGTGCATGGACAAGTGGATACATTTCAGTTATTTTTAACTACAATGCTAATACATAAGGCTACAAGTTCTGAGAATACCTGAATGATGCCCTTAATAATAAATCTCCCAATATTTTAAATGTAAACACATTTTAAAACAACTCTTAAGTACAGCTCCCTGTTCTTGGTTGCAGAACTCTGAATCAGATAAAGATTCCTCACCAAAATGTCAGCATTAAACTCAAACAACAGAAAAGATGCTTGTAAATCTTAGTGAAATCAAGCAGTTTTACTTTAAGTCTTCCAAGACTCAGTACAACACATCAATACTCATTTTAATAAGCCTTGAACTTCTACTAATCACAGAAAAAAAACCCCCAACTCTCAAGCATATTTACTACAGCAGTATTTACATCATGCCTAGTTCAAGTCAGAAAAGGCAGCTGAAAAAAACAAAACAAAAAACCCAAAACACCAAACTGAGAAATCCTTCTGTATACTAGACCTTGATTTTTGAAGCACTCCAGGGAAAAAAAAAAGCAAAAAACAAACAAAACAACAAAAAAAAGCAGCTCACATTCACACACAGAGCAGCAAGCCTACAGCCAAGAGCAGTGATCTCAGGAGAACAGCCATAGTTTCTGACACAAGGTTTATCTTATTTTGGAACCACACCAGAGAGTTAGTTGTCACCACTTGATCATGCATAAGACCCCAAACTCCAGACAGACAGACTTGTTTTACAGAAACAGGAAATAAACAGGAATGTTACCTGACTTGCCACATAACAGGCACATGCTGAAGGTGTCCCCGTTCCAAGCTGTTTGAAGATTACTTGTGGCAGAGCAGGACAAAAAAAAAGTGCAACCGGATTTGGAATACTTACTTGAGTTTTGGTTGGTGGGTTTTTTCTTTACTAGAAACTGCGTAAAGGACTCCTAAGGCTGCAGTAGTGCTAAGAAAAAGGGTGTTACCACCCACCAACACCATCCTGAATCTAAGGCCTCCGAGCAGTTAAACTGTGACACTGCAGAAATTCATACTATCAAGATCGAACACACAAGTTTTACTTACCAAGCCACCTATGTCATCTCTATAAGCTTAGAATTTAATTTACGATATCTATACATATAGGCCTATATACATGTTCATGTGTACATTAAAAAACAGGCTAGTGAAAGATACTGGATTATGCCACCGAACAGAAATCCTGGTAACTATAGTACAAATTCAGGAAAATAATTTACTTCAAATTAAAGAAGATTGTAAAAAAACCTGCAACTGCAGCCTCCTAGGCCTGTGCTACTTGCATTGATTCCAAGTACTGCTTATACACAGTAGTTCATAAAGAATTTTACAGGGATGTACTTGGTAGGGTAAGTGACCTCCACGGCACAATAGCTTACAGAACTGTAAGAGCTGTGACAGGGGGTCTACGCAGCTTTTTACAAAGCATACTAGGCTCAGATTTAACACTGAAGTTAATCTTCATCTTGTACTTCATTCTACTCAGTAAGACATTGTCTGGCTATCAGTAAAGCAACCTGGCATGTGCAGCTAAGAACGGAAAGCTTCGTGACATCGGCCTACGAACAGCCTACTGTATCCAGCATGAACGGAACTGGGATCTCTATCAGTTACTGTCATTTTTAAACACATTCTCAGTGGAACTGTTTAGCCACTGTCAGGACACCTACTCCAGGTAGTTTACATTTCCAGTAAGGGTCATATACGGCTTCAAGTTTATCTTTTTTTTTCTTTTTTTTTTTTTTTTAAACCAAGTCCCAAAGTTATTCTTTATAGCTGAGTCTGTATAAGACAGGAGGTACTGTGCATTCAAATGGTAGCAGGTTTATACCTAAAGATATGAGACTGTCAACAAATAAAAAGGAATGCATTATTCTCTTCAGCCTCCAGTCTTCAAGGCACCTCCTGCATTAACTTACTGGGAAATAACCAAGCAGACCAAAAGTTCACCGGAAAGAGAAGAATCTGATATACCTAACTTCCTCAGAAACACACAGCATCAAAATATGAGACGTGGTTGGACCTCAATTATCAACAAATAAAATCAATATAAAAATGCCGATGAGATGACAGGAATGCCATGAGGTTGGTGTTTTCAGCTCTGTTGATTGCAGGTGATCGTTAATCACAGTGTTTTCTGATGCCCATTTGCAGACGGCTTTGTCTCTGAGTCTCTTGGATTGTTTGACAGATGAAGTTTATCTAATCCTGCAAAACATTATGCAGTAAGGAAAAAGTGAAATTCTTCATGTTTCACATATACAGCTATTCATAAGAATACACACAAACCAAATTCTGCTTCACATTGGCTGAAGACCAGAACTGACGTTCTAGCTCAGGTAAGAATTACTTCTGAAAAATTCCCTCAGTTGTGTTTTAAGTGAGAAAAGTCCATCACAACAGGCTTCTGCTTTGACAAAGCCTGGAAGCAAGAGAAGCCTAACTTCACATTGCTTAAATCCCAGACTTGGATGTTAAGAACTGAGAAAGACTTGCAGTCTTTTACCCTGTCAACCTACAAAGACAAAAATAATTACCTAAAATATTTCTTTTCAACTATAGCATCTTTCTGAAAAGCATCCATTGCTGATCTCAAGATCACTGCTGATGACCACATCACCTCTAAACTGGTTATATGTCTAATAATATTTTCAGGCCTATGTTATTAATTTATCTCCATTTCCAGCCATTTGTTCTTATTGCACAGTTCTCTACTGTGAGCGCTCATTAAAGTCTCCCATCCTGCCCCAGGCAAGTATTAAAACTACTCTTTTGTGAGGAGAGGTGGGGAAAGATGTTAAATTTAACCATGTTTTATTCACAAGAGGCATGCTGTCAGTCCTCCCTTGCTTGCTACAGTTTCTCTGAAGTGTCCTATCAAGTCAATTAAGTGTAGACTACATTGAACATTTTACTGAAGTGCCATGATGTACCAAGTTAAATTTCTTGCATCATTGGAATTCCAAAATTGCCTGCACTAACAAAAAAAAAAACAAATCTACTCAATACTGTATTATTTGTAAGTCCCAATACGACATTAATTCTTTTGGTCACCGGCCTGCAGCAGGAATTTACTTTCCACTAATTACCTATGACACTCCACCAACCTCTTGTCCTCAGTGCCACAGTTTTCAGCATGGCGGATGAACAAGCACACAAACTTTGGTTCTCGTTCTTTGAATTCATTCCACGTGACACTGTTAGTCATAGCGTTGAAAGAAAACCCAGATTTTGTCAGGAATTTGTGCTCTTTGGAATTTATAACTCCCTGCTTGTGTCAAATGCAAACCTTTTGCCAATTACTTTGCTTCCCCATTTTGATCATAATATTTACACAAAAATCACACAATATGTGATAGCAAGAGGTCAAACAAATCCCTAAAAAATCCACTAGACTTATGCCATCCAATGACCATTATCCTACTACACCTGCATTTTGAAGGTTGTTAATAAATTACATATGTTGAAAGCAGACTTAACACTATATGTTTAATAAAGTGCCAAGAATTATCAAGATAAATTTTTTACATCATTTGCTTTAAGACAGAAACTTTGAAGTTTTACCAGACCTGTTGCTATAAGACCATGCTGACTGATGTTAATTTCTTTCCTTCAGAGCTCTGCAACAGCCATTACATTATACAAAGTCATCTCTTTACAGTCAAAACAATTGCACAAAAAAAAGGATTATGCAAGTCAACTGAAAGAGATGAACCAAGGTCTTCTCATAAAATAACCTTAACTAAAAGCTGGGGGATAATGTCAAATACATCATACTTGTATCATGTATCTGTCTCAATCAACAACGGAACTTATCTGAGAAGATTTTCAGCAAAAATATCAATGGACAGATTTACACACCCCTGGCTCACTAATCTGTTCCCCTGGAGCTTCAAAACTCAATATAAAAAAAAAGTCACAGAATAGCTTATTTTAATCCTACACTATCAGTCATGATGTATTTCCCATTTAGTAGGTCTGATTTTAATTGAATTGCTGCCAATAGAGGTTGCACTATAGGAAGCGCGTGGATTTTGTCTACCAGGGTCACAATTCTGGGAAGCAGTGATGGGCGAAAACTAACACAGGTACCTTTTAGACACTACAAACTGAATCCACAGCTATAAACACTGCAGTTTCACCATTACTCCTCTCAACTTAAGCAAATACTACTCTAGGGTTCTAAAGAGTAAGGAGCTTCATTAATTAGTAAAGATAAGATGTAGTAACACCACAGTTACTAAACATGTACGTTTTATCCTCTTAGTTTCAAATATGTTTCAAATCTTTCTTCTATGGCCAAGAAACATGAGTGCACAATTTGAATAAAATTTTGATTCTATCAAGTACAGATTTTACTCAGCCAGTTATTAAGAGTCTGCATATTCTGTACAAAGATTTTTCTGAACATGTAGCACTCAAATAAAAGCATCACAAGAAAGCAGCTAAGACTTCCACTATTTTTAGGGAAGTAGTAAGTTGCTTTAAATGAAAAAGAAAAAATCCAACCCACATACAAGTTAAATTTTTATTTTGGAATAATTGCTTAGTAGCAATGAGAATGTTTCTGTGCTCTCTACAGAGCTGAAAGTCTAACTGCAGATCAATAAATACATGGACGTATCATGAAAGTCAACATTGTGCCTTAGCTCTTGACTCTTCAAAAAAATAACACGAAGCTATGCATTCTCACCTTGACTTATAGAAACTTCCAGCAAAAAAAAAGTTTTCTGAACTTTAACAGTGGCACATCAAAGTATCAATGCCAGAGAAAGGAAACGTTAAAGTACAAACTAAATTTTCAGCGCTGTATTACCTAATGCCTTCAGGAGCTCTTCTCGCACAGCAGAAGTGAACTTTCTGACCAGACACAACGTGGTCATGATAGCAAAGAGCAAGTTGTAAGATAACACAATATAGAAGTTTCCCAGCCAGTTAAACCTTCCAAAGTCTCCAAGCAGATCAAATCTGGTGATTCCTGTTAACATTGCATTAAAGATTTACATCAAAATCTTGATTACGTTTTTTAAGAAACACAAAAATTTCATTCTATTACTTTGTACATATGGAAGCAAATTTCTTTCAGACAGCACACTAAGACACATGGTTAAACACACAAGACAATCTTCTCAAGGCTATTTTCCCCTTCATGGACCACTTTAAAACTAAGACACACTTATCAGTCAAAATGTTTCTTAAGTTTCCTAGTAAAATGCTTGAATAATGTGAGTTGAAGTAAATTGTTTATTCTAAATAAGAATTCTGCTTTTATAATTTCAATAAATAATTAGGAAAAAATCAGTGTTAGTACAAAAACTGCTTGAAATCTTGGTTTCTATGAAATCTTTATCTATCCCAGAGAAGGATGAAATGCATTGTGGGCTTTCTTATTAATAACCACAGGTAGCAAAAACTCTTTCCATGACAGCCACATCACCATCTAGTAAACACTAAGCCTTTGTAAATGTTTTTTCAGAGCTGCTGCTTTTGAAACCAAAGTTTAAAGACATCTTGCCAACTGCAGCTTTTCTCCTAGATCTACCCACCACTGCAGCCACAGAGCATTTGCACAGAAGGAAAAGAGCCTGGCTGAAAGATAGTGCTGACAGGTCATCTTCACAGCGGACCCCGTAACACTGACACTCGGGCTTTGCGCTGATCAAAGGCCAGTCAATCACTAAAGCTAAGTGAGCAAATTTTTTCCAAAATGTGGAAGCATCTACAAGCTATAGGGTCCACCCCAGAAGGCAGAAGAGGAAGAATCAACCACAGGTTGCTCCTTTGGCCAGATCTACATCAAGGACTGCACTGAATAAAGGGCAGAACACTGAGATGATACCCAAATAACAGCGGTCTAGGATTGATGAGCCATTATATTCCCAAAAAACTTTTGGCACAGATGACCTCAGTGTGATATGCGCTCTCACAGTTGAGACCAACAGCTCACCCCAGAACTAAAATAGCAGCAGAAAACCAGGCAATCAGAAAATAACCCTGGCTCTGAAGTGCCTGGAAATGAGTTTTCTCTCATCTTAATTTAAAAGGGTTTGGGGGCATTTAATCATGACTTCAGTGATAATAAATGAAGAGAGACCAAATTAAGGGTCAGTTACCCCTGAAAGGAAGGTAAGCCTGGCAGTTACGAATCTCATTGTGCCTCGATACCTGAGACTTATAGCCAGCTATCACAATGTTAAAAGGTACACGATGCTTCTTATATTCAGTCAAGTATCTAAGAAAAACACGCTAAAATGAAAAGAAGACTTTTTAAAGGATAAAGAAAAAAAACCCACCCCAAAAAACCTGAGGCTTATCAAAATAGCAAGAGAAGCAGGGAGAAATATCAAAAGAGCACAGAAAGTCTTAGCACAAGAAGAAGAAACTGACTGACTGAATCAACGGGTGAACAGATGAAGGGTGATAAACACGGAGCTGCTGTCACACTTCAAGCCAGTCTCCTTAAGAACATTTTCAAAGCAGCAGAGAGTGTTTTAGTCAAACTGCAGAGCTACAAGAAAATTAAGAAAGTCGAGTTTGAATGTATAGGCTTCCAGATCTTTAAAAGAAAAGAAACAAAACAGGGAGAGCACTGAGTAAAGAGTCCTCTGGAAAAGCAAAAATACTCCTTGACAGGGATTCAGAAGAATAGCTAGTGATAAAGCAGGCGTTACAAGGACAAACAAAAATGAAGCCTGACACTTCTGTTAGGGTGGGGAAAAATATTTTCCACAAGTTACATTCATTTTCCTCTTACAAATAAAAAAACCTCACTGCTCATCAGAAAAAGAAATCTGACACTATCGTTTTGTAAGTTTGAGGGAGAACAGGTTAAAAAGCTTTTGCTGACTGCCTTACAGAAGTATCTAAGCCCACAGAAAAAAATTCCCAAGGCTGCAATTTGAAAGACTACTCAGTAACTGAACAGCAAGGTACATCTCTATTGGTTATATATCTGTGTCCAGTTAAAGTTGGTGAAAATTCAGCAAATAAAATATTAATGGTTCAGGTTAAAAAAACCCAAACAACCAAACCAAATAAACCAACCCCCATGTTATTAGATTGTACATACAAATAAGTTTTAAATCACTATCTACTTCACCATAATAAACAGAAGAATTCTAGGAATGCTTTTGTATATTAGAAAATTCAATTTTGTTTACAATTCCTTGTTTCTATATTCCTGACTATTAAGCGCTCTGTTCCCTATTTGTTTCACAGCGGTTAGCAATATTGTGCTGGTGGGAAACTTGTTTCAAGAAGGACTACTAAAAGGCTGAAAAGTTCTGGAAAAGATGAGTTAACTTATTTTAGTAAAAACTTCCCTGAAGTTCTAAAAGAATGACAGATTACAGACATCCACCACCTACATATTTAATGAGAATGCTATGAAACACATCAAAAAATTCTCTTATTTCCATTTTTAAAACTTGAAAAGGGTCAGTATATATATTAGATAAACTTTTGCTTTTTTACCTTTCCCATAATGATAAAGTCTGGTCTCTTCTGTATAGTCTAGAAACTTGGTTTTTTAATAAAGTGAAAAGCCTATGAATCTCCTTAACATTTATTTCTTTTCATCTATTCAGTGCCACAGGGCAGTAGCATGTAGTGCAACACATGTTGATATTTTTGCAAAGCCCCACATGACTCACTGTACTCTAATACACTCTATTAATCCTGTTTGGACAGCTGTGACTGTGCATTTGTTAGCTGTGTGTTAATTGTTCCATCTTTTTTCTTCTTTTATTTATCTCTATGGCAAACTATTCAGGAATTTCATTTGTTAGTCTTTTTTTTTTTAAGGGAGTTTACCATTAATCTGTTTCCTATGAAAGAACAATGCACCCAGCACATATACTTATTTCCACAGAATCCATTTATTATCAACTGTTAATCTCAGATCGTTAACAATGATTTTATTTTATTTTTTAAATGATGAATGCAGTAACTTAGTGGACACAATACTAATGTTAAAATTCTACTCTAACCCACTAATTTTTCAACATAACACCTTACTCTAAGTGCTAGAACTAGTGTACTACTTAGATCTTTATGTACTGGCTCTATTTTAAAACTGCATTGCTTTAAATACTTGAATTATTCCTTTGCATTTTTGTGAAGTTTTACTACATATTTTTAAAACATGAGCTCTAGAATGTGTATTTTAAGATTCAACCCTCCAAAATGCATTACAGGTTTTTTTGCTATAGAAACAAGCTAGTAAATCTAATAAAACTCATAATCTGTAGGTATACACAGCATGAAAATATATAACATAGTTTACCAGAAAACATTAACTACCCTTGATTTGACAGTATTCTGGTGGAAAAATCAGCTACAGAATTACTGGGCACACATTACTGGTCTGGGGGCCTGAGCTTAACTCCTAAGCTTGTAGTTAAGACTTCTACAGCCCAAGACGAAGATTTTTGTTTTGCTCCATTTCATGTTCCCAATGAAATTAACATTAGCTACAAGTATTCTGCAGCACCTAAACATGCAATGGCCTTGCAATCAAACTTCAAGAATTCAAGTTGAAGATTACCTAATTAAACAAAGTGAAGATACAAAATATCTTGTCTTTCCAAGTGGTTAAAATAATTTTTCTAAATCAAATGCTACTGCCAGTTCGTAACACCAAAATCAGAACTTCTTCATTTCTACTATGCTGGATTCCAAATTTTTCTATTTGAAAACTGAAGTAACAAAGAATGCAAGGAGATTATTTTAAGGAAAATGAAAGTAGCCTAGTATCATTTAATTTAAATTTTTAACCAGCAGTCATTAACTGTTTTTAAAAAGACATTTGCACTCAACTTTATCTCAAATTTTATACCTGAAATCCCCAAATGTATTTTTTCCACAAAAACTGAGCGCTGTAATTTCACAGTGAACGTGAAATTATTTTATAGTGCCCTGAACAAGCAGTCTCCATATCTATTCTTCTCACCATCTCCTGTTTTAAGTTTAAAGTCTGACCTACCTTTTTAAAAGAATATATTCTCTAGAAAATGCTTAGCATCTTTTTATTTAGAATGTACGTTCTGCAGTTCATGTATACAGAATGTATGTTCAATATATGTTGAACAGCTCATATTGGTGTAGAAAAGAAGGCCACACATATATGGTCTTTCTCTTGAAAGTGATGGCAAATTAAATACGTATTATGAAAGGTACAGCTACGGGCTGTCCTTTTTTCCTGGTGTTTTTTTCTTGTTTTTTTTTAAACTCCATTAAACATCCTTTATCACAATGTTTTATACTTCCATTTTGCTTACCCAGTGTCCTTGACATCACTGGCAAAGCAGAGCTCAGCACCAAGATTGAGACACAGTTTCCAATGATCTGTTTGAAAATGACAAACAGCATTTAAATTAAAAATGGGGTTGTTGAAGGGGGACAAAAAAAAAGAAAATTAAAACCAGTGGTAAAGATGAAAAAGAATTCTTGGAAGTTACATTCTTCAAACTGAACCTAAAGCAATTTACAGTAACATTGTTAGTCTTGCTTACTTCCGTCACACTCCTCCATATGGTGTTACACAAGAGGAAGATGATCCAAGAAAAGAGTTAAAAAAAAGAAAATCTAATATGTAATCACTTGCTTTTAATCAAAGTGTTGCATATGCTTAGATTCAAAATAATTCAAAACTAACATGTTGCAAAGCGTCAACTGTTTACTTAATTCCTGCAAACTTTCATAAAAGAACCATTCCATGGGCTTAGAATAGATGACTGATATCAGCTTAAGCTTTGTATGTAACTGCTTGCAGGATTAGCATTATTTAAAAAATTACAACAAAGAACTTCCTTTCAATTGAAAGCCTGTTGACTACTCTAAATAGTACGAAAAAATTCACAGCTGTTAGATTTTACTCTAGTTTTTGTGAAGCCTTTATAAAGGGTAATTGAAACTTTCTCTCACAAGGGATCACTTTCTTCAGCTCTAATTCTATAGGAATTCAAAAGAAAAAAAAAAGAAAACTTTTTAAAAGTAGGTAGATATTTGTGCATTCACTATTTATTTCTATGCTATTCCTAGTGTGCTGTAAACAAGGGACAGAAAACATTAAGAACATTCCAACTCCCTACTACCTATTATAACCACTCTATGTGTTTACCTACTTTCTCACTTCCAATAATTTATGGTAAAAATGCCTTTATCCATTACTATAAAACAAGCAAACAATGAAACACATTGAAAGAAAAATAATTAAATTGAACATCTGTTCCTTGGTTACTGAACTCCTTCCTGGTCAGCTACGGGAACATTTTGCCAAACACCTAAGCATGTTCCTCCACATTAGGTAACAGCATTTGTTATTCTGAAGCCAGCACTAAACTGTGGAAAGTCAAATTAGCCTCAGACTCCAAAATGTTGCTGAATAGATCTCCTCAGTCTTAGTTTAATTATTCAAATTTGAATTACTTTCTCTGTATTACTTCTAGCAACCAAGTTCTTCAGATTTCAAACAAGCTCCCTGAAGTACAGTTAGCACAAAGTTACTCATTAGCAATACGTTTCCTTTGAAAAAGTTCTTTCACTAGCTTTTCTATAGCTAGTTAACAAGCTCTGCTATTCCCTGCTTTTTACAAGTGAATGGATGCCATCCAAACTAAACAGAGCACATCCTTTTTCCCACTCATTCAGCGTTTTGAAAATCTTCCAGTTTGTGTTTACGCAGCTTACAAACAAATACTGATCGCTGCAAATGAGCCATTCAGGGCAATTACTAACTAAAAGAGTCAGTTTGTCTTGGGTGGCAAGAAAGAGAGGAGGGGGCCATCACCGACTTAACCTTACCTTTGTCATAGTTGTGTCATCCTTCCTGGGAGTGAAATTTTCAAAAAAACGAAGACTGTAGAAGCCGACGACAGAGGATACCATAAGATAGCTGTGAGAATCAAGGAAAAAGGAACCTCCAAGGAATGCAAGTTTCACTCCAGTTCTCAGCAGTCTCCTAAAAGTCTCAAGAACCAAAGAAAAAACAAAAGCAAAAAGACTTCGAGTGCTTGAGAAGGACTGACCCACCTCTTTCTTCTTTCCAGGCAAGTGTCTTAGTAAATTACCAGTGTCCCAGAAAACTAGATAGAATACTTGTTAACAGACAGAATTCTTAAAGAAAGGATACAAAATCAAAATGATTTCAAGTGCTGCTCCCACAAAACCAAAGGTGGATAGGGAGGCATTTCCTATTCCAGGCCCCTACAAGGAAAAAAACACTTTGCATAATTTAAAAAGATACATGCAACTCTTCCGAAAGTTCATTTCTACCAGGCCCAAAAAACCTAACACCTTAGAGGAAATACAGCCTTTTCTCAATTCAGTATTTAAGGGGCATTCTAATGTTCTAACATAACTTCTTAAACTGAACATTTCTAGACCACATACAAGTAGGAGACATGAGTAAAATGCTAATTCCAGATTACTTATTTACTTTACTGAATCACTGTATCTTCATAAAGATTCTGGACTAGTTTTATTAATAGTTCACTATAACATGACATGTAATAAACATTTATGTGTGCACAAAACCAAAACCTAGAAAGTTGAAGCTCATTAGTTTCAACGTTATCAAAGCAGAAGTTCTCACTTGCACTTTTGCGAGGGCTTCAAAGCATTACTAAAAGTTATAAAAATTGTAAGAGAAGTTTACTTTACCCCTGATCCCTTTGGCATTGCAGTCTCATCAACCAACAGGTAAAGAATGTTGAGAGCGACTAAGAGGACCGAGAAGGACTATAAAGAAGTAGAAACAGTCCTGTTATTTAAAAGTATTCAACATTTTTAAAATGTATACATTTATCCTCATGAGATTTCACAACGTTAAGTTCTTTTAAAATGGTCAAGAAAAGAGTATCAAGTTTGCTGCTTAAAGACACATCACTTAATTTTAAAAGTATTCCCCCAAATGACCGAAGAATTCTTTGTACTTTTAGCTGGAAAAAAAGAAAAAGAAAAGAGAGCAAAACTGCTTACTGTCTCAATCAGTAGCAATATCATAACAGCTGGATAGACTAAATTCCTTTCCCAAGCAGAAGCTTTTTTCCGCCGTTCTGTTCAGAAGAGAAAAACAGAAGCTTAATACCATAGGTCACCTTAGAATAAAACAAGTAAAAATCATTCAGATATCTATAAACTGTTGTAACTATAGGTAATAAAAATAATCTTATCTTGAACTGATGACAACCAGTTCATAAAAATATCCACCCTGAAGAGTTGTACAAAGCAATGCCAAAAACATGAAGCCTCTTTAGAGAAAGGCTGCAGAGACATACAGAAAAATCTACTGCATGTCTGTCTTGTTTACAGGCATCTTTCACTGTAACATTTTGTTTCCTGGCATACAGCAGTTTTGCAAAGTTTAAAACACACTGAATTTAAAATTATGCTGTTTACACATGTATTTTAGTATGACCTAAAAGGACAAAAGGGAATTTCTAATATTTAAATAGTATTTTCCTCTTACAAGGTAAGACAGACAAGGCTGACTCACCAGACATCAGTAGTACGTCTAAAAAGAAAACTCAACAACTTTTTTCTTACCACAGTCTTAGTTTTACACATAACACATTGACAAATGAAAAATCCTGCAAGTCTTTGAATAAGGAGCTTCCTGTTGAGTGGCTGCCATTACCAAAAATATCACTTTTCAGTTTTGAAAGACAAAGACCTGCTAAGAATTATTTGACTGTTCTTAAACACAATCCGAATTCTATAGAAATAATTTAAAAACAGTGAGGAAAGTAATGTCTTAGATTATCCCAAATAATAAATACATCATTATATATGAAAAGACCATGCTATTGAACTCCATGCAAGGGAGTCAAGAGTGTAACACTTTCTGTAAAACTATGTTAAAAATAAGATCCCAATCAGACTCCCTCTTAAATGTGTTTGTTGGAGAGGTGCAATGATTCCATGTGATGTATTTGTAGGAACAATGACAATTTGAAAGGACTGCAAATGCACAGATTTGGTTAAGAACAAACTGGAATCAATCAAGTGACTGCTACAAGCTAAACACAGCATCTTAGGATCATTTATTAAACTGCAATCCATAGGAAACAGTAGAAAAAATTACCTAGATTCATTTTCTTGCTTTTCACTTTTTCAAGCTCCCGTTCCAACTCTACTGTCTGGTATTCCACCGTGGAAGATACACCTTTTAGAAAAGACAACAATGTTTTCATTTAGAAGAGACTAACTACAGTACTGTAAGACACACTGTGATAATCAGATTTAGGAAGCATCACATTAACACTTGTGGCTTTAAACTGCAGGTGTTTGAGACTCTTTGACTACATTTAAAAAAAACAAAAACAAAAAGAACCCAACAGAGGCTTAGTCCAGAACCCTCTAATTCTGTCTAACCAGAGGAGCTGAACACATCAGAGGTTTCACAGTGCGACCTTCTGCAATCCCTGCCTATTCTGCTGACCAGCTGCTGCAAGAAGTAAGAAAACAACAGAACTGTCACACAGGTCCAAAAACCAGTCATGGTGTGGCAGACTGACACAGGATGTCTCAAATGCCTCCTTCTTCTGCCTCTATGAGTCGTACATCAAGACATAATAAATCTCTGGATGCCCTTCAAGGGCATCATTATTTAGCAACATAGAGACAAAGTGGACCTTTGCCTCCAAACTAAGCTGCTGGCTGGACCTCCAGTTTCAGTTTCTGCCTCTCCCTCCCTTTTCCCAGAGTCCTTTTTACTCAGCAAACCCAGATTCCATACTGCTGATCTGCTTGTTGACGTACCTTCTGCTCATGTCAGTTTGCCTGATTTGGTCAGCCTCTGAGCCGCAGAGCTCCCTCTGACAACCACAATCAGATCTTCCTTACAACCACCCATGAGATCATATTCCTTCCCAGTTTGCAGCATGTGCATGTCACTGCTGTGCAACTCCTAAAACTCCTCTACACCAGCTGAAGACTGACAACCATAATACTAATTCCTCTCTCCCTTGCTAATTTTCTGCCTAAAAGTCCCTCGGCAACTCTTCCTCCATCCCTATGCAGTCTCTAGGGAGCCCAGCCCATTTTCCCCTCTCCATCATTTTTCTCTTCAACCTCCCATTCCCTTCCAACCACCCATCTTTTCCAGGGCAAGCACACTGTGGTTTCTCTCCTTGATTCCAGCTCCTCTACAAACAGTGCACGGTGTTCAAGCAATAATACAGTTCTAAAATGCTGACTAGAGATCTGCTATTTCCGTTCTGATCTTATTATGTCTACTGAAGCTTTTATTCTTTGCCATCACAAACTGGAAATACTCTTCCCAGGATACGTTAGAAACACTCTCCACCCATCTTTGCTCCACTTGCATCCCTTTTATTTCTGAATAATCTCACCTGAAAGTAAGGTAAGAGGGCTCATATTTTCCCTGTCTACTCCTGGCTAATCTCACTCTGCAAAAACACTCTGTGGCAGTGACAGTTCAAGGTCTTAATAAACCCAAAGTCCTATCTTTTTTCTTAATTTACATTGACATCCTTCACCCGGCCATTCCTTATCTTCAGCCTCACCTTTGATTGTGGGCTAACCTGTAATAGCACCATGTTGCAGATATCCTTTTTTTTTTTTTTAAACACACTCTAATAAATTTCTATGAGATTAATAGTCTTGTCCAGGCCTTTATCTCATATCTTGACTATTTGCCTACAAAAACTAAACAGCATTTAGGATGCTTGCACGCTAATACTACTTTATAGCCCAGTCTCATTATTTCCATATATTCTGTTGTCTGCTCATCCATCCAGCAATCTCAGTACAAGGTGGTAAATTTCTCATCCCACCCAACCCTCACATTCTCCTTATTCCAGCACACTGAGGTCCTACCTGAAAACCAAGATATAAAAAAGCATTTCTTGAATTATTTTTTTTTTTAATTTTTACTCTTTTTATTTTAGACTATTAATACTGATTTGTTCAATGCAGTCAAATTATCAGTAAGGCATCCAACCATTTCAAAAATTCATTTTTAAATGTTTAACTGCATGCTTCTTTCACACGCATTTTTGCGTATAACACACCACCTCTGTGCTATGCCTAAACATTTATCTTTGATATCAGTGCCATAATGTATACGCGCTAATACTTGCAGGGCTTCAAATATATAAATATCTCAATTCCCAGGACTAACCAATAAGACCTACAAATGCTGTTTTGTAACAACTTCTATTCACTTGAAGTACCTGCAATATGAATGTCAGTTTAATTTCTCAAATTTTTTAAATAAGTAATCTTATTATGGGGCGGTTTAGAAAAAGTTGGGTTTTTTTTAAAAAACAAATCTCATTATCATTATGAAAATAAGCTTTTGTGCTGATGCATTTCCTCCAAAAAAGTCTAAAATATCTGTTTTATGGAATGACTAACTACTACACGTTGAGAAAAAGGATAGCTATAGAGCTCAGTGGAAAAAGTCTCAAGAATCTGAATGGAAGCAGTCAAACAAGTAAGAAAACTCAAGTTAGATCTGACTTTTTTGTCTTAATCTGTAATTGATTTAGGGGTCTCTGAGGTAAATTTTGAATAAAGATATAAAAATCAGAGCTCAACACACCGATATTCATGGGAGTCTTTCCAACAAAGTCAGCGTGATCACATTAGGTCCCTAAGAGACATTTCAGTAGACATTCCAAATCATATTTAAGTGCTGTTGTAGTTCCTCCTTAAAAATAGTAGCAAACAACAGGTTGCTATACAAAAGGATATTTTACGAGAGGGGAAGGCAAAGTTTCAGATCAGTCAAAAGAGTATTTGAAAAGGATGCAGCTAAATTCTTAAAAGCTCTATAACATTAGCTTTATTTCAAACATGCACAAAGTTCAATGTCAGCGCTGTCTAGCCAATAAATCAAATTGGTAGACGAGACCTGTTTGGACTAGCAATGAAAAGTTAGAAGGGATTCTCCAAGAAAGCCACAAAGCAGCTCATTTAAGGTCAATTTAACGGTATTATTCTGTTTTTCTTCCAGCCCGACATAAGATTTCAGTACCTCAAAGGAAATTGTAAGAGTATCTATTTGCATTCCCCCTAGGTGATTGGCAGTTCAACACCAATTAGTTCAAAATTACACTGTTACTAGCGTGCAATAAAAACAACACCTTTCATCTTTCTTACCTATGTAAGGATACCTTCAGAGCCAATAACTTTGATCAAGTAAGTATTTTTGATCCTACCCCACCCGTCTCTCTGGATTCAGGAAAACTAATAGCTGAAGGCAACTTTTTTCTTTTAATATAAAAAAGTCCCAGCTTTATTCTTCGACTGTAGGAGTGATGTGGGTACTGAAATATAATACACTGGAAACAAACCTTTTCCTAAAGCCCAGTATGTCTTCAATAGATAAAAATACTAGGGTAGATAACACGATCAAACTTTCCCCTCCCTCCTCCTCTGATTTTCAGTTATACACTGGAGACATCTGAGAAGGAAGAAAATGAGTTTCCGCAAAGAAGATATGCGGTTTCGCAGTTAAATTTATTTTCAAATATGAAGAGCTTTACAGAATACTCCAGCAATTGCATCACTGCCACAATAGTTACACCTATATGAATCAAGAAGGGCCCCAGCTCACACAGCTAAACATTTTTCCTCCTCTGAAAACAGAGGTTTTACCCAGCCTATTCAGTGCAAACAGTGATTCGTGTTACCCCTTCCTATGTCCAGGCATTGCCTGAGGAAATATTAATTGGGACAGGGCAAAGCAGTGCTAGGAGTGTGATAGCAATTATTCCACCAAGAAAAATGAAAAACCAGCTTTGACAATCACCAAGTGTCACTTAAGCCTGTGCTCTGGTCCTCTTCAATTTTAGTAACAATTCAACTCTTTGGTTATACATATAAATGGAGTATATATTTCAGAACACTTTACTGCAAAAGTGTCCAGCACGGTTACTTGAGCACATATATTTCCAGTACCACAACTGTGGAAGAGTTGCAACAGCCATATATAGCCTAATATATCTGCTCCAATACAGCAACAAAAATAACACACAGATTGTGTAAATCACAGATTACAGCCTCTAACCTCACAGCACTACATTTATTGATGTAATTAGCACCACACCTCCATTTGTACACATTTTTTAAAAAATGCAATAAACATGATAAGCATGAATATTCATAGTTCTGGCAGAAACGGTACCTATTTTTCTGACATAATTTGTACGTATTAGAAAGACTTCTGGCAGAGATGAAGCCTTCCATGCTTGCCACATAAATGGCAATTACTTAAATAATTACTCACAAAAATCTTGCAGAGTATCTGATTGTGCATATAACATATTGCCCTCCACCTACATGCTCTATCCAAGTTCAGATTTTTATTTACTTTTCAGCTTAAGTCCATTAATCTTCTCTGTACACCAAACTATGGCTTTTCAAGCAGCCCTTCAGACAGTGGTGTCGATACCATTCCCTCAGCACACAAAACAGAATTCAGTTCCCTCTCCTGTCAAAGGACATTCAAACCCCACATCTTTCACCTCTCAAGAGTAGGCTGGTGAGAGCTCTGTGGAACACGGGTGGATTGCAGTTCCACTTAACGTGGGATACTAACTGATTTGCTGAAAGAGAATCCAGCCTTTCAGCTAGCGGTTAGGGAGCCACCTGCATGCGTCCTAAATCCACATCCAGTTAACAGCTGCCTACAAACAGGCTAGGTCCACCTCACGAGTGATATTACTAAACTGCAATATAAACAACTGTTGCATAGACTTCTATGCAGAGAAACAGTAGACAATCATCACCTAAATAATCACATTCTCCAGCTGAATAGCAGAAACCACTCTGCACTACTTCTCATAGATACTTGAATAACTATTGGGTCATTTTTCTGTATCACTTTTCTTGTACATAAGCACAATCACCATGACAACATAAAATATTCCGTAACAAGTATTTTATAGTTGCTAGCTAACATCAAACACACAGAACAATTATAATTACCCCATCACAGCTTCAAAGACATTCACAGCACGCACCTTTTTGTATGTCTGTATGTGTATGCATATATATGTATGCATATATACATGTATGCGTGTCAGTATACAAACTAAGCTTCCAAAACAGCAAAAGTGAACATTACTTTGAAACCATTGCACAAAGAAGTCACTACTCCTCCACAAATTTTAAACGTTGGAATAAAGATGACCACCATGATCTACTGTTATCAAAAGGTACTTTCCCTGACTAAGCAACTTCCAAAGGAGACTTACTGAGAGTTGAAAGATTGAGATATATGACAGAAGACTGAAGAGAAAGGCAGGACATGAAGAAAACAGAGGCTAAAATAAGTCTTAAGACAACACAATGGATGTGTCATGACATGAATATTCTCTGGTTTTCCAACCTGAAGCAATTGTATAAGTTGTAGATGGATGCAGATTCATGCAGTTAAAAGCACTTCAGAAGAGAATGTGTCCAACATGATTTCCAGGTTTACAGAATTAATCTTTTCCTAACTGGTGCCTCCTATACTGCAGTACTCTCTCTCAGAAGCCAAAGCTTCATACTGCTTTTGAAATACTTCAGAACAGAAACACTTTATCAAGAAATGCAAAGTTGTAACATTAAATACAAGAAGTCCAAAATATTTGTATAATTATTCATTAATAGAATTATCAAAATTATTATATTCACCAAAGAGCTCCTAGAATATAAAGGACTGCTCTGAATTATTACCTAAGAATCTAAATAATAATAAACTGAAACAGAAAAATTCCTTCAAATAAAAACCAAAACTCATAATGCAGGAAGTTGAGCCTCTTGCTACTATAGTTCATTGTTCTTCAGACAAGGCTAAAACACAGTCATTTACCAACCCAAACTATTTTGCAGTAAGGGTAGTGGGTCTGGTCAATGACTCAGCTTGCTTTCTTAGTCTCAGAATATGCACATATTAGAGCTGATGAACATTAAAACCAAAAATAAAGCAAACTACATAGACGCAGGAGTCAATCTTCAACAACACAAGTGAGCAACGAAATGTAAGCCTACAACACTTGTTACACACTAAGATGTTGAAATTTTCTATTTTGAGAGAAAAGGCTATGTAACAGTGAGATCAATACTTGTGACCAGAACCAGCCTACTCTACACACTGTATTTGAAGCAGTATCAGAACAAGCATACCGTTAAGCCTCCTCTGAATTGCTTCTTCCTCTAAAGTGATGATATACATCTGCTCATCTAGGTCTTCAAGGATCTGTATTTGGAAACAGAAACATGAACTGACTATCAGAGTCACTTGTTTTTCTGACTGCACTCATCTAGTCAGGTTTGTTTTGTTCTAGTAACGTATATTTTAAATACATAGTCTACAGCTTTACAATACTGACACAAATAAGATCTCCACAAAGGATTATTCCATTCTGTCACAGATCTACTTCTTTGCTGTGCAAACTTGCTGTTCAGTTTTCATTTCAGATTGAAGCTCTTACGTTCAGTTTCAATCTAAAGAGACTTAGGGAACGTGGGACGGGACAGTACATCTGACCTATACTCAAATCATTTCTAAGGAAAAAAATAACCCATCAACCTTCACATTCAATTTGATTTAAATAAAAGTAACTGCAGATTTTCAAAAAGTATATTAAGAAGTGACTTTTCACATAAGTCAGTATTTCAAGCAAATATAAATTGCTATTGGAAGCTAAATCCAAATAAATGAAGTCTGTCTACCTTACCACCAGGTGCTTTGAGTTTAAAGCTTACAGACAGCAAAACACTATGTATTTTCTTTGTATTTTCAGGGTTGAACTGACTAATGAAAAGGAATGCAAGGCCTGAGCATGACCAAGTTTTAGTAAATACAAACTAGGAAACATGACAGCAAAGTCACTAGAGCACTTGTACCGAATGCTGTGAGGGAAAGGAGAAGTTTGTACCGTGTGCAAGAACAGTAGAGTATTTACATATAAGAAGTTCTTACGGATGCCAACTACCCACATTTCGCCCATCTCAGTGTACCCCCAGGTGCCCTTCTTGTCATCCAGCCTTAGTTTGGTCACATAGCCTTCGCTCCTCAACTCGGAACAAGCCCGTGCTTTTCAGGCATTTGCAAAACAGACATAATAGACAATACTGGCAATAAATATTAATACTAATAGCAGTTACATAAATTGGAAAGTCAGAGAAAGTCTATACTGTTAAAAAAAAACTTTTGCTGTGGAAGAAAACAGGTTTTTGTGGTATATGAAAAATTTTAAACAAGTAAATAAATACTGATTATAGAAACTCTGATGAACTGAAGAAGGAATTATGTAGAAGTGCAAGCATTCTAAAAGTACCCTAATGCCATTCTACCTTCTAACACACACGAGGACAGCTTTCATAACACTTACTGTTGGCTTCACCAGCAACTGACCCATTACTGTAAACATCCGTGAAAGCCCCACTGGCGTGCATACTGCAGAGGAAGAAAGATGATGCAAAATGGTGATTTGTAAGTCAAAGACCAATTTTTATTTGGATGTTCAATGCACTATTCCACATATAACCAGGTGCGGTTGTGAAGAGAACTGTGAAAGCTTCAAACTCCAGTAAGAACTTCAAAACACATTGCTATTGTATGAACAAGACAAGCATCTCTCCCCTCCAAGAGCACAACTATAAATTTTTTAATTTTTTTTTTGTTAACAAGGAACACCATATAATCAGATATCTTAAACATGCTCATGTAATTATTTATTCAAAGCACGTGGCACCAGAGGCTATGTCTACACCAGTAAATTCAGCAGCACCAGGATACATTCCTGGGCACTAAGACTTGATTGGCTACACCAGTAAATTGCTAGAACTATCCCTGGCATGATTTGCCCTGGGCCAGTTAGCACTTTCCCAAACAATTCCCAGGTGCAGTTCTGGAGCTCACACAGTCCAGGAACCACAATCATGAAGCAATATGTACACAGCTACCTTCTGCAAACTGCAATATCATGGATGGAACAACAGTAGCCTGGAGAACATCGCAGGCACATTTAATCTATTAGCACACATGTAGCAGGTATGGTCAAGAGATCATGGAGCTGCTTTGCTCTGAAAGTTATACTGCAACTTCAATTGCTACTAGGCTCAGCCTCCAGATTTTAATGAAATTTTCTATGAAATAACAGTTGGCCCTTTTTGATCATAGCCTGTGATGGTTTCCAGGTATGATGCATGTATGTTTGTTGGGCAAACCATGCTAATAGAAAATTATTAGTAAAAATCAATAGTTTAGGAAGAACAGACCTCAAACACTGTAGCGTGTAGGAGATGGAAGAAATTTGTAACAGCATGGATGAGGATATACATTTATAGTTTCCATTATAATAAAACAGCGTTGTCAAAAAAAGGAGCAGCAGTGCACAAGATTTTATAGTGAGGATTACATTTATTGTTATTCACTAGTGTTTCACTATGACTACTAGGTATTACAGGAAAAATCCAAGAGTATTCAAAAAGGCTAACTTAAGCTAGTCTTCCTTTACTACAGAGGAAGACTACAGGAAAAGGAGAAAAAAGAAAGGAAGCAATACTCCAAATCACCCCTGCAAGCCTTACTCATACCCAGCTTCAGCAATTAACCCAGCTGAAGATCTCATGAAGCTCTAGCCCAGCACCTACCACTTTACCACTGCTGCCATTTCAGCTACAGAGACATAACAGCTTGGAGGGCCTTAAACTTCAGTGATTTGCTTGTATAAATTACAAATAACTCTTCCAAAAATTGGCATTTAATCTCAATTATTTCGGTGGACTGGTTTGCAATAGCCCCAGAACACACTGTGTTTTCAGCTCTGCTGAAACCAACTGCAAGACAGATGTAGGAAGTTTGTAAGCCAACTTCCCCATTAAAACATTCAACAACTGTTGCGAATCACACTCTTGAACAGCCTGAGACATTCAGAACTACTTACTTTTTTTTTCCTTTACCCTCTCCCCACCCTTAAAGTGGATTTAAGAATCTTCACATACAGAGAACCTATCGAGACTCACCCAGGTCTCTCTGAGCAACACCTTGCAGAGACAGATCTGCTCAGTTTCCCCACCCCTTCTGCACAGTGACAGTCCTGTAAGTGTCAGCTGTAAACCCCTAAAGCCTGGAGAACAGGTGAAACCGTGATAATCTAGGAAAGGGAGATGTTCTGTCCCCCTCTCGGCAATTTTCTAGGAAGGGCCAAGGGCGGGGGGGCTGAAACTATAAATGGGATTTGGAGTCTTCCATCATCTTTCTTCTTCCCTTATACATGGATGGCTGAACTCTGGCTAGGACCAGTTAGTATAAGGGGGGGTTACTGCATTTGTTTTATATGCAGTCATATCACTGACCTCCAGACTGGCCAGATACCAGTTTTGTGATTATGAAAACTAATTGCACTCAGTTCCAACTTCTGTCTATACATGAAGATTTTCAGTTAAAAAAGGAAGAAGGATTGTTCACTGAATATAGGACAACCTAAGTGTTCCAAAATAACTCTCCATACTACTGACCTCCTGCAGACATTTCATTTTAAAATTGTGCTTTTCTTTGCAGAATCGAGTCCCTATTTTTTAAATACCTGCTTTAAAAAGTTAAAAATTGAAATTATTTTGGGTGAGTGTGAAATTCTTCAAAACCTCAAAGTATAAGGTAGCATTTGTTCAAACTTCAAAACCTAAACCTAACAAATTTACATTTAAATTTAAACTTAAGAATAAATGAAAAAAATCCCACTCTTTCATTGTGAAAATTAAGACTGTGAAAGTTAAAACAGTTTCCTTTCATGTTCAAAAAATATCATTCATCTTTTGGAATAATCAGGAAAATACTTACAGAGAAGTAACAAGCATCCCATCAGTGATATACAGGAATATAAATACGGGAGGTAGAATTCCCAGAGGTCTGTAAAGAAAATATTGAGCACAGCTTTAGCTTATTAAGTAATAAGCTACTTATGCCAAACAACTGAATTAACTTCTTCAGCATTCAGGATTGAACAATTGTATTTTCAAGAATAAACTAAGAATGTCAGTTAATAATCCTGCAGGCAACTAAATCCCCATGTACTTTAGCCTGAAATACATCTTCAGCTTTTATCACTTAAGTCACTTGTTTTTAACATAACTTGTGCTCACATAAGCATGGAACTTCTCAGTATGCTAAAAACAGATTTAACAGGAAAAAAGGTATTGACTAAATTAATACGGCTTCTTCACAACCTGTGCAATACTCACAGAGCATTTACTAGAAATACATTTAACTGAAAACATCCATTTCTATAATTAAAATGAAACTAGTGTGATGTTTTTATAAATGCCATACCATACAAAGACTCCATACTGGCAGCATCATTGTCTATGAGTGCTGAAGCCACCCACACGATTCCAAGGATAAGCAGTGCAAGAAGAATAAGCATTACAAGGGTTTCCAAAATGCGTGCTCTGATGCCCTGTGGGCAGAAGAGGGGAGAGGGAGGAAAGAACATGGCCAAGAACTTTCAATCAGATATTTTCAAACATAAGAAAATTACAAACAAATACCAGTTCCTTCTTCCTAAATACATACTCACATTTTATCATGTAGACAAAAGCATAACACATAATGCGCATTTAAAAGGCAGTGCATAAAAAAAGGAAGTACTTATGGCTTTATACAGCCTAGATTGAGTTTTTCCCCTTAAAACCACAGAAAAATGTTTTAAACTGTGTATGCCTTACAGTTCTCATTAATCTCATTACTCCATAAAGTATTCTTTATACCATATGATTTTGTTCGAGCATTTTTAAAAGATGGATTACTTTTCTAATACTTTCAGCAAAGAAAGTGGATTAGCAAATTTTTATCTATGATTCCAATCAAGGGAATGGAAAGCCAATTATGGCAAATAGCCAAATGGCCCAGCAAGCATTAAACCCTGCGCAGGTACGATGCGCCAATTTAGTTAAAATACATTCTTCAACTGCAATTGCTTCTGCACCATTCCTCGCAGTCTTCAGAGCCCTCAAGCGTACCGTCGCAGTACTGCTCGCTCTTGGCCTGCCCACTGAGCGACATCCATTACCTCCCAGCTTTGCGTGCTCCGCACTGAAAGAAACACCTATGGCTCGCTTGCTTACACCGCACGCAAGTCACAGGTCTACCAGGTTATATCACAGTATTTGCTCCTGAGTCTAGAAATGTAACAACACTCTAATAGTCGAGTGTTAGATTTCAAAATGTAAATATACCACGTAATAAACAAATTTTTTTATTTTTAATTTGGCATTTTTAACACTAATTTTACTAATTTCAAGCAACAGAGCTGTTGGGACACTTTCTTCAGACATCCTTGCCATTAATGGGATTGCCATTCACATAACTTCTGTTTTTCTTCATTGGCCACTATACATCTCCACAAGTAAACCCGACCTCTTGTTTCTCACACAGGTTCACCCCATCTTGGGCATATTCCACTGAAAATTCTACTTTATAGTTATAAGTAGAAAGTTTGTTTAACATTTGTCTACTTTTATCACCTCTTCCCTCACTGCTTAACACAGGGTAATCCTTACGTGACGTTTACCCTGAAAATTATGCTCCCTACATAACCACTGCATCCAACCATGAATGAGGACCTCGGGCATCCTAACCACGAGCATTGATCTCATCTAGCACGTCCATTCCTCTCTGCTATCAGTCAGCTGCAGAACAGCTAAGGTAGCACAAAAGCAAAACAGACCAAAAAAGCCCTTCATAAATTCCCCTTAAGGCTTAAGCAGGCAGATTAAGTCCAATTCCATAAAGGATCTCAAACACCAAATTTCAAATTAAATGTAGTATGGATAGGATACGGATTTACTCCTAGAATGTATTTTGTGTATAATGAAAGTGGATTTGAGATTGTTAAGTTATTAAAACATATTTTTGTAGTGCTCAGAAACTAGCCTTCAGTCTTCCATGAGTTTTTTGAAGATCATTTAAGCCAAATATAGGTATTTGAAGATTAAATAGCCATATTTTTGAAGTTGTGAACTCGAGCAATAAGTTACCAGAAAACAGGTTACAGTTTAAGTACTCAGCACTGATACAGAGCCTTTACTTTACAACAGAAGTCACAAGATTAGAAGAAAACCCACAAGTCGATTGTTTAGTCAGGAGAAATTGTCTCATGAGCTCCTACGATCACTGCTTAACATTCCTATGGAAACTAAACGGACTATAAGAAAGAGGAATGGGAAAATACTTTGTATTTTAGTTTTCCATATTTTATTCAAGAAGGAGAATGAAGTTGTCCAAGTCTTCCTCTAGTCCTCCTTTCCTAATGGTTCTGGCAGGTAAGAATAAGAGAAGGACGCAGTGTACAACCAAACAACTTGCATCAGTTTTTTCAGAAAGTTGTTCTAGATCACAGCTTTGAAACCAGCATTTGATAACACAAATACTACTTCATTCCTGAGATGTCCTTCATTACAAACAGAATGCATATACCACAATTAATTCAGTGTTTTATGAATTATTTGAATGAAATTAAACTTGCAATTTAATCTGTTTTAAGGAAGGAGGGATTATTTATCTCCAGACCAAGCAAAGATCACATAGGAAAGCACCAGAAGGATACCTCCAGGACATTGACACAATGAGGAAAAAAACCTGGTTTGCATCTATCCTACATTCTTGTATTTCAAGAAGAATTCAGCACTAAGATGCCAACTGAAGCAAGTTAGAACTGTCTATACAGCTGATGAAGGGGGGGGGCATAAGGAGAACAATCTCAACACCACTATCAATTAAAATATCAAACTCGGATTTCAGTACAGCATTAACTACACAGCCTTAAATAATGCTCCCACACTGTAGACTTATGAGATGAACACAACCATAGCCTTTAGAAATAATTAAAAACATTCCCCTCCACCTCAGGCTAAAATGTGTTGTTTTAAAATATGGTGCTAAGACAATTCTAAAAGAGAAGAGTGAGCTCAGGCAATACACTTGCTTTATTTTCAGGAAGACAAGCTGACCCCTCCAGTACTTCTATTAGCATGTCAATTTTAAGAAGGCTAAATTCCTTAGTTTCTCTTGGGCAATTACTGCTGAGATGCTGGATAAGTTGGAGAGTAGCAAAAAAACCACACCAAGACTTTAAAATCTTTTTTACAGTGTTACAAATACCAGATATCAAAAAGAAAACCACAAACTATATAAAATGTAATTGAGCTTGAAGTTATAAAATTAAATGGGGAATGAAAATACATGGTATGGTGGTGGTTTTTATACTTCCACTGCTACACACTAAGAATATTGCTGTGACTTCAGCTTACATTTGTGTGCACAAGGAGAGAGGAGTGGGAAAGAAAAAAGGGAAGTAGGAGGTCCTAGGGAAAAAAAAAAAATATTCCTTTGAAAAAAACTTGTCTAGAATAAAGCCTGGGATTAGAAAGACCATTTGCCAGCCAGGAAGATTAGAAAATCTCAATCTGGAACCCGGACACACAGTCCTCAAAGAAAATGGATGAAGCAATGTAGACCATGGTTACTTCTCCAGACACTCCCTGAAGATCTCAAAACCAAGCTTGACATGGTTTTATTACCGAGAAGGGGCTTAGGAAGCATCCACACTTTTGCAGGTGTTGCTCTTACACCACCACCCCCCTCCCCAGGACATGCAGAGAATACAGAAGGCTATAAAACACTATGAAGAAGGAAAAAAAAAAAAAAAGATATTAACTGGAAGTGAAACAGAAAAACAGAAAGGGACAGGAATAACAGCTGAAAGAAAGGTAGCAGCATTGGGAAGAAAAACCTGATCTTTAGTCTTCAATTTGTACACCAATTTCTCTGTAGGTCTGAAAATGAGAGGAATGTTGTTCCAGGGATGGACCGAGGGCCATCCTTTGGGAAATATGAACCACAATTTGAAGGAAGGTGGCACTTCTCTTGCTGGACAGTGATTTAAGTTTTAGTAGCCCAATTTTAAAGTCTTTTTCCATGAAGGCATCTAGAAGAAAACATCAACTGTCATTGCTTCCAGCACTACAAGCACGTAAGAGGATCTGTAGTAACTGCTGAATAGCAAACCAAAACATATCCAACAGCTTGCAATTTCCTCAAGTGAGTTTCAGATTATCCATAAAGCAAAACAGACTTCTGAAAGTGAATTACCTGTGTGGTTCCCTACTGTCAGGGAAGCAGAAGCTTGGCATCATACAGGCCAACCTGACACATAAAAGGAGTCTCTTGTGGAGACTATTAAAAAAAAAAAAAAAAGAGTCCAGAAAAAAATTTTTGAAGCTAATTACTACAATCTGATAGAAATTACAATTAAACCATTTATCAAGAAAATCAGGAAAAAAGACTGACAGATTATACCCTCTAACCCCCCCCCCTTTTTTTTAAACTTCAAAATTTCACAGCCTAGACTCAACAGCTCACCTACATTTTCACTCACAGCATATTTTCAAAATCCACCTAGCTCTTTAACTAGAGCGCTTAACCAAAGGAAATACGTTTTTAAAGGGAAGATGTTCAACACATGAATCCCAGCAGCGTGGAACTTGCCAGAAGCCTAGTAAGGTCTGTCATTTTCTCTGTATATCAATGAGGGGGAAAATAAAAAAAAAAAAAAGATTAAAAGATGCATGCCTACAAATAAAAGCTGTCCTACAAACACATTCTAAGGTTCTTGTGGTTTGTACAGCCTTAGAGATAGCTGACTCTCAGACTTCTTCAAAATTCAATTCCTGAGACATTCAGAAGTTTTCTTATTGTTTAATCCCGATCTACTTACACTGCCTGGAGCAGCAGGCCTATGGGTTCATGTTTCCAGAAAAGCCTAATCTTAGCAAGAAAGGTTTTAACTATTCTAGAACTGTTCTGACAAATTTTTAGTTGATACTCTGGAAGGCATCATCAAAATCTTACCATGTTTCTTCCCTATTATGATTAACACAGATAAATCATCCTGGATGATAAATATCCCAAACATATTAAAAACCAGCTCATGGCCAAAAAAGGCAATTCTTCAGCTGAAAAGCCCAATGAAGTACAAATGGCAACAACAGTCCTGAAGGGATGGCAGATGTCATACAAGACAGCAAAAACCATTTCTCCTGCCCAGTACATTTGTGTTACGCAGGATGACTGTTATGCCAATCGCAACACATGAAGACTTTGTCCACTCTGTATGTTCACACATAACACCTAGAGGCTGGTTTTTACTTTGTAAGAGAACGTACGTTTGGTGATAGTTTCTAACAGCTTTTCAATAAGGAGAATGGAGATTTCTTGATAATGGAGACAGAAATGTTGGGTGGGTTTTTTCCTCCATTTGAAATTCGATGACTAATTTTTAATGATATAAATATAATACTTCAAAATGCTTTGGTAATAAGTTAGCAGAGGTATGAAGACCTTGCTGTGCACACCGATTGTCCACAAAGTTTCAGATGTTTTGCGTAATAGCAATTAGCACAGGGATCTTTTTCCTGATTACAACGACTCCCAAGGACAGCGTGTAGGCAAGAAACCTGCTGACTGCTCCTCTCTCCATTAAGAGTCACATGCGAAATCTGGAAAGGCTTAAAAGGAAATCTCTTGATGACTGCCATTCTTGCAAAGCTAAGGTATACACATCATATATCCAGGAAACACAGTGCGGAAGACGTGGTTATCTTCCAAGCACTGAGACAACCCTGTGCCAGAAACTCACAAGTTGTTACTTTTTGGGAAAGAATAATTACAGAAATGAAACCAATCAAGCCAGTTTTTTTGCCTGGTTTTGCTCTGCCAGTTGTGATTAGGAACACAATTACTGTTTTCCAGCAATTTAAGCATAGTTTTTAATGCTTTCTTATGCTATAAGAATTTCAAAATACATCTACAGATAATATTTACCACATGTTCTCATGTTTTAACACTGATGAAGAGTAGAAAAACTTGCAACATGTTATTTTTCTGTAACAAGCAAAACTCCAGGTGAAACCAAAGAACTACAGCCCCATTCCTACCTCAAGAAAACGCATTTCTTTGCTGAAACATTACCTGGCTGTAGTGATGTTGATGAACAAATTATTAGCTCCTATAAGATGGACATTTTTGGAACTACATCACCAATGTACAACATGGTATGACTTTTGTTAATTCTACATTTTAATTTGGTTGCAAATTGTACAGGAAAAAATCATCAAAAAATTATTATTAATGAAGTAAAAATTACAACATGTTACACACAAAAAAGAGAGTCCTAACAAAGTTTCTGTGGTGCTGAATATTTTAACATCATTCTGCTTGGACATCTTGACCTCTTCCAAGGTAGGTAAACATCACCTTTTACACCATGCCCTGACCCATGGGGAAATCCCGGGAAACATTTCTGCAATCACGGCACATTTAAAGTACACATGAAGCTTATCATTTTCACGTCATAAAAAGGAGTCTTAGTAACTTTCAGATTTGTTCAGCAAGAGGCTGACTGCAACAAACATGCATGCTAACATCTGCAGAAAAATAAATGGAGGCACTAAAAAAAGAATGAGAATTACAGCAGTTATGAGGTTGGGGGTGTTAATGTATTAACATAAATGACATTTCTAGCATGCAATACTCCTCTTTCTCAATTTCTGAGCATTAGTGAAGAGATCAGCTTCAAGCGTTCTAACCATTTCTAAGGTCAGAAACCATACTTTGAGCAATCTTTGTTGTGACCTATTCAAGGCAGGGCAGATTTTTATTATTTTAAAATAAGTAAAGGAAACCCATCTTCCATCAGGTAACACGGAAACACATACTACATTTAGCACACTGATGTTCACTCAAGGGGTCATTACCTTATGAGACTACCACAAATTACTGAGTCAAAACCAGAAGCTGTAGTTTTAGGAAAACTCAGCTCATTTTTAAAATGTGGAAGTCAATGACTCAGAATCCTCACAGAGCAAGCTAAAAAAGTTTAACCAAGAAGTAATATATTCAGGCATCAGATTCAAGTAATCAGAAAAAAAAAGTTTCTTTGTCCATCCAAGAACCAAAGACTTCAGACTGTAACCAGTGCTGACTGTGTCTTCTCCAACACCACCTCTTCTCTCACAGAATCTTTCCAGCCTGGAGGAATTCTGAGATTAAAATGAACACTTTTCACCACAACACAATGAGTGTATTTTAAAGTTTATGTTTATTTTCCACACAATACAAATCTTCATTCGTAGTCACAAAACATTCCCATCAACTTTCAGCTGATTTTTTGTTAGCATCTTTTCCCAAATGATTTCACAGTGGTTACCATTCTGTCAATGGAGCAAGAGGAAGCAGCTGAAATCACTTAACTGTACAGAATTTAATAGTTACACAGTGTAAGTAACAAAATCCAGAAATTTCAAAGAGAAACTAAGAACTGGAGAGAAAAAAACAAAGTGAAAGTCAAAGGAGCCTGATGGAAAAAACCATGATGAATTCTTTGGGTATTGGCTAAAGACATGTACCAATAAGCATTAGAGCTACACCTGCCAAGTTGGAAATGAAGGACCAAAAAAACCATTCAAGTAGGAGTCAAAAAAAAAAAAAAAAAGATATCCTTATTTAGTAGACATCTATCCAGGATGCAGTACACCCACTGGAGTGACTCCTCTGCCAAAGAAAACTTAAGCCCTCTTCTCCAGTGTCCCAGAAGAGTATCCAAACCACAGTGTTACAGTATATTTTGGGGTCTGTATCTGTCAAATTTTCCTGTTGAAATCACTGCATGCAAGTAACTCACTGAAATAACCTAAGAACCAAGATGGACTCCTTGCAGAATTGCATCCTCATGATTGAGATAAAAAAAAAAGTCTTTCTCACTTATATTCCTAGGATCTATTTAATTATCCAATACAAGATGGACTCCAGTGAGAACAATAACATGAGACTCATTTATTGCCCAGCAGCTAAGGCATTGTTTCAAATACATGGATTAAAATTACTTAAGGAAAGAGCATACAGCTGGCTCTTCCACATCCAGGTATCATTTTTGCTTATTTAACATAGAAATAGTATATTAGAAAAACATTCCCTACAAATTTTGTAACAGAAGACATACCAGTGTCTTAAAGCAAGGGAAAGCTAGACAGAGTATCAGAAAAAAATGCAAACACTTAGTAGCTGGAAGAAAATAATTACAGCCTACAGCTATCAGATACATGTGACTACCCTGCTGCAGCCTGCCCTTCCCTTCCTTCGCAGAAAGAAACTATTGCAAAAAAAAAAAAAAGCCAGGATTATATCTAAGTTGTTTTTAATAAGGACAGATGGAGATCTACTGGCACTACAGTAAAAGCGCACAACCCAAACCTTTTGGGAAGAAGGGAAGGAAGAAATGAAAGGATACACATAGTAAAATTATGAATGTCCTAACACTACCCCTTTCCCCCACAAGTTTCCCCTGCAGATCCATCTGCCAGCTCTCACTAATCAGCTCTTAGATGCTCGACTCCTTCCACCTACCAAGTTTCCCAGACTTTCCCAAGCCACCTGCAACAACATGGGAGCTGTGGGATTTCTGACACTGAGTCTCCCTCTAATCATTTATTTTTGGATCAGAAAGAATCTTTCCTGCTAGACTGGAGTGATAGAAGATAAATATTTTCCAACTTCTTTGTAGCTTGGCAGAGGATTAAGACAAGTAACACAAAAGTATAAAGAAATACTTGGAATTTGTGATTGTGTTTCTGGCAGAAAGAAACCACGAAGACAGTTCCCAAAAGCAAATGACACGTAGAAGCGCACAGATCACTATTAAAGTTCTAAAATAAAGAGAAACCTAAAGGGTTTTTTGTGTCAATGTCTATTACTAAGCCCCTGCAAGGATGAATAAGGTCAAGAAGAAAGCACACTCCTAGAAACTGGCCAAAGCACCACACTGCTGGAAGCTCCTTTTAATAAACTGCGAAATACTTCAAAAAAGCTAGACCAAAATAAATTTTTAAATATTTAAAAAAAATAAAAATAAAAAATGGCCAGAGATGGGAGACAAACTCATTGGTCCTCCTTCCTCCCCTCCTTTGTAATTAAAGTTGTTGGCTGCCTTACAAATCCTCACCACACTACAGATGCATTAGCTCCTTCCTCGCATTGTCAATTCAGAGTAAGTAATTCTTAATATAGAGTAATCCTTAATGTGGTATATTTCTAGTAATATTAAATAAGTAATATAGGCTAAAAGTCTAAATATCACATCGCTGCTTATTTGGATTAATGAAAAAACATTGGTTTTTGAGAGAGAATTGGAAATGGCATTTACTTAGTAAAGCCTCATTTAATAAAGGAAGCCTATTAGAAAATTGTTTCATGCTTTATGATTAAGATATAGTAAAACTTGCCATTATCAATATAAAATTAAATGGCAATTTTCCTCTGTGAATTAAAATGACACTTCCATTAAATTTGTAAAGTCTTTTTTTACTGTTATATAAAGTAATAGAAATGCATAGAGACTTGAAATAGATACAATGTTTTTGCTTGTCCTGAAAGGTCACTATGTAGTGTCAATAAAGACTCAAACAAAAACACAGACTAATGTGAAAATATTCAAATCTTAATAAAATATTCCTTATGCATAAGCCAGCAATTTTTATAAAACAAAATCACCATGCCCAAATAAAAAAAACCAGCAGCAGATCAATTTAATGTTTCTTACCATTTAATAAAAGAAACTGAGATGAAAAAGTGTTCACATTGCCTTCTTGAAGAAGCCTCAAAGTCAGACATGCCAAATTCTTAGAGGCATCTGCCTTTACCCATTGACTACGAGAGGGGGCTTCTAGATCCCCTGAATCACAGCCATTCCAGGGATCCTGCATGTCTGAATACTTACTTCCTTCCCAAAGGACAGCAAAGTTTTCTACGTTAAATGAAATAGTTATGTGAATCTTATTATAAACTGATGATAAAAAAATTTAAGAAATACATCTCAGGATTTTTAGATATATAACTATCGTCTACCACAAACAGAAGGGTCTATAAAGGGCAATAAGAATGCTCCATCCAAACACAATTTGAAAACTACTCATTTGTGCCTAAAAACAAAACAAAAATATCTTAGGAAAAAAAAAGTATTTTAGAACCCAGTGCTTCAGTTTATAACAATGATAAAATTAAGAGATTCAAGCTTAGTATTAGTGGCTGCACCATCTGTACACTTTACAAGAAGTAGAAGTATTTAGCATGTCTATTTTCACTCATGCAGAACTCCATAAGTTATCCTAAAAGCAAATAAAAACTGTAACATAAAAAACCCACCCAATTAAAATATTCACATGTTATTCTATTTGCAGGCTTCCAGCTACACGTTAAAGCTTTTAGCAAAGAACTATGGAAATTCCACAAGACATAAGCGTGCTAAATACAGCAGAGATGTACAAGTTCAGAACAATGTGGGAGTGGGGAAAGCACAAAAGTTCAGCAATTCATTTCATTCCTGGCTCAGATGAGGTGGAATAACCAATGCTCCAGTGCTAGCTTCTACAACTAATTAGTTTTACAGATGACTCTACCTACTCATACGCAAGAGTCATCTAAGACAGTTTCTCACAGCATGCTAGACGGGTAATGGTCAGAAAACCACATTTTGAAATAACACTAAGTGTGTTTGGAATTTTCTTTGCACAGTGTTTTACCCGAATATTATTAACAATTCTTGTTACATCTTGTTACTCTAGTAATTTCCATAGCTCAAGTACATGAAAATGTTGCCAGAGCACAGACTAACCTGACACATTTTGCTTTTCTATCTACATTACAGAGTAGGTAAAAAAAAGTAGTTATAACATCAACCCCATAAACTACTGCAGAAAGGCTGAATCATTGCTCAACTACTGAAATCGCAGCGAGGCGGGTAGTGTGGAAAATCTATGCCGAGGGGACTATACCATTAGCTTATCCCGTTACTCTAGTTTTTGGAACTTACACTGAGGCCTCTCTAAAAGAAGGACATTCTAATTTATGGAAGCAACCAACTGACATTTAACTACTTCAATGAAATGGAGCACAGATCACATGTCATCACATCTTGATCCAACGTGTGCAACAACCAACATTCACTTATTTCCCCCTCGGCTGTCCCAGATACAGAACTGTTACATATATTCAACAAACCATACGTCTCCTTATGGTAAAATAAAAAGGATGAATTTTGCACATAATGTCCCCAACTGAGTCAAGCAAGACATCTTATAAAACCTTATAAAATGTTTTATAAGGCTACAAAAGCAAATTCACATTAAGCCATTCCTCCTCAATAGCCACAAGTTTCTCTGTCCTAACCACCAAATGTTGAATTTCTGTATCTTGGCCTTATCGAAAAATGAGAAGGCCCTAAGTTGAAGAATACATGCATGTTTTTTACCTAAAAGTTGCCATCTTGCACAGCCTCTGTTTCTAAATGTCTAAATACAGACACCAAATAAGTTACACATGCTGAAGTCTAGGCTTTGTAATACAAAATTTAATATAACCAGCATTCCCAACCTCTTCTTGACCTACCTGTAGTAATTTTCATGTTCTTACTGGCTTTAACTTTGCCTTCGTTACAGTCATTGTGAAAGGACAGAAAACCAGACATCCCTGCAACACCTAACTTAAAAAGTTATTTTCATCTCCTACTAATCTCTAGTATAGTTACTTATTCCAATCACAGAAACAGGCCATATATTCACATAACTCTTTTCAGACTAATTTGCTGAAATATACCCTTAAAGTAAGAATTTTTCTTTTCCTCTGCAGAACTGTTAATAAAGGACCTCACAGTGTAAAACAATAATTTTAACATGTTTTCTGAGTTTAGTGTAAACACTTGTCAATGATGTGACATGCTAACAAGTATGCTAAACCTTCTCATCTTCTGTTTCCTGCCATTTTATAAGCTCTTCTCAAATTTACTATCAGATGTGCCTGTCCTCTGCATTGCAAATAATAAAACACACGCTATGTTTAGCTGTATACATGCTATTTCTGAGACTTCAACAGAAGCAGGAAGCATACAAAGGGTCAAGATATGCACCATTCTTAATGCAAGATTTACCATTAAATATAGTCCTTAAGTATCCACCTTATATATTATGTTATGGGTTTGTATAACAGTCGCTTAAGTATGCCTTTATTTTAACAGGGAGGAGGAAAAACCCTGATCAAGCTACTTGCCAAATTAGAAACCCAGAATAATCAGGACCTGCTTCTAAACAACAACAAAAAAAGTCTAATAAATTTTAAGTGGTGTCATTTTAAATTACTCCAGCTTAAAGAACCGGACTTCATATCTGAACTTAAGATGTTAGCTTATGTCAAAAATACAAAATCAAACAGCTGCCTTTGATGTGACTGATTAAACAACTTTTGTCTCTGGTATTACTAATGGAATGAGTAAATGGGTTGTAATACAGCGTACGATAATTCAGTTACATACTAGTAAACATTTCATGGAGATCAGAGCACTAAAGTCTCAGTTCATGCTGAATGATTTTATAGACAAATAAATATGAGCTTAAATGCCAAATAAACATACACTGTTAACAGAGTACCTCAAGACTATTTGGTGAGCCGTTACACACAGTGGCCCATGGGTATTGCAGTCAGAGGTACACGCAAGCATAAAACACAAAGTCAAATGCCGTTTCCAAACAAGGTTCAAGACTCTTACACTCTCAATCGCTTTTCCAGAAAAATCAAGACAAATTTAGAAAATCGTTTGATTTTAATTAGGGATAATCTCATATTGGAAAGGATTTCCAAGTCACTTTCCCCAGTATTTTGTATTATAGCATCAATTATTTTCCACGGAATACTTCTTGTGGTTAGCAAAAAAGTTTCTAAAAGTAAATACTTCAAAACTAACTTCGAAGAGACTTCCTACACTGGCTTCATCACATACTGAAAATGTATTTTGCAGTGCTCTACACCTACAGTTAAACCAAAGTTCTACCAGTACACACAGCAAAACTGGAGAGTACAGCTTTTCTATGTGGAAAAACACAGAAATTAGAATTTCCGTGCCCACCAAGAAAGGAAAAAGTGGCAGGTTTACTTTTCACTTATATTTATTACTATGTTGAGTTACCTAGAGTTTGCAAACACAATGCACTGCAACACAACGCATTAGAAAATTAAGCTTAGTTCAGTCTTCTTATATAGTAACATGGCTAGGAAAAGTCATTGCTATTGATAAGTATAGAGCGTATCAAATCGACTCGAATGCTGAGGAGATGGAAGACGTACACACTACGGCTGCTCAGCATGTTAACAATTGCTTATCTTTACAGCAAAAACAGCAGTTTCAAAAAATGCTAGTAGCTGTATTTTTGCAAAGCTTCAACATTTCACTCCATCCCCAAATAAGTAATTTTATTTACAAAACATTTTTAAAAGCCATGCTCCTATGAAAGAGAGGAAGGGAAGAAATCTGGCTTTAACAGCAGAAACCACTGCATTTGACTATTTGGAAGGGAACCTCCATACCATGTTTTACTTGCACGGGCTAAGCTGCAACTGCTAACACAGGCACGACTTTGCAGTCGTGACAGCCAAATCTTTCTACAGTAGCAAGCACTACGCAATAAACTGTTCAGAACACTGGCCCATCTCACCTGCCTTAAAAATGTAGCAGTTTATTCATACACTTAAGTGGTGTTTTTATTAAAATAAACTCAATGAGAGTTTGGGAAGAGATATCAAGGAGAGGCAAGCAGATGGAGAGACTAGCTGACACATAACAATAGCTGGTGAAATATTACTCTTATTTTCTGTAATAAACACCAAGATCAAAACATTATGCAAGTTAAATTTCCTTGAAAGGTTCCCAGCAGGAGTTTTCCTTTTTGTTTGTGCAGTACGCGATTTCCTCTCACCCACAAAAAACATACCAAGAATGTGCATGTGCCACTAACACTAAGCAGCACTTCCTTAATCACTCATTTCCAACAATTTATGGATGATCAGTGGCAAAAACGAGCAAAAATAATGAAAGCATGCAATGAAAGCTCATTGAGACAAACCGGCTTGGACTTCCTACTCATTTCTGTGTCTCTTTAAGATGGGGGTCTGATACAAATTAGCCACTGGGAAAAAAGTCATCTGGTCATAAAATACAGTACAGGGTCACTTTTATGTAAGTTTGCCAAAAGGGACATAAACCAGGACAATTTCAAACTGTGACACAGGATAGAAGTATATTAAAAAAATCTTTGTTCCTCCTCCATTGTGCTGTCATGTTGCTCAGCTTTATAGACATTCTGAGCACCAGCTCTGGCCTCTTCGCTTCCACCTGGTCTACCTAATTAATTAAGCAAGGAAGTTACCTCAAATTTTTGTACTATTTGTTTTTATTATCATGCACTTCTTTTGATGTTCCAGGAGTTAACCTCTTAATCCACAGACTCTGTGTGTTGTGTTCTGAACATTTTGGGATGTCTGGATAATTTGGATAATTGGTCAGGATGTTGCTGTCGCTCATGTTAAACTTTATGCCATGACTTCAAGTTCAAAGATCAGTATTAAGGTAAAATACTTCATAAAGCCTTTTTAAAACTCTACACTCGTGATTATGCAATACCTAGTTATTCCAGTTTCTCACAGTGGTAAATTGCACTATTTGTATTTTCTTACAAAGAAATTACTCCTAAACATCTTTATCTTTCTCAACTTCAAACAAATACAAATTTCAGTTGAAGTTACATCAAGAGAAAGAGTATTTTAAGGTCAAGAAAAGGTATAGCAATTATCTCCTCAAAAATGCTTGCCTCCTTCACACAGCAGCACACGTAATTTTCTATGCAGTCTGATATCACACATGGAAACATCAGCACTGTGAACTACAGATGCTCAACTGTAAATACCACAATTTTCCTTTTTTGGAGAGAATGCTAGAGAATGAAGTTAATTCTGACATTAAGAAACCAGGTTGACACTTTTGTGTACTACAGAATTTGAGCAGGCCAGTGACAACTGAAAAAGTATCTAAACAAGGAATATAACTTTCTGCACAGTCTCTACAAAGGAGCAGAAGAAGAATATAGAAAGATGTGAAAAAGTTTTTAATATCGATGCAGAAGATTAAAGTTACTTCAGGTACTGCAATAGCTCAATTACTAGCACTGGCTAAGGTGTAATATATCCCAATGAACTCCAACTACTTCAATAGTCTTGAAAAACTTAATTCACACATGTGCTTGAAAATACATATGTGTGCATAAATACACACGTGGCATATACACATATATAAACCTATACACATAGACATATTATACACCAGCAATATTACTTTTATAACTCTTTTTCTGATAACAGAAGTCTGCAATTGCCATTAAATGGAAATAAACTATAGCAAGGAAGAGCACTTAAGCACTTTAAAAGGGCATGGTCCATCCCCTTAGGCCCAAAATGCCCTTTTTGAATTAACATTGCAGTTGTAATTAAAAACTAGGCAGAGAATCAGTTTGATTTTCAGTACAGCACTGCATCCGTCCATGGTGAGTGCCTAATTTCCGTATTTCTCTCCTCTGTGCAATATGCAAGTCCTTGGTTGTTTTAAACTGCTGCCCTGGGGAATCAAAAAGAGTCTATAAGAGGGGCCATGTGCCATTTAGAAATTATACTAGCAACCAAGAAAAAAAGCCATAGTAAATTGGAAGATGGCTAATCAAACCCATTCAGATTCATGAAACAAACAGTTAAGGGGGCAATACTTCCTTACAAGAACATGGAAAAGAAAGTTATACAAAGCTCATAACAGTAACCTATGAGCTATCTGAAATATCATAGCTTGCAAAAAGCTCACATTGCAGTGAATAGATAAAAATCAACTTTTACAGCATAATCTAAGATAAACACTCAAACAGATGGCTAAAAACTTAGGGGGTTAGGCACATATGTGATAAAAACTGACATTACTGTCACAATTTAAGCTGAACAAAGAAATCCATTAAAAATGAAAAAAATCCAATTTCAGAACTGAATATCTTTTAATCATTCATGTTCAGAACTTTGATTAAAATCCAACAAGTAATTCTTACATTAACATCTTCAGATATCCTGACTGTCCACACCTAAATCTCAAGTGACCTATTTATTCATTCTAATGAAGGTAATTCTATGACAAATGCAAGATGATCTGCACAAAAGCTTCTATTGGAAGTGTCTTTTCATCCAAGTTGTCAGCTGAGCTGGGTGGGTATCTAGAATCAACTGCTTTCCCTATTCCTTGTATCAAACTCCCAACTGAAAGATTAAATATTACACATCCTGTGCCAAACCTCCTTATTGAATGGCCTTTACATTTACAGTAGATTGCTCTTAAATGCTGCAAACGCCAAATGTATGAAACGTTCTTTTACATTGAGATCGGTAAAATCTGATTTTGCCAGTTAATAGCAATACCATTTGAATGATGTTTTATCTCTCTGGCCCGTTAGTCTGATGAGATGAATGACAACATATGAGAATTTTTGGTTGGTTGGTTGGTTTGTTTTACAACTTGCACAAGTATAATCAAACCCAAAATAATTTGTTAAAATACGAGAATTCAACAACGTAATCATGGTCTCAAAATCTTCTCTGAGAAGAGATAGGCAATGTGTCAAAAATCTAAGGAAAGTAAAAAGATGGGAAGTACCCTTCACAGATTCTAGAACTGAAAAGCTTACATGTAATCCTGAGTTCAATTAAGCATAAGTTTTCCCAGATTCCAATCACCCTAGTATGTGATTTAACTCTTTAAAATATATATCTATGGTGCTTACTGCAAGTAGAATAATTTCTGTGCATCAATTTTAACTATCAACTTAGTCCAGAAGTGATATTTGCCACTTACTAAGAAAAGCAACCAAAGACAAGGTATGTTCATATAAAACCAGACTACAACTCCTACATCTTCATCAATAGCTTTTGGGCTCAGTCAAAGCTGGTAAAACAATTCAGTATACGTCTGCATCCATTTTTGATACTTTTCAATAGAGCAGCCAGGTAGAACTGACATTGGACAAAGGCCTTGAGTACCTGTACTAGGAGTCACATTTGGCCTTTGGGCTGTACCAAAAACATCCAGGAGAAATCAAACTAACAAAACATCCCAAAAATTGTGTGTGTGTATGTCCCCTCCCCCCAACAGATGGGTTTTGATAGTAAAATCTGATCTCATCTACCTCCATAAAAAAGTAAAACTACTCTAAAGCACCAATACTCATCTTTTTCCTGATACCTGCTGACAGATTATGGTTCTATTTTATCTGGAGTTACAAATGCTTCCAAGTGTAAACATGCAATAGTGAACCTATTTATCCTGAATGGGATTTATTGATAGCCAGTACCATAAGCTTAAAAGTTACATTGTAAGCATTTGTTTTATGTAAAGTGCAAGTTTAATGCATCTGTTGGAGCCAACAGAAATCTACAAGTCAAGGGAACACACCAGCGGTACCATCCATGATATGCTAATGGAGAAAATATTTGGGTTTGGTTGGACTGCAGGAGACACAAACACCACTAAATTCAGTTAACCTATCTCTTTTTTCTCCTAAAAAGGATATACATTAGCTGTGGCTAGATAGAGTCAAAAGGACAATGGAGTGGCCTCCACCAGATAATTGAAAGGACAAAAGTTGCTGAAAGATTTCTTATCCCTATAGATACCCAAAGCGAAGGAAGAAGAGGAGACTTCTTTCCAGCAAAGTTGGATGAGTGAAGTTAAATACAGTAGTATGCACAATAGTTAGCCCATCAACAAACTCCTTTGAAGTTGAACTCATAAGGTTGGTCATCCAAACTTATAACTGAAGTAATTGGGATACATCTGCGGTTTGACCAATACAAAGAAACACTGCAGGAGCATCAAACAGCTCAGAACAGGCTACCCCAAACAAGTAGTTACACTGCACTGTGGTTGGGCCTTGCACATCCTGACATAGCTATAATGCTCAGTCTATATAATCTCCTGGTAGTTTCAGCTATAAAATAAAATCTCTGATTCTTCACATTATTCTCTCCGAATTAAAATTTTCCTTCATGCTGTACTTTAAGTATCTTCTTTGCTATCTTCTGTTTTCTCTTAAGTGTCTGCATGAACCCTAAAATTCCAAATTGGACACAGTACTTCACTTGAGCTTTCCCCAATTCCACCCAGAACAAAACTGGCAACTTCATCGCCTCCATGCCACATTCCTGTCAGTGCAACAAGGAATGATGTTTTCCTTTCCACCACAATCATTCCCTTGTTGATTTATGTTACATGTGATCCACCAATGACTCATAGCCTTTTGCATCCATCTTTAATGCATTTCATTTTCCTCATTTCAGACCACTTTTCAAGACTCTTTGCTTTCTAATAACTGTCATCCAAAGGGAGTGGAATTCCCTCAAGTGTAGTACCATTAAAAACAAAAGTGTAATCATTTGGATGATAAAGATTAATGAAAACATGCTGCAATTGGTCCCCAGACAGTCATTCCAGTTTATTTGATATTTACGATTTGAAATTTCTTTTGCTGTGCTTTCCATTATAGTAACTTTTCATTATATTTCTTTAATTCACATATTAATACAATAGTTATCATCTTATTGTTCAGAAATCGCTATGCCAAATTCTATGCTTCGCTGAAATATTCAGCCCTCTCAACTTGAATATATTCAACCAAGGTAATGATTTTTAGTTATTCTCTACCCATTTAAGACAGTTTTCTTAACATATTATTGTTACACTAACCACACTTGAACATATTTTGGTATGTTTGTAATCTTTAAAATTCACAAATCAAGCTTGTTTTCTCTGGGTCATCTGTTATTTAATCACCCTTCCCATTAGTAAAAAGCCTGTACTTCTTTCCCTTGTTACTTTATTTCTAGTGTATCTATTGGCCCTTCTCCTCTTTTAGCATCCCAACAAAATAATTTTCAAAAAAAAAAAATCTGTATTAAACCTTTTTTTTTTTAAAAAAAAAAAAGGACGAGTCAAGTTATTTTCTTTCTTTTAGTATACATGGCTTTTCAGGGACTTCCCCCTGCTTAAGGTCACTCACAACCACACACGGTATACTCGCTTCACCTGCTTGTGCAAGAGTGCACATCTGTACACAAACATTCACAATAGCATACATATCCCAGCACCAAATCCACACAAATTCATAATTTCAGTTTCATCAGAAACCAGGGCTAGAAATGAAATATATACTGTAATTAATCTGTATTTAACAGTATTTTCCTACCTTTTTTAAGCCAGCAAATCCTTCTGATTCCAGGAAGAAAAAGGCAAAGGGCATCAACACAAACAAACATAAATTTGAAAAAAGAGAAGCAAGATTCCATAAACCTGCAACAAACAAGAAAAAAGTTTACATTATAAGTTTCTCAACTTTAAAAGTTAAAGATATTACATTTTCCTCCCTTACATGTATCCATGTAGTATACAAGTGCTAACAGAAGCCAGGTTATTTACAGGTCATTGCTGAAAAATATGTAGTTCTCTGCATAATGATCTTCAAATAAAAACTGGATACCAACTTAAACTGCAGCAACTGTCTGAAATCTTGGAAGACAGACTGCAAACTCAGGTGGACTGCTTCCACAATATCCCACTCAGGGCTCTTTAGACAACTGTTTAAAAAATTTTCAGGACAAAAAGTATTTTACTACCACCAGTGAATCTCACAAAATTCAGTTCTGTGTACTCACTACCTCCCATATTTTTTTCCTCAAGAGAAACTTAGACAAATTATGGATTTTAACATCAGCAATACACAAACGCCATCATCACCTCCTAATTAAAAGGAGATCTCATGGTAACAGCAACAGCAGCCTTCCACGATGAGATGATGGGATCAGTGGGCAAGAGGAGAGCAGTGGATGTTGTTTATTTCAACTTTAGTAAGGCTTTCAACATCATCTCCCATAACCTCTGTAGACTAATTAATGAAGTATGGGCTAGGTAAGTGTAGGTAGACTGAAAATTGGCTGAGCTTCCAGGCGTAAAGGGTTGTGACCAGCAGTACAAAGTCAGGCTGGAAGCCAGTTACCAGTGGTGTACCCCAGGGGGTCAATATTGGGTTTTACATCTTCACTAATGACCTGAACGATGGGAGAGAATGCATCCTCAGCAACTCTGCCAATGATACAAAATGGGGAGGAGCAGCAGCCTGCCATTCAGATGAACCTCAATAGGCTGGACGAGTGGGCAGAGTGGACACTGGGATTGTCCCAAAAGCAGCTTTATAGAAAAGGCCTTAGAGGTTCGGACACCAAGTTGAACACGAGCCAGCAATGTCCCCCTGCAACAAAGGTGCCAACAGCATCCTGGGCTGCATTAGGAGAAGTGTTGCCAGCAGGTCGAGGGAGGTGATCCTTCCTCTCTGCTCAGCACTGGTAGCACACATCTGGAGTACCGCATCCAGCTGTGGGCTCCTCCACACAAGACAGACATAGCCATACTGGAGCGAGTCCAGCAAAGGACCACAAAGATGATTAATGGACTGGAGCATCTGTCAGAAAAGCAGAGGCAATGGAAACTGGAATTGTTTGGCCTTGAGAAGAGAAGACTGGGGAAAGGAAAACAGACTCTTCACACTGTATCCAGTGAATGGAGAAGAGGCAATGAGCACAAATTGAAAAGAAATAAGAAACCAAAACCACTCAAATGTAAGAAAACTTTTCCCACTGTGAGTACAGTCAAACACTGTAACAGGCTGTCCAGAAGGTTTTGTAATCGCCATCCTTTGACATACTCAAAACCCGACTGGGCACTGCCTTGAGCAGCCTTCTCTATCTGACCCTGCTTTGAGCAGGGGGGTCAGACTAGACGATTTCCAGAGGCTCCTTCCAATCTCAACCATTCTGTGATCTACATGAAAAATAAACAACTGACTAAAACTAGGACATCTGCAAGACACATGTGACATCTGCAGGAAGGGAAAAGGTTTAGAAAACAACCTGAAGTGATAACTGATCTCCATTAAGGGTATCTGCTCTATTAAGATTTAAGTTGAACACTGTATGAACAGCCAGTTTCTGGTGCATAAACATGAACCATCATCATCCTATCAAAAGTTGTGCAGGATGCAGTGTTTCTTCTTTATAAAAGCAGCAGCTTACCTGAAATTTAGTACTAGTGTAGCTAACAGGTTTAACTAGTGTCACATGTTCTGCATCCTGAACAGCTTTTATTTTGCAGTTGAGAAAAAACAGGCTCAGTCCCCCACCTTCCTCAAAACACAAACACTTCCACAATTCTGCAGGACTATATTATATCACCTGAAATCCAGAAAAGAACATCCCCCATGATAAGAAAATTTGAACTAACAGCTTTGTTTATTTCTTTCTTCTCACGTACAGGCTTGTTCATTTTCTTCTTTGAAATTTCCATTGTGAAAAGAACAGGGAAGGAAAGAGACATTTACTGCATGTCTAGGAAATTCATTATTGAGAGAAATCCCTGTATTTAGTTCCAAATGTGAAATAGTTAGTTATCTTTACCTACACCCCCTTAAAAAAATGCTTTCACCATATATATTTCCTATTTCTTTAAATGAAATTAAATTTCAGAGAAATAAAAATTAGGTAGGAGCAAGCAGACAGGGGGGCAAGAAATCTACTTCTTCAGCAAGTGATAGCACCAGGACACCAAGAACCAAACTTAGCCAAATAAGCTACAGAAAACAAAACAAAACAAAAAAATCCCAAAGATGCGTGAAATATAATACTCAATTGCTAAAGAAAACAGACTGCCTAAAGGTGGCTAAACTCTAGTTAACAAAGAGGGAGATTTTTCCTTTTGAATTTGCTTAGCCAGGAAGCTCCTGTTACCATTCAAGGAACATTCACACATAGCAACATCAGCAAGAATGTCATTAACAGCCCTTACTGAAGGTACATTATCTCAAGCAGTCTGTGTACTTTTTTCCTCCCCTTTTTAAAAAAAAAAAAAAATGAACACACCAGAGTTAGAGTACACATACTACTACCTCAGGATAAGGGTCTTATTTCAGGGGTTTTCTCTAACCAAAGACAGATAGTGCATTCAGTTACCTGGTGTAAAGCTGAATATGTTGTTGTTCTAATTTCAGCAGTTCTATTACAAGTATCTCTACAATGTAAAACAATGTTTAGGAGCTGTAACATGTACAGAGCAGTTTAAGGGAGGGGAGAGTGCTGCACATCTGGGGTGATTTTTAAGAAGTTAAAATCCAAAAAAATTCACACATTAGCAGCTGACAGGAACCACATTTACAGAATGTTAAACTATGGAGCTACAACATGTATGTAAAATTATGAGAGGTAAGGACAGTGCTGTACTGCTGCTGACACACATACACACTTTCCTGAAAGTAAGGAACATACAGGGACTTCTTCCCTTACCATATTTCTTATCCTAATTTAATAGTTCAGAAACAAAATTAAAATAGACTCAGAAATATAATTATTTCCTACTATAGTGACTGCATCATAAAATTGCATGAGACTTGCAGATATCAACATATATTAGAGCTTTAAGCAGTCTATTGGAATATTTTAAATTTTTTTTGCATTTGTAGCGACCTAAGAATATCCCACATAAAACAAGTTAATAAAACATAAAATTTTAAAATCTCTCAGTCTTTGGCAAACAGATTAGACCCTCAGCAATTTTTCTTTTCTTCTTCATGGCAGTTTCATTACGTTTTACCTCCACCTGGTGGCTGTATCCAACAACAGCACAAGCAAACATCCAGCTGTCAGAAGTATTTCTGGGTTCAGTTCAACATACATTTGCTAAGAGTGTTTATAGTGGATCCAGGTACGGGCTTTCTGCCTAGTTTCAAAAATCAGACACATATATTTTCCATTTTTCTATATGCCACAATTAATGCAACACTCTACGCTATAAAACCCCTTAATGCTACATTCAAGTACCTCAGACTATATCTATAATTGATAAGTCTGGCAAAACCAAAGTGTTTTAAAGCAATACAAATTTTCCCATTTGATAAGATTTGCAAAGCAGAAAGCAAACCATACATGACAGCTATGTTAGAGCGTTACGGAGACACAAACGTTTTCTGAACTGGAGTGCTTGTGATAGCGCTATTAGCTCTCAAAACTTGCACAGGTTATTTCATAACTAACTACAAAAAGGAATGGCATTACATGGAGTAGGTTTTTACAGGGCAGTGCAACGCTGTTGTGCAAACCTAGTGAACACCACAAGAGGGAGCCCCTCCCCAAGGAAATAAAGTACACTGATTTTTGTCACGCTGCAGTAACAGAAGCTCATGGTCATACCCAAAAAAAATCTACTGATTTTTCTGACGTCTTCACACCAACTGTGGTAAATCTTGGTTTAGTTCAGTCCCGTCTACCCTTAGCGTAAGCTTTGCAATACGTAGTCAAACTTGGAAACACCAAGATGCTGAATTTACTTTCTTGCTAGCCATTACTATCGGACATATTACAAAATGTAAGTTATACTGTGCATGCATAAAGTGGTACTTTCAAAAGATTATCACATTAAAATCAAAAGAAGATGGTCACTAGGCAATTCAAAGGCCTTCCAATGTGACAGCTATGTTTCCAGCAGATTTCTAAGGAACCCAAGTTTTCTCAAGCTCTGTAGCAGCTCTCAGAGTGAAAATTTCAAATTGATTATATAATTGTGACTCTCAAATACTTTCAGGTTTTTTCCAAAGTCAGTTCTGACACAGAAGGAAGGATCTTTTTCCATTAACAGTTTTTTTTCACATCTGAATATAAATCTGTCTGAACAGCTAAACCTGTGTAAAAAAATGAGAATTAGGGTTTTTTCCTTCCATGAGACATACCAAATTAACAATCCCCCATGATGCGTGACAAAACAGATCACAGAATAACTCAACTAGAAAGAGCATCTAAAGTCACATAGTCTGATCTGCTGCTTAAAACAGCTAAAATGCAGGTGTTATCAGGTTGCTCAGGGCTTTAGCCAGCTGAGTTTTAGAAAACTTCCAAGGATTGAGATCTCTCTGGACAACCTTTTCCAGTGCTCAGCCATCCCCACTGGGAAGAACTGTTGCTTCATGTCCTGCAAACATTGCTTCTTGCCTCTCGCTGCATGTCCCAGCAAAGAATCTGGCTCTGTAGAAAACCCTCACCAGTTGCAAATCCAGCTATGCCCTGGGTTTCCTAATTTCACACCAGGGTATTAACTCAGGTGATATTTCTACACCACTCCTGGGCAGTTCATCCCTACTTCTACTTTCTGCACATCTCCTTTTTGGTTTGGAGCTCAGGAGTTCTCCATTAAGCCAAATCAACCTCCTACAACACCTGCTCCTTTTCCTGAACACTGAGGTCCATATTACAGTTCCTGAAGGTTATTCTTCAAAGTAAGTCTCTCTCCTGGCTTCCTTTGCCTTCAAAGCATCCTCCGGTAAGATCCCACATACACATTTCCTGAAGAGGACAAAGTCTACTCTCTTAAAATCTAATTCTTTTCTTGCACCTTGTTTTCCTTGAAATAGTTCATTTCTATTGTGCCTCTTTACCGCACTCAACTATGCTTATATTCTACAATTTTCCTTCTTTACAAATAAATCACCAACAGTTGAATTTAACTATCTAATTCCAACTGGTCATAGCTAGCAAGTTTCTTAAAATATTTTTTTTATTTTGAGAATAAGTTTATATATATCATCCTAAACAGACAGATTTATGAATCTTGCATTAACACGAGGAAGAAGTTTGAACAGCGTGTTTTCAAGTTAGCTTCTAGTAGCTCTGATTCTACATTAATATTCAAAGCAGTGAATTTGGTTTAATTCCATCAAGTCTGTATAATTCTTTAAAAAACCCCAACAGAACAGTGAAGACAGACTTTTGCGATGTATCAAACAGCAGCAAAAACAACTAGCCAATAGCATATTAACAATTCAATTAGCATCTGAAATGAAAATTGAGTCATTAGTTTGAAAATAAGAACATATCTGTGCACATACAATGAAGACATCCATTGTAATTACATTATGCTGAGTACTAACCATGAATTAGTGAGCCATTTAACCACTGAATATAGTAGTTTTGTGGAAAAGAAAGCAGGATCTCATTGCTGATTATTGAGAAAGGTAGAAGCAGGACTGCACCAGCTGAAACTGCTAGAGTGAAGGTGCTCAAGAACAGCCTGAAATTTAAAGAAATGCACCACTGTTACCACCAACATGCTCTGAACAGGGGAAAAAAAAGTAATTAGCCTACCTATTAATCAGTGTCCGAAGGCAACCCATTCTTACATTGTAAAGGGGCAAGAGAAACTGATTTCCACAGTATTTCACTTCCAAAAAGCAAATTTCAAATACCAAGTAGTTTATAAAAACTAATTTTTACTGGATTCTGTAAACTACCACAATTATTCTCTTTAGAATTGAATGCATGCAAGTCCCATGTCATACACAGGACAAATTACTGGAGTTCATGAAATAACTTTTCAGAAGTCTCCTATTTTGGTTTTCATTTCCCCCATCCACACTTAGAAAAAAAAAAATCATTTCTATAGTCTTACTACAATTTGTTTAAAGCAGAGCAGCTTTTTAATGTCTAAAGTGAGTATAATTAAACAAAGAAAATTTTAACACCACATTGAAAAACCTATTGCTTTTCTTTCACAAAGTAGTTTTTTGAATATCATCTCATAGCTTGGAGTTTTCTGATAACTGTACAGTCAATACAGAGAAATTGTCATAATTAGTCAAAATGTTCAAGCTTATTCTCTTTAGATCCCAAATACTAGTTATAGCAAATGCCATCTTGTGGCATTAAAAAGAACTGTGCTCTTAAAAAAAAAAAAAGAACAAAAACCTTCTTACAGAACTAATCCCATGCTAGAATAAAATTTGAGAATTATTCTTAAAATTGCATGACAAAAAATATAAAATTAAATAGATCATTCCTATTCCTTAAATAGATCATTACTGACAGGACTGTAAGTTGCTTACAGAGATTTTACTTTTCCTTAACAGTCTACAAATCTAGTTTTCATTCACACAATATTTAATTTACAGAAGAAAGTCTGGGTGACCAATTTTATTTTATATTTAGTATTATTGTATGCTTTTATTGGTGGTTTCTGAGGTATTTTCATTAAATATTGTAAGCTAGAATTGTGAAAACTAACACACTACAGCCTTTCTAGGTGCTACAGCAGTTTGGCTTTGTTTTATGCCCCCACTCATCTCTTAAGTCCTGACAATTATGTTAGGCAAAGAAATATCAATCTTCATATTTTTGACAGTTACTGCTTTTTGGAAAATAACATGTACACTTAAGGAATAAGAAAGCTTAGGCTGAAAGAACAAGAAGCATTTTATATTTATAACAACACTGTTAATGAAAGGCCATTGCTCTGATGAAAGTGCTAATCTTGTCTTACACTGCTTTCACATGAAGAACACAGTATTGACAATTGATATCTGTTGTATTTTAAAACTAAACTAGAAAATAGATGCAGGGGGGATAAGAGCTAATGACAAATATTACTCTTTGCATCTTGAAAAATTCAGAATCATTCAATCTAGAAGATCCTTCACTGTTAGAAGAGCCTTCGCTGTAGTCTTAAAAGCACAGGAGAGATGCTCCTCTTTGAGAGTGAAGAGCTTCATAGCATTTAAAAGTATGTATTTTTCTCTCTCTAGACATGAAGCAGACATTGTGGCAAGTAAGTATTTCAAATTCATAAAAAATACTGGTATCAGACACTATTGGGAGAAATGTGCCTAATATTTACATCATCTTGTACATCTTTCAAGCTTGTCACAAATGCAAAGCTAAAAGTGAACAGCTTGCAATGTACTCGGCAGTTTCCCAGGGTACAAAACAAATCAATAAAATACTCAGTGAGCTCTCCTTCCAAGAGAATGACAGTACCACCATGGAAGAGCTAAGAACATTGTAATAAGCAAGCAGCAACTCCACATAGTTTAGCAAATCACCTGAGGGGGCAGCAACAGCTCACAGATGTTCTGTAAATCTTGAGACGTATTTAAATATGAGAGATTAATATCTAGCTTTACAAAGGAACAGGAAGAGAAGAGAGTGTTGCTGGCAGACCAGCAGGTCTGGCAAGTGTTTGTCTTCCATTTGTTATTTATTTTTCAAGCTTTTTTAAGATTATCAAATACAGATGTCTACTTCAGGGTGAGCTTTCCTTCCAGGACTCATTGCCTCCCTTGGCAGGGCTTCTTCCATTGACGGCAGTGGGAACTGAAACACCTACCTCCCATATAAACACCTATATTCTAGAGACCTAAACTGAGGTGCAGGCATTGCACTGAATTGCACCTCTTGCATCAGGTCCTCATGCAATATTCTGGCCAACTTCATGGCTATCAGGAAAGCCCCAGGTGAAAAAGGCCCTAAACCAAACTGCCTTGCCTCTTGCCATGCCTTTCATAACACAAGGTGCCACCTGATCAAATATTTTTCCTCTGCCCTCTAGAAGTCTATTTGCTGTCACATTTAAAATGGACGGTTAATTATTTGGAAACATACAAGATTCCTATCAAAACAAAATATTCAGGAAAAAAGTTCTGCAAAAAAAAGCTATACATACGATATTCTGTTAACGATGGCATCTTCATCCTCTTGCTCATCTGAAAATTAAATTACAGCAGGTTATATTCAATACTTAGTCATGTTTCCTCAGGCTAAAATGTATATACATAGGAATAATTTTAATTTCCAAATAAAATTTATAGTTACTGAAACAATTTATTAGCATCAATATTTTAAGAACGTTCCTATCAAAAGTGAATACTCTTGTTTTTTGCTCATCTTCAAGTTTTTTCAATCAATGTAACTAAGAAGTTATTTAACTTCATTTAAATATGCAGATCAAAACTTCTTGGAAACGTCTTCCAAAGGGCTCTACAGCAAACATGTTTCAAAAATAGATATTTAATTTTCAGTATTAACGTATTTTTAAAAACAAGAAAGCATACTCAGAACAGTACTGATGACCACGCAGTTGCTTCCCCTTTCTCATCCCTCTCCCCTCGCCCTACTCCTGGGAATTTGGGGGAAGGGGGAAGGAGAGTTGTTGTTGTTCTTGTTGTTTGTTTTGGATTTAAGATACCATGACTTCCCTTCTAGTATTTCACATTTTAAACCATTCTTGTTGACTTATTCCTCAATATTCCAACTCTTTGAAATATTATCAACATTTAACTCAGAGGTCAATCACTAATATAACAATCATTTATTCTTTATATCCATCTGTACATGAATGTATGTATTTCTACATTTGAAATAAAAGAAGAAAACTTTAGTCAGCTAAGTCTCCCAGGTTTTCCATGAAAGGCAACTCGAATTTATTTTAAAAATCTAAGAATAAGACAGGTGTTTCAAGTTCCTAAAAGTCACGTTCTCACACACACTTGAAATAAACATGTAGCCCCTAACATCATGCTATTTCGCAATTCTTCTGTGAAAGTACATTAGGTTATTGTTTCTGGTTTTTTGACAGGAATCTCGTGGTGTTTTGAGAAACTATGTCAAGGTCTCTTATGAATCATTTTGGCTAAAGAGCTTGTTGTAGAAACAGCAAACAATTTGTCCTGAAAGAATTCCAGAAGTGCTAACTCTTCAAATGTGCCTCATCAGGACAGAGCCTAGCAGGCTACAAAGTTTGCCTAACTAAAAGCTCACACAGCTTTCATGAAGTCAGGACAGCTGCAGAGCAGCTCCTCTCACTAACAGATGAGATTAACTGCCAAAAAGGTAATAAAAGTGTCTTTACATCCAATAGCATTTGCCAAACCAGTTCCCCCTCCCTGTTCTTCTGTATCTCCAAATGGTAGCAGCTTTGTAATATCCAATGTATGTACTAGAATCAGAAGATAGTATCCATCTTACTTAACTAGTCTCTACGTTTAAAGACGTGCACATTTTTTAAAGGTATTAAATTTCCTGAAGAGTTTAATTTTTTAAACATGAATCCATCTATGAAAGCAGTTCTATCGTAACACAGGTCACTATAGCTCAATAAACAGTTTCCACCACAGTTCAAAGTGCCAAGATCATCATGCATAAGAACAGTTTTCCAGCGTGACTGACTATTACCAAGCACCAAGGTCCCAGATAAGCTGTCAAGAGTCAAAATTCTGCCATTTTATACAGATTTTTATGTTATTTGTCTTTAGAAGAAATATAGAAGAAAATGACAGGGGTACCTACAGACTAGTTTCAGACAGTGTTTCTAAAGGGAAAAAAAATATGCGATTTTCTCAAGGAATAAGACTTCAGTGATGAGGTCATAAGGAACAAGCTGATGACACTAAAATAACTGTACCTGAGCATAGCAAGATTTTTAGAAGAAATCTGCTACTTCCCTTCTGTATTACTGGCAAACTTTTCGCTTTACCAGCTAAAGCTTTGAACTTGATTTTGGTGCTAGAACACAGCCTGAAGATATTTCTTCTGGAAAATCTGACGTGAAAGGAGAGCAACAGGATCTAAAGGCAAGGGAGGCAGAAGCTCTACTTGAAATTCTCCCCTTTCTTCCCTCTCAAAACAGTTTACATGGCCACGAAGCCACAACGCAACAACTGATTGTGGCCATCCACACCACCTCCATAACCACCCATTCTCACTCAACTGCAGAGTGCCAGCTACAGCATTCACTGATTCTTTTCTGAGATGCTTCAGTGCACTCCCTCCTGTGGTTAGTGATATCAGAAGGCACGATCAAGGCTCTGAGAAATGCCAGAGCTGGCACAAGGGAGGGGATGAAAGGAAAAAAAAAAAAAAAACCCAAAAACAAAAACCAAGGCTCAGGAACAAAGAGAGCAGATAGAGGGCAAGAAGGTAGCATGTACAATCAGATCAGTCCAGTCTGCTATAGACCTGCAGCCAGAGAAACACTTTTGGTCAGAGGTCCAGTTCTTCCTCTTTCCTTGTGGAGGCAGAGAGAAAAAGAATCACCTATTCACTTGCAACACAAAATTATTTTAGAGTATATTAAAAACTGTATGCTTACCTGCTTTCCTTTTGTATCTTGTGATTATGAAGTAGGAAACTATGTAGAGAACAGCAAATAGGAGAAAACAGATCTGGAAAAAAAACATTGCATTTATTAGGTTGTGAAGAAATGCCTACATTATAATAGGAATAAACAGAAAATCCAGTATCAACAATTTAAAATTTAATTCAGATCAACAAAAGTGTATCCTACATAAATGTCAACAATGTTTTTATGGTTTATAGATTATTAATAGAAAGTTAAACCAGTAAGAACAGTTTAATTAGAGTAACAGGTATTGAATCAATTATATGGCCAGTAAGTTTTACTCCAAAATTAAGAAAAAGCCTTATTTACAGTGCATTTTTATTGTTTGGGGAGGGGTGGGTGTGTTGGTTTTTAAAGTTTGAATCCACTTGAGTTGTAAGAGTTATCACGCTTTGTATCCCTTTCACACGTGATCTAAGGGTAATTGTATTTTACATAATAGGCTCTTGAAGATCTATTTTGGAGTAAGCTATCAACATATGTGGAAAGAAGTAAGCAGTTACATTTACTATTTCCATCATGTCTTGAACCAAAGAAATTCTAGGTGACAATACACAAGAGTCATCTGCCTACAGCAGACGCCCAACCATGAACTGGTCAAACACGTTTGCTTTACAGTCAGAAGCCAAGGGCACAATTCCCCACCTCATGAGGAAGGTAACTCATTTAGGTCAGATGTACCTTGAGCCCATCATGACTTGCATCAAGTTGTTTCTAAGGTTTATCACTAGAATTGCAGTACAAGAAGGTAGACCAAAACACCTACAGATATATTGGAAATCTTGGAGGAAAGGAATCAAACAGCAAGACAGTTTTAATCCTCCAAGCCTTTGGGGGGAACAGAAAGAAAGAGAAAAAAAAAACATTTTATTTGCTCCCGAATGAGGCATCAGCAGCTCAATACTGCTTCATTAATCTTGTTTGTTGATGCCTATTAAAAACATGAGTCAGTCACAAATGAAACAAGGATGCCTGCCGTTCTGCAGTGCTGTGGCTCTTAGCCTTCACTAGTAGCTGAGCAGTCACAGCAAACAGCGCTGCGTACCAACGCTGTACTCTGCTATTAGCTCACCGGAAATGGTGAGCATCACATCACAGGCTGAGAAACTACTTCAAGTAGCCCAAACTCTTAAGATTCTTTTGCTTGTGCACAATACTAGTAGCCACCTAGTAAGTCATAACACACAACAGCTAACAGCTGAATCTGGCAAAACTGTAGCAGTTTTTAAATATGAAAGGGTGTTTGCCATATTACCCATACAAGGAGTTTTGGTTTGTTGTTGGTTTTTTTTTAATTGGCCCTGCCTGGATTTGCAATTCATGATATTAGCACCCTAAAGGTGTTCTACTTCAGTCTGAGCTTTAATCTCCTTTGTGATCTGAAAGTGCAAAATTACTTCACCGGGCAATAGTTGATCTATTGCTTTAATCAATCCCTTAAAGATTTGTTGCCTTTAAGAACTAACTATCTTAAAAAAAAAAAATTAAAATCGAGCAGAAAAGCTACCCTAAGTGAAAAGAAAAAGTGAAAGCGAGGGTAGTGATCACATTCCTTTAAAATTTACATCTAAATAAGCACATTACATCCAAATCAGCAGAACCAGAAAGGGAAAGAATGTATCACTCAATCAGGAAAGACAGACTATTTAAGAAATACTAATACAAATAAACTGAGAGACTTATTTCTTTTGTGTACTCAGACATTTCAGACAAAAAAAAAAAACCCCAAAGCATAGCCAAGTGTTTGGGCATGACATGTGGGTCATCCCTAAGGATGTCCCCCAGAACTATTACTGTGCCATAGGTCTGAAAGTGGCAACCGAGCTCATTCTCCGCGCAGGCAACACACTGTGGTGATATCTGAAATACAGATGCTGAAAATTAGATGTCATAACTAGATCTCTGAATTTAAATATTTAATCCAAAAAGAGTTCACCACTCCAATTTTCCAGAGGATGCTTCAAAGAGGAAAGTGTTTTGATAAAGAATGTAATCCTTCAAATAAATAATTCTTAGTAAAAAAATATCCTGGTATATTTTTGAATCAAGAACAAAAGAAACTGAGAACAGCCTTGAGTTTTCAGAGTACTCTGACACAGCTTGTCCTGTCAGTATTGGAAAATGTAATGCCAGTGCTGAAAAACAGTCCTCTCTAGGTTTCCAGTTCCTCTGGAAACTAGACCAAGGCTACAGATAGAGACACCTAATTTTCAAAAGCAGATGCCTAAAATTAGATATCACATATACAGGGTCAGTAAAATTCTCTAAAAATCTGTCAGACCCAAATAACACCGCCCCTGTGTAAAATAAAGATATAGTTAAATAAAATTAAACCAAAAATGATCTTAAGACAAGAATAAAAATTACTACAATCTATCTTGTTCGTAGCTTCAAATAAAATAGATGACCTTTATTCCATCTGTGATAACAAGGTTATAATGAGAATGTGGGTCTGTACTTATAAGTACCACTGAGATAACTGAGGTATTTTGAGGGCACAGCAGATGAAAGCTGTCCAGTAACACGAACTGTCAAATATTGTATTTCTAGTTTTAGATGACAGCTACTTTGCAACTCAGCAATAAGATGTAACTATATATCTTGGTGTAATTATCCCTCTACTTCTGTCAGAATTGAGAACAATTTTGTAAATATTTGTAAAGTTGTTTATTACTGAAAATTCACATAATTTTAAAATGATTGGCAAGAAATAAGTAAGTTCTAATCAGTGAAAGCTTTAGGATCTTAACAAAAGAGAATTCATAAAAGTCCTTCATACTGATCGAAACAAGTCAATAAGCAAACTCAGAAATCTTCTTCAGTCTCAATTTATACCTAGCAAAAATCTATGATCCTGAAGAGCTTCTAACCATGCATTCTGAACAGCTTTTTAAAGGGAGTAGTGAAAGCCAGCATCTTAACTATTTTTAGAGTGGGACTCAGTTAAGTTGGGGAAAAGGAATGTGTTGTCCATGATAGCTGAAGAATAGACTTCACTGTCCTGTCACACTGCAATCCTGGGTTCTTACTCCTCATACTACTCTTTGTTTCAGAATATTTTTCTACAGAAAAAACAAACCCCACAAACAGTCCTTGTTTGTACTTGTTCTAGCGTCAGTTCATATTTCTCAGTTATGAATGACTGGGCTTGTAATGCAGTACTTCAGGTAAGGTCTTACAGCTATATATAACAGCACTAAGCCTTCCTCTCTGTGCTGAAAGTACTTCAACACACTCACCCGAGAATCATGCTAGTAACTTAGCATTATCCTCTGACTGCTGAATCCATCCATGCTGTCCTCCCCAATTGCTTCCAGCAGAGCAACTCAAGTTACAGATGAAACTTGTTTTTAGGGTTCAGCACAATGTCTTTTTTTTTTCCCCTTCTAAAAACCACACCTTAATTTTGTATTACATCTATTATTTTCGGGTAATCAAGTCCTTTCTGCACGATGTTCTAACATTCTTTTGTATTGACTACATCTCCTAAAGAATTGGTTTTGTGCTAACAGAATGTTTTACTCCATTTTCATGTAAGTTGAGCAAGACTGCTCTTTAATACTGATGCCTGAGGAAACTGAATAGTAGCTTTTTTCCCCTGAAACGCAACACCTATTGTCATGTACACTACAGCTAGTTTCTTACTCATTTATAGCTCTTAAACTAGGCTCAGTGTGCCTTAGTAGAAGAAATACCTTTCAATGTATTTCCTGGATATAGCCCTCGGCATATGCAAAAGAAACACTCTCCCAACAGTCATGTGGCTTCAGAAAAAACAGTTCTTACCTCCTAATTTGACTTTCTTAAACCCTTAAAAGAGGGCAAATTCACATATATGTATGTTTATAGTACCCTAAATCACCTGTTAACTTTCATTTCTAATCACTTATTAAAAAGCATAGGTAGTCATATTGAAATAGGACACTAGTCAAAAAAAGAACACCATACATAAAGCCACATTGATATCTTCAGTGAAAGAAAAGCCCATATTCTTTAAATTCCATCTTTCCTTCAGAAAACTATTACATGTGACAGTATTGGAGCCAATATTAGAATACAATGTTAAATCCAAATCATACTGCAAGCTATGTTTTCAACCAAAAAGCAGTGTTTCTTGCTATCATCCATCTCTACAGTAAGAGCTGACAAAAGTTACAGATGCTGCAAATGCAGCAAGTCTAGGACAAGCTATATTCCTCATAACCCCAACTTCTCTGCAAGGAGTTTTCCAGTGGAGCTCAGATGAAGTTCTTCCAGGTTTGACTTGAGGAGACAGTGAAGACACTATGCAGAGAATGTACATAACTGTGATGAATAAGGATTTCTGACATTCCCTGATAGTGTCAAAAAAAGAAAAAAACAACCACACACAAAAAACACACAACAAATAATAATTTCCAATCTCAACATTTATTTCCTTAAATTCATTCCAAATTCACAAAGGGGCAAAGTAGTTGTGGACCTTTTACCATAGTCGCTCCTGGGAAGCTACTTTAAATCCAACTATGGTACATTCTCACATTATAGGGGAAATACACTCAGTTCATGTTTGACCAGCTGAATAAAAATATAAAGGAAATAGGAGTCTGAGAATTTTATATGGTTATAGCCAAATAGTCAACCAAGCAATTCTTAATAATTTTTAATGTCTTTTTTTGCCTTTCCCCCTCCACACCACTCAGTAACTGAAAACAAAAAGTATGGATTCTATACTACATCTAGGGGCTCCTTTTTAACAGGGGGCACATTAAAAAGTCTTCAAATCTCAAGCATATAATTCATTCACATCTCTTTGCATGGACTAAATACAACCTCTGGTAAGACAAGCCAAAGAAACCTGTCTTCCCCTGGAGTTCTTAATCTTCATTTGGGAAAGGAAGTGCTTTTTGCTCCTGTTTAGATTAGACATGCCAAGAAAGGCTACTTCTGGAGATGACTGCACTACATTCTTAGTTATCTTGTATTCAACTCTTTCATAGAGTCGTACTTTTGGATCTGTCATCCAAAGTCATCCAAGTATGATCCAACTCATACCGATGCATCTGTACCAGACAGCTCTCAGCTCCTGTGAGAATGGAGCTGGAGATAAACTGCATGCATTTCAGTTCGTAACTACATGCATCTAAGGGGCTGGCACTGAAGAGTCTAGCATTAAACACAAGCAATAAAGGTGTGAACTAACCCAAATTACATTGCACTTATCTCACTGACAGTTACTAAAGATCAGCTAACACTAATTTGTCCATGTGAATGATCTTTAAAAATTTGGCGCTGAAATTCATGCCTTGGATTGGTAAAACATCATCTTCTGTTGGAAGTGCTAGAGAATATGCTCAAAATGCACAAGAATTTTTTTTTCCCTTATGCACAAGATACAACCATCTTTGACAACTGTAATGTGTATGCATGTGAGCATTACAAGCTGCATTTTTGGGTACAGAAAGATTGACAGCTTCTATTTATACAGCATGATATTCCTCCCAACTGTTGTGCAGGAAATAGAGCTGTAGTTTATACTAGGAAAAAAGCACACAGCTGCATTTTCCAATAATTGTTCAATACCTGGCAATTGGTGTACCCTGGTAGCAAAGAGCATCCTGGACTATATTACCAGAAGGAAAGTCAGTAATCATGGGAAGTAATCATCTCTCTCCAGCCAGCATTCATCAGGTCACATGTAGTTACTGCATCCAGTTTTGAGAAGACATAGGTAACTGCAGCAAGGAAAATCACCATGATGGTCAGGAGGCTGGAACACTTGTCTGGTGCAGACAAGCTGAAGGACCTCAGCTTGTTCAGCCAACAAGGCTTCAGGAGGACCTGACAGCAGCTTGCCAGTACCTACGAGGAGGTCATTAAGAAGGCAGAGGGGGCTCTTGGCAGTAGTGTACAGTGGGAGGATGAGACTGGAGAGAAGGAAAAATCCCCTCCACGAGGAGAGCCAAGCAGTGGAACCAGTTACCCAGCAAGGTTGTACAATCTCCATCCCTAGAGGTTTTCAAGACCTAAGTAAACTAGTCCGATGTCATAGCTGACCCTCCTCTGAGCAGGAGGCTGTGGTCCAGTCAGTCTTCTTTTCTACTATCCAGAATAAATTAGCACCATTAGAAACTTTGTCACCTCATAATTTATACCCTTCTCCAGGTCATTTATAAATGTGTATAAAAGTATTAGTGTAAGCACAGGCCCCTGTAGGACTGTCAAGGATGTCCTCCCACTATCAAGGAGCTGGACATCTCACACAACAACTTTCAGCAATAAGGAACCACCACAGAACTCCTTCACAGAAAGGAGTCACAGACCTTAGGTAAGGTTCTTTGATTTAACACACTTCCCAGGCAGAAACACAGGTTCAAGATTTCCACTTGAAAAGAAAAGTGGACAAGTGATCATTTCTTCCCACTTGACTGCATACTAGCATTTAGAATAGGGAAAATAAATCTGGAGGAGCAAAACAGACAAGAAGCGAACAGCATTTTACTATGCTATGTAGGAAATGAAAGATCAAGAAGCTCCAAAAAACTAAGGAATAAGGGAAGGAAAGAAATAAAGTTATTTTAAAGTGGCTGTGTCAGTATCAAAACAAAAGTTACTGCTATTACATCTACCAGCATTTCTATGCAAAGGATACGCAAAAAAAGGTGCTACAGACATAATGAAGAATATAACAAAGACTATCTCCGCTTCTTGCTGTTACTTTACAGAATGTGTCCTTTTCCCTAAACAGAAAAAACAGCACAGAGAAAAGAGAAGGCAGAGGTCACTCTGGGTAACACCACCCTGCAGAATACGTCTAAGAACATGTTTAAGAGTTGGAAACGGAACTGTCAGTGTTTTGCTGGACTGTGATTACTACCTACAGAGAAGTAGTGTTGCACTTCTGGGTTTTAATTTCTATAATAGAAAGCAACTAACCGTAGCATTGTACGCCCATCTCTTACTGCTCTCATACTGCTAAAGTATTTTAATGTGCATTAAAATGCCACATGGCAACTAAAAAGCTTCCTCCTACTGTCCTACTTGGCAACTACTTTTGTTTACTTGTAGAAAGGATGGCAGGAATAAACAAGAAGAAAATATAGGTGGAGACAAGCAGTTCTGCTCAGTCTGTTTTTAATAACTCCATTATCCCTTGACATCTAAAAGGCAAACAAGGTGTTCCACCTGTTTCAGATGCATCAACAGTAAGTTAATTTTAACAAACTATGCACACTAAAGAAAACAAAAATTTCTAGCTATGCTCTCAGTTTGACCTTGGCACTCATAATATCATTTGCTTTGGACATCTCATTTTTCTCAAAATGAGGTATTAGCCATTTATTCTTAAAAACACTATGCTCTGTGGTTAGATTAAGTTCACTCTAATCCAGCCAGCCTTACACATTCAGTGTGACACACTAGATTCAAGCTTATGAGAAAGTGTCTAACATGTCTTGTGACTACAGATTAATTTTACTCATCAACACAACCTTCCACACCTATGATTTCCCCCACATGTATGATCTCCTCTCGGGACTCCTCCCTGGCCTAAGACACATGCAAGAGGCTGACGGACTTTTTTTTTTTTGTTAGTTCTTAAGTCATGAAGAAATCGTAAGTGCTTCAGAGGCTGGGTGCCTAGACTTGCTCATCTAGGAAAAAATTCCAGTCTCTAACAGAAAGCATGAAAAATCCAAAGACATATTCTGTGTGTTAGAAATACTGCTCAGCTGAAGATAAAAAAAACCAAACCAGCCTCTACAGCCCTTCAGAAGGTAGCTTCCATATGTCATTCACTTAAAACTACCTTCATGTTAACTTCAGCAGCAGCAGAGCCCCACTTCAAACTAATGAAAGAATTCAAATCAATATGAATTTGTCAACTTTTAAATTCCCTATTATATACTTAATGGGAATGTATTTGTGTTGCTCGGTAAGGGAAAAACAAATATTTTACAACACCTCCACAACCCTTAGTAATAGGCCCAAGATACCTTTGTTCAGGGTACTGTATACTATACCCAGTGATACACAAGAAACCCCTCAAAAAATTATTTGCAGTCATTTTTTGAGTGGACCTGGATGGGCTACAGCAATGCCATTAAAATCGGATTCAAGAATACTGTTCAACATTAGTGCAAGATTTAAAAACACCCTCTAAAATTAACACTAATAGCACCAACCTAGATCACGCTAACATTCTGCCACTGAATGAAGATGTTATTCAGCATTTATCAGTCAGGCTGTAACGACCAGTTACATTAAAACTTCAAAGAGTCATTCCATTAAAAATTCCTTTCTGAAAAATAACCTCAAAAGTCTCATTAATACAAACTCGGTAAACAATTTGTGTGGGTTAAGACAGCTTCTTTGACCAATATTAATTTCCAGACCAAGATGCATAACTATCTTAGAAGACAGAGCTAATGAATTTTCTCCCAACTCATAAAAATCCTCTTCCTTGTATTCTCACACATACATACAGTAGAATTTAAGTAGCACATCTTTTTTTTAACCCCCACTCCCAAACTGAAACATATTTAAACTGCAATACTTGTATATTTTCATAATTCTCACCAATTATGCAGACTCTCCAGTGGACATAAGTTACCACAGTCTTAAACTCAGCAAATACTTTAGACATGTTGCTATTGTCAAATTCAACATAAACTCATCAGCATCAATTCTTGCCATCAGCTAAATATGTTAAAAATATAAAGTTAGGTAATGGAAAGAATGGGTACTCGAGGCATAAAAAGGCACTTAGAATCAACAGTAAAACTGTGAGGCACCACATTTTGATAACAACCGTGGAGCCTAACATTGGAAACCAAACACTGGAAACCACATCACATAAGCCAAAAAGTTAAAAGGGCAGGCAGGGGGGAAGTCACACACATATACTGCTTCTATCCTCTATATTAAACTCAGCCATACACAGGCTTCAATGTCATCTATACACATCTATACTTGCTGTGGAGAGCACATATGATATGGAAATTGAGGAACTGAAACAAAGTTCTGTAGAATAATATATTCCAGTTAATCATTTTCAAAGCCAAATTATTATCAAAGTGTTCAAATATTAAAACAGTACAAAGCACTGGGGTCTTTCTTGGAACTATGCTGACAGTAGTTAGAAACAACTTCTAATGTATTCAGTTAATCAAGAAACTAGAAACCTCTGTGTGGGAAGCAGCTCAGCAACACTACAATACATATTCAACACTAAGCTGATGAAACGTCAGTATGACTTTTGTCACCATCTTCATGAGAGTAAATTGGGCCCCAAAGAGCAAGAGATGAAAGCTGATGAAAGTATGAAGCAATTTCACTGGTCACATGAATGACTAATAAGGGGGTTACAGCAGTAACTTATTCCAGGTCATCTCTAAAAGGTAAGCATACAGCTAGGTAGAGTGATGCACCAACCAAGGTTGTTAATTATTATAGGCATAAAAACAATCATGACTTTCAAAGTCTCTCCTGTTTCTGTGTTATAAGTTATGTAAATTCTTGCACATTAATGTTACTAAGAAGTCACTGTCCCTAGTCATTTGACAATACATGTTTACAGGAAAGCTTCAGTGGTTTTCAAGGAGGGCATGGGAAGAACAGAATCGCAGAAGTTAAGACTTTCTCAACAAGAGTTATCACTGCCCTCCTAAATGAGGATAAATACCAAATGAAACAGGGAAGGGCAAAAGGCAGAAAAGGAGAAAGCACTGCAGGTGTTATTTAAAAAAAAAAACCCACAAACACAAAACACCCCACACTTACCTAGCCTTCAAATAAAAGCAGTGACTTTGCATTGAATTAAATGTTTTCTTTAGATAGCCTTCCTTAACCCAAATTTCCATTTACATCACCAGAACTGAACTCTCTCATCATAACTCCACTAGCAACATGCTTCAAATGCTCTCTCTGCTCTGACATTACCACCATCTCTCCTCTGCTGCTCTGCCCTCCACATCACCCATCCCTCAACATCTCTGAAAACAAATCTTTCCAGATGGTCTTGGGCTTATAAATTCAATCACGCTCAGCATCCCTACATCACTGCAAAGACTGAGATGTTCATTACAACCCTACCAACTTACGCCATCCCTCTACTACATGACCAGCTACCCAAGCATATCCATCTTGGGTTTTGTTTATCTGCGGTCTTGTAATCAATAGCTGGTTTTGCTTGCTGTCAGTTCTTTCACTTTTCGCTAGATTTTCTCAAATCTAATTTACACCTTAATCTATGTTTCTTAAACAGATGTCTGTACCTTCCATGAAGCATGTCACCCTTTTCATCAATCACTACCACAAAGAAACACAACAGTATTCAAAATGAATTATTTTGAACTGTAACTAATAGCAAGTTTTTATATTGCAGCCTTTTGTGTTTATTTTATGTAAGCAGAACAAGCGGTACTCTCCAAAAGTTTTTCCTGTTTTGGCAACAAGCACCTCTCTATCCACTTGTCTACATCAAGTATTTGGAGATACCTATTGATTCCAGATGGATCCACCAGTGCTGATCCTCAGGACCAGCAGCCAGAAGATGACTCATCACTTCTTAAAGTTCAGTACAGCACCCATGTTTACAAGGAAAGGTGTACTTTTAAGCTGACAGAATGATGCCAACATTTTATATACGTAATTATATGTGCAACAATCTTTCAGCCTTATATCTCATGCCACTACCACAATTCAGTTACAATTCTTTTCCAAAACATTTTTAAAAAGCAATACAGAGAAACCTAGGCAAAGTTATGTCTGAGATACAAGAAGCATTTTAAGATATAAATCATTCCTCAGTCTTTCAGAGCATGGATAAAAAAATTGAAAGGCATCAGTTTTATTGATTAAAAGATAAACTTGCATAAACATTCAAACATTTCTGTATTCGAAATAAGTTTGTTCTTAAAAGTCACCCGTGCTTCTAATCAGCATTTTCTTCCTGGCCCACTGTCAGAATATCATCACTTCTGGCATAAAAAAGGGTCGGTGAAAATTACAATTTTTGTCTGGAGCATAAATTTAAGGAAGCAGAACTGGTGAGGAACAAGAGCACACTACCAACAGGAGTACAGCACTCAAATCAGCTTTCTTATTTTACAGCCCGAAAGCGGACAAGGACCAGCAGTAACCAAACTGCACCAGTTCATACAGAAAAATCCTGAACATCTCTCTACCCCAAAACAGGACAAGAGGACAAAAGGTACAAAAAGAAACCAGAGAAGAAAACAAGGCCAGTGGTATTAGTGTGAAGTTGTAAACAAATATCAAAGATATGACACAGTTGCAGCTACCTGAAAAGGCCTTTCTAAACTGCTAGAAATGATTTCTAAATTCAGATTTCCCCCACCCCCCACTAAATAGCCATCATATCACCTGTAACAAAAAAAAAAAAAACCCAAAACCTTAATATAACTCAAGCAAAAATAAATGTAAAAGTAGTACGTGGGGTTTTGTTGGGTTTGTGTTGTTTTTTTTTTTTTAAAAAAGGCTTCTTGTAGAGGGAATTGCATTAAGAAATAAACTAAGTTTCTCTCAATATCTAGCATCTAAAGCCTACACACCAGAAAACATTTAGTCCTTCAAATGGAAGCATCTGACATAAATCATAAATTACATATTACACTAGTTTCAATGACTGCCTGTACTTGCTCAAAATAATTAGAGTTTTAAAAGCACTTTTAGATTTGAACGTATTCTGCCAGGACTGATTTTTTTCATGACATCTAATATAATTAAATCATTTCCAAATATATTATGTTTGTTCTTAAGCTTTCTAACTAGTAATACTGTGGTCACCAAATTGTTTTCTTTTACAGTTTTCCCCACACTACAAATGCAAGCACAGTGTATTTATTTTGCCAAGGAAACCTCATAACCAAGTGTATGTGTAATTTTTTTACAAACTCAAAATCCCACATCTTGTAAATGGAAAAAAACCACATCAAAAAGTAGATCTAAGTTTTAAAAATACAGTCTAATATTGCAGAATAGAAGACTCAAGCCGGAAAGAAATGAATGTAAGAATAGCCTAGAAAGTAAACCCAGGGGAACAGACTGAACCATTGCACTTACTTGATTTGCGTTTGAAATAAACAGTTCACAACAATAACAGCAGAAGATGGAACACTGTATAATTATGTTGTATAAACAGACATAATAACAGGACACAAGGGAAAAGCAGTTCCCTAAAAGCTTAAATATCTTCCATGGACGTGCAAGATCTCAGCAAACAATAAATGAATCTAAAGGATCAAGCAAGGCAAACTAATTAAGTGAACAAAAATAACAGATAGTATCAGACCAGCACAGAACATTGTCTGGCCTTTACAACTCTTCCTACCAATGCTGATCAAGTTCAGAACACAGACACTCTTCTATACTTCGTAACCAACTAAAGCTGCTTTTCAGAAAGACGCTCCTTTTAGAACTGAGTATGGCCCTTGCTTAATCGAAGTCAAGGCGCTCACTGACTTAGAACAAACTCACAGCTGTGTCATATCTCTTATACTGGGTCATCAGTTTTCAATCGCCATGTTTACTTTACTGAAACTGAATTTTAAAGTTAGTACAAGCCTGAAAGTCTGGGTGTTTTCAATAACTATTCCAAACAACAGATCCTCAGAATGGCAGGTTCACATTTGCTAAAACTAGACTAGGGAGTTAACCTCCTATTAGTAAAATATCATCTTCATGAAGCAACAAAATACAAGGCAGATTATTTTCTTGCAAACAGGCAACCCCTTGAAAAAAACCAGGTACTACACAGATACTCCAAATGAGGTAAAGAGCAAATGGGCCCGAGTTAAGCATTAAATCACAGAGACAGTTACCTCAAAAGTAGATGAAGGATTTATTTTAAAAAAATAATCTTTTACTACCCTTGCTCAATCTATAAACATGTGTCAGAAACATTTCTCTTTTCAAGGTGGAATTAGCAGAAGTTGGCACCTACAGAAAGAGACAGGCCCCACCAAAGGGATAACAAGCCTTTGATTTTTGTTCCATAACACAACTTTATGGAAAACTTTGTAGCTTGGCAGTGCAGAGAACAGATGAAACAGAAATGAAGTATTACGCTGAAGTTAAGCTTAGCATGTCCTTAGGACTCCATCAGAAAGCACAATCTAGAAATTCTGTATCTATTCAAAGAAAATGAAAAAAACTTGTAAAAGAAAAGCAAACAGGGTTTTCTTTTCAACTACATCAGCTTACTTTGATTTCTCTTCTCTCACAAATGTATCATTTTAGCTTCCAGTAAAGATTGTGCCACACAACTAGGTCTCCAAAGACAACACTACCAGATTCCGTAAGTTTGACTTACCTCTTACAGGCATATAGAGGTTTCCTCCACTGTAATATTACACAACAAACATCAAATCCTCCTGTTAACTGCTCACTGCCCCCAGCCCACCTGCAGCTGGAATGAAAGTCTCATGAATGTGTCAGAAAATGGAATATGTTCCCTCCTCCAGCTGAGGGGCTGATGATTATACCCACTACCCACACGAGAGCTATTTGCGTATTTTAAGAAATTATATTCACCATCTAACTTCATGACCAGCAACGGCAAAAATGATTAGGAGGGGATGTTAATATAATGGTACATGTAAGCAATATGTTCTATGTGCTTTGCTATGCTTAAGCTAACCACAAGTGTGATCATACTTGCAATACGCTTCCGCAGCTATGTGAAAGCACCGAGAAGGTTGTATACTCAGCTGTGGATGGCAGCATTTTATGCACTCATAAAACCCTGTGGTCTTCCAACATAAATTAAAGACAAGATCACAACTGTACCAATGCATGATTTAAAAGGCAAAATTGTTATTATTATCCCCACTGATTAAACAATAACGTAGATGGCTTGTCATCAATATTAAAGATCAAAGTACAGTTTGATAGGAAAGCCATTTACTGAATATTCTGCCTCTACTGCCCAGATAAAGCAACACTTCACCTCTAAAATATGAGTTCATAATTTCTTATGTGATTTCTTACATGATTACACCAATAGGAAGAGTTACCAATTGCTGTTGAGGGGCTGAAAAAGCTTTAGAGAAGTAACTGCAGTATAGATGAGCTATTTTTTTGAGAATTTAATTGTAACAGTACCTGGTGAGGCTGCACACAGCCACTCCTTCAGACTCAAAATCTGTGCATCTTACTAGGTACAAAAGCACAGTATGATGTATCAGAACAAGACTCTGGTGGATGTAAGTAGGAGATAATTAGCACACAAAGAAATATAAATGGAAAAACGTACACTAGGGAAAAGAGGATGCTAGCATCCAGAAGAGATGCATGATTTGTGTATACACCTGTGTTTTAGTAGTACAAAGGAGATTAAGATGATGCTTAAAGACTTCTTCACAAAAGAGTATTTTTATTTTTATGCCCTTCCACTGGTCGTGGCTCTCATGACATGTGCTACATCCACTCACAGAAAAGGGAAGGTCCAGAAAATCTCCTAAAGGAACAGTTCTCTTCATACTGACTTGTTTTGCAGTCTTCAGGAAAAGATATCCCAGAAATGTAACACTTCACCAAAAGAAAGAAGATCTTAACATACGGATTCTTAAAATATGGAAAAGCAATTAAACTAGCAATCCAAGCAAGTCTCTTATCAAAAAACCTAGCCATAGGCCTACATGAAATGAGTTAACAGTGATATTTAATATTGTCTCCCAATACACCTGAAAAATACTTAGAGCTAAATCATATTTTTATTGAAGAAATCCATTCCTCCTCAGACAGCAGTAACTGTAAAGAGAACGCAGTTACCCAGCTGAGTTAGGACAGGATGCGCATAGAAGACAACACTGCATGTCTCCTATGTACAGCATGTATCTCCTTCCTTGAAGTGAAGCAAAAGAGAGACAACCCCATCAAAACACCTCTACTTGAAAACAATTATGAGGCAGTCAGAGAGGAAACTGCAACAGCTCTCTCCATCCAAACGTCAGGTGTAGTGCTGCACTTGACTAGAGAAGATTGAGGAAAATGGGACAGCACTGGCACTGCTTATGTGCTCTGTATTGCTCCACTTGGAAAGCATGTGGCATGCAGCAGCACTGAGAACAACACAATGGGTTAGGGAAAAAACTAAGGTTACACACATTCGTTGCTAAAAATGCAGCAAAAGACAGGAGAACATTAGTATCACAAGCAGTAACATGGAATCTCATGCATGCTCTACAGCGACAAGGCTGCACTTGAAGGCTGAGGTGTGGAACGCTAACACAGGACACCGGAGTACACTCACAAGCACACTCATGTCCTGCCCGTATACACTGCATTCCACCTTCTCGCTGAAGGCACAGGGAGAGGAAGACGCCCAACGGGGTAAGCGTTGGGGTCCTCACACCCCGCCCGGAGGGGCGGATGCAGGCACAGCCATGCCCACACGGGACGCGCCACCCGCGTCAGTCTGGACACGGGAACTGAGGCGAGGTGCAAAGCAGCGAAAGGCAGGCACCGAACGACGGAAAGAGCGGGACAAGCCCGTGGCTGCCCGGCGGCGGGCAGACAGTACAGCAAGGCGGGAGGCTGGGGCGGGGGGGGGGAGCTGTCCCGCGGCAGCGCGGCCTCCGGGGCACCGCAATGACAGCTCAGGGAGGAAGGCGGGATCGCACAGCCGGGGAGCTGCGGGGCCGCGGCGGTGCGAGGGCGACGTCGCCTACCGTGTACTCCCGCACTTGGCTGTGGAAGTTCTGCTCGCGGATCGTCACCTCGTCCGCTTCCATCCTTCATAGTCCCGCGGCCCCCGCGCGCAATGGCGGCCGCCGCCGCCGCGCCTGCTCCTGCCCCCCCGGCGGCAGGCGGGCCACCATGGCCAGCGGCAGCGCCGGCTGCTCCCCCGGGCCCTGGCTGCGGCTGAGGGGCCCCGGCGGCGACGCTCGCGGCTGGCTCCGCCGCTCTGTCACCGTCCGGCGGGGCGCGGAGGAGGAGGAGGAGGAGGAGGAGGAGGAGGAGGAGGAGGAGGAGGAAGGGCGGGCAGCAACGCCTCAACTCCTCCTGCTGCGTCACCACGCAGCGTCCCCGCGTACACCACGGCCTCATCCCTAACGGCCCGGGGCAGAGGCGGAGCTATGGGACAGAAGGCGTGGCCAAACCGCCCCCAGGCAGGGGAGGAACGAGGGGCGGAGTTTGACCCTAACCGAACGGAGGACGAAGCACCGCCCAGAGGCGTGGCTAAGTGGAAGGTGGGAGTTAAGCGAGGGAGGAGGTGTGGTTATGGGGCGGAGCCAAGCGAGTGGGCGTGGAGCGGGAAAGGGGCGTGGCTTGAGGGGCGCATTGCTGTTTTTCCCTGCAAAGGGAAGCTTTGTGCCCGCCCAGGGAGTGGCGGGCAGGCAGCGCCCCCGTGTGTCCTGGGGGCTGGGGGGGAAGGAAGAGGCGGCACCCTGAGGGGGAGCAGGCAGTAGTGAGGATGGGGGCAGCTCCAGGCGCAGGGGAGAAGTCACCGGGGCAGCCGTGGTCCTGGGGTGCCTGTAAGATTCACGGGCCCTACCCACCACGGAGGCTCCTCAGGATGCCTGTGAGCGGGGCTTACAGCCCCCTCAGGAAGCGCCATGGTGACAGACCCTCACTGAACTCGGGCAACAGGAGGGAGTGTGGGGGTGTTCTGGTCTATTTGATCCCCTGTAAACGCATCAGAATTTCTAGTTTGAAAGACTGTACTTAAAGCTTGAGTTAAAACTTGTGTTCACCTGTCTGGGGCAGCGTTGTGTCTTTGAGTGATTTCTACTGACAAGTTGCTGTGTTGGGTTTTGGCCAAGTGCTCTAGTAGGAAGGCAACATCTCCCAGTTGTTCCCTATTCCCTTTACAAAAACAAATAAAATTGCCTGTGTATGAGTTTGTAAGTAGATCAATTGTCTAAATGCATGCAAAAAACTATTCATCTAGGACACACTATAAATTATAGATGGTGATTTAGCAAATCAAACACTTATTTCTATCCAAATATGTAGCATTGTTCCAAGGAAGTTTCAAAAATACGGATCATCGCTTTCTGCCTGTTTACATCTCTTGGTACATTATATATGATATCCACACCAATTCAGATTATATTTGCCACCCACCCTTTGGCCCACTTTCTTGGTTAAAAGCAGATGGTATTTATTTCATTTAGTATTTATTACATTTTGGAGTTAGCAAAACTAATCTTTGACTGTCTAACGTACTCCTCATAGTTCTGAATGCAGAACTTCCTTCAGTTGCAGTAGGGCCACGATTTCACCCTGGTTCTTTCGACAGTTGTGAAGATACAGGTGAGGTGTTTGCAGACAGAATGACACCGTGGGTGTGAGAGGTCAGAACCATGCCCTCTCTCTCTCTCCTCCTGAAGTCCACCACTCAAGGAGCAAGACTTTCTAGGTATTCATTGAGGCTGTAAGAACAGGAGAGAACCACTAAAAGCAGACCTGAAGGAGCACGGTCTTTGAGATGCTTCTTAGGAAAAGCTGTCCTACTTTACAGCTATTCCCTGCACAGCACTAGATTGTGTCTGATATTATTACTCATCTGTTTTTTTCTTCAACTATTTCCACTGATCTTCAATCACCTTTTCTTCTTGGGATGCTGAAAGTAGTGAAAGCATCCGTAGCTGCCAAGAGGAACTTTAGGTGAGACTTTGGCTTGTGAGAGTGGCTAGTGCTGTTCCCCTCTCAGGAGCTGGTCCAGAGAGAGCAGCATTAATTGAAAATGAGGTTTATAGGTAGACATAATATCTTTTATTATAACAACCAACACAGCTGGAAAAAGTAGACAACTGTTCGGTATGCGAGAACCTGTCCCCAGAGAAGTCAAATTCTCTCAGAGCTGCCTATAGAAATTATGTCAGTGGACTAAAAGACAAACCTGCTCTTACAAAGTGTCATGCTTAACGTCTGTACAGAACAGATAGGTTCCCAGCTTTCATCATCTTGTATAAAAGACCCATGCAATAAATTGCAATGGTATTATAACCAGGATGGAAGGAACCTAGTATGTAGGCCTTCACGAGATTTGCGATGAAGACAGAAGTGTTGTAGCCAGAACAAACCAGATCTAAAAACTGGGGAGACCAGAAGGTCCAGTCAAAGGGGAAAAATGGGAACGCTCCAAGATTAGGCCAGCAATCAGTATGTTAAAATATACATACTAATACCAAGCAAAGGAGGAGAATGGTTGGAGTTCAAGCCACAGACAAGCAGCAAGTTGATCCAGGCAACAGGGATGACCCACAACAAGCAGATGGAAGAGTGAAGCAGTTTGACGAAGACAGTGAAAGACATAGTTAGGAGCAAGAGAAGGAACTAAGCTTAGGGCAGGGCTCTGAGGGGATCTCTGCCCGTAAATACCAATACCTGCTGCCCCTTGGTTAGGAATGTAGGCCTGAGGTGAGATCTAGTCCCTGAGCTACCTGGGAAATGATTCACCTGCTGCTAAAGAACAGGTCATTGAATCTGAAACTAAGTTTATTTCATTAAAGAGGTCTGAGAGTTGTATCTAGGCAGCAAGGATTTCATACATTTCTAACTTTATGTGCAGACATAGTAAACACTGCTCTGAACAAGAAGGTTTTTAAGGAAAATGAGCTGTACTTTTGTGGCTGTTACAGAAACAAAATTAAGATTTAGCAGAATTGAACCTTCCACTTCCACTTGGGCTGTATGTTTTCTTTTTAATATATTGAATTTGAAATATACCTGAGGAGGAGATATATAATTTGTCTCATACTTTGGACTGGCAAGTTCTTTCTTCCATTTCTAGCAGATGGATCATCAGCAACATGATACACTTTTATAGTAGCTCAGATGACATGAAAAAAAAATAGCTTCGATCCTTTCTTGGGCAGAAGTCATTGCTTAGTTCCAAGGTGTCTACATCATGAAGGAAGGTCATGGTAGCCACCACAGCAAAATGTATTCATATTAAAGGAAATGCAGTCTAGAGTAAGCAGCTCTTGCAAACGGACAAGGAGGCTGACTGATGAACCCATTGATTTTTGATGGAGAACAAAAGTAGTATTTTGAAGCATACCCAAAAAAACCTAAAAAAATTAAGCCTGATGTACCTTGCACCAGAGAGTGGTTAAAAGACCTCTAGATGTTTTTTCCTCCATACTTCAGACATAAAAAAGATGGTGCCGGAGGGACTGTCGTCAGCAGTTCTTAGGATCTCCTTAGTAACCCAAAGGAGCTTGGTCTAGGTACAATCTAGACATGATTTAGGTGTAAAGAGAACATTTTATCAAGCTGCTAATGTACAGATGGACACCCCTCAGGATTTAATAGATTTTGCTCCATTTATTCCTTCTTAGCCAGTTTTAAAAAGAACAGTTTTTCAGCTTCAGGATAACCCAGTAAGCATCTGGTATCCTGAATCCCCAAGAAGGGTTTTATGCGCACTGGGTTAACTCTGAGATTCTCCAATTAGTTGAATTGGCTAAAAGTGTGGTTCCTCAACTTTGAATTGTTTCACTGGGAAGGTTCCCACAGAATTTGTCAATGGATTTTTAGATCACCATCTTTAACTGTAAATGTGAAATTGGCACCATGCCTTTAAATCTGAATTTATCCAGCAGCATTTTGAATAGGTGATGCCTTCTTTTCCAGTCATCATTCAGCCAAACGCAGCTTGGACTAAACAGAAAATAGGAAGTTATTCTCTCAGTTAATATGCCTACTTACATGATTACATTCAAGATATTGCTAAGAATGGGCCAGATTGAAGCCTAAAGCCCAATTTAGTGAGTGACCATTGATTTTAAAGAAAATTTGGGGTCAACACATACCACAGATTATATCCAGCACTTTACATACTCAAAAGCCAATTATGGAAGACAAAAACAAAGACAGAAAAGTTAAAATAATCTGATGACGGTGTAAAAGAAATGTTATGCTATCATAATAATGTACATTAAGATTATTTATTGGGTGATCATTTCAATGTCTAATATTTTGTAAGCTAAAGCATAGCAAGAATTGCATTATAACTTGAGAAAGCCAGATCAATCAGTCTTGGATCTGGATTCAACTTGAAATATTGCTGACTGGCATTTTGTTTCTATTCATACCTTCTCTTTAAAATAAAAAGCATGATTTTTTTCGTTCTGAATGCTTCCAGCCTGTGCCTTCATTGTGTCAACCCAGTAACATTAACTCCCCAGCTAAATGCTATATTATGCCATAAAAATATGTATTTTTGAAACAAGCAAAGGAAAGAAATTTAAATTAGAAATGAGAATGTTGGCACAAAACATTGATATAAACCAGTTCAGTATAGACCCACATAGGTATGTGCTGGATTTTATATATATATTCATCAATATATTGATGAATCTATACCCACAAAAATAGAAGAAGAAAATGCATCATCAAAGTAATACAGTTTTGAACAAGCTTTTGAAATGAACAGTTGAGTAAAATATCTCCACTACTTTTAAGTTAGATCTTGATCCATTTATAAAAAGTTTAGTGAGATTGCTTTCAATAAGCAAGGAACTGGGTTCAATGATGAATAAAATCCCTTCTGGTCCTTAGGTTTGCTTCACTGATAGGAACATGGAGTTAGAAAACATCTGCAGAGTTTATTGTCAGAGGTATCAACTCTGCAGGAGCTTGGTGTAGTTAGGTAACAGAAGCACAAGTCATGTCACGAAGCTAGATGAGGCTAGATGAGGCTTTGGGCAAACTGGTCTAGTTGAAGGTGTCCCTGCCCACAGCAGGGGGGTTGGAACTAGATGATCTTTAAGGTCCCTTCCAACCCAAACCATTCTGTGATTCTATGAACAGTTTCAATTCCATACCCAGGCAGCATGAAGCAACTGAAAGCTCGTTTTGTTTCCATTCACCTTTGCTGTCTGTGTCTTTCAGGTCCCACTGTAAGGATTCAAAACACACACACACACAAAAAAAAAAAAAAAAAAAAGAAATTGCAGCTTAGACTTGGTTGGGAATGAGATAAAAAGAAATATTCAAAGATATGTAGCTGCATATAAAAGCCAAAGGTCACCTACTGTACAGATACAAACAAGTGCAGTGACATCTACTCCCCTGCTATCTATCCATGGCAGATTTGGCTGATTCTTCAAGTAGGTATTTATTGGTAGAACTCCTGCTGGGGTCAATATTGTTACAGAGTTGAAGAATCAATAAACAAACCAAACCCCACAGGAAAAAAAGCCTCACTTTCACCAGTCTATGTCTATTTTGAGCCCAGAATTTAGTGTTTAATAAAACCAGTCTCTGAAAGGTGTTCAGCTAGAGTGGATGGATCAAAAGAGTGAAAACTCATTACTTCTTTTCATGGTATGTTCAATATTTAATTACCATCTGTATTAAAAATCATGCCTTATTTCTGATTTGAATTTTACTGCCTTCAGCTGCTAACTGGTTCTCGTTCTGTCCCTCCCAGCTACACCTAAGAACTTTAATACTTGATATTTCCTGCTAATAAAAATTCACTTCAAAATCTTCTTTTCTGACAGCTAAAAAGATTTACTCTAAGTAAATTTACTTAGATTCTTCTCAACCATGAACTCTTTTTTTTTTTTTCTTCCCTGAATTCTCTCCAAACTTCTAACATACTTATTAAAACATAGGCAAAAGAACTGAAAGCAGTATACTTGGCTCAGTTTCAGCAATTCTATAAACAGATGTAAAATCACCTCCTTATGCTCTCTATTACAGACCATTTTAGTCATTACACAGGAAAACAGCACACAGCTTTAGAGGTGAAAACCATGATTATTTCCCAGATACAAATGGGATGTGCAATTGAAGAAACTTCTGACTACTCCTGCCTTCTTGCTCTCAGAGGTTGGCTGTAGGTAAAACACTTCCTTGTGGCAGATCTGAAGTAAGATTAATGGTTCTTTATTTTTGTTTTGGGTTGCCATGTCCGCTTATTCACTTATATAAAGTCAGTTTTAGGGACATTTTAATCCAAAGGCTATAGCAATCATTTCCTTGAGATAGACGACATTTTCTTGAGGTAGAAAACAGTAGCTACCTCCGAACTTTGCTCATATCAACATGCAGCAATCCATAATTACTATTCTGAATCACTGTTCTCCAGATAACAGCCCTGATTCTGTAGATGGGGCCTCCATTCCTTGTTCCTGGTGCATCCACGGACATCTGACTGAATTCAAGCCTATATTGTTTTCTGCTTCCCAAACATTTCAGATTGCTCTGTATGATTAGCTCATCTCTGTAATTTACCACTCTGTTATTTCCAGTATTTGCCAACTTTTGTGTGTCATCTGCCAGTAGTATTAGCAGTGATTTGTCAACCAGAATAAATACATCCTTTAAAAAAAATTTTAAAAATCCATCCCTATTTTTTTATCCAAATCAATTTTTCTTATAATTTTTCTCATCTTTGGGAACTTCCTGACATACTAAGTACAAATAATACTTATTTACTGGTTGAGAGTGTTATGTTTGCCCATATGGAATATGAGCTTGCAAATATCATGGGTTGGTTCCAGGGCAATATCATAATGGTATCCAAAAGAGTTACATGAGAGTGAAGCCAATATTTTTTGTGTTAACAAATAATCATTAGAAGCTTTAATGTTGTTTTACCACTGGTTGAATAATAGCACCAGCATACGTCTCTGAAACCAAAGTGTCACAAGTAATTTTTCTGTTCTTACAGAACACATGCTTTCTTCACTCCTGTGCTTTCTCTTCAGTCTATGTTTAGTTCCCATTCTTGAAGTGCATACGTGGTACCATTTTGAATGACTCCAGCCCCTGCTCCACTTTGGTTTGCTGCATATAGCACTATAGCATTACATCTACACAACATGCTGCACAGGCCATAGCGTCTCACTCATCACTGCATCTGTGCTTTCTCTGTGAGTTTTCCTGATGGCTTACCTTTCACCGTTTCTCTGTCCTTTTTGAATATTCTCCTTTGATTTGTGGGCCATTCAACATCTTTCATTAGACATCTTAATCTGCCAATTTACTATTGATTCTAAAACATGTGACCATGCATTAGCTATATTATAAATGATGAAAATGCAAATATCCACCCATATTATCAGTTTCTGACTACTTAACATGGCTGTACTCACTGTCCTTTAAAAAAAATGAAATCATGAATCTGCTGGACCATTCTGCACTCATTCTAAACTGTCCTCGAGCTATTTTTTGTTAGTTACATAGTTCTGACAAATGAAATTTTACAATTTTTGGAGAAGATGGGTTGCACTGCCAAATCCTTAAACAATAAAAAACCATGTTTGGTATTAGTTAAATCATTTTATTTTTCTCTCTTAAATTCAGTATCTGACTCATCATTTTATTTTTCTCTCTTAAATTCAGTATCTGACTCATCATGACTAAGATGACTGTACTGTTAAATACCACACGGAAGGCATTTCAAAAATCTATCCAGTATTAAACCACAACCATTTTTCAGTCTGGTTGACAAAATCACATTGTATAAATTTAGTCTTTGAAAGTAAGTCATGCACCTTTTATGAAGGACTTTTATCCAAAATGCTAGAAATTTTAAAGGAAATAAATCATCTTAATTTCTAAAATTAATAGGGGCAAGATTTATTCTTAAATCATGGATACTCCTTTCTAATTAAATTCAAATGTGTTTAATGCATCTCAGGAGTGTTAAGATAATAAGTAGTCCTTTTCTGGAACTTAACATCCTCGATCCCTGTCAATAATTATATTGGGTGACTAATAAAATATGATGCAAGGCATTTTTTAAATCTTTATCTTCCTCCTCTGTCTCATTAGCAAAATGAATAGGTTTGCTCCACAAGCACCACCTAATCTGAAGAATTCAATGTTGTTCAAGGACATCATTGCAAATAAATTTCAGCAGGTATTCCTTCATGCAACAGTCATATATAAAATGCACTTTTACAGTATCTGCCAGTTGCCATGCTAAGCTTTCTCTTTGCTGCATAAGCTTATTGCTAGCATCAAAGGCTGGAAGGCCAAAAAGGGCCACTACAACTGTCAAGTCTGATCTCCTGACCAGAAGAACTTTATGCAGTTATCCCATCAAAGACTACGCTCTAAGTAGAACTCCGATGATCAGTATTTGATCCACAGAACATATAGCACTCATCCATTGCACCAGTGGTCTATCAGAAAATGCTGATATAATGAGAAGAGATTATTTTATAACATAAACCAATACTTATTTTCAGAAACTGGACACAGATGTAGTGGCCTTTTAACAAAAATCATGACAATAATGTGAAACTAGATAATTTGTTCTGGAGAGTTAAACTTCCTTTCTCAAGTAGATATTACAGTACAGTAATTACACCTCCAAGTAACAGAAGTATGGCAGGATCCTCAACCCTTGGGATGATACATAGTCCTCTGGCCCTCATATAAAAACAAAAGCCATCTTTAGTGACTTTAAAAATTTGGGTATATCTAAGTATTTGAATGGAGGACTCCAGAGATTTCATACTGTCTTGAAGGTAGGAGGATAGAACAAGGAATAGATTGTGATTCATCCAACTCTAAAATATTTTCATCTTCCTAATTTTAGGTCCTGTAAGCCATACATTAGATTCAAATTATATCCACCCTGCCAGGGATTGCAACTGCAGAGATACCCTGTGCTGAATGTCCCATATATGCCTATGCTACAAGGCACATGCATGATATTTGACCATATTTTACATGTGGTGTGTCACATATAGACTCATGGAGTATCTCCAGTTGGAAGGGATCCATAGGGATCATCAAGTCCAATCCTTGCTCTTTGCACAACTACCTAAATCTAAACCATATGACTAAAAGCACCGTCCAGATGCTCCTTGAGCTCTGACAGGCTTGGTGCCTTGGACTTGAGCATGGACACCATCTCACAGGTCATCCATCAATGTGAAACATGCGCTGCAATCAAGCAAGCCAAGCGGGTAAAGCCTCTGTGGTATGGAGGATGGTGGTTGAAATATAAATATGAGGAAGCATGGCAAATTGACTACATCACACTCCCACAAATCCACCAAGGCAAGCGTTACGTTCTTACAATGGTGGAAGCAACCACTGGATGGCTGGAAACATATCCTGTGCCCCATGCCACTGCCCGGAACACTATTCTGGGTCTTGAAAAGCAAGTCCTGTGGCGACATGGCGCCCCAGAGAGAATCGAATCAGACAACAGGACTCATTTTTGGAACAACCTCATAGACACCTGGGCCAAAGAGCATGGTATTGAGTGGGTGTATCACATCCCCTATCATGCACCAGCCTCTGGGAAAATCGAAAGGTACAATGGACTGCTAAAAACTACCCTGAGAGCAATGGGTGGTGGGACCCTCAAACACTGGGACACACATTTAGCAAAGGCCAGCTGGTTAGTTAACACTAGGGGATCTGCCAATCGAGCTGGCCCTGCCCAATCAAAATTTCCACACCCAGTAGAAGGCGATGAAGTTCCTCTAGTGCACATGAAAAATATGTTGGGAAAGACAGTTTGGGTTATCCCTGCTTTAGGCAAAAAGGCAAACGCATCTGCAGGATTGCTTTTGCTCAGGGACCAGGGTGCACTTGGTGGGTGATAAGAAAGGATGGGGAAGTCCAGTATATAGCCCAAGGGGATTTGATTTTGGGTGAAAATAGCCAATAAATTAAATTGTATGATGTTAACAGCTATATACTGTATCAATGGTATGACCATAAGAATCACCCAAAACTAATGAAGGATGGACTTTGAAACTGAGCAAAATGCCACGGTGATGGAACTAGAACTGACTTCAACTGGTGCCCAGGAACTTCATTGAAAAATCACATCTTTGACATCCAGACTGTGAGCATGGACCATACCAGATACACCAGCCGTGAAAACTCGGGATGCAGCGTGCAACAATCCAGCAGCACGCACCATTGCTCCTGCCCTGAGAGACTGTAATGACAGATGGAACCCAAAGCCATGGACTAAATGAACTCAACGGATATTTTAAAGCGATGGCCCATAGAGTAAGGGAATGGTATCTGTGAAATAATCTGGGCATGACATAGATGGTATGGAATAAGGGGCAGATAATGTCCTGGTTCTGGCTAGGATAGAGTTAATTTCACAAGGAGCCAGGACAGGTGAGCCAAGCTGGCCGGGGGCTATTCCACACCATGTGATGTCATGCTCACCATAAAAGGGGGCTAGTCGGGGAGGGGTGGCTCCGGGGCAGGCTGACCGACTTCGGTCAGTGGGACCAGTAAATTGCTTTCTGTTAACGCCCATTGTGAATATCTGTTATCAGCACTGTTGCTGATTGTTTCCCTCTCCCTTGCCATCCCAGTAAACTGCCCTTATCCAACCCACGAGCGTTCTCCTCCCCATCCCGCCGGGGGAGGGGTGAGCAAGGGGTGGCGTGATGCTCAGCTGGGGCTGAACCACATCACACAGTTAAAAAGATGGCTAAAAAAAACACCAAACACAAGAGAAAAGTATCTCATAAAGGTGAGCCCTTCTTTCTGAAGCCGGCCCAAACTAGGCAGACACCAGACACCAAAAAACATAGTTCTCTCTTCCAGTGTTCCCTTGGGAGACCTGGAATCTCTCAAAGTACATTCAGACTTATACTTACAAGCAGAGGCCATACTTAGCCTGTTACCTGGGGCAGGCTGTCAGGGCCCTGAATGTCCCAAAAGGCCCCTGACCAGCTCCACCGGGAACCTCCACCTGTGCCACATCTACCCACTGACCTCTAAGGTAGGTGGCAGAGATCAGTCACACCCAGCTAAAAAAATCCCTCACCCTGCCTGGTCCCCACTGAAGGTGCTGGGTAACAGGAATTACACTGGCTATGCAGGTGTCGCAGAAGCCTTCAGGGCTGCGATCTGCCTCTGTGGCTGGACTTAGTATCCACCAGGATTCTGAAGTTAACCTGGAACTGTAGGCAACCCTGTGGGAAAGTTCCTGTGTGTACATCTCTATAGGTATTGTCATTCTAAATGAGGGACCTACTGTTCCAGGCCTTCAGCTCTGATGATGCCAGTCTACATCCTCCTTAAAAAAACAGCCCAATATCACAGTTTAAGAGCGGTAGGGTATTGGCATCAGTCATGCTGCTATGGTACCCTGGCATATCCCTTTCCCCTGATCTCATAAAGCTGGGGATGTCACCAACTATGTTCAAAATGTTGTAGATGCTCTCTCTGCCCCATCTTCTGCCTGGATTGTCTACTCAAATAGCATCGATACTTGAAAGCCTCTTAACAGCATCAGAGCACCTGAGGCTGCTTGCTAGATTGGAGGATTCATGGAGGCACCTGAATCCAGGACAGCTCAACTATAGAAGCAGACCCTGTTAATTCCCCCTGGTGATGCAGGTTTAGCATATACCACCATCTTACTCAGGTTTTCCTATGCTCTAAATAGAAGTGTGCAGGCAGGGTCAAAAGTTCTTCATGACAATGCCACTACTCCCTAGCCTGTCTGTTTGCCATTCCCTCAGTAAATCTTATCCATGGCCTAGATGAAGTCATCCCAAGCACTCTCACTGTGGGCTGAATCCTACACATACAAAAGGCATGCGTCGCGTGGTCTTTCACCAGAGGAGCAGCAGAGGAGAAGGTCTGCCTACATTACTGGCTTTCAAGTTGCATTTTGAACTTGTTGAACTGCATGAGACATCTTCTTTGCCTAACCAGGTGTGCCCTGCTCTCCTACATGTTGCTAATGGCTGATATGAGAGGAGCAGGACAACCCCCAGCCTTATCCACAGAAGGTCAAAAGTGTCAATATTCATCCTTTCATCTCCAGTACATGATAATGGCCACCGACCCCATTTCTCATCAAAGATGTGGTCATGCATAGCTCAGCCTGTAATAACTACTACCTGACACACAAGTGCATCTTCTCCCTGGCCCAAGAAGATAATTGTACCTTTGGCCTTGCTATAGATGTCCTTCAGCTTTATTACCTCTCACCAATTCCCCCTATTTTCCACATGTTCCACATTGATATGGCTGTTGTAGTCAGGCTTTCCCAAAATTCTGGTCCCACCTTATATAGAAAAAAAAGTATAGAACACCATATGGCCCATCATGTGACAAGTTCAGAGCTGCTGCTGAGCTTAGCTCACCACAATATACTGGCTCTGTATC